>NW_027422684.1:2485886-3107357 GCF_048934315.1 Petromyzon marinus | reverse complement strand
ATGAGCCTATTTAATAAGTCTATTTAATAAGCCTATTTAATAGGCCTATTTAAAAAGTCTAAGTTGCTGAAATAAGCCTATTTAATAAGCCTATTTAATAGGCCTATTTAATAAGTCTAAGTTGCTGAAATAAGCCTATTTAATAAGCCTAAGTTTCTGAATGATCCTATTTAATAAGCCTAATAAGTCTAAGTTGCTGAAATAAACCTATTTAAAAATGCTATTTAATAAGCCTAAGTTGCTGAAATTAACCTGTTTAATAAGGCTATTTAATAAGCATAAGTTGCTGAAATAAGCTTATTTAATAAGCCTAAGTTGCTGAAATAAGCCTATTTAATAAGGCTCTTTAATAAGTCTAAGTTGCTGAAATAAACCTATTTAATAAGCCTACGTTGCTAAAATAAGCCTATTTAATGAGGCTATTTAATAAGTCTATTTAATAAGCCTATTTAATAAGCCTATTTAATGAGTCTATTTAATAAGTTTATTTAATAGGCCTATTTAATAAGCCTATTTATTGAGCCTATTTAATAAGCCTATTTATTGAGCCTATTTAATAAGCCTATTTATTGAGCCTATTTAATAAGCCTATTTCATAAGCCTATTTAATAAGCCTATTTATTAAGCCTATTTAATAAGCCTATTTATTGAGGCTATTTAATAAGCCTATTTAATATGCCTATTTATTGAGTCTATTTAATAAGTTTATTTAATAAGCCTATTTAATAAGCCTATTTAATAAGTATTTAATGAGCCTATTTAATAAGTCTATTTAATAAGCCTATTTAATAGGCCTATTTAAAAAGTCTAAGTTGCTGAAATAAGCCTATTTAATAAGCCTATTTAATAGGCCTATTTAATAAGTTTAAGTTGCTAAAATAAGCCTATTTAATAAGCCTAAGTTTCTGAATGATCCTATTTAATAAGCCTAAGTTGCTGAAATAAGCCTATTTAATAAGCCTAAGTTGCTGAATAAGCCTATTTAATAAGCCTAAGTTGCTGAATAAACCTATTTAATAAGTCTAAGTTGCTGAAATAAGCCTATTTAATAAGCCTATTCAATAAGCCTATTTAATAAGTATTTAATGAGGCTATTTAATAAGCCTATTTAATAAGCCTATTTAATAAGCCTATTTAATACGCCTATTTAATAAACATATTTAATAAGTATTTAATGAGCCTATTTAATAAGTCTATTTAATAAGCCTGTTTAATAAGCCTATTTAATAAGTCTATTTAATAAGCCTATTTAATAAGTATTTAATGAGCCTTTTCGATTTAAAGCTTTCGTGACTGCAATGATTAATCTTCTTTGGTTCTTTCGGTAAAGTCACATAGAACGAGAATAAAATAATAAATTGATAAAATAAAATAACACAATAATATTCTCACGACGTTTCGGCCACAACACAAGCGGCCTTCATCAGGTGAAGGGAACGAGACTGTCTGGTAGGACAGCGCTGGAGTGAGAGAGCCACGTTCAGATCACGGCTTTTAAGCTGTGTGAGAGGAACAAAGAGCCTTGACGAAGGAATTAGCATAAAATTTAGCATTGAAAAGGCTGAATGATTAACTTGTGACTGGTCATAGAAATAGCTATGTTAAAAGTTAAAGCATACACATCCGCAGAGGCACCCATTGTTAAAAGGAATTAGCATAGAATTTAGCGAATGCCTTAATTTAGCTATTTCAATGCTAAATTCTATGCTAATTCGTTTTAACAATGGGTGCCTCTGCGGATGTGTATGCTTTAACTTTTAACATAGCTATTTCTGTGACCAGTCACAAGTTAATCATTCAGCCTTTTCAATGCTAAATTTTATGCTAATTCCTTCGTCAAGGCTCTTTGTTCCTCTCACACAGCTTAAAAGCCGTGATCTGAACGTGGCTCTCTCACTCCAGCGCTGTCCTACCAGACAGTCTCGCTCCCTTCACCTGATGAAGGCCGCTTGTGTTGTGGCCGAAACGTCGTGAGAATATTATTGTGTTATTTTATTTTATCAATTTATTATTTTATTCTCATTCTACGTGACTTTACCGAAAGAACCAAAGAAGATTTAATGAGCCTATTTAATAAGCCTATTTATTGAGCCTATTTAATGAGCCTATTTATTGAGCCTATTTAATAAGCCTATTTATTGAGCCTGTTTAATAAGCCTATTTATTGAGCCTATTTAATAAGCCTATTTAATAAGTCTATTTAATAAGCCTATTTAATAAGCCTATTTAATAAGCCTATTTATTGAGCCTATTTAATAAGCCAATTTAATAAGTCTATTTATTGAGCCTTTTTAATAAGTCTATTTAATAAGCCTATTTAATAAGCCTATTTAATAAGTATTTAATGAGCCTATTTAATAAGTCTATTTAATAAGCCTATTTAATAGGCCTATTTAACAAGTCTAAGTTGCTGAAATAAGCCTATTTAATAAGCCTATTTAATAGGCCTATTTAATAAGTCTAAGTTGCTGAAATAAGCCTATTTAATAAGCCTAAGTTTCTGAATGAGCCTATTTAATAAGCCTAAGTTGCTGAAATAAGCCTATTTAATAAGCCTAAGTTGCTGAATAAGCCTATTTAATAAGCCTAAGTTGCTGAATAAACCTATCTAATAAGTCTAAGTTGCTGAAATAAGCCTATTTAATAAGGCTATTTAATAAGCCTACGTTGCTGAATAAGCCTATTTAATAAGGCTATTTAATGAGCCTAAGTTGCTGAAATAAGACTATTTAATAAGCCTAAGTTTCTGAACTAAGCCTATTTAAAAAGGTATATTTAATAAGTCTAAGTTGCTGAAATAAACCTATTTAAAAATGCAATTTAGTAAGCCTAAGTTGCTGAAATTAACCTGTTTAATAAGGCTATTTAATAAGCATAAATTGCTGAAATAAGCTTATTTAATAAGCATAAGTTGCTGAAATAAGCCTATTTAATAAGGCTCTTTAATAAGTCTAAGTTGCTGAAATAAACCTATTTAATAAGCCTACGTTGCTAAAATAAGCCTATTTAATGAGGCTATTTAATAAGTCTATTTAATAAGCCTATTTAATAAGCCTATTTAATGAGTCTATTTAATAAGTCTATTTAATAAGCCTATTTAATAAGTATTTAATGAGCCTATTTAATAAGCCTATTTATTGAGCCTATTTAATAAGCCTATTTATTGAGCCTATTTAATAAGCCTATTTATTGAGCCTATTTAATAAGCCTATTTATTGAGCCTATTTAATAAGCCTATTTAATAAGTCTATTTAATAAGCCTATTTAATAAGCCTATTTATTGAGCCTATTTAATATGCCTATTTATTGAGCCTATTTAATAAGTCTATTTAATAAGCCTATTTAATAAGCCTATTTAATAAGTATTTAATGAGCCTATTTAATAAGTATATTTAATACGCCTATTTAATAGGCCTATTTAATAAGTCTAAGTTGCTGAAATAAGCCTATTTAATAAGCCTATTTAATAGGCCTATTTAATAAGTCTAAGTTGCTGAAATAAGCCTATTTAATAAGCCTAAGTTTCTGAATGAGCCTATTTAATAAGCCTAAGTTGCTGAAATAAGCCTATTTAATAAGCCTAAGTTGCGGAATAAGCCTATTTAATAAGCATAAGTTGCTGAAATAAGCCTATTTAATAAGTCTAAGTTGCTGAAATAAGGCTATTTAATAAGCCTAAGTTGCTGAAATAAGCCTATTTAATAAGCCTAAGTTGCTGAATAAGCCTATTTAATAAGCCTAAGTTGCTGAATAAACCTATTTAATAAGTCTAAGTTGCTGAAATAAGCCTATTTAATAAGGCTATTTAATAAGCCTAAGTTGCTGAATAAGCCTATTTAATAAGTCTAAGTTGCTGAAATAAGGCTATTTAATAAGCCTAAGTTGCTGAAATAAGGCTATTTAATAAGTTTAAGTTGCTGAAATAAGCCTATTTAATAAGGCTATTTAATGAGCCTAAGTTGCTGAAATAAGCCTATTTAATAAGCCTAAGTTTCTGAACTAAGCCTATTTAAAAAGGTATATTTAATAAGTCTAAGTTGCTGAAATAAACCTATTTAAAAATGATATTTAATAAGCCTAAGTTGCTGAAATAAACCTGTTTAATAAGGCTATTTAATAAGCATAAGTTGCTGAAATAAGCTTATTTAATAAGCCTAAGTTGCTGAAATAAGCCTATTTAATAAGGCTATTTAATAAGCCTAAGTTGCTGAAATAAACCTATTTAATAAGCCTAAGTTGCTAAAATAAGCCTATTTAATGAGGCTATTTAATAAGTCTATTTAATAAGCCTATTTAATAAGCCTATTTAATAAGCCTATTTAATAAGCCTATTTAATACGCCTATTTAATAAACATATTTAATAAGTATTTAATGAGCCTATTTAATAAGTCTATTTAATAAGCCTGTTTAATAAGCCTATTTAATAAGTCTATTTAATAAGCCTATTTAATAAGTCTATTTAATAAGTCTATTTAATAAGCCTATTTAATAAGTATTTAATGAACCTATTTATTAAGCCTATTTATTGAGCCTATTTAATGAGCCTATTTATTGAGCCTATTTAATAAGCCTATTTATTGAGCCTATTTAATAAGCTTATTTATTGAGCCTATTTAATAAGTCTATTTAATAAGCCTATTTAATAGGCCTATTTAACAAGTCTAAGTTGCTGAAATAAGCCTATTTAATAAGCCTATTTAATAGGCCTATTTAATAAGTCTAAGTTGCTGAAATAAGCCTATTTAATAAGCCTAAGTTTCTGAATGAGCCTATTTAATAAGCCTAAGTTGCTGAAATAAGCCTATTTAATAAGCCTAAGTTGCTGAATAAGCCTATTTAATAAGCCTAAGTTGCTGAATAAACCTATCTAATAAGTCTAAGTTGCTGAAATAAGCCTATTTAATAAGGCTATTTAATAAGCCTACGTTGCTGAATAAGCCTATTTAATAAGGCTATTTAATGAGCCTAAGTTGCTGAAATAAGACTATTTAATAAGCCTAAGTTTCTGAACTAAGCCTATTTAAAAAGGTATATTTAATAAGTCTAAGTTGCTGAAATAAGCCTATTTAATAAGCCTATTTAATAGGCCTATTTAATAAGTTTAAGTTGCTAAAATAAGCCTATTTAATAAGCCTAAGTTTCTGAATGATCCTATTTAATAAGCCTAAGTTGCTGAAATAAGCCTATTTAATAAGCCTAAGTTGCTGAATAAGCCTATTTAATAAGCCTAAGTTGCTGAATAAACCTATTTAATAAGTCTAAGTTGCTGAAATAAGCCTATTTAATAAGCCTATTCAATAAGCCTATTTAATAAGTATTTAATGAGGCTATTTAATAAGCCTATTTAATAAGCCTATTTAATAAGCCTATTTAATACGCCTATTTAATAAACATATTTAATAAGTATTTAATGAGCCTATTTAATAAGTCTATTTAATAAGCCTGTTTAATAAGCCTATTTAATAAGTCTATTTAATAAGCCTATTTAATAAGTATTTAATGAGCCTTTTCGATTTAAAGCTTTCGTGACTGCAATGATTAATCTTCTTTGGTTCTTTCGGTAAAGTCACATAGAACGAGAATAAAATAATAAATTGATAAAATAAAATAACACAATAATATTCTCACGACGTTTCGGCCACAACACAAGCGGCCTTCATCAGGTGAAGGGAACGAGACTGTCTGGTAGGACAGCGCTGGAGTGAGAGAGCCACGTTCAGATCACGGCTTTTAAGCTGTGTGAGAGGAACAAAGAGCCTTGACGAAGGAATTAGCATAAAATTTAGCATTGAAAAGGCTGAATGATTAACTTGTGACTGGTCATAGAAATAGCTATGTTAAAAGTTAAAGCATACACATCCGCAGAGGCACCCATTGTTAAAAGGAATTAGCATAGAATTTAGCGAATGCCTTAATTTAGCTATTTCAATGCTCATTTCAATGCTCATTCTACGTGACTTTACCGAAAGAACCAAAGAAGATTTAATGAGCCTATTTAATAAGCCTATTTATTGAGCCTATTTAATGAGCCTATTTATTGAGCCTATTTAATAAGCCTATTTATTGAGCCTGTTTAATAAGCCTATTTATTGAGCCTATTTAATAAGCCTATTTAATAAGTCTATTTAATAAGCCTATTTAATAAGCCTATTTAATAAGCCTATTTATTGAGCCTATTTAATAAGCCAATTTAATAAGTCTATTTATTGAGCCTTTTTAATAAGTCTATTTAATAAGCCTATTTAATAAGCCTATTTAATAAGTATTTAATGAGCCTATTTAATAAGTCTATTTAATAAGCCTATTTAATAGGCCTATTTAACAAGTCTAAGTTGCTGAAATAAGCCTATTTAATAAGCCTATTTAATAGGCCTATTTAATAAGTCTAAGTTGCTGAAATAAGCCTATTTAATAAGCCTAAGTTTCTGAATGAGCCTATTTAATAAGCCTAAGTTGCTGAAATAAGCCTATTTAATAAGCCTAAGTTGCTGAATAAGCCTATTTAATAAGCCTAAGTTGCTGAATAAACCTATCTAATAAGTCTAAGTTGCTGAAATAAGCCTATTTAATAAGGCTATTTAATAAGCCTACGTTGCTGAATAAGCCTATTTAATAAGGCTATTTAATGAGCCTAAGTTGCTGAAATAAGACTATTTAATAAGCCTAAGTTTCTGAACTAAGCCTATTTAAAAAGGTATATTTAATAAGTCTAAGTTGCTGAAATAAACCTATTTAAAAATGCAATTTAGTAAGCCTAAGTTGCTGAAATTAACCTGTTTAATAAGGCTATTTAATAAGCATAAATTGCTGAAATAAGCTTATTTAATAAGCATAAGTTGCTGAAATAAGCCTATTTAATAAGGCTCTTTAATAAGTCTAAGTTGCTGAAATAAACCTATTTAATAAGCCTACGTTGCTAAAATAAGCCTATTTAATGAGGCTATTTAATAAGTCTATTTAATAAGCCTATTTAATAAGCCTATTTAATGAGTCTATTTAATAAGTCTATTTAATAAGCCTATTTAATAAGTATTTAATGAGCCTATTTAATAAGCCTATTTATTGAGCCTATTTAATAAGCCTATTTATTGAGCCTATTTAATAAGCCTATTTATTGAGCCTATTTAATAAGCCTATTTATTGAGCCTATTTAATAAGCCTATTTAATAAGTCTATTTAATAAGCCTATTTAATAAGCCTATTTATTGAGCCTATTTAATATGCCTATTTATTGAGCCTATTTAATAAGTCTATTTAATAAGCCTATTTAATAAGCCTATTTAATAAGTATTTAATGAGCCTATTTAATAAGTATATTTAATACGCCTATTTAATAGGCCTATTTAATAAGTCTAAGTTGCTGAAATAAGCCTATTTAATAAGCCTATTTAATAGGCCTATTTAATAAGTCTAAGTTGCTGAAATAAGCCTATTTAATAAGCCTAAGTTTCTGAATGAGCCTATTTAATAAGCCTAAGTTGCTGAAATAAGCCTATTTAATAAGCCTAAGTTGCGGAATAAGCCTATTTAATAAGCATAAGTTGCTGAAATAAGCCTATTTAATAAGTCTAAGTTGCTGAAATAAGGCTATTTAATAAGCCTAAGTTGCTGAAATAAGCCTATTTAATAAGCCTAAGTTGCTGAATAAGCCTATTTAATAAGCCTAAGTTGCTGAATAAACCTATTTAATAAGTCTAAGTTGCTGAAATAAGCCTATTTAATAAGGCTATTTAATAAGCCTAAGTTGCTGAATAAGCCTATTTAATAAGTCTAAGTTGCTGAAATAAGGCTATTTAATAAGCCTAAGTTGCTGAAATAAGGCTATTTAATAAGTTTAAGTTGCTGAAATAAGCCTATTTAATAAGGCTATTTAATGAGCCTAAGTTGCTGAAATAAGCCTATTTAATAAGCCTAAGTTTCTGAACTAAGCCTATTTAAAAAGGTATATTTAATAAGTCTAAGTTGCTGAAATAAACCTATTTAAAAATGATATTTAATAAGCCTAAGTTGCTGAAATAAACCTGTTTAATAAGGCTATTTAATAAGCATAAGTTGCTGAAATAAGCTTATTTAATAAGCCTAAGTTGCTGAAATAAGCCTATTTAATAAGGCTATTTAATAAGCCTAAGTTGCTGAAATAAACCTATTTAATAAGCCTAAGTTGCTAAAATAAGCCTATTTAATGAGGCTATTTAATAAGTCTATTTAATAAGCCTATTTAATAAGCCTATTTAATAAGCCTATTTAATAAGCCTATTTAATACGCCTATTTAATAAACATATTTAATAAGTATTTAATGAGCCTATTTAATAAGTCTATTTAATAAGCCTGTTTAATAAGCCTATTTAATAAGTCTATTTAATAAGCCTATTTAATAAGTCTATTTAATAAGTCTATTTAATAAGCCTATTTAATAAGTATTTAATGAACCTATTTATTAAGCCTATTTATTGAGCCTATTTAATGAGCCTATTTATTGAGCCTATTTAATAAGCCTATTTATTGAGCCTATTTAATAAGCTTATTTATTGAGCCTATTTAATAAGTCTATTTAATAAGCCTATTTAATAGGCCTATTTAACAAGTCTAAGTTGCTGAAATAAGCCTATTTAATAAGCCTATTTAATAGGCCTATTTAATAAGTCTAAGTTGCTGAAATAAGCCTATTTAATAAGCCTAAGTTTCTGAATGAGCCTATTTAATAAGCCTAAGTTGCTGAAATAAGCCTATTTAATAAGCCTAAGTTGCTGAATAAGCCTATTTAATAAGCCTAAGTTGCTGAATAAACCTATCTAATAAGTCTAAGTTGCTGAAATAAGCCTATTTAATAAGGCTATTTAATAAGCCTACGTTGCTGAATAAGCCTATTTAATAAGGCTATTTAATGAGCCTAAGTTGCTGAAATAAGACTATTTAATAAGCCTAAGTTTATGAACTAAGCCTATTTAAAAAGGTATATTTAATAAGTCTAAGTTGCTGAAATAAACCTATTTAAAAATGCAATTTAGTAAGCCTAAGTTGCTGAAATTAACCTGTTTAATAAGGCTATTTAATAAGCATAAATTGCTGAAATAAGCTTATTTAATAAGCATAAGTTTCTGAAATAAGCCTATTTAATAAGGCTCTTTAATAAGTCTAAGTTGCTGAAATAAACCTATTTAATAAGCCTACGTTGCTAAAATAAGCCTATTTAATGAGGCTATTTAATAAGTATATTTAATAAGCATATTTAATAAGCCTATTTAATGAGTCTATTTAATAAGTCTATTTAATAAGCCTATTTAATAAGTATTTAATGAGCCTATTTAATAAGCCTATTTATTGAGCCTATTTAATAAGCCTATTTATTGAGCCTATTTAATAAGCCTATTTATTGAGCCTATTTAATAAGCCTATTTATTGAGCCTATTTAATAAGCCTATTTAATAAGTCTATTTAATAAGCCTATTTAATAAGCCTATTTATTGAGCCTATTTAATATGCCTATTTATTGAGCCTATTTAATAAGTCTATTTAATAAGCCTATTTAATAAGCCTATTTAATAAGTCTAAGTTGCTGAAATAAGCCTATTTAATAAGCCTATTTAATAGGCCTATTTAATAAGTCTAAGTTGCTGAAATAAGCCTATTTAATAAGCCTAAGTTTCTGAATGAGCATATTTAATAAGCCTAAGTTGCTGAAATAAGCCTATTTAATAAGCCTAAGTTGCGGAATAAGCCTATTTAATAAGCATAAGTTGCTGAAATAAGCCTATTTAATAAGTCTAAGTTGCTGAAATAAGGCTATTTAATAAGCCTAAGTTGCTGAAATAAGCCTATTTAATAAGCCTAAGTTGCTGAATAAGCCTATTTAATAAGCCTAAGTTGCTGAATAAACCCATTTAATAAGTCTAAGTTGCTGAAATAAGCCTATTTAATAAGGCTATTTAATAAGCCTAAGTTGCTGAATAAGCCTATTTAATAAGTCTAAGTTGCTGAAATAAGGCTATTTAATAAGCCTAAGTTGCTGAAATAAGGCTATTTAATAAGTTTAAGTTGCTGAAATAAGCCTATTTAATAAGGCTATTTAATGAGCCTAAGTTGCTGAAATAAGCCTATTTAATAAGCCTAAGTTTCTGAACTAAGCCTATTTAAAAAGGTATATTTAATAAGTCTAAGTTGCTGAAATAAACCTATTTAAAAATGATATTTAATAAGCCTAAGTTGCTGAAATAAACCTGTTTAATAAGGCTATTTAATAAGCATAAGTTGCTGAAATAAGCTTATTTAATGAGCCTAAGTTGCTGAAATAAGCCTATTTAATAAGGCTATTTAATAAGCCTAAGTTGCTGAAATAAACCTATTTAATAAGCCTAAGTTGCTAAAATAAGCCTATTTAATGAGGCTATTTAATAAGTCTATTTAATAAGCCTATTTAATAAGCCTATTTAATAAGCCTATTTAATAAGCCTATTTAATACGCCTATTTAATAAACATATTTAATAAGTATTTAATGAGCCTATTTAATAAGTCTATTTAATAAGCCTGTTTAATAAGCCTATTTAATAAGTCTATTTAATAAGCCTATTTAATAAGTCTATTTAATAAGTCTATTTAATAAGCCTATTTAATAAGTATTTAATGAACCTATTTAATAAGCCTATTTATTGAGCCTATTTAATGAGCCTATTTATTGAGCCTATTTAATAAGCCTATTTATTGAGCCTATTTAATAAGCTTATTTATTGAGCCTATTTAATAAGCCTATTTAATAAGTCTATTTAAAAAGCCTATTTAATAAGCCTATTTAATAAGCCTATTTATTGAGCCTATTTAATAAGCCAATTTAATAAGCCTATTCATTGAGCCTTTTTAATAAGTCTATTTAATAAGCCTATTTAATAAGCCTATTTAATAAGTATTTAATGAGCCTATTTAATAAGTCTATTTAATAAGCCTATTTAATAGGCCTATTTAATAAGTCTAAGTTGCTGAAATAAGCCTATTTAATAATCCTATTTAATAGGCCTATTTAATAAGTCTAAGTTGCTGAAATAAGCCTATTTAATAAGCCTAAGTTTCTGAATGAGCCTATTTAATAAGCCTAAGTTGCTGAAATAAGCCTATTTAATAAGCCTAAGTTGCTGAATAAGCCTATTTAATAAGCCTAAGTTGCTGAATAAACCTATTTAATAAGTCTAAGTTGCTGAAATAAACCTATTTAATAAGGCTATTTAATGAGCCTAAGTTGCTGAAATAAGACTATTTAATAAGCCTAAGTTTCTGAACTAAGCCTATTTAAAAAGGTATATTTAATAAGTCTAAGTTGCTGAAATAAACCTATTTAAAAATGCAATTTAGTAAGCCTAAGTTGCTGAAATTAACCTGTTTAATAAGGCTATTTAATAAGCATAAATTGCTGAAATAAGCTTATTTAATAAGCATAAGTTGCTGAAATAAGCCTATTTAATAAGGCTCTTTAATAAGTCTAAGTTGCTGAAATAAACCTATTTAATAAGCCTACGTTGCTAAAATAAGCCTATTTAATGAGGCTATTTAATAAGTATATTTAATAAGCCTATTTAATAAGCCTATTTAATGAGTCTATTTAATAAGTCTATTTAATAAGCCTATTTAATAAGTATTTAATGAGCCTATTTAATAAGCCTATTTATTGAGCCTATTTAATAAGCCTATTTATTGAGCCTATTTAATAAGCCTATTTATTGAGCCTATTTAATAAGCCTATTTATTGAGCCTATTTAATAAGCCTATTTAATAAGTCTATTTAATAAGCCTATTTAATAAGCCTATTTATTGAGCCTATTTAATATGCCTATTTATTGAGCCTATTTAATAAGTCTATTTAATAAGCCTATTTAATAAGCCTATTTAATAAGTATTTAATGAGCCTATTTAATAAGTATATTTAATACGCCTATTTAATAGGCCTATT
Organism: Petromyzon marinus; assembly: GCF_048934315.1. Lineage (NCBI taxonomy): Eukaryota > Metazoa > Chordata > Hyperoartia > Petromyzontiformes > Petromyzontidae > Petromyzon > Petromyzon marinus. Next base: position 3,095,419 of record NW_027422684.1, on the reverse strand, counting down.
TAATAAGTCTAAGTTGCTGAAATAAGCCTATTTAATAAGCCTATTTAATAGGCCTATTTAATAAGTCTAAGTTGCTGAAATAAGCCTATTTAATAAGCCTAAGTTTCTGAATGAGCATATTTAATAAGCCTAAGTTGCTGAAATAAGCCTATTTAATAAGCCTAAGTTGGGGAATAAGCCTATTTAATAAGCATAAGTTGCTGAAATAAGCCTATTTAATAAGTCTAAGTTGCTGAAATAAGGCTATTTAATAAGCCTAAGTTGCTGAAATAAGCCTATTTAATAAGCCTAAGTTGCTGAATAAGCCTATTTAATAAGCCTAAGTTGCTGAATAAACCCATTTAATAAGTCTAAGTTGCTGAAATAAGCCTATTTAATAAGGCTATTTAATAAGCCTAAGTTGCTGAATAAGCCTATTTAATAAGTCTAAGTTGCTGAAATAAGGCTATTTAATAAGCCTAAGTTGCTGAAATAAGGCTATTTAATAAGTTTAAGTTGCTGAAATAAGCCTATTTAATAAGGCTATTTAATGAGCCTAAGTTGCTGAAATAAGCCTATTTAATAAGCCTAAGTTTCTGAACTAAGCCTATTTAAAAAGGTATATTTAATAAGTCTAAGTTGCTGAAATAAACCTATTTAAAAATGATATTTAATAAGCCTAAGTTGCTGAAATAAACCTGTTTAATAAGGCTATTTAATAAGCATAAGTTGCTGAAATAAGCTTATTTAATGAGCCTAAGTTGCTGAAATAAGCCTATTTAATAAGGCTATTTAATAAGCCTAAGTTGCTGAAATAAACCTATTTAATAAGCCTAAGTTGCTAAAATAAGCCTATTTAATGAGGCTATTTAATAAGTCTATTTAATAAGCCTATTTAATAAGCCTATTTAATAAGCCTATTTAATAAGCCTATTTAATACGCCTATTTAATAAACATATTTAATAAGTATTTAATGAGCCTATTTAATAAGTCTATTTAATAAGCCTGTTTAATAAGCCTATTTAATAAGTCTATTTAATAAGCCTATTTAATAAGTCTATTTAATAAGTCTATTTAATAAGCCTATTTAATAAGCATTTAATGAACCTATTTAATAAGCCTATTTATTGAGCCTATTTAATGAGCCTATTTATTGAGCCTATTTAATAAGCCTATTTATTGAGCCTATTTAATAAGCTTATTTATTGAGCCTATTTAATAAGCCTATTTAATAAGTCTATTTAAAAAGCCTATTTAATAAGCCTATTTAATAAGCCTATTTATTGAGCCTATTTAATAAGCCAATTTAATAAGCCTATTCATTGAGCCTTTTTAATAAGTCTATTTAATAAGCCTATTTAATAAGCCTATTTAATAAGTATTTAATGAGCCTATTTAATAAGTCTATTTAATAAGCCTATTTAATAGGCCTATTTAATAAGTCTAAGTTGCTGAAATAAGCCTATTTAATAATCCTATTTAATAGGCCTATTTAATAAGTCTAAGTTGCTGAAATAAGCCTATTTAATAAGGCTATTTAATAAGCCTAAGTTGCTGAAATAAACCTATTTAATAAGCCTAAGTTGCTAAAATAAGCCTATTTAATGAGGCTATTTAATAAGTCTATTTAATAAGCCTATTTAATAAGCCTATTTAATAAGCCTATTTAATAAGCCTATTTAATACGCCTATTTAATAAACATATTTAATAAGTATTTAATGAGCCTATTTAATAAGTCTATTTAATAAGCCTGTTTAATAAGCCTATTTAATAAGTCTATTTAATAAGCCTATTTAATAAGTCTATTTAATAAGTCTATTTAATAAGCCTATTTAATAAGTATTTAATGAACCTATTTATTAAGCCTATTTATTGAGCCTATTTAATGAGCCTATTTATTGAGCCTATTTAATAAGCCTATTTATTGAGCCTATTTAATAAGCTTATTTATTGAGCCTATTTAATAAGTCTATTTAATAAGCCTATTTAATAGGCCTATTTAACAAGTCTAAGTTGCTGAAATAAGCCTATTTAATAAGCCTATTTAATAGGCCTATTTAATAAGTCTAAGTTGCTGAAATAAGCCTATTTAATAAGCCTAAGTTTCTGAATGAGCCTATTTAATAAGCCTAAGTTGCTGAAATAAGCCTATTTAATAAGCCTAAGTTGCTGAATAAGCCTATTTAATAAGCCTAAGTTGCTGAATAAACCTATCTAATAAGTCTAAGTTGCTGAAATAAGCCTATTTAATAAGGCTATTTAATAAGCCTACGTTGCTGAATAAGCCTATTTAATAAGGCTATTTAATGAGCCTAAGTTGCTGAAATAAGACTATTTAATAAGCCTAAGTTTATGAACTAAGCCTATTTAAAAAGGTATATTTAATAAGTCTAAGTTGCTGAAATAAACCTATTTAAAAATGCAATTTAGTAAGCCTAAGTTGCTGAAATTAACCTGTTTAATAAGGCTATTTAATAAGCATAAATTGCTGAAATAAGCTTATTTAATAAGCATAAGTTTCTGAAATAAGCCTATTTAATAAGGCTCTTTAATAAGTCTAAGTTGCTGAAATAAACCTATTTAATAAGCCTACGTTGCTAAAATAAGCCTATTTAATGAGGCTATTTAATAAGTATATTTAATAAGCATATTTAATAAGCCTATTTAATGAGTCTATTTAATAAGTCTATTTAATAAGCCTATTTAATAAGTATTTAATGAGCCTATTTAATAAGCCTATTTATTGAGCCTATTTAATAAGCCTATTTATTGAGCCTATTTAATAAGCCTATTTATTGAGCCTATTTAATAAGCCTATTTATTGAGCCTATTTAATAAGCCTATTTAATAAGTCTATTTAATAAGCCTATTTAATAAGCCTATTTATTGAGCCTATTTAATATGCCTATTTATTGAGCCTATTTAATAAGTCTATTTAATAAGCCTATTTAATAAGCCTATTTAATAAGTCTAAGTTGCTGAAATAAGCCTATTTAATAAGCCTATTTAATAGGCCTATTTAATAAGTCTAAGTTGCTGAAATAAGCCTATTTAATAAGCCTAAGTTTCTGAATGAGCATATTTAATAAGCCTAAGTTGCTGAAATAAGCCTATTTAATAAGCCTAAGTTGCGGAATAAGCCTATTTAATAAGCATAAGTTGCTGAAATAAGCCTATTTAATAAGTCTAAGTTGCTGAAATAAGGCTATTTAATAAGCCTAAGTTGCTGAAATAAGCCTATTTAATAAGCCTAAGTTGCTGAATAAGCCTATTTAATAAGCCTAAGTTGCTGAATAAACCCATTTAATAAGTCTAAGTTGCTGAAATAAGCCTATTTAATAAGGCTATTTAATAAGCCTAAGTTGCTGAATAAGCCTATTTAATAAGTCTAAGTTGCTGAAATAAGGCTATTTAATAAGCCTAAGTTGCTGAAATAAGGCTATTTAATAAGTTTAAGTTGCTGAAATAAGCCTATTTAATAAGGCTATTTAATGAGCCTAAGTTGCTGAAATAAGCCTATTTAATAAGCCTAAGTTTCTGAACTAAGCCTATTTAAAAAGGTATATTTAATAAGTCTAAGTTGCTGAAATAAACCTATTTAAAAATGATATTTAATAAGCCTAAGTTGCTGAAATAAACCTGTTTAATAAGGCTATTTAATAAGCATAAGTTGCTGAAATAAGCTTATTTAATGAGCCTAAGTTGCTGAAATAAGCCTATTTAATAAGGCTATTTAATAAGCCTAAGTTGCTGAAATAAACCTATTTAATAAGCCTAAGTTGCTAAAATAAGCCTATTTAATGAGGCTATTTAATAAGTCTATTTAATAAGCCTATTTAATAAGCCTATTTAATAAGCCTATTTAATAAGCCTATTTAATACGCCTATTTAATAAACATATTTAATAAGTATTTAATGAGCCTATTTAATAAGTCTATTTAATAAGCCTGTTTAATAAGCCTATTTAATAAGTCTATTTAATAAGCCTATTTAATAAGTCTATTTAATAAGTCTATTTAATAAGCCTATTTAATAAGTATTTAATGAACCTATTTAATAAGCCTATTTATTGAGCCTATTTAATGAGCCTATTTATTGAGCCTATTTAATAAGCCTATTTATTGAGCCTATTTAATAAGCTTATTTATTGAGCCTATTTAATAAGCCTATTTAATAAGTCTATTTAAAAAGCCTATTTAATAAGCCTATTTAATAAGCCTATTTATTGAGCCTATTTAATAAGCCAATTTAATAAGCCTATTCATTGAGCCTTTTTAATAAGTCTATTTAATAAGCCTATTTAATAAGCCTATTTAATAAGTATTTAATGAGCCTATTTAATAAGTCTATTTAATAAGCCTATTTAATAGGCCTATTTAATAAGTCTAAGTTGCTGAAATAAGCCTATTTAATAATCCTATTTAATAGGCCTATTTAATAAGTCTAAGTTGCTGAAATAAGCCTATTTAATAAGCCTAAGTTTCTGAATGAGCCTATTTAATAAGCCTAAGTTGCTGAAATAAGCCTATTTAATAAGCCTAAGTTGCTGAATAAGCCTATTTAATAAGCCTAAGTTGCTGAATAAACCTATTTAATAAGTCTAAGTTGCTGAAATAAACCTATTTAATAAGGCTATTTAATGAGCCTAAGTTGCTGAAATAAGACTATTTAATAAGCCTAAGTTTCTGAACTAAGCCTATTTAAAAAGGTATATTTAATAAGTCTAAGTTGCTGAAATAAACCTATTTAAAAATGCAATTTAGTAAGCCTAAGTTGCTGAAATTAACCTGTTTAATAAGGCTATTTAATAAGCATAAATTGCTGAAATAAGCTTATTTAATAAGCATAAGTTGCTGAAATAAGCCTATTTAATAAGGCTCTTTAATAAGTCTAAGTTGCTGAAATAAACCTATTTAATAAGCCTACGTTGCTAAAATAAGCCTATTTAATGAGGCTATTTAATAAGTATATTTAATAAGCCTATTTAATAAGCCTATTTAATGAGTCTATTTAATAAGTCTATTTAATAAGCCTATTTAATAAGTATTTAATGAGCCTATTTAATAAGCCTATTTATTGAGCCTATTTAATAAGCCTATTTATTGAGCCTATTTAATAAGCCTATTTATTGAGCCTATTTAATAAGCCTATTTATTGAGCCTATTTAATAAGCCTATTTAATAAGTCTATTTAATAAGCCTATTTAATAAGCCTATTTATTGAGCCTATTTAATATGCCTATTTATTGAGCCTATTTAATAAGTCTATTTAATAAGCCTATTTAATAAGCCTATTTAATAAGTATTTAATGAGCCTATTTAATAAGTATATTTAATACGCCTATTTAATAGGCCTATTTAATAAGTCTAAGTTGCTGAAATAAGCCTATTTAATAAGCCTATTTAATAGGCCTATTTAATAAGTCTAAGTTGCTGAAATAAGCCTATTTAATAAGCCTAAGTTTCTGAATGAGCATATTTAATAAGCCTAAGTTGCTGAAATAAGCCTATTTAATAAGCCTAAGTTGGGGAATAAGCCTATTTAATAAGCATAAGTTGCTGAAATAAGCCTATTTAATAAGTCTAAGTTGCTGAAATAAGGCTATTTAATAAGCCTAAGTTGCTGAAATAAGCCTATTTAATAAGCCTAAGTTGCTGAATAAGCCTATTTAATAAGCCTAAGTTGCTGAATAAACCCATTTAATAAGTCTAAGTTGCTGAAATAAGCCTATTTAATAAGGCTATTTAATAAGCCTAAGTTGCTGAATAAGCCTATTTAATAAGTCTAAGTTGCTGAAATAAGGCTATTTAATAAGCCTAAGTTGCTGAAATAAGGCTATTTAATAAGTTTAAGTTGCTGAAATAAGCCTATTTAATAAGGCTATTTAATGAGCCTAAGTTGCTGAAATAAGCCTATTTAATAAGCCTAAGTTTCTGAACTAAGCCTATTTAAAAAGGTATATTTAATAAGTCTAAGTTGCTGAAATAAACCTATTTAAAAATGATATTTAATAAGCCTAAGTTGCTGAAATAAACCTGTTTAATAAGGCTATTTAATAAGCATAAGTTGCTGAAATAAGCTTATTTAATGAGCCTAAGTTGCTGAAATAAGCCTATTTAATAAGGCTATTTAATAAGCCTAAGTTGCTGAAATAAACCTATTTAATAAGCCTAAGTTGCTAAAATAAGCCTATTTAATGAGGCTATTTAATAAGTCTATTTAATAAGCCTATTTAATAAGCCTATTTAATAAGCCTATTTAATAAGCCTATTTAATACGCCTATTTAATAAACATATTTAATAAGTATTTAATGAGCCTATTTAATAAGTCTATTTAATAAGCCTGTTTAATAAGCCTATTTAATAAGTCTATTTAATAAGCCTATTTAATAAGTCTATTTAATAAGTCTATTTAATAAGCCTATTTAATAAGCATTTAATGAACCTATTTAATAAGCCTATTTATTGAGCCTATTTAATGAGCCTATTTATTGAGCCTATTTAATAAGCCTATTTATTGAGCCTATTTAATAAGCTTATTTATTGAGCCTATTTAATAAGCCTATTTAATAAGTCTATTTAAAAAGCCTATTTAATAAGCCTATTTAATAAGCCTATTTATTGAGCCTATTTAATAAGCCAATTTAATAAGCCTATTCATTGAGCCTTTTTAATAAGTCTATTTAATAAGCCTATTTAATAAGCCTATTTAATAAGTATTTAATGAGCCTATTTAATAAGTCTATTTAATAAGCCTATTTAATAGGCCTATTTAATAAGTCTAAGTTGCTGAAATAAGCCTATTTAATAATCCTATTTAATAGGCCTATTTAATAAGTCTAAGTTGCTGAAATAAGCCTATTTAATAAGCCTAAGTTTCTGAATGAGCCTATTTAATAAGCCTAAGTTGCTGAAATAAGCCTATTTAATAAGCCTAAGTTGCTGAATAAGCCTATTTAATAAGCCTAAGTTGCTGAATAAACCTATTTAATAAGTCTAAGTTGCTGAAATAAACCTATTTAATAAGGCTATTTAATGAGCCTAAGTTGCTGAAATAAGACTATTTAATAAGCCTAAGTTTCTGAACTAAGCCTATTTAAAAAGGTATATTTAATAAGTCTAAGTTGCTGAAATAAACCTATTTAAAATGCTATTTAATAAGCCTAAGTTGCTGAAATTAACCTGTTTAATAAGGCTATTTAATAAGCATAAGTTGCTGAAATAAGCTTATTTAATAAGCCTAAGTTTGCTGAAATAAGCCTATTTAATAAGGCTATTTAATAAGTCTAAGTTGCTTAAATAAACCTATTTAATAAGCCTACGTTGCTAAAATAAGCCTATTTAATGAGGCTATTTAATAAGTCTATTTAATAAGCCTATTTAATAAGCCTATTTAATGAGTCTATTTAATAAGTCTATTTAATAAGCCTATTTAATAAGTATTTAATGAGCCTATTTAATAAGCCTATTTATTGAGCCTATTTAATGAGCCTATTTATTGAGCCTATTTAATAAGCCTATTTATTGAGCCTATTTAATAAGCCTATTTATTGAGCCTATTTAATAAGCCTATTTAATAAGTCTATTTAAAAAGCCTATTTAATAAGACTATTTAATAAGCCTATTTATTGAGCCTATTTAATAAGCCAATTTAATAAGCCTATTTATTGAGCCTTTTTAATAAGTCTACTTAGTAAGCCTATTTAATAAGCCTATTTAATAAGTATTTAATGAGCCTATTTAATAAGTCTATTTAACAAGCCTATTTAATAGGCCTATTTAATAAGTCTAAGTTGCTGAAATAAGCCTATTTAATAATCCTATTTAATAGGCCTATTTAATAAGTCTAAGTTGCTGAAATAAGCCTATTTAATAAGCCTAAGTTTCTGAATGAGCCTATTTAATAAGCCTAAGTTGCTGAAATAAGCCTATTTAATAAGCCTAAGTTGCTGAATAAGCCTATTTAATAAGCCTAAGTTGCTGAATAAACCTATTTAATAAGTCTAAGTTGCTGAAATAAGCCTATTTAATAAGGCTATTTAATGAGCCTAAGTTGCTGAAATAAGACTATTTAATAAGCCTAAGTTTCTGAACTAAGCCTATTTAAAAAGGTATATTTAATAAGTCTAAGTTGCTGAAATAAACCTATTTAAAAATGCTATTTAATAAGCCTAAGTTGCTGAAATTAACCTGTTTAATAAGGCTATTTAATAAGCATAAGTTGCTGAAATAAGCTTATTTAATAAGCCTAAGTTTGCTGAAATAAGCCTATTTAATAAGGCTATTTAATAAGTCTAAGTTGCTGAAATAAACCTATTTAATAAGCCTACGTTGCTAAAATAAGCCTATTTAATGAGGCTATTTAATAAGTCTATTTAATAAGCCTATTTAATAAGCCTATTTAATGAGTCTATTTAATAAGTCTATTTAATAAGCCTATTTAATAAGTATTTAATGAGCCTATTTAATAAGCCTATTTATTGAGCCTATTTAATAAGCCTAAGTTGCTGAAATAAGCCTATTTAATAAGCCTAAGTTGCTGAATAAGCCTATTTAATAAGCCTAAGTTGCTGAATAAACCTATTTAATAAGTCTAAGTTGCTGAATAAGCCTATTTAATAAGCCTAAGTTGCTGAAATAAGCCTATTTAATAAGTCTAAGTTGCTGAAATAAGGCTATTTAATAAGCCTAAGTTGCTGAAATAAGCCTATTTAATAAGCCTAAGTTGCTGAAATAAGGCTATTTAATAAGTCTAAGTTGCTGAAATAAGCCTATTTAATAAGCCTAAGTTGCAAAAATAAGCCTATTTAATGAGGCTATTTAATAAGTCTATTTTATAAGCCTATTTAATAAGCCTATTTAATAAGCCTATTTAATACGCCTATTTAAGAAAACTATTTAATAAGTATTTAATGAGCCTATTTAATGAGTCTATTTAATAAGCCTTTTTAATAAGCTTATTTAATAAGCCTATTTAATAAGCCTATTTAATAAGTCTATTTAATAAGCCTATTTAATAAGTATTTAATGAGCCTATTTAATAAGCCTATTTATTGAGCCTATTTAATAAGCCTATTTATTGAGCCTATTTAATAAGCCTATTTATTGAGCCTATTTAATAAGCCTATTTATTGAGCCTATTTAATAAGCCTATTTAATAAGCCTATTTAATAAGCCTATCTATTGAGCCTATTTAATAAGCCTATTTAATAAGCCTATTTATTGAGCCTATTTAATAAGTCTATTTAATAAGCCTATTTAATAAGCCTATTTAATAAGTATTTAATGAGCTTATTTAATAAGTATATTTAATAAGCCTATTTAATAGGCCTATTTAATAAGTCTAAGTTGCTGAAAAAGCCTATTTAATAAGCCTAAGTTGCTGAATAAGCATATTTAATAAGCCTAAGTTGCTGAAATAAGCCTATTTAATAAGTCTAAGTTGCTGAAATGAGACTATTTAATAAGCCTAAGTTGCTGAAATAAGCCTATTTAATAAGCCTATGTTGCTGAAATAAGGCTATTTAATAAGTCTAAGTTACTGAAATAAGCCTATTTAATAAGCCTAAGTTGCTGAAATAAGTATATTTAATAAGCATAAGTTGCTGAAATAAGCCTATTTAATGAGTCTAAGTGGCTGAAATAAGGCTATTTAATAAGTCTAAGTTGCTGAAATAAGCCTTTTTAATCAGCGTAAGTTGCTGAAATAAGCCTATTTAATAAGCCCAAGTTGCTGAAATAAGCCTACTTAATTAGGCTATTTAATAAGCCTAAGTTGCTGAAATAAGCCTATTTAATAAGCGTAAGTTGCTGAAATAAGGCTACTTAATAAGTCTAAGTTGCTGAAATAAGCCTATTTAATAAGCCTAAGTTGCTGAAATAAGCCTATTTAATAAGCCTATTTAATAAGCCTATTTAATAGGCCTATTTAATAAGTCTAAGTTGCTGAAATAAGCCTATTTAATAAGCCTATTTAATAGGCCTATTTAATAAGTCTAAGTTGCAGAAATAAGCCTATTTGATAAGCCTAAGTTGCTGAATGAGCCTATTTAATAAGCCTAAGTTGCTGAAATAAGCCTATTTAATAAGCCTAAGTTGCTGAATAAGCCTATTTAATAAGTCTAAGTTGCTGAAATAAGCCTATTTAATAAGGCTATTTAATAAGCCTAAGTTGCTGAATAAGCCTATTTAATAAGTCTAAGTTGCTGAAATAAGGCTATTTAATACGCCTACGTTGCTGAAATAAGGCTATTTAATAAGTTTAAGTTGCTGAAATAAGCCTAATTAATAAGCCTAAGTTGCTGAAATAAGCCTATTTAATGAGGCTATTTAATGAGCCTAAGTTTCTGAACTAAGCCTATTTAAAAAGGTATATTTAATAAGTCTAAGTTGCTGAAATAAACCTATTTAAAAATGCTATTTAATAAGCCTAAGTTGCTGAAATAAACCTGTTTAATAAGGCTATTTAATAAGCATAAGTTGCTGAAATAAACCTATTTAATAAGCCTAAGTTGCTAAAATAAGCCTATTTAATTAGTCTATTTAATAAGTCTATTTAATAAGCCTATTTAATAAGCCTATTTAATAAGCCTATTTAATAAGCCTATTTAAATCGCCTATTTAATAAACATATTTAATAAGTATTTAATGAGCCTATTTAATACGTCTATTTAAAAAGCCTTTTTAAAAAGCCTATTTAATAAGTCTATTTAATAAGCCTATTTAATACGTCTATTTAATAAGTCTATTTAATAAGCCTATTTAATAAGTATTTAATGAGCCTATTTAATAAGCCTATTTTTTGAGCCTATTTAATAAGCCTATTTATTGAGCCTATTTAATAAGCCTATTTATTGAGCCTATTTAATAAGCCTATTTATTGAGCCTATTTATTGAGTCTATTTAATAAGCCTATTTAATAAGTATTTAATGAGCCTATTTAATACGTCTATTTAATAAGCCTATTTAATAGGCCTATTTAATAAGTCTAAGTTGCTGAAATAAGCCTATTTAATCAGCCTATTTAATACGCCTATTTAATAAGTCTAAGTTGCTGAAATAAGCCTTTTTAATCAGCGTAAGTTGCTGAAATAAGCCTATTTAATAAGCCTAAGTTGCTGAATAAGCCTATTTAAAAAGTCTAAATTGCTGAAATAAGCCTATTTAATAAGGCTATTTAATAAGCCTAAGTTGCTGAATAAGCCTATTTAATAAGTCTAAGTTGCTGAAATAAGGCTATTTAATAAGCCTACGTTGCTGAAATAAGGCTATTTAATAAGTTTAAGTTGCTGAAATAAGCCTAATTAATAAGCCTAAGTTGCTGAAATAAGCCTATTTAATGAGGCTATTTAATGAGCCTAAGTTGCTGAAATAAGCCTATTTAATAAGCCTAAGTTTCTGAACTAAGCCTATTTAAAAAGGTATATTTAATAAGTCTAAGTTGCTGAAATAAACCTATTTAAAAATGCTATTTAATAAGCCTAAGTTGCTGAAATAAACCTGTTTAATAAGGCTATTTAATAAGCATAAGTTGCTGAAATAAGCTTATTTAATAAGCCTAAGTTGCTGAAATAAGCCTATTTAATAAGGCTATTTAATAAGTCTAAGTTGCTGAAATAAACCTATTTAATAAGCCTAAGTTGCTAAAATAAGCCTATTTAATTAGTCTATTTAATAAGTCTATTTAATAAGCCTATTTAATATGCCTATTTAATAAGCCTATTTAATAAGCCTATTTAAATCGCCTATTTAATAAACATATTTAATAAGTATTTAATGAGCCTATTTAATACGTCTATTTAATAAGCCTTTTTAAAAAGCCTATTTAATAAGTCTATTTAATAAGCCTATTTAATACGTCTATTTAATAAGTCTATTTAATAAGCCTATTTAATAAGTATTTAATGAGCCTATTTAATAAGCCTATGTATTGAGCCTATTTAATAAGCCTATTTATTGAGCCTATTTAATAAGTCTATTTATTGAGCCTATTTAATAAGCCTATTTATTGAGCCTATTTATTGAGCCTATTTAATAAGTCTATGTAATAAGCCTATTTAATAAGCCTATTTAATAAGTATTTAATGAGCCTATTTAATACGTCTATTTAATAAGCCTATTTAATAGGCCTATTTAATAAGTCTAAGTTGCTGAAATAAGCCTATTTAATCAGCCTATTTAATACGCCTATTTAATAAGTCTAAGTTGCTGAAATAAGCCTTTTTAATCAGTGTAAGTTGCTGAAATAAGCCTATTTAATAAGCCTAAGTTGCTGAATAAGCCTATTTAATAAGTCTAAGTTGCTGAAATAAGCCTATTTAATAAGGTTATTTAATAAGCCTAAGTTGCTGAATAAGCCTATTTAATAAGTCTAAGTTGCTGAAATAAGGCTATTTAATAAGCCTACGTTGCTGAAATAAGGCTATTTAATAAGTTTAAGTTGCTGAAATAAGGCTATTTAATAAGTCTAAGTTGCTGAAATAAGCCTATTTAATAAGCCTAAGTTGGTGAAATAAGCCTATTTAATAAGCCTATTTAATACGCCTAAGTTGCTGAAATAAGCCTATTTAATAAGCCTATTTAATAGGCCTATTTAATAAGTCTAATTTGCTGAAATAAGCCTATTTAATAAGCCTATTTAATAGGCCTATTTAATAAGTCTAAGTTGCTGAAATAAGCCTATTTAATAAGCCTAAGTTGCTGAATGAGCCTAATTAATAAGCCTAAGTTGCTGAAATAAGCCTATTTAATAAGCCTAAGTTTCTGAATAAGCCTATTTAATAAGCCTAAGTTGCTGAATAAACCTATTTAATAAGTCTAAGTTGCTGAAATAAACCTATTTAATAAGTCTAAGTTGCTGAAATAAGCCTATTTAATAAGGCTATTTAATAAGCCTAAGGTGCTGAATAAGCCTATTTAATAAGTCTAAGTTGCTGAAATAAGGCTATTTAATAAGCCTAAGTTGCTGAAAAAAGGCTATTTAATAAGTTTAAGTTGCTGAAATAAGCCTATTTAATAAGCCTAAGTTGCTGAAATAAGCCTATTTAATAAGGCTATTTAATGAGCCTAAGTTGCTGAAATAAGCCTATTTAATAAGCCTAAGTTTCTGAACTAAGCCTATTTAAAAAGGTATATTTAATAAGTCTAAGTTGCTGAAATAAACCTGTTTAATAAGTCTATTTAATAAGCATAAGTTGCTGAAATAAGCCTATTTAATAAGGCTATTTAATAAGTCTAAGTTGATGAAATAAACCTATTTAATAAGCCTAAGTTGCTAAAATAAGCCTATTTAATGAGGCTATTTAATAAGTCTATTTAATAAGCCTATTTAATAAGCCTATTTAATAAGCCTATTTAATAAGCCTATTTAATAAGCCTATTTAATAAGTATTTAATGAGCCTATTTAATAAGCCTATTTATTGAGCCTATTTAATAAGCCTATTTATTGAGCCTATTTAATAAGCCTATTTATTGAGCCTATTTAATAAGCCTATTTATTGAGCCTATTTAATAAGCCTATTTAATAAGTCTATTTAATAAGCCTATTTAATAAGCCTATTTAATAAGCCTATTTAATAAGCCTATTTATTGAGCCTATTTAATAAGCCTATTTAATAAGCCTATTTATTGAGCCTATTTAATAAGTCTGTTTAATAAGCCTATTTAATAAGCCTATTTAATAAGTATTTAATGAGCCTATTTAATAAGTCTATTTAATAAGCCTATTTAATAAGGCTATTTAATGAGCCTAAGTTGCTGAAATAAGCCTATTTAATAAGCCTATTTAATAGGCCTATTTAATAAGTCTAAGTTGCTGAAATAAGCCTATGTAATAAGCCTAAGTTTCTGAATGAGCCTATTTAATAAGCCTAAGTTGCTGAAATAAGCCTATTTAATAAGCCTAAGTTGCTGAATAAGCCTATTTAATAAGCCTAAGTTGCTGAATAAACCTATTTAATAAGTCTAAGTTGCTGAAATAAGCCTATTTAATAAGGCTATTTAATAAGCCTAAGTTGCTGAATAAGCCTATTTAATAAGGCTATTTAATGAGCCTAAGTTGCTGAAATAAGACTATTTAATAAGCCTAAGTTTCTGAACTAAGCCTATTTAAAAAGGTATATTTAATAAGTCTAAGTTGCTGAAATAAACATATTTAAAAATGCTATTTAATAAGCCTAAGTTGCTGAAATAAACCTGTTTAATGAGGCTATTTAATAAGCATAAGTTGCTGAAATAAGCTTATTTTTGATAAGCCTAAGTTGCTGAAACAAGCCTATTAAATAAGGCTCTTTAATAAGTCTAAGTTGCTGAAATAAACCTATTTAATAAGCCTAAGTTGCTAAAATAAGCCTATTTAATGAGGCTATTTAATAAGTCTATTTAATAAGCCTATTTAATAAGGCTATTTAATGAGCCTAAGTTGCTGAAATAAGCCTATTTAATAAGCCTATTTAATAGGCCTATTTAATAAGTCTAAGTTGCTGAAATAAGCCTATGTAATAAGCCTAAGTTTCTGAATGAGCCTATTTAATAAGCCTAAGTTGCTGAAATAAGCCTATTTAATAAGCCTAAGTTGCTGAATAAGCCTATTTAATAAGCCTAAGTTGCTGAATAAACCTATTTAATAAGTCTAAGTTGCTGAAATAAGCCTATTTAATAAGGCTATTTAATAAGCCTAAGTTGCTGAATAAGCCTATTTAATAAGGCTATTTAATGAGCCTAAGTTGCTGAAATAAGACTATTTAATAAGCCTAAGTTTCTGAACTAAGCCTATTTAAAAAGGTATATTTAATAAGTCTAAGTTGCTGAAATAAACCTATTTAAAAATGCTATTTAATAAGCCTAAGTTGCTGAAATAAACCTGTTTAATGAGGCTATTTAATAAGCATAAGTTGCTGAAATAAGCTTATTTTTGAAAAGCCTAAGTTGCTGAAACAAGCCTATTAAATAAGGCACTTTAATAAGTCTAAGTTGCTGAAATAAACCTATTTAATAAGCCTAAGTTGCTAAAATAAGCCTATTTAATGAGGCTATTTAATAAGTCTATTTAATAAGCCTATTTATTAAGCCTATTTAATAAGCCTATTTAATAAGCCTATTTATTACGTCTATTTAATAAGTCTATTTAATAAGCCTATTTAATAAGTATTTAATGAGCCTATTTAATAAGCCTATTTATTGAGCCTATTTAATAAGCCTATTTATTGAGCCTATTTAATAAGCCTATTTATTGAGCCTATTTAATAAGCCTATTTATTGAGCCTATTTAATAAGCCTATTTAATAAGTCTATTTAATAAGCCTATTTAATAAGCCTATTTAATGAGCCTATTTATTGAGCCTATTTATTGAGCCTATTTAATATGCCTATTTATTGAGCCTATTTAATTAGTCTATTTAATAAGCCTATTTAATAAGCCTATTTAATAAGTATTTAATGAGCCTATTTAATAAGTCTATTTAATAAGCCTATTTAATAGGCCTATTTAATAAGTCTAAGTTGCTGAAATAAGCCTATTTAATAAGCCTATTTAATAGGCCTATTTAATAAGTCTAAGTTGCTGAAATAAGCCTGTTAAATCAGCGTAAGTTGCTGAAATAGGCCTATTTAATAAGCCCAAATTGCTGAAATAAGCCTACTTAATTAGGCTATTTAATAAGCCTAAGTTGCTGAAATAAGCCTATTTAATAAGCCTAAGTTGCTGAAATAAGCCTATTTAATAAGCCTATTTAATAAGCCTATTTAATACGCCTATTTATTGAGCCTATTTAATAAGCCTATTTAATAAGCCTATTTATTGAGCCTATTTAATAAGTCTATTTAATAAGCCTATTTAATAAGTATTTAATGAGCCTATTTAATGCGTCTATTTAATAAGCCTATTTAATAAGGCTATTTAATGAGCCTAAGTTGCTGAAATAAGCCTATTTAATAATCCTATTTGATAGGCCTATTTAATAAGTCTAAGTTGCTGAAATAAGCCTATTTAATAAGCCTAAGTTTCTGAATGAGCCTATTAATAAGCCTAAGTTGCTGAAATAAGCCTATTTAATAAGCCTAAGTTGCTGAATAAGCCTAGTTAATAAGCATAAGTTGCTGAATAAATCTATTTAATAAGTCTAAGTTGCTGAATAAGCCTATTTAATAAGCCTAAGTTGCTGAAATTAGCCTATTTAATAAGTCTAAGTTGCTGAAATAAGGCTAGTTAATAAGCCTAAGTTGCTGAAATAAGCCTATTTAATAAGCCTAAGTTGCTGAAATAAGGCTATTTAATAAGTCTAAGTTGCTGAAATAAGCCTATTTAATAAGCCTAAGTTGCTAAAATAAGCCTATTTAATGAGGCTATTTAATAAGTCTATTTTATAAGCCTATTTAATAAGCCTATTTAATAAGCCTATTTAATACGCCTATTTAAGAAAACGATTTAATAAGTATTTAATGAGCCTATTTAATAAGTCTATTTAATAAGCATTTTTAATAAGCTTATTTAATAAGCCTATTTAATAAGCCTATTTAATAAGTCTATTTAATAAGCCTATTTAATAAGTATTTAATGAGCCTATTTAATACGCCTATTTATTGAGCCTATTTAATAAGCCTATTTATTGAGCCTATTTAATAAGCCTATTTATTGAGCCTATTTAATAAGCCTATTTATTGAGCCTATTTAATAAGCCTATTTAATAAATCTATTTAATAAGCCTATTTAATAAGCCTATTTAATAAGCCTATCTATTGAGCCTATTTAATAAGCCTATTTAATAAGCCTATTTATTGAGCCTATTTAATAAGTATATTTAATAAGCCTATTTAATAAGCCTATTTAATAAGTATTTAATGAGCCTATTTAATAAATCTATTTAATAAGCCTATTTAATAGGCCTATTTAATAAGCCTAAGTTGCTGAAATAAGCCTATTTAATAAGCCTAAGTTGCTGAATAAGCCTATTTAATAAGCCTAAGTTGCTGACATAAGCCTATTTAATAAGTCTAAGTTGCTGAAATGAGGCTATTTAATAAGCCTAAGTTGCTGAAATAAGCCTATTTAATAAGCCTAAGTTGCTGAAATAAGGCTATTTAATAAGTCTAAGTTCCTGAAATAAGCCTATTTAATAAGCCTAAGTTGCTGAAATAAGTATATTTAATAAGCATAAGTTGCTGAAATAAGCCTTTTTAATCAGCGTAAGTTGCTGAAATAAGCCTATTTAATAAGCCCAAGTTGCTGAAATAAGTCTACTTAATTAGGCTATTTAATAAGCCTAAGTTGCTGAAATAAGCCTATTTAATAAGCGTAAGTTGCTGAAATAAGGCTATTTAATAAGTCTAAGTTGCTGAAATAAGCCTATTTAATAAGCCTAAGTTGCTGAAATAAGCCTATTTAATAAGCCTATTCACTAAGCCTAAGTTGCTGAAATAAGCCTATTTAATAAGCCTATTTAATAGGCCTATTTAATAAGTCTAAGTTGCTGAAATAAGCCTATTTAATAAGCCTAAGTTGCTGAATGAGCCTATTTAATAAGCCTAAGTTGCTGAAATAAGCCTATTTAATAAGCCTAAGTTGCTGAATAAGCCTTTTTAATAAGTCTAAGTTGCTGAAATAAGCCTATTTAATAAGGCTATTTAATAAGCCTAAGTTGCTGAATAAGCCTATTTAATAAGTCTAAGTTGCTGAAATAAGGCTATTTAATAAGCCTACGTTGCTGAAATAAGGCTATTTAATAAGTTTAAGTTGCTGAAATAAGCCTATTTAATAAGCCGAAGTTTCTGAACTAAGCCTATTTAAAAAGGTATATTTAATAATTCTAAGTTGCTGAAATAAACCTATTTAAAAATGCTATTTAATAAGCCTAAGTTGCTGAAATAAACCAGTTTAATAAGGCTATTTAATAAGCATAAGTTGCTGAAATAAGCTTATTTAATAAGCCTAAGTTGCTGAAATAAGCCTATTTAATAAGGCTATTTAATAAGTCTAAGTTGCTGAAATAAACCTATTTAATAAGCCTAAGTTGCTAAAATAAGCTTATTTAATTAGTCTATTTAATAAGTCTATTTAATAAGCCTATTTAATAAGCCTATTTAATAAGCCTATTTAATAAGCCTATTTAAATCGCCTATTTAATAAACATATTTAATAAGTATTTAATGAGCCTATTTAATACGTCTATTTAATAAGCCTTTTTAAAAAGCCTATTTAATAAGTCTATTTAATAAGCCTATTTAATACGTCTATTTAATAAGTTTATTTAATAAGCCTATTTAATAAGTATTTAATGAGCCTATTTAATAATCCTATTTATTGAGCCTATTTAATAAGCCTATTTATTGAGCCTATTTAATAAGCCTATTTATTGAGCCTATTTAATAAGCCTATTTATTGAGCCTATTTAATAAGCCTATTTAATACGTCTTTTTAATAAGCCTATTTAATAAGACTATTTAATAAGCCTATTTATTGAGCCTATTTAATAAGCCTATTTAATATGCCTATTTATTGAGCCTATTTAATAAGTCTATTTAATAAGCCTATTTAATAAGCCTATTTAATAAGTATTTAATGAGCCTATTTAATAAGTCTATTTAATAAGCCTATTTAATAGGCCTATTTAATAAGTCTAAGTTGCTGAAATAAGCGTATTTAATCAGCCTATTTAATAGGCCTATTTAATAAGTCTAAGTTGCTGAAATAAGCCTATTTAATCAGCCTATTTAATACACCTATTTAATAAGTCTAAGTTGCTGAAATAAGCCTTTTTAATCAGCGTAAGTTGCTGAAATAAGCCTATTTAATAAGCCCAAGTTGCTGAAATAAGCCTACTTAATTAGGCTATTTAATAAGCCTAAGTTGCTGAAATAAGCCTATTTAATAAGCGTAAGTTGCTGAAATAAGCCTATTTAATAAGCCTATTTAATAAGCCTAAGTTGCTGAAATAAGCCTATTTAATAAGCCTATTTAATAGGCCTATTTAATAAGTCTAATTTGCTGAAATAAGCCTATTTAATAAGCCTATTTAATAGGCCTCTTTAATAAGTCTAAGTTGCTGAAATAAGCCTATTTAATAAGCCTAAGTTGCTGAATGAGCCTAATTAATAAGCCTAAGTTGCTGAAATAAGCCTATTTAATAAGCCTAAGTTGCTGAATAAGCCTATTTAATAAGCCTAAGTTGCTGAACAAACCTATTTAATAAGTCTAAGTTGCTGAAATAAGCCTATTTAATAAGGCTATTTAATAAGCCTAAGTTGCTGAATAAGCCTATTTAATAAGTCTAAGTTGCTGAAATAAGGCTATTTAATAAGCCTAAGTTGCTGAAATAAGGCTATTTAATAAGTTTAAGTTGCTGAAATAAGCCTATTTAATAAGCCTAAGTTGTTGAAATAAGCCTATTTAATAAGGATATTTAATGAGCCTAAGTTGCTGAAATAATCCTATTTAATAAGCCTAAGTTTCTGAACTAAGCCTATTTAAAAAGGTATATTTAATAAGTCTAAGTTGCTGAAATAAACCTGTTTAATAAGTCTATTTAATAAGCATAAGTTGCTGAAATAAGCTTATTTAATAAGCCTAAGTTGCTGAAATAAGCCTATTTAATAAGGCTATTTAATAAGTCTAAGTTGCTGAAATAAACCTATTTAATAAGCCTAAGTTGCTAAAATAAGCCTATTTAATGAGGCTATTTAATAAGTCTTTTTAATAAGCCTATTTAATAAGCCTATTTAATAAGCCTATTTAATAAGCCTATTTAATAAGTCTATTTAATAAGTCTATTTAATAAGCCTATTTAATAAGTATTTAATGAGCCTATTTAATAAGCCTATTTATTGAGCCGATTTAATAAGCCTATTTATTGAGCCTATTTAATAAGCCTATTTATTGAGCCTATTTAATAAGCCTATTTAATAAGCCTATTTATTGAGCCTATTTAATAAGTCTATTTAATAAGCCTATTTAATAAGCCTATTTAATAAGTATTTAATGAGCCTATTTAATAAGTCTATTTAATAAGCCTATTTAATAAGTATTTAATGAGCCTATTTAATAATCCTATTTATTGAGCCTATTTAATAAGCCTATTTATTGAGCCTATTTAATAAGCCTATTTATTGAGCCTATTTAATAAGCCTATTTATTGAGCCTATTTAATAAGCCTATTTAATACGTCTTTTTAATAAGCCTATTTAATAAGCCTATTTAATAAGCCTATTTATTGAGCCTATTTAATAAGCCTATTTAATATGTCTATTTATTGAGCCTATTTAATAAGTCTATTTAATAAGCCTATTTAATAAGCCTATTTAATAAGTATTAATGAGCCTATTTAATAAGTCTATTTAATAAGCCTATTTAATAGGCCTATTTAATAAGTCTAAGTTGCTGAAATAAGCCTTTTTAATCAGCGTAAGTTGCTGAAATAAACCTATTTAATAAGCCCAAGTTGCTGAAATAAGCCTACTTAATTAGGCTATTTAATAAGCCTAGGTTGCTGAAATAAGCCTATTAATAAGCGTAAGTTGCTGAAATAAGCCTATTTAATAAGCCTATTTAATAAGCCTAAGTTGCTGAAATAAGCCTATTTAATAAGCCTATTTAATAGGCCTATTTAATAAGTCTAATTTGCTGAAATAAGCCTATTTAATAAGCCTATTTAATAGGCCTATTTAATAAGTCTAAGTTGCTGAAATAAGCCTATTTAATAAGCCTAAGTTGCTGAAAGAGCCTAATTAATATGCCTAAGTTGCTGAAATAAGCCTATTCAATAAGCCTAAGTTGCTGAATAAGCCTATTTAATAAGCCTAAGTTGCTGAATAAACCTATTTAATAAGTCTAAGTTGCTGAAATAAGCCTATTTAATAAGGCTATTAATAAGCCTAAGTTGCTGAATAAGCCTATTTAATAAGTCTAAGTTGCTGAAATAAGGCTATTTAATAAGCCTAAGTTGCTGAAATAAGGCTATTTAATAAGTTTAAGTTGCTGAAATAAGCCTATTTAATAAGCCTAAGTTGCTGAAATAAGCCTATTTAATAAGGCTATTTAATGAGCCTAAGTTGCTGAAATAATCCTATTTAATAAGCCTAAGTTTCTGAACTAAGCCTATTTAAAAAGGTATATTTAATAAGTCTAAGTTGCTGAAATAAACCTGTTTAATAAGTCTATTTAATAAGCATAAGTTGCTGAAATAAGCTTATTTAATAATCCTAAGTTGCTGAAATAAGCCTATTTAATAAGGCTATTTAATAAGTCTAAGTTGCTGAAATGAACCTATTTAATAAGCCTAAGTTGCTAAAATAAGCCTATTTAATGAGGTTATTTAATAAGTCTATTTAATAAGCCTATTTAATAAGCCTATTTAATAAGCCTATTTAATAAGCCTATTTAATAAGTCTATTTAATAAGTCTATTTAATAAGCCTATTTAATAAGTATTTAATGAGCCTATTTAATAAGCCTATTTATTGAGCCGATTTAATAAGCCTATTTATTGAGCCTATTTAATAAGCCTATTTATTGAGCCTATTTAATAAGCCTATTTATTGCGCCTATTTAATAAGCCTATTTAATAAGTCTATTTAATAAGCCTATTTAATAAGCCTATTTAATAAGCCTATTTAATAAGCCTATTTATTGAGCCTATTTAATAAGCCTATTTAATAAGCCTATTTATTGAGCCTATTTAATAAGTCTATTTAATAAGCCTATTTAATAAGCCTATTTAATAAGTATTTAATGAGCCTATTTAATAAGTCTATTTAATAAGCCTATTTAATAAGGCTATTTAATAAGTCTAAGTTGCTGAAATAAGCCTATGTAATAAGCCTAAGTTTCTGAATGAGCCTATTTAATAAGCCTAAGTTGCTGAAATAAGCCTATTTAATATGCCTAAGTTGCTGAATAAGCCTATTTAATAAGCCTAAGTTGCTGAATAAGCCTATTTAATAAGGCTATTTAATGAGCCTAAGTTGCTGAAATAAGACTATTTAATAAGCCTAAGTTGCTGAATAAACCTATTTAATAAGTCTAAGTTGCTGAAATAAGCCTATTTAATAAGGCTATTTAATAAGCCTAAGTTGCTGAATAAGCCTATTTAATAAGGCTATTTAATGAGCCTAAGTTGCTGAAATAAGACTATTTAATAAGCCTAAGTTTCTGAACTAAGCCTATTTAAAAAGGTATATTTAATAAGTCTAAGTTGCTGAAATAAACCTGTTTAATAAGTCTATTTAATAAGCATAAGTTGCTGAAATAAGCTTATTTAATAAGCCTAAGTTGCTGAAATAAGCCTATTTAATAAGGCTATTTAATAAGTCTAAGTTGCTTAAATAAACTTATTTAATAAGCCTAAGTTGCTAAAATAAGCCTATTTAATGAGGCTATTTATTAAGTCTATTTAATAAGCCTATTTAATAAGCCTATTTAATAAGCCTATTTAATAAGCCTATTTAATAAGTCTATTTAATAAGTCTATTTAATAAGCCTATTTAATAAGTATTTAATGAGCCTATTTAATAAGCCTATCTATTGAGCCGATTTAATAAGCCTATTTATTGAGCCTATTTAATAAGCCTATTTATTGAGCCTATTTAATAAGCCTATTTATTGAGCCTATTTAATAAGCCTATTTAATAAGTCTATTTAATAAGCCTATTTAATAAGCCTATTTAATAAGCTTATTTAATAAGCCTATTTAATTAGCCTATTTATTGAGCCTATTTAATAAGCCTATTTAATAAGCCTATTTATTGAGCCTATTTAATAAGTCTATTTAATAAGCCTATTTAATAAGCCTATTTAATAAGTATTTAATGAGCCTATTTAATAAATCTATTTAATAAGCCTATTTAATAAGGCTATTTAATGAGCCTAAGTTGCTGAAATAAGCCTATTTAATAAGCCTATTTAATAGGCCTATTTAATAAGTCTAAGTTGCTGAAATAAGCCTATGTAATAAGCCTAAGTTTCTGAATGAGCCTATTTAATAAGCCTAAGTTGCTGAAATAAACCTATTTAATAAGCCTAAGTTGCTGAATAAGCATATTTAATAAGCCTAAGTTGCTGAATAAGCCTATTTAATAAGGCTATTTAATGAGCCTAAGTTGCTGAAATAAGACTATGTAATAAGCCTAAGTTTCTGAACTAAGCCTATTTAAAAAGGTATATTTAATAAGTCTAAGTTGCTGAAATAAACCTATTTAAAAATGCTATTTAATAAGCCTAAGTTGCTGAAATAAACCTGTTTAATAAGGCTATTTAATAAGTCAATTTAATAAGCCTATTTATTAAGCCTATTTAATAAGCCTATTTAATAAGCCTATTTAATACGTCTATTTAATAAGTCTATTTAATAAGAATATTTAATAAGTATTTAATGAGCCTATTTAATAAGCCTATTTATTGAGCCTATTTAATAAGCCTATTTATTGAGCCTATTTAATAAGCCTATTTATTGAGCCTATTTAATAAGCCTATTTATTGAGCCTATTTAATAAGCCTATTTAATAAGTCTATTTAATAAGCCTATTTAATAAGCCTATTTAATGAGCCTATTTATTGAGCCTATTTATTGAGCCTATTTAATATGCCTATTTATTGAGCCTATTTAATAAGTCTATTTAATAAGCCTATTTAATAAGCCTATTTAATAAGTATTTAATGAGCCTATTTAATAATTCTATTTAATAAGCCTATTTAATAGGCCTATTTAATAAGTCTAAGTTGCTGAAATAAGCCTATTTAATAAGCCTATTTAATAGGCCTATTTAATAAGTCTAAGTTGCTGAAATAAGCCTTTTTAATCAGCGTAAGTTGCTGAAATAGGCCTATTTAATAAGCCCAAGTTTCTGAAATAAGCCTACTTAATTAGGCTATTTAATAAGCCTAAGTTGCTGAAATAAGCCTATTTAATAAGCGTAAGTTGCTGAAATAAGGCTATTTAATAAGTCTAAGTTGCTGAAATGAGCCTATTTAATAAGCCTAAGTTGCTGAAATAAGCCTATTTAATAAGCCTATTTAATAAGCCTAACTTGCTGAAATAAGCCTATTTAATAAGCCTATTTAATAGGCCTATTTAATAAGTCTAAGTTGCTGAAATAAGCCTATTTAATAAGCCTATTTAATAGGCCTATTTCATAAGTCTATTTGCTGAAATAAGCCTATTTAATAAGCCTAAGTTGCTGAATGAGCCTATTTAATAACCTAAGTTGCTGAAATAAGCCTATTTAATAAGCCTAAGTTGCTGAATAAGCCTATTTAATAAGCCTAAGTTGCTGAATAAACCTATTTAATAAGTCTAAGTTGCTGAAATAAGCCTATTTAATAAGGCTATTTAATAAGCCTAAGTTGCTGAAGAAGCCTATTTAATAAGTCTAAGTTGCTGAAATAAGGCTATTTAATAAGCCTAAGTTGCTGAAATAAGGCTATTTAATAAGTTTAAGTTTCTGAAATAAGCCTATTTAATAAGCCTAAGTTGCTGAAATAAGCCTATTTAATAAGGCTACTTAATGAGCCTAAGTCGCTGAAATAAGCCTATTTAATAAGCATAAGTTTCTGAACTAAGCCTATTTAAAAAGGTATATTTAATAAGTCTAAGTCGCTGAAATAAACCTATTTAAAAATGCTATTTAATAAGCCTAAGTTGCTGAAATAAACCTGTTTAATAAGGCTATTTAATAAGCATAAGTTGCTGAAATAAGCTTATTTAATAAGCCTAAGTTGCTGAAATAAGCCTATTTAATAATGCTATTTAATAAGTCTAAGTTGCTGAAATAAACCTATTTAATAAGCCTAAGTTGCTAAAATAAGCCTATTTAATGAGGCTATTTAATAAGTCTATTTAATAAGCCTATTTATTAAGCCTATTTAATAAGCCTATTTAATAAGCCTATTTAATACGCCTATTTAATAAACATATTTAATAAGTATTTAATGAGCCTATTTAATAAGTCTATTTAATAAGCCTTTTTAATAAGCCTATTTAATAAGCCTACTTAATAAGCCTATTTAATAAGTCTATTTAATAAGTCTATTTAATAAGCCTATTTAATAAGTATTTAATTAGCCTATTTAATAAGCCTATTTATTGAGCCTATTTAATAAGCCTATTTATTGAGCCTATTTAATAAGCCTATTTATTGAGCCTATTTAATAAGCCTATTTATTGAGCCTATTTAATAAGCCTATTTAATAAGTCTATTTAATAAGCCTATTTAATAAGCCTATTTAATACGCCTATTTATTGAGCCTATTTAATAAGCCTATTTAATAAGCCTATTTAATTAGCCTATTTAATAAGTCTATTTAATAAGCCTATTTAATAAGTATTTAATGAGCCTATTTAATAAGTCTATTTAATAAGCCTATTTAATAAAGCTATTTAATGAGCCTAAGTTGCTGAAATAAGCCTATTTAATAAGCCTATTTGATAGGCCTATTTAATAAGTCTAAGTTGCTGAAATAAGCCTATTTAATAAGCCTAAGTTTCTGAATGAGCCTATTTAATAAGCCTAAATTGCTGAAATAAGCCTATTTAATAAGCCTAAGTTGCTGAATAAGCCTATTTAATAAGCCTAAGTTGCTGAATAAACCTATTTAATAAGACTAAGTTGCTGAATAAGCCTTTGTAATAAGCCTAAGTTGCTGAAATAAGGCTATTTAATAAGTCTAAGTTGCTGAAATAAGCCTATTTAATAAGCCTAAGTTGCTAAAATAAGCCTATTTAATGAGGCGATTTAATAAGCCTATTTAATAAGTCTATTTAATAAGCCTATTTAATAATCCTATTTAATGAGCCTATTTATTGAGCCTATTTATTGAGCCTATTTAATATGCCTATTTATTGAGCCTATTTAATAAGTCTATTTAATAAGCCTATTTAATAAGCCTATTTAATAAGTATTTAATGAGCCTATTTAATAAGTCTATTTAATAAGCCTATTTAATAGGCCTATTTAATAAGTCTAAGTTGCTGAAATAAGCCTATTTAATAAGCCTATTTAATAGGCCTATTTAATAAGTCTAAGTTGCTGAAATAAGCCTTTTTAATCAGCGTAAGTTGCTGAAATAGGCCTATTTAATAAGCCCAAGTTGCTGAAATAAGCCTACTTAATTAGGCTATTTAATAAGCCTAAGTTGCTGAAATAAGCCTATTTAATAAGCGTAAGTTGCTGAAATAAGGCTATTTAATAAGTCTAAGTTGCTGAAATAAGCCTATTTAATAAGCCTAAGTTGCTGAAATAAGCCTATTTAATAAGCCTATTTAATAAGCCTAACTTGCTGAAATAAGCCTATTTAATAAGCCTATTTAATAGGCCTATTTAATAAGTCTAAGTTGCTGAAATAAGCCTATTTAATAAGCCTATTTAATAGGCCTATTTCATAAGTCTAAGTTGCTGAAATAAGCCTATTTAATAAGCCTAAGTTGCTGAATGAGCCTATTTAATAAGCCTAAGTTGCTGAAATAAGCCTATTTAATAAGCCTAAGTTGCTGAATAAGCCTATTTAATAAGCCTAAGTTACTGAATAAACCTATTTAATAAGTCTAAGTTGCTGAAATAAGCCTATTTAATAAGGCTATTTAATAAGCCTAAGTTGCTGAAGAAGCCTATTTAATAAGTCTAAGTTGCTGAAATAAGGCTATTTAATAAGCCTAAGTTGCTGAAATAAGGCGATTTAATAAGTTTAAGTTGCTGAAATAAGCCTATTTAATAAGCCTAAGTTGCTGAAATAAGCCTATTTAATAAGACTACTTAATGAGCCTAAGTTGCTGAAATAAGCCTATTTAATAAGCATAAGTTTCTGAACTAAGCCTATTTAAAAAGGTATATTTAATAAGTCTAAGTCGCTGAAATAAACCTATTTAAAAATGCTATTTAATAAGCCTAAGTTGCTGAAATAAACCTGTTTAATAAGGCTATTTAATAAGCATAAGTTGCTGAAATAAGCTTATTTAATAAGCCTAAGTTGCTGAAATAAGCCTATTTAATAAGGCTATTTAATAAGTCTAAGTTGCTGAAATAAACCTATTTAATAAGCCTAAGTTGCTAAAATAAGCCTATTTAATGAGGCTATTTAATAAGTCTATTTAATAAGCCTATTTATTAAGCCTATTTAATAAGCCTATTTAATAAGCCTATTTAATACGCCTATTTAATAAACATATTTAATAAGTATTTAATGAGCCTATTTAATAAGTCTATTTAATAAGCCTTTTTAATAAGCCTATTTAATAAGCCTATTTAATAAGCCTATTTAATAAGTCTATTTAATAAGTCTATTTAATAAGCCTATTTAATAAGTATTTAATGAGCCTATTTAATAAGCCTATTTATTGAGCCTATTTAATAAGCCTATTTATTGAGCCTATTTAATAAGCCTATTTATTGAGCCTATTTAATAAGCCTATTTATTGAGCCTATTTATTGAGCCTATTTAATAAGCCTATTTATTGAGCCTATTTAATAAGCCTATTTATTGAGCCTATTTAATAAGCCTATTTATTGAGCCTATTTAATAAGCCTATTTAATAAGTCTATTTAATAAGCCTATTTAATAAGCCTATTTAATACGCCTATTTAATGAGCCTATTTAATAAGTCTATTTAATAAGCCTATTTAATAAGTATTTAATGAGCCTATTTAATAAGTCTATTTAATAAGCCTATTTAATAAAGCTATTTAATGAGCCTAAGTTGCTGAAATAAGCCTATTTAATAAGCCTATTTGATAGGCCTATTTAATAAATCTAAGTTGCTGAAATAAGCCTATTTAATAAGCCTAAGTTTCTGAATGAGCCTATTTAATAAGCCTAAATTGCTGAAATAAGCCTATTTAATAAGCCTAAGTTGCTGAATAAGCCTATTTAATAAGCCTAAGTTGCTGAATAAACCTATTTAATAAGACTAAGTTGCTGAAAAAGCCTTTTTAATAAGCCTAAGTTGCTGAAATAAGGCTATTTAATAAGTCTAAGTTGCTGAAATAAGCCTATTTAATAAGCCTAAGTTGCTAAAATAAGCCTATTTAATAAGCCTAAGTTGCTGAAATAAGCCTATTTAATAAGCCTAAGTTGCTGAATAAGCCTATTTAATAAGCCTAAGTTGCTGAATAAGCCTATTTAATAAGGCTATTTAATGAGCCTAAGTTGCTGAAATAAGACTATTTAATAAGCCTAAGTTTCTGAACTAAGCCTATTTAAAAAGGTATATTTAATAAGTCTAAGTTGCTGAAATAAACCTGTTTAATAAGTCTATTTAATAAGCATAAGTTGCTGAAATAAGCTTATTTAATAAGCATAAGTTGCTGAAATAAGCCTATTTAATAAGGCTATTTAATAAGTCTAAGTTGCTGAAATAAACCTATTTAATAAGCCTAAGTTGCTAAAATAAGCCTATTCAATGAGGCTATTTAATAAGTCTATTTAATAAGCCTATTTAATAAGCCTATTTAATATGCCTATTTAATAAGTCTATTTAATAAGTCTATTTAATAAGCCTATTTAATAAGTATTTAATGAGCCTATTTAATAAGCCTATCTATTGAGCCGATTTAATAAGCCTATTTATTGAGCCTATTTAATAAGCCTATTTATTGAGTCTATTTAATAAGCCTATTTATTGAGCCTATTTAATAAGCCTATTTAATAAGCCTATTTAAGCCTATTTAAGCCTATTTAAGCCTATTTAAGCCTATTTAATAAGCCTATTTAATAAGCCTATTTAATAAGCCTATTTATTGAGCCTATTTAATAAGCCTATTTAATAAGCCTATTTATTGAGCCTATTTAATAAGTCTATTTAATAAGCCTATTTAATAAGCCTATTTAATAAGTATTTAATGAGCCTATTTAATAAATCTATTTAATAAGCCTATTTAATAAGGCTATTTAATGAGCCTAAGTTGCTGAAATAAGCCTATTTAATAAGCCTATTTAATAGGCCTATTTAATAAGTCTAAGTTGCTGAAATAAGCCTATGTAATAAGCCTAAGTTTCTGAATGAGCCTATTTAATAAGCCTAAGTTGCTGAAATAAACCTATTTAATAAGCCTAAGTTGCTGAA
Organism: Petromyzon marinus; assembly: GCF_048934315.1. NCBI lineage: Eukaryota > Metazoa > Chordata > Hyperoartia > Petromyzontiformes > Petromyzontidae > Petromyzon > Petromyzon marinus. Next base: position 3,066,399 of record NW_027422684.1, on the reverse strand, counting down.
TAAGCCTATTTAATAAGCCTAAGTTGCTGAAACAAGCCTATTAAATAAGGCTCTTTAATAAGTCTAAGTTGCTGAAATAAACCTATTTAATAAGCCTAAGTTGCTAAAATAAGCCTATTTAATGAGGCTATTTAATAAGTCTATTTAATAAGCCTATTTATTAAGCCTATTTAATAAGCCTATTTAATAAGCCTATTTATTACGTCTATTTAATAAGTCTATTTAATAAGCCTATTTAATAAGTATTTAATGAGCCTATTTAATAAGCCTATTTATTGAGCCTATTTAATAAGCCTATTTATTGAGCCTATTTAATAAGCCTATTTATTGAGCCTATTTAATAAGCCTATTTATTGAGCCTATTTAATAAGCCTATTTAATAAGTTTATTTAATAAGCCTATTTAATAAGCCTATTTAATGAGCCTATTTATTGAGCCTATTTATTGAGCCTATTTAATATGCCTATTTATTGAGCCTATTTAATTAGTCTATTTAATAAGCCTATTTAATAAGCCTATTTAATAAGTATTTAATGAGCCTATTTAATAAGTCTATTTAATAAGCCTATTTAATAGGCCTATTTAATAAGTCTAAGTTGCTGAAATAAGCCTATTTAATAAGCCTATTTAATAGGCCTATTTAATAAGTCTAAGTTGCTGAAATAAGCCTGTTTAATCAGCGTAAGTTGCTGAAATAGGCCTATTTAATAAGCCCAAATTGCTGAAATAAGCCTACTTAATTAGGCTATTTAATAAGCCTAAGTTGCTGAAATAAGCCTATTTAATAAGCCTAAGTTGCTGAAATAAGCCTATTTAATAAGCCTATTTAATAAGCCTATTTAATACGCCTATTTATTGAGCCTATTTAATAAGCCTATTTAATAAGCCTATTTATTGAGCCTATTTAATAAGTCTATTTAATAAGCCTATTTAATAAGTATTTAATGAGCCTATTTAATGCGTCTATTTAATAAGCCTATTTAATAAGGCTATTTAATGAGCCTAAGTTGCTGAAATAAGCCTATTTAATAATCCTATTTGATAGGCCTATTTAATAAGTCTAAGTTGCTGAAATAAGCCTATTTAATAAGCCTAAGTTTCTGAATGAGCCTATTAATAAGCCTAAGTTGCTGAAATAAGCCTATTTAATAAGCCTAAGTTGCTGAATAAGCCTAGTTAATAAGCCTAAGTTGCTGAATAAACCTATTTAATAAGTCTAAGTTGCTGAATAAGCCTATTTAATAAGCCTAAGTTGCTGAAATTAGCCTATTTAATAAGTCTAAGTTGCTGAAATAAGGCTATTTAATAAGCCTAAGTTGCTGAAATAAGCCTATTTAATAAGCCTAAGTTGCTGAAATAAGGCTATTTAATAAGTCTAAGTTGCTGAAATAAGCCTATTTAATAAGCCTAAGTTGCTAAAATAAGCCTATTTAATGAGGCTATTTAATAAGTCTATTTTATAAGCCTATTTAATAAGCCTATTTAATAAGCCTATTTAATACGCCTATTTAAGAAAACGATTTAATAAGTATTTAATGAGCCTATTTAATAAGTCTATTTAATAAGCATTTTTAATAAGCTTATTTAATAAGCCTATTTAATAAGCCTATTTAATAAGTCTATTTAATAAGCCTATTTAATAAGTATTTAATGAGCCTATTTAATAAGCCTATTTATTGAGCCTATTTAATAAGCCTATTTATTGAGCCTATTTAATAAGCCTATTTATTGAGCCTATTTAATAAGCCTATTTATTGAGCCTATTTAATGAGCCTATTTAATAAGTCTATTTAATAAGCCTATTTAATAAGCCTATTTAATAAGCCTATCTATTGAGCCTATTTAATAAGCCTATTTAATAAGCCTATTTATTGAGCCTATTTAATAAGTATATTTAATAAGCCTATTTAATAAGCCTATTTAATAAGTATTTAATGAGCCTATTTAATAAATCTATTTAATAAGCCTATTTAATAGGCCTATTTAATAAGCCTAAGTTGCTGAAATAAGCCTATTTAATAAGCCTAAGTTGCTGAATAAGCCTATTTAATAAGCCTAAGTTGCTGAAATAAGCCTATTTAATAAGTCTAAGTTGCTGAAATGAGGCTATTTAATAAGCCTAAGTTGCTGAAATAAGCCTATTTAATAAGCCTAAGTTGCTGAAATAAGGCTATTTAATAAGTCTAAGTTCCTGAAATAAGCCTATTTAATAAGCCTAAGTTGCTGAAATAAGTATATTTAATAAGCATAAGTTGCTGAAATAAGCCTTTTTAATCAGCGTAAGTTGCTGAAATAAGCCTATTTAATAAGCCCAAGTTGCTGAAATAAGCCTATTTAATAAGCCTAAGTTGCTGAATAAGCCTATTTAATAAGCCTAAGTTGCTGAATAAGCCTATTTAATAAGGCTATTTAATGAGCCTAAGTTGCTGAAATAAGACTATTTAATAAGCCTAAGTTTCTGAACTAAGCCTATTTAAAAAGGTATATTTAATAAGTCTAAGTTGCTGAAATAAACCTGTTTAATAAGTCTATTTAATAAGCATAAGTTGCTGAAATAAGCTTATTTAATAAGCATAAGTTGCTGAAATAAGCCTATTTAATAAGGCTATTTAATAAGTCTAAGTTGCTGAAATAAACCTATTTAATAAGCCTAAGTTGCTAAAATAAGCCTATTCAATGAGGCTATTTAATAAGTCTATTTAATAAGCCTATTTAATAAGCCTATTTAATAAGCCTATTTAATATGCCTATTTAATAAGTCTATTTAATAAGTCTATTTAATAAGCCTATTTAATAAGTATTTAATGAGCCTATTTAATAAGCCTATCTATTGAGCCGATTTAATAAGCCTATTTATTGAGCCTATTTAATAAGCCTATTTATTGAGCCTATTTAATAAGCCTATTTATTGAGCCTATTTAATAAGCCTATTTAATAAGTCTATTTAATAAGCCTATTTAATAAGCCTATTTAATAAGCCTATTTAATAAGCCTATTTAATAAGCCTATTTATTGAGCCTATTTAATAAGCCTATTTAATAAGCCTATTTATTGAGCCTATTTAATAAGTCTATTTAATAAGCCTATTTAATAAGCCTATTTAATAAGTATTTAATGAGCCTATTTAATAAATCTATTTAATAAGCCTATTTAATAAGGCTATTTAATGAGCCTAAGTTGCTGAAATAAGCCTATTTAATAAGCCTATTTAATAGGCCTATTTAATAAGTCTAAGTTGCTGAAATAAGCCTATGTAATAAGCCTAAGTTTCTGAATGAGCCTATTTAATAAGCCTAAGTTGCTGAAATAAACCTATTTAATAAGCCTAAGTTGCTGAATAAGCCTATTTAATAAGCCTAAGTTGCTGAAACAAGCCTATTAAATAAGGCTCTTTAATAAGTCTAAGTTGCTGAAATAAACCTATTTAATAAGCCTAAGTTGCTAAAATAAGCCTATTTAATGAGGCTATTTAATAAGTCTATTTAATAAGCCTATTTATTAAGCCTATTTAATAAGCCTATTTAATAAGCCTATTTATTACGTCTATTTAATAAGTCTATTTAATAAGCCTATTTAATAAGTATTTAATGAGCCTATTTAATAAGCCTATTTATTGAGCCTATTTAATAAGCCTATTTATTGAGCCTATTTAATAAGCCTATTTATTGAGCCTATTTAATAAGCCTATTTATTGAGCCTATTTAATAAGCCTATTTAATAAGTTTATTTAATAAGCCTATTTAATAAGCCTATTTAATGAGCCTATTTATTGAGCCTATTTATTGAGCCTATTTAATATGCCTATTTATTGAGCCTATTTAATTAGTCTATTTAATAAGCCTATTTAATAAGCCTATTTAATAAGTATTTAATGAGCCTATTTAATAAGTCTATTTAATAAGCCTATTTAATAGGCCTATTTAATAAGTCTAAGTTGCTGAAATAAGCCTATTTAATAAGCCTATTTAATAGGCCTATTTAATAAGTCTAAGTTGCTGAAATAAGCCTGTTTAATCAGCGTAAGTTGCTGAAATAGGCCTATTTAATAAGCCCAAATTGCTGAAATAAGCCTACTTAATTAGGCTATTTAATAAGCCTAAGTTGCTGAAATAAGCCTATTTAATAAGCCTAAGTTGCTGAAATAAGCCTATTTAATAAGCCTATTTAATAAGCCTATTTAATACGCCTATTTATTGAGCCTATTTAATAAGCCTATTTAATAAGCCTATTTATTGAGCCTATTTAATAAGTCTATTTAATAAGCCTATTTAATAAGTATTTAATGAGCCTATTTAATGCGTCTATTTAATAAGCCTATTTAATAAGGCTATTTAATGAGCCTAAGTTGCTGAAATAAGCCTATTTAATAATCCTATTTGATAGGCCTATTTAATAAGTCTAAGTTGCTGAAATAAGCCTATTTAATAAGCCTAAGTTTCTGAATGAGCCTATTAATAAGCCTAAGTTGCTGAAATAAGCCTATTTAATAAGCCTAAGTTGCTGAATAAGCCTAGTTAATAAGCCTAAGTTGCTGAATAAACCTATTTAATAAGTCTAAGTTGCTGAATAAGCCTATTTAATAAGCCTAAGTTGCTGAAATTAGCCTATTTAATAAGTCTAAGTTGCTGAAATAAGGCTATTTAATAAGCCTAAGTTGCTGAAATAAGCCTATTTAATAAGCCTAAGTTGCTGAAATAAGGCTATTTAATAAGTCTAAGTTGCTGAAATAAGCCTATTTAATAAGCCTAAGTTGCTAAAATAAGCCTATTTAATGAAGCTATTTAATAAGTCTATTTTATAAGCCTATTTAATAAGCCTATTTAATAAGCCTATTTAATACGCCTATTTAAGAAAACGATTTAATAAGTATTTAATGAGCCTATTTAATAAGTCTATTTAATAAGCATTTTTAATAAGCTTATTTAATAAGCCTATTTAATAAGCCTATTTAATAAGTCTATTTAATAAGCCTATTTAATAAGTATTTAATGAGCCTATTTAATAAGCCTATTTATTGAGCCTATTTAATAAGCCTATTTATTGAGCCTATTTAATAAGCCTATTTATTGAGCCTATTTAATAAGCCTATTTATTGAGCCTATTTAATGAGCCTATTTAATAAGTCTATTTAATAAGCCTATTTAATAAGCCTATTTAATAAGCCTATCTATTGAGCCTATTTAATAAGCCTATTTAATAAGCCTATTTATTGAGCCTATTTAATAAGTATATTTAATAAGCCTATTTAATAAGCCTATTTAATAAGTATTTAATGAGCCTATTTAATAAATCTATTTAATAAGCCTATTTAATAGGCCTATTTAATAAGCCTAAGTTGCTGAAATAAGCCTATTTAATAAGCCTAAGTTGCTGAATAAGCCTATTTAATAAGCCTAAGTTGCTGAAATAAGCCTATTTAATAAGTCTAAGTTGCTGAAATGAGGCTATTTAATAAGCCTAAGTTGCTGAAATAAGCCTATTTAATAAGCCTAAGTTGCTGAAATAAGGCTATTTAATAAGTCTAAGTTCCTGAAATAAGCCTATTTAATAAGCCTAAGTTGCTGAAATAAGTATATTTAATAAGCATAAGTTGCTGAAATAAGCCTTTTTAATCAGCGTAAGTTGCTGAAATAAGCCTATTTAATAAGCCCAAGTTGCTGAAATAAGTCTACTTAATTAGGCTATTTAATAAGCCTAAGTTGCTGAAATAAGCCTATTTAATAAGCGTAAGTTGCTGAAATAAGGCTATTTAATAAGTCTAAGTTGCTGAAATAAGCCTATTTAATAAGCCTAAGTTGCTGAAATAAGCCTATTTAATAAGCCTATTCACTAAGCCAAAGTTGCTGAAATAAGCCTATTTAATAAGCCTATTTAATAAGCCTATTTAATAGGCCTATTTAATAAGTCTAAGTTGCTGAAATAAGCCTATTTAATAAGCCTATTTAATAGGCCTATTTAATAAGTCTAAGTTGCTGAAATAAGCCTATTTAATAAGCCTAAGTTGCTGAATGAGCCTATTTAATAAGCCTAAGTTGCTGAAATAAGCCTATTTAATAAGCCTAAGTTGCTGAATAAGCCTTTTTAATAAGTCTAAGTTGCTGAAATAAGGCTATTTAATAAGCCTACGTTGCTGAAATAAGGCTATTTAATAAGTTTAAGTTGCTGAAATAAGCCTATTTAATAAGCCGAAGTTTCTGAACTAAGCCTATTTAAAAAGGTATATTTAATAAGTCTAAGTTGCTGAAATAAACCTATTTAAAAATGCTATTTAATAAGCCTAAGTTGCTGAAATAAACCAGTTTAATAAGGCTATTTAATAAGCATAAGTTGCTGAAATAAGCTTATTTAATAAGCCTAAGTTGCTGAAATAAGCCTATTTAATAAGACTATTTAATAAGTCTAAGTTGCTGAAATAAACCTATTTAATAAGCCTAAGTTGCTAAAATAAGCTTATTTAATTAGTCTATTTAATAAGTCTATTTAATAAGCCTATTTAATAAGCCTATTTAATAAGCCTATTTAATAAGCCTATTTAAATCGCCTATTTAATAAACATATTTAATAAGTATTTAATGAGCCTATTTAATACGTCTATTTAATAAGCCTTTTTAAAAAGCCTATTTAATAAGTCTATTTAATAAGCCTATTTAATACGTCTATTTAATAAGTTTATTTAATAAGCCTATTTAATAAGTATTTAATGAGCCTATTTAATAATCCTATTTATTGAGCCTATTTAATAAGCCTATTTATTGAGCCTATTTAATAAGCCTATTTATTGAGCCTATTTAATAAGCCTATTTATTGAGCCTATTTAATAAGCCTATTTAATACGTATTTTTAATAAGCCTATTTAATAAGACTATTTAATAAGCCTATTTATTGAGCCTATTTAATAAGCCTATTTAATATGCCTATTTATTGAGCCTATTTAATAAGTCTATTTAATAAGCCTATTTAATAGGCCTATTTAATAAGTCTAAGTTGCTGAAATAAGCGTATTTAATCAGCCTATTTAATAGGCCTATTTAATAAGTCTAAGTTGCTGAAATAAGCCTATTTAATCAGCCTATTTAATACACCTATTTAATAAGTCTAAGTTGCTGAAATAAGCCTTTTTAATCAGCGTAAGTTGCTGAAATAAGCCTATTTAATAAGCCCAAGTTGCTGAAATAAGCCTACTTAATTAGGCTATTTAATAAGCCTAAGTTGCTGAAATAAGCCTATTTAATAAGCGTAAGTTGCTGAAATAAGCCTATTTAATAAGCCTATTTAATAAGCCTAAGTTGCTGAAATAAGCCTATTTAATAAGCCTATTTAATAGGCCTATTTAATAAGTCTAATTTGCTGAAATAAGCCTATTTAATAAGCCTATTTAATAGGCCTCTTTAATAAGTCTAAGTTGCTGAAATAAGCCTATTTAATAAGCCTAAGTTGCTGAATGAGCCTAATTAATAAGCCTAAGTTGCTGAAATAAGCCTATTTAATAAGCCTAAGTTGCTGAATAAGCCTATTTAATAAGCCTAAGTTGCTGAATAAACCTATTTAATAAGTCTAAGTTGCTGAAATAAGCCTATTTAATAAGGCTATTTAATAAGCCTAAGTTGCTGAATAAGCCTATTTAATAAGTCTAAGTTGCTGAAATAAGGCTATTTAATAAGCCTAAGTTGCTGAAATAAGGCTATTTAATAAGTTTAAGTTGCTGAAATAAGCCTATTTAATAAGCCTAAGTTGCTGAAATAAGCCTATTTAATAAGGATATTTAATGAGCCTAAGTTGCTGAAATAATCCTATTTAATAAGCCTAAGTTTCTGAACTAAGCCTATTTAAAAAGGTATATTTAATAAGTCTAAGTTGCTGAAATAAACCTGTTTAATAAGTCTATTTAATAAGCATAAGTTGCTGAAATAAGCTTATTTAATAAGCCTAAGTTGCTGAAATAAGCCTATTTAATAAGGCTATTTAATAAGTCTAAGTTGCTGAAATAAACCTATTTAATAAGCCTAAGTTGCTAAAATAAGCCTATTTAATGAGGCTATTTAATAAGTCTTTTTAATAAGCCTATTTAATAAGCCTATTTAATAAGCCTATTTAATAAGCCTATTTAATAAGTCTATTTAATAAGTCTATTTAATAAGCCTATTTAATAAGTATTTAATGAGCCTATTTAATAAGACTATTTATTGAGCCGATTTAATAAGCCTATTTATTGAGCCTATTTAATAAGCCTATTTATTGAGCCTATTTAATAAGCCTATTTAATAAGCCTATTTATTGAGCCTATTTAATAAGTCTATTTAATAAGCCTATTTAATAAGCCTATTTAATAAGTATTTAATGAGCCTATTTAATAAGTCTATTTAATAAGCCTATTTAATAAGTATTTAATGAGCCTATTTAATAATCCTATTTATTGAGCCTATTTAGTAAGCCTATTTATTGAGCCTATTTAATAAGCCTATTTATTGAGCCTATTTAATAAGCCTATTTATTGAGCCTATTTAATAAGCCTATTTAATACGTCTTTTTAATAAGCCTATTTAATAAGCCTATTTAATAAGCCTATTTATTGAGCCTATTTAATAAGCCTATTTAATATGTCTATTTATTGAGCCTATTTAATAAGTCTATTTAATAAGCCTATTTAATAAGCCTATTTAATAAGTATTTAATGAGCCTATTTAATAAGTCTATTTAATAAGCCAATTTAATAGGCCTATTTAATAAGTCTAAGTTGCTGAAATAAGCCTATTTAATCAGCCTATTTAATACGCCTATTTAATAAGTCTAAGTTGCTGAAATAAGCCTTTTTAATCAGCGTAAGTTGCTGAAATAAACCTATTTAATAAGCCCAAGTTGCTGAAATAAGCCTACTTAATTAGGCTATTTAATAAGCCTAGGTTGCTGAAATAAGCCTATTTAATAAGCGTAAGTTGCTGAAATAAGCCTATTTAATAAGCCTATTTAATAAGCCTAAGTTGCTGAAATAAGCCTATTTAATAAGCCTATTTAATAGGCCTATTTAATAAGTCTAATTTGCTGAAATAAGCCTATTTAATAAGCCTATTTAATAGGCCTATTTAATAAGTCTAAGTTGCTGAAATAAGCCTATTTAATAAGCCTAAGTTGCTGAAAGAGCCTAATTAATATGCCTAAGTTGCTGAAATAAGCCTATTTAATAAGCCTAAGTTGCTGAATAAGCCTATTTAATAAGCCTAAGTTGCTGAATAAACCTATTTAATAAGTCTAAGTTGCTGAAATAAGCCTATTTAATAAGGCTATTAATAAGCCTAAGTTGCTGAATAAGCCTATTTAATAAGTCTAAGTTGCTGAAATAAGGCTATTTAATAAGCCTAAGTTGCTGAAATAAGGCTATTTAATAAGTTTACGTTGCTGAAATAAGCCTATTTAATACGCCTAAGTTGCTGAAATAAGCCTATTTAATAAGGCTATTTAATGAGCCTAAGTTGCTGAAATAATCCTATTTAATAAGCCTAAGTTTCTGAACTAAGCCTATTTAAAAAGGTATATTTAATAAGTCTAAGTTGCTGAAATAAACCTGTTTAATAAGTCTATTTAATAAGCATAAGTTGCTGAAATAAGCTTATTTAATAATCCTAAGTTGCTGAAATAAGCCTATTTAATAAGGCTATTTAATAAGTCTAAGTTGCTGAAATAAACCTATTTAATAAGCCTAAGTTGCTAAAATAAGCCTATTTAATGAGGTTATTTAATAAGTCTATTTAATAAGCCTATTTAATAAGCCTATTTAATAAGCCTATTTAATAAGCCTATTTAATAAGTCTATTTAATAAGTCTATTTAATAAGCCTATTTAATAAGTATTTAATGAGCCTATTTAATAAGCCTATTTATTGAGCCGATTTAATAAGCCTATTTATTGAGCCTATTTAATAAGCCTATTTATTGAGCCTATTTAATAAGCCTATTTATTGAGCCTATTTAATAAGCCTATTTAATAAGTCTATTTAATAAGCCTATTTAATAAGCCTATTTAATAAGCCTATTTAATAAGCCTATTTATTGAGCCTATTTAATAAGCCTATTTAATAAGCCTATTTATTGAGCCTATTTAATAAGTCTATTTAATAAGCCTATTTAATAAGCCTATTTAATAAGCCTATTTAATAAGCCTATTTATTGAGCCTATTTAATAAGCCTATTTAATAAGCCTATTTATTGAGCCTATTTAATAAGTCTATTTAATAAGCCTATTTAATAAGCCTATTTAATAAGTATTTAATGAGCCTATTTAATAAGTCTATTTAATAAGCCTATTTAATAAGGCTATTTAATGAGCCTAAGTTGCTGAAATAAGCCTATTTAATAAGCCTATTTAATAGGCCTATTTAATAAGTCTAAGTTGCTGAAATAAGCCTATGTAATAAGCCTAAGTTTCTGAATGAGCCTATTTAATAAGCCTAAGTTGCTGAAATAAGCCTATTTAATAAGCCTAAGTTGCTGAATAAGCCTATTTAATAAGCCTAAGTTGCTGAATAAGCCTATTTAATAAGGCTATTTAATGAGCCTAAGTTGCTGAAATAAGACTATTTAATGAGCCTAAGTTTCTGAACTAAGCCTATTTAAAAAGGTATATTTAATAAGTCTAAGTTGCTGAAATAAACCTGTTTAATAAGTCTATTTAATAAGCATAAGTTGCTGAAATAAGCTTATTTAATAAGCCTAAGTTGCTGAAATAAGCCTATTTAATAAGGCTATTTAATAAGTCTAAGTTGCTGAAATAAACCTATTTAATAAGCCTAAGTTGCTAAAATAAGCCTATTTAATGAGGCTATTTAATAAGTCTATTTAATAAGCCTATTTAATAAGCCTATTTAATAAGCCTATTTAATAAGCCTATTTAATAAGTCTATTTAATAAGTCTATTTAATAAGCCTATTTAATAAGTATTTAATGAGCCTATTTAATAAGCCTATCTATTGAGCCGATTTAATAAGCCTATTTATTGAGCCTATTTAATAAGCCTATTTATTGAGCCTATTTAATAAGCCTATTTATTGAGCCTATTTAATAAGCCTATTTAATAAGTCTATTTAATAAGCCTATTTAATAAGCCTATTTAATAAGCCTATTTAATAAGCCTATTTAATTAGCCTATTTATTGAGCCTATTTAATAAGCCTATTTAATAAGCCTATTTATTGAGCCTATTTAATAAGTCTATTTAATAAGCCTATTTAATAAGCCTATTTAATAAGTATTTAATGAGCCTATTTAATAAATCTATTTAATAAGCCTATTTAATAAGGCTATTTAATGAGCCTAAGTTGCTGAAATAAGCCTATTTAATAAGCCTATTTAATAGGCCTATTTAATAAGTCTAAGTTGCTGAAATAAGCCTATGTAATAAGCCTAAGTTTCTGAATGAGCCTATTTAATAAGCCTAAGTTGCTGAAATAAACCTATTTAATAAGCCTAAGTTGCTGAATAAGCATATTTAATAAGCCTAAGTTGCTGAATAAGCCTATTTAATAAGGCTATTTAATGAGCCTAAGTTGCTGAAATAAGACTATGTAATAAGCCTAAGTTTCTGAACTAAGCCTATTTAAAAAGGTATATTTAATAAGTCTAAGTTGCTGAAATAAACCTATTTAAAAATGCTATTTAATAAGCCTAAGTTGCTGAAATAAACCTGTTTAATAAGGCTATTTAATAAGTCTATTTAATAAGCCTATTTATTAAGCCTATTTAATAAGCCTATTTAATAAGCCTATTTAATACGTCTATTTAATAAGTCTATTTAATAAGCCTATTTAATAAGTATTTAATGAGCCTATTTAATAAGCCTATTTATTGAGCCTATTTAATAAGCCTATTTATTGAGCCTATTTAATAAGCCTATTTATTGAGCCTATTTAATAAGCCTATTTATTGAGCCTATTTAATTAGCCTATTTAATAAGTCTATTTAATAAGCCTATTTAATACGCCTATTTAATGAGCCTATTTATTGAGCCTATTTATTGAGCCTATTTAATATGCCTATTTATTGAGCCTATTTAATAAATCTATTTAATAAGCCTATTTAATAAGCCTATTTAATAAGTATTTAATGAGCCTATTTAATAATTCTATTTAATAAGCCTATTTAATAGGCCTATTTAATAAGTCTAAGTTGCTGAAATAAGCCTATTTAATAAGCCTATTTAATAGGCCTATTTAATAAGTCTAAGTTGCTGAAATAAGCCTTTTTAATCAGCGTAAGTTGCTGAAATAGGCCTATTTAATAAGCCCAAGTTTCTGAAATAAGCCTACTTAATTAGGCTATTTAATAAGCCTAAGTTGCTGAAATAAGCCTATTTAATAAGCGTAAGTTGCTGAAATAAGGCTATTTAATAAGTCTAAGTTGCTGAAATGAGCCTATTTAATAAGCCTAAGTAGCTGAAATAAGCCTATTTAATAAGCCTATTTAATAAGCCTAACTTGCTGAAATAAGCCTATTTAATAAGCCTATTTAATAGGCCTATTTAATAAGTCTAAGTTGCTGAAATAAGCCTATTTAATAAGCCTATTTAATAGGCCTATTTCATAAGTCTATTTGCTGAAATAAGCCTATTTAATAAGCCTAAGTTGCTGAATGAGCCTATTTAATAACCTAAGTTGCTGAAATAAGCCTATTTAATAAGCCTAAGTTGCTGAATAAGCCTATTTAATAAGCCTAAGTTGCTGAATAAACCTATTTAATAAGTCTAAGTTGCTGAAATAAGCCTATTTAATAAGGCTATTTAATAAGCCTAAGTTGCTGAAGAAGCCTATTTAATAAGTCTAAGTTGCTGAAATAAGGCTATTTAATAAGCCTAAGTTGCTGAAATAAGGCTATTTAATAAGTTTAAGTTTCTGAAATAAGCCTATTTAATAAGCCTAAGTTGCTGAAATAAGCCTATTTAATAAGGCTACTTAATGAGCCTAAGTCGCTGAAATAAGCCTATTTAATAAGCATAAGTTTCTGAACTAAGCCTATTTAAAAAGGTATATTTAATAAGTCTAAGTCGCTGAAATAAACCTATTTAAAAATGCTATTTAATAAGCCTAAGTTGCTGAAATAAACCTGTTTAATAAGGCTATTTAATAAGCATAAGTTGCTGAAATAAGCTTATTTAATAAGCCTAAGTTGCTGAAATAAGCCTATTTAATAATGCTATTTAATAAGTCTAAGTTGCTGAAATAAACCTATTTAATAAGCCTAAGTTGCTAAAATAAGCCTATTTAATGAGGCTATTTAATAAGTCTATTTAATAAGCCTATTTATTAAGCCTATTTAATAAGCCTATTTAATAAGCCTATTTAATACGCCTATTTAATAAACATATTTAATAAGTATTTAATGAGCCTATTTAATAAGTCTATTTAATAAGCCTTTTTAATAAGCCTATTTAATAAGCCTACTTAATAAGCCTATTTAATAAGTCTATTTAATAAGTCTATTTAATAAGCCTATTTAATAAGTATTTAATTAGCCTATTTAATAAGCCTATTTATTGAGCCTATTTAATAAGCCTATTTATTGAGCCTATTTAATAAGCCTATTTATTGAGCCTATTTAATAAGCCTATTTATTGAGCCTATTTAATAAGCCTATTTAATAAGTCTATTTAATAAGCCTATTTAATAAGCCTATTTAATACGCCTATTTATTGAGCCTATTTAATAAGCCTATTTAATAAGCCTATTTAATTAGCCTATTTAATAAGTCTATTTAATAAGCCTATTTAATAAGTATTTAATGAGCCTATTTAATAAGTCTATTTAATAAGCCTATTTAATAAAGCTATTTAATGAGCCTAAGTTGCTGAAATAAGCCTATTTAATAAGCCTATTTGACAGGCCTATTTAATAAGTCTAAGTTGCTGAAATAAGCCTATTTAATAAGCCTAAGTTTCTGAATGAGCCTATTTAATAATCCTAAATTGCTGAAATAAGCCTATTTAATAAGCCTAAGTTGCTGAATAAGCCTATTTAATAAGCCTAAGTTGCTGAATAAACCTATTTAATAAGACTAAGTTGCTGAATAAGCCTTTTTAATAAGCCTAAGTTGCTGAAATAAGGCTATTTAATAAGTCTAAGTTGCTGAAATAAGCCTATTTAATAAGCCTAAGTTGCTGAAATAAGGCTATTTAATAAGTCTAAGTTGCTGAAATAAGCCTATTTAATAAGGCTATTTAATAAGCCTAAGTTGCTGAAGAAGCCTAATTAATAAGTCTAAGTTGCTGAAATAAGGCTATTTAATAAGCCTAAGTTGCTGAAATAAGGCTATTTAATAAGTTTAAGTTTCTGAAATAAGCCTATTTAATAAGCCTAAGTTGCTGAAATAAGCCTATTTAATAAGGCTACTTAATGAGCCTAAGTCGCTGAAATAAGCCTATTTAATAAGCATAAGTTTCTGAACTAAGCCTATTTAAAAAGGTATATTTAATAAGTCTAAGTCGCTGAAATAAACCTATTTAAAAATGCTATTTAATAAGCCTAAGTTGCTGAAATAAACCTGTTTAATAAGGCTATTTAATAAGCATAAGTTGCTGAAATAAGCTTATTTAATAAGCCTAAGTTGCTGAAATAAGCCTATTTAATAATGCTATTTAATAAGTCTAAGTTGCTGAAGTAAACCTATTTAATAAGCCTAAGTTGCTAAAATAAGCCTATTTAATGAGGCTATTTAATAAGTCTATTTAATAAGCCTATTTATTAAGCCTATTTAATAAGCCTATTTAATAAGCCTATTTAATACGCCTATTTAATAAACATATTTAATAAGTATTTAATGAGCCTATTTAATAAGTCTATTTAATAAGCCTTTTTAATAAGCCTATTTAATAAGCCTACTTAATAAGCCTATTTAATAAGTCTATTTAATAAGTCTATTTAATAAGCCTATTTAATAAGTATTTAATTAGCCTATTTAATAAGCCTATTTATTGAGCCTATTTAATAAGCCTATTTATTGAGCCTATTTAATAAGCCTATTTATTGAGCCTATTTAATAAGCCTATTTATTGAGCCTATTTAATAAGCCTATTTAATAAGTCTATTTAATAAGCCTATTTAATAAGCCTATTTAATACGCCTATTTATTGAGCCTATTTAATAAGCCTATTTAATAAGCCTATTTAATGAGCCTATTTAATAAGTCTATTTAATAAGCCTATTTAATAAGTATTTAATGAGCCTATTTAATAAGTCTATTTAATAAGCCTATTTAATAAAGCTATTTAATGAGCCTAAGTTGCTGAAATAAGCCTATTTAATAAGCCTATTTGATAGGCCTATTTAATAAATCTAAGTTGCTGAAATAAGCCTATTTAATAAGCCTAAGTTTCTGAATGAGCCTATTTAATAAGCCTAAATTGCTGAAATAAGCCTATTTAATAAGCCTAAGTTGCTGAATAAGCCTATTTAATAAGCCTAAGTTGCTGAATAAACCTATTTAATAAGACTAAGTTGCTGAAAAAGCCTTTTTAATAAGCCTAAGTTGCTGAAATAAGGCTATTTAATAAGTCTAAGTTGCTGAAATAAGCCTATTTAATAAGCCTAAGTTGCTAAAATAAGCCTATTTAATAAGCCTAAGTTGCTGAAATAAGCCTATTTAATAAGCCTAAGTTGCTGAATAAGCCTATTTAATAAGCCTAAGTTGCTGAATAAGCCTATTTAATAAGGCTATTTAATGAGCCTAAGTTGCTGAAATAAGACTATTTAATAAGCCTAAGTTTCTGAACTAAGCCTATTTAAAAAGGTATATTTAATAAGTCTAAGTTGCTGAAATAAACCTGTTTAATAAGTCTATTTAATAAGCATAAGTTGCTGAAATAAGCTTATTTAATAAGCCTAAGTTGCTGAAATAAGCCTATTTAATAAGGCTATTTAATAAGTCTAAGTTGCTGAAATAAACCTATTTAATAAGCCTAAGTTGCTAAAATAAGCCTATTTAATGAGGCTATTTAATAAGTCTATTTAATAAGCCTATTTAATAAGCCTATTTAATAAGCCTATTTAATATGCCTATTTAATAAGTCTATTTAATAAGTCTATTTAATAAGCCTATTTAATAAGTATTTAATGAGCCTATTTAATAAGCCTATCTATTGAGCCGATTTAATAAGCCTATTTATTGAGCCTATTTAATAAGCCTATTTATTGAGCCTTATTAATAAGCCTATTTATTGAGCCTATTTAATAAGCCTATTTAATAAGTCTATTTAATAAGCCTATTTAATAAGCCTATTTAATAAGCCTATTTAATAAGCCTATTTAATAAGCCTATTTATTGAGCCTATTTAATAAGCCTATTTAATAAGCCTATTTATTGAGCCTATTTAATAAGTCTATTTAATAAGCCTATTTAATAAGCCTATTTAATAAGTATTTAATGAGCCTATTTAATAAATCTATTTAATAAGCCTATTTAATAAGGCTATTTAATGAGCCTAAGTTGCTGAAATAAGCCTATTTAATAAGCCTATTTAATAGGCCTATTTAATAAGTCTAAGTTGCTGAAATAAGCCTATGTAATAAGCCTAAGTTTCTGAATGAGCCTATTTAATAAGCCTAAGTTGCTGAAATAAACCTATTTAATAAGCCTAAGTTGCTGAATAAGCCTATTTAATAAGCCTAAGTTGCTGAATAAGCCTATTTAATGAGCCTAAGTTGCTGAAATAAGACTATGTAATAAGCCTAAGTTTCTGAACTAAGCCTATTTAAAAAGGTATATTTAATAAGTCTAAGTTGCTGAAATAAGCCTATTTAAAAATGCTATTTAATAAGCCTAAGTTGCTGAAATAAACCTGTTTAATAAGGCTATTTAATAAGTCTATTTAATAAGCCTATTTATTAAGCCTATTTAATAAGCATATTTAATAAGCCTATTTAATACGTCTATTTAATAAGTCTATTTAATAAGCCTATTTAATAAGTATTTCATGAGCCTATTTAATAAGCCTATTTATTGAGCCTATTTAATAAGCCTATTTAATGGCCTATTTAAAAAGTCTAAGTTGCTGAAATAAGCCTATTTAATAAGCCTATTTAATAGGCCTATTTAATAAGTCTAAGTTGCTGAAATAAGCCTTTTTAATCAGCGTAAGTTGCTGAAATAGGCCTATTTAATAAGCCCAAGTTGCTGAAATAAGCCTACTTAATTGGGCTATTTAATAAGCCTAAGTTGCTGAAATAAGCCTATTTAATAAGCGTAAGTTGCTGAAATAAGGCTATTTCATAAGTCTAAGTTGCTGAAATGAGCCTATTTAATAAGCCTAAGTTGCTGAAATAAGCCTATTTAATAAGCCTATTTAATAAGCCTAACTTGCTGAAATAAGCCTATTTAATAAGCCTATTTAATAGGCCTATTTAATAGGCCTATTTAATAAGTCTAAGTTGCTGAAATAAGCCTATTTAATAAGCCTATTTAATAGGCCTATTTCATAAGTCTAATTGCTGAAATAACCCTATTTAATAAGCCTAAGTTGCTGAATGAGCCTATTTAATAACCTAAGTTGCTGAAATAAGCCTATTTAATAAGCCTAAGTTGCTGAATAAGCCTATTTAATAAGCCTAAGTTGCTGAATAAACCTATTTAATAAGTCTAATTTGCTGAAATAAGCCTATTTAATAAGGCTATTTAATAAGCCTAAGTTGCTGAAGAAGCCTATTTAATAAGTCTAAGTTGCTGAAATAAGGCTACTTAATGAGCCTAAGTTGCTGAAATAAGCCTATTTAATAAGCATAAGTTTCTGAACTAAGCCTATTTAAAAAGGTATATTTAATAAGTCTAAGTCGCTGAAATAAACCTATTTAAAAATGCTATTTAATAAGCCTAAGTTGCTGAAATAAACCTGTTTAATAAGGCTATTTAATAAGCATAAGTTGCTGAAATAAGCTTATTTAATAAGCCTAAGTTGCTGAAATAAGCCTATTTAATAATGCTATTTAATTAGTCTAAGTTGCTGAAATAAACCTATTTAATAAGCCTAAGTTGCTAAAATAAGCCTATTTAATGAGGCTATTTAATAAGTCTATTTAATAAGCCTATTTATTAAGCCTATTTAATAAGCCTATTTAATAAGCCTATTTAATACGCCTATTTAATAAACATATTTAATAAGTATTTAATGAGCCTATTTAATAAGTCTATTTAATAAGCCTTTTTAATAAGCCTATTTAATAAGCCTATTTAATAAGCCTATTTAATAAGTCTATTTAATAAGTCTATTTAATAAGCCTATTTAATAAGTATTTAATGAGCCTATTTAATAAGCCTATTTATTGAGCCTATTTAATAAGCCTATTTATTGAGCCTATTTAATAAGCCTATTTATTGAGCCTATTTAATAAGCCTATTTATTGAGCCTATTTAATAAGCCTATTTAATAAGTCTATTTAATAAGCCTATTTAATAAGCCTATTTAATACGCCTATTTATTGAGCCTATTTAATAAGCCTATTTAATAAGCCTATTTAATGAGCCTATTTAATAAGTCTATTTAATAAGCCTATTTAATAAGTATTTAATGAGCCTATTTAATAAGTCTATTTAATAAGCCTATTTAATAAAGCTATTTAATGAGCCTAAGTTGCTGAAATAAGCCTATTTAATAAGCCTATTTGATAGGCCTATTTAATAAGTCTAAATTGCTGAAATAAGCCTATTTAATAAGCCTAACTTTCTGAATGAGCCTATTTAATAAGCCTAAATTGCTGAAATAAGCCTATTTAATAAGCCTAAGTTGCTGAATAAGCCTATTTAATAAGCCTAAGTTGCTGAATAAACCTATTTAATAAGACTAAGTTGCTGAATAAGCCTTTTTAATAAGCCTAAGTTGCTGAAATAAGGCTATTTAATAAGTCTAAGTTGCTGAAATAAGCCTATTTAATAAGCCTAAGTTGATAAAATAAGCCTATTTAATGAGGCTATTTAATAAGCCTATTTAATAAGTCTATTTAATAAGCCTATTTAATAAGCCTATTTAATGAGCCTATTTATTGAGCCTATTTATTGAGCCTATTTAATATGCCTATTTATTGAGCCTATTTAATAAGTCTATTTAATAAGCCTATTTAATAAGCCTATTTAATTTACGTATTTAATGAGCCTATTTAATAAGTCTATTTAATAAGCCTATTTAATAGGCCTATTGAATAAGTCTAAGTTGCTGAAATAAGCCTATTTAATAAGCCTATTTAATAGGCCTATTTAATAAGTCTAAGTTGCTGAAATAAGCCTTTTTAATCAGCGTAAGTTGCTGAAATAGGCCTATTTAATAAGCCCAAGTTGCTGAAATAAGCCTACTTAATTAGGCTATTTAATAAGCCTAAGTTGCTGAAATAAGCCTATTTAATAAGCGTAAGTTGCTGAAATAAGGCTATTTAATAAGTCTAAGTTGCTGAAATAAGCCTATTTAATAAGCCTAAGTTGCTGAAATAAGCCTATTTAATAAGCCTATTTAATAAGCCTAACTTGCTGAAATAAGCCTATTTAATAAGCCTATTTAATAGGCCTATTTAATAAGTCTAAGTTGCTGAAATAAGCCTATTTAATAAGCCTATTTAATAGGCCTATTTCATAAGTCTAAGTTGCTGAAATAAGCCTATTTAATAAGCCTAAGTTGCTGAATGAGCCTATTTAATAAGCCTAAGTTGCTGAAATAAGCCTATTTAATAAGCCTAAGTTGCTGAATAAGCCTATTTAATAAGCCTAAGTTGCTGAATAAACCTATTTAATAAGTCTAAGTTGCTGAAATAAGCCTATTTAATAAGGCTATTTAATAAGCCTAAGTTGCTGAAGAAGCCTATTTAATAAGTCTAAGTTGCTGAAATAAGGCTATTTAATAAGCCTAAGTTGCTGAAATAAGGCTATTTAATAAGTTTAAGTTGCTGAAATAAGCCTATTTAATAAGCCTAAGTTGCTGAAATAAGCCTATTTAATAAGGCTACTTAATGAGCCTAAGTTGCTGAAATAAGCCTATTTAATAAGCATAAGTTTCTGAACTAAGCCTATTTAAAAAGGTATATTTAATAAGTCTAAGTCGCTGAAATAAACCTATTTAAAAATGCTATTTAATAAGCCTAAGTTGCTGAAATAAACCTGTTTAATAAGGCTATTTAATAAGCATAAGTTGCTGAAATAAGCTTATTTAATAAGCCTAAGTTTCTGAAATAAGCCTAGTTAATAAGGCTATTTAATAAGTCTAAGTTGCTGAAATAAACCTATTTAATAAGCCTAAGTTGCTAAAATAAGCCTATTTAATGAGGCTATTTAATAAGTCTATTTAATAAGCCTATTTATTAAGCCTATTTAATAAGCCTATTTAATAAGCCTATTTAATACGCCTATTTAATAAACATATTTAATAAGTATTTAATGAGCCTATTTAATAAGTCTATTTAATAAGCCTTTTTAATAAGCCTATTTAATAAGCCTATTTAAAAAGGCCTATTTAATAAGTCTATTTAATAAGTCTATTTAATAAGCCTATTTAATAAGTATTTAATTAGCCTATTTAATAAGCCTATTTATTGAGCCTATTTAATAAGCCTATTTATTGAGCCTATTTAATAAGCCTATTTATTGAGCCTATTTAATAAGCCTATTTATTGAGCCTATTTAATAAGCCTATTTAATAAGTCTATTTAATAAGCCTATTTAATAAGCCTATTTAATACGCCTATTTATTGAGCCTATTTAATAAGCCTATTTAATAAGCCTATTTAATGAGCCTATTTAATAAGTCTATTTAATAAGCCTATTTAATAAGTATTTAATGAGCCTATTTAATAAGTCTATTTAATAAGCCTATTTAATAAAGCTATTTAATGAGCCTAAGTTGCTGAAATAAGCCTATTTAATAAGCCTATTTGATAGGCCTATTTAATAAGTCTAAGTTGCTGAAATAAGCCTATTTAATAAGCCTAAGTTTCTGAATGAGCCTATTTAATAAGCCTAAATTGCTGAAATAAGCCTATTTAATAAGCCTAAGTTGCTGAATAAGCCTATTTAATAAGCCTAAGTTGCTGAATAAACCTATTTAATAAGACTAATTTGCTGAATAAGCCTTTTTAATAAGCCTAAGTTGCTGAAATAAGGCTATTTAATAAGTCTAAGTTGCTGAAATAAGCCTATTTAATAAGCCTAAGTTGCTAAAATAAGCCTATTTAATGAGGCTATTTAATAAGCCTATTTAATAAGTCTATTTAATAAGCCTATTTAATAAGCCTATTTAATGAGCCTATTTATTGAGCCTATTTATTGAGCCTATTTAATATGCCTATTTATTGAGCCTATTTAATAAGTCTATTTAATAAGCCTATTTAATAAGCCTATTTAATAAGTATTTAATGAGCCTATTTAATAAGTCTATTTAATAAGCCTATTTAATAGGCCTATTTAATAAGTCTAAGTTGCTGAAATAAGCCTATTTAATAAGCCTATTTAATAGGCCTATTTAATAAGTCTAAGTTCCTGAAATAAGCTTTTTTAATCAGCGTAAGTTGCTGAAATAGGCCTATTTAATAAGCCCAAGTTGCTGAAATAAGCCTACTTAATTAGGCTATTTAATAAGCCTAAGTTGCTGAAATAAGCCTATTTAATAAGCGTAAGTTGCTGAAATAAGGCTATTTAATAAGTCTAAGTTGCTGAAATAAGCCTATTTAATAAGCCTAAGTTGCTGAAATAAGCCTATTTAATAAGCCTATTTAATAAGCCTAACTTGCTGAAATAAGCCTATTTAATAAGCCTATTTAATAGGCCTATTTAATAAGTCTAAGTTGCTGAAATAAGCCTATTTAATAAGCCTAAGTTGCTGAATAAGCCTATTTAATAAGCCTAAGTTGCTGAATAAACCTATTTAATAAGTCTAAGTTGCTGAAATAAGCCTATTTAATAAGGCTATTTAATAAGCGTAAGTTGCTGAAGAAGCCTATTTAATAAGTCTAAGTTGCTGAAATAAGGCTATTTAATAAGCCTAAGTTGCTGAAATAAGGCTATTTAATAAGTTTAAGTTGCTGAAATAAGCCTATTTAATAAGCCTAAGTTGCTGAAATAAGCCTATTTAATAAGGCTACTTAATGAGCCTAAGTTGCTGAAAAAGGCCTATTTAATAAGCATAAGTTTCTGAACTAAGCTTATTTAAAAAGGTATATTTAATAAGTCTAAGTCGCTGAAATAAACCTATTTAAAAATGCTATTTAATAAGCCTAAGTTGCTGAAATAAACCTGTTTAATAAGGCTATTTAATAAGCATAAGTTGCTGAAATAAGCTTATTTAATAAGCCTAAGTTTCTGAAATAAGCCTAGTTAATAAGGCTATTTAATAAGTCTAAGTTGCTGAAATAAACCTATTTAATAAGCCTAAGTTGCTAAAATAAGCCTATTTAATGAGGCTATTTAATAAGTCTATTTAATAAGCCTATTTATTAAGCCTATTTAATAAGCCTATTTAATAAGCCTATTTAATACGCCTATTTAATAAACATATTTAATAAGTATTTAATGAGCCTATTTAATAAGTCTATTTAATAAGCCTTTTTAATAAGCCTATTTAATAAGCCTATTTAAAAAGGCCTATTTAATAAGTCTATTTAATAAGTCTATTTAATAAGCCTATTTAATAAGTATTTAATTAGCCTATTTAATAAGCCTATTTATTGAGCCTATTTAATAAGCCTATTTATTGAGCCTATTTAATAAGCCTATTTATTGAGCCTATTTAATAAGCCTATTTATTGAGCCTATTTAATAAGCCTATTTAATAAGTCTATTTAATAAGCCTATTTAATAAGCCTATTTAATACGCCTATTTATTGTGCCTATTTAATAAGCCTATTTAATAAGCCTATTTAATGAGCCTATTTAATAAGTCTATTTAATAAGCCTATTTAATAAGTATTTAATGAGCCTATTTAATAAGTCTATTTAATAAGCCTATTTAATAAAGCTATTTAATGAGCCTAAGTTGCTGAAATAAGCCTATTTAATAAGCCTATTTGATAGGCCTATTTAATAAGTCTAAGTTGCTGAAATAAGCCTATTTAATAAGCCTAAGTTTCTGAATGAGCCTATTTAATAAGCCTAAATTGCTGAAATAAGCCTATTTAATAAGCCTAAGTTGCTGAATAAGCCTATTTAATAAGCCTAAGTTGCTGAATAAACCTATTTAATAAGACTAATTTGCTGAATAAGCCTTTTTAATAAGCCTAAGTTGCTGAAATAAGGCTATTTAATAAGTCTAAGTTGCTGAAATAAGCCTATTTAATAAGCCTAAGTTGCTAAAATAAGCCTATTTAATGAGGCTATTTAATAAGCCTATTTAATAAGTCTATTTAATAAGCCTATTTAATAAGCCTATTTAATGAGCCTATTTATTGAGCCTATTTATTGAGCCTATTTAATATGCCTATTTATTGAGCCTATTTAATAAGTCTATTTAATAAGCCTATTTAATAAGCCTATTTAATAAGTATTTAATGAGCCTATTTAATAAGTCTATTTAATAAGCCTATTTAATAGGCCTATTTAATAAGTCTAAGTTGCTGAAATAAGCCTATTTAATAAGCCTATTTAATAGGCCTATTTAATAAGTCTAAGTTCCTGAAATAAGCTTTTTTAATCAGCGTAAGTTGCTGAAATAGGCCTATTTAATAAGCCCAAGTTGCTGAAATAAGCCTACTTAATTAGGCTATTTCATAAGCCTAAGTTGCTGAAATAAGCCTATTTAATAAGCGTAAGTTGCTGAAATAAGGCTATTTAATAAGTCTAAGTTGCTGAAATAAGCCTATTTAATAAGCCTAAGTTGCTGAAATAAGCCTATTTAATAAGCCTATTTAATAAGCCTAACTTGCTGAAATAAGCCTATTTAATAAGCCTATTTAATAGGCCTATTTAATAAGTCTAAGTTGCTGAAATAAGCCTATTTAATAAGCCTAAGTTGCTGAATAAGCCTATTTAATAAGCCTAAGTTGCTGAATAAACCTATTTAATAAGTCTAAGTTGCTGAAATAAGCCTATTTAATAAGGCTATTTAATAAGCCTAAGTTGCTGAAGAAGCCTATTTAATAAGTCTAAGTTGCTGAAATAAGGCTATTTAATAAGCCTAAGTTGCTGAAATAAGGCTATTTAATAAGTTTAAGTTGCTGAAATAAGCCTATTTAATAGGCCTAAGTTGCTGAAATAAGCCTATTTAATAAGGCTACTTAATGAGCCTAAGTTGCTGAAATAAACCTATTTAATAAGCATAAGTTTCTGAACTAAGCCTATTTAAAAAGGTATATTTAATAAGTCTAAGTCGCTGAAATAAACCTATTTAAAAATGCTATTTAATAAGCCTAAGTTGCTGAAATAAACCTGTTTAAAAAGGCTATTTAATAAGCATAAGTTGCTGAAATAAGCTTATTTAATAAGCCTAAGTTGCTGAAATAAGCCTATTTAATAAGGCTATTTAATAAGTCTAAGTTGCTGAAATAAACCTATTTAATAAGCCTAAGTTGCTAAAATAAGCCTATTTAATGAGGCTATTCAATAAGTCTATTTAATAAGCCTATTTATTAAGCCTATATAATAAGCCTATTTAATAAGCCTATTTAATAAGCCTATTTAATACGCCTATTTAATAAACATATTTAATAAATATTTAATGAGCTTATTTAATAAGTCTATTTAATAAGCCTTTTTAATAAGCCTATTTAATAAGCCTATTTAATAAGCCTATTTAATAAGTCTATTTAATAAGTCTATTTAATAAGCCTATTTAATAAGTATTTAATGAGCCTATTTAATAAGCCTATTTATTGAGCCTATTTAATAAGGCTATTTATTGAGCCTATTTAATAAGCCTATTTATTGAGCCTATTTAATAAGCCTATTTATTGAGCCTATTTAATACGCCTATTTAATAAGTCTATTTAATAAGCCTATTTAATAAGCCTATTTAATACGCCTATTTATTGAGCCTATTTAATAAGCCTATTTAATAAGCCTATTTAATGAGCCTATTTAATAAGTCTATTTAATAAGCCTATTTAATAAGTATTTAATGAGCCTATTTAAAAAGTCTATTTAATAAGCCTATTTAATAAAGCTATTTAATGAGCCTAAGTTGCTGAAATAAGCCTATTTAATAAGCCTATTTGATAGGCCTATTTAATAAGTCTAAGTTGCTGAAATAAGCCTATTTAATAAGCCTAAGTTTCTGAATGAGCCTATTTAATAAGCCTAAATTGGTGAAATAAGCCTATTTAATAAGCCTAAGTTGCTGAATAAGCCTATTTAATAAGCCCAAGTTGCTGAATAAACCTATTTAATAAGACTAAGTTGCTGAATAAGCCTTTTTAATAAGCCTAAGTTGCTGAAATAAGGCTATTTAATAAGTCTAAGTTGTTGAAATAAGCCTATTTAATAAGCCTAAGTTGCTAAAATAAGCCTATGTAATGAGGCTATTTAATAAGCCTATTTAATAAGTCTATTTAATAAGCCTATTTAATAAGCCTATTTAATGAGCCTATTTATTTAGCCTATTTATTGAGCCTATTTAATATGCCTATTTATTGAGCCTATTTAATAAGTCTATTTAATAAGCCTATTTAATAAGCCTATTTAATAAGTATTTAATGAGCCTATTTAATAAGTCTATTTAATAAGCCTATTTAATAGGCCTATTTAATAAGTCTAAGTTGCTGAAATAAGCCTATTTAATAAGCCTATTTAATAGGCCTATTTAATAAGTCTAAGTTGCTGAAATAAGCCTTTTTAATCAGCGTAAGTTGCTGAAATAGGCCTATTTAATAAGCCCAAGTTGCTGAAATAAGCCTACTTAATTAGGCTATTTAATAAGCCTAAGTTGCTGAAATAAGCCTATTTAATAAGCGTAAGTTGCTGAAATAAGGCTATTTAATAAGTCTAAGTTGCTGAAATAAGCCTATTTAATAAGCCTAAGTTGCTGAAATAAGCCTATTTAATAAGCCTATTTAATAAGCCTAACTTGCTGAAATAAGCCTATTTAATAAGCCTATTTAATAGGCCTATTTAATAAGTCTAAGTTGCTGAAATAAGCCTATTTAATAAGCCTATTTAATAGGCCTATTACATAAGTCTAAGTTGCTGAAATAAGCCTATTTAATAAGCCAAAGTTGCTGAATGAGCCTATTTAATAAGCCTAAGTTGCTGAAATAAGCCTATTTAATAAGCCTAAGTTGCTGAATAAGCCTATTTAATAAGCCTAAGTTGCTGAATAAACCTATTTAATAAGTCTAAGTTGCTGAAATAAGCCTATTTAATAAGGCTATTTAATAAGCCTAAGTCGCTGAAGAAGCCTATTTAATAAGTCTAAGTTGCTGAAATAAGGCTATTTAATAAGCCTAAGTTGCTGAAATAAGGCTATTTAATAAGTTTAAGTTGCTGAAATAAGCCTATTTAATAAGCCTAAGTTGCTGAAATAAGCCTATTTAATAAGGCTACTTAATGAGCCTAAGTTGCTGAAATAAGCCTATTTAATAAGCATAAGTTTCTGAACTAAGCCTATTTAAAAAGGTATATTTAATAAGTCTAAGTCGCTGAAATAAACCTATTTAAAAATGCTATTTAATAAGCCTAAGTTGCTGAAATAAACCTGTTTAATAAGGCTATTTAATAAGCATAAGTTGCTGAAATAAGCTTATTTAATAAGCCTAAGTTTCTGAAATAAGCCTAGTTAATAAGGCTATTTAATAAGTCTAAGTTGCTGAAATAAACCTATTTAATAAGCCTAAGTTGCTAAAATAAGCCTATTTAATGAGGCTATTTAATAAGTCTATTTAATAAGCCTATTTATTAAGCCTATTTAATAAGCATATTTAATAAGCCTATTTAATACACCTATTTAATAAACATATTTAATAAGTATTTAATGAGCCTATTTAATAAGTCTATTTAATAAGCCTTTTTAATAAGCCTATTTAATAAGCCTATTTAATAAGCCTATTTAATAAGTCTATTTAATAAGTCTATTTAATAAGCCTATTTAATAAGTATTTAATGAGCCTATTTAATAAGCCTATTTATTGAGCCTATTTAATAAGCCTATATATTGAGCCTATTTAATAAGCCTATTTATTGAGCCTATTTAATAAGCCTATTTATTGAGCCTATTTAATAAGCCTATTTAATAAGTCTATTTAATAAGCCTATTTAATAAGCCTATTTAATACGCCTATTTATTGAGCCTATTTAATAAGCCTATTTAATAAGCCTATTTAATGAGCCTATTTAATAAGTCTATTTAATAAGCCTATTTAATAAGTATTTAATGAGCCTATTTAATAAGTCTATTTAATAAGCCTATTTAATAAAGCTATTTAATGAGCCTAAGTTGCTGAAATAAGCCTATTTAATAAGCCTATTTGATAGGCCTATTTAATAAGTCTAAGTTGCTGAAATAAGCCTATTTAATAAGCCTAAGTTGCTGAAATAAGCCTATTTAATAAGCCTATTTAATAAGCCTAACTTGCTGAAATAAGCCTATTTAATAAGCCTATTTAATAAGGCTATTTAATGAGCCTAAGTTGCTGAAATAAGCCTATTTAATAAGCCTATTTAATAGGCCTATTTAATAAGTCTAAGTTGCTGAAATAAGCCTATGTAATAAGCCTAAGTTTCTGAATGAGCCTATTTAATAAGCCTAAGTTGCTGAATAAGCCTATTTAATAAGCCTAAGTTGCTGAATAAGCCTATTTAATGAGCCTAAGTTGCTGAAATAAGACTATGTAATAAGCCTAAGTTTCTGAACTAAGCCTATTTAAAAAGGTATATTTAATAAGTCTAAGTTGCTGAAATAAACCTATTTAAAAATGCTATTTAATAAGCCTAAGTTGCTGAAATAAACCTGTTTAATAAGGCTATTTAATAAGTCTATTTAATAAGCCTATTTATTAAGCCTATTTAATAAGCATATTTAATAAGCCTATTTAATACGTCTATTTAATAAGTCTATTTAATAAGCCTATTTAATAAGTATTTCATGAGCCTATTTAATAAGCCTATTTATTGAGCCTATTTAATAAGCCTATTTAATGGCCTATTTAAAAAGTCTAAGTTGCTGAAATAAGCCTATTTAATAAGCCTATTTAATAGGCCTATTTAATAAGTCTAAGTTGCTGAAATAAGCCTTTTTAATCAGCGTAAGTTGCTGAAATAGGCCTATTTAATAAGCCCAAGTTGCTGAAATAAGCCTACTTAATTGGGCTATTTAATAAGCCTAAGTTGCTGAAATAAGCCTATTTAATAAGCGTAAGTTGCTGAAATAAGGCTATTTCATAAGTCTAAGTTGCTGAAATGAGCCTATTTAATAAGCCTAAGTTGCTGAAATAAGCCTATTTAATAAGCCTATTTAATAAGCCTAACTTGCTGAAATAAGCCTATTTAATAAGCCTATTTAATAGGCCTATTTAATAAGTCTAAGTTGCTGAAATAAGCCTATTTAATAAGCCTATTTAATAGGCCTATTTCATAAGTCTAATTGCTGAAATAACCCTATTTAATAAGCCTAAGTTGCTGAATGAGCCTATTTAATAACCTAAGTTGCTGAAATAAGCCTATTTAATAAGCCTAAGTTGCTGAATAAGCCTATTTAATAAGCCTAAGTTGCTGAATAAACCTATTTAATAAGTCTAATTTGCTGAAATAAGCCTATTTAATAAGCCTATTTAATAAGCCTAAGTTGCTGAATAAACCTATTTAATAAGACTAATTTGCTGAATAAGCCTTTTTAATAAGCCTAAGTTGCTGAAATAAGGCTATTTAATAAGCCTAAGTTGCTGAAATAAGGCTATTTAATAAGTTTAAGTTTCTGAAATAAGCCTATTTAATAAGTCTATTTAATAAGCCTATTTAATAGGCCTATTTAATAAGTCTAAGTTGCTGAAATAAGCCTATTTAATCAGCCTATTTAACACGCCTATTTAATAAGACTAAGTTGCTGAAGAAGCCTATTTAATAAGTCTAAGTTGCTGAAATAAGGCTATTTAATAAGCCTAAGTTGCTGAAATAAGGCTATTTAATAAGTTTAAGTTTCTGAAATAAGCCTATTTAATAAGTCTATTTAATAAGCCTATTTAATAGGCCTATTTAATAAGTCTAAGTTGCTGAAATAAGCCTATTTAATAAGCCTATTTAATAGGCCTATTTAATAAGTCTAAGTTGCTGAAATAAGCCTTTTTAATCAGCGTAAGTTGCTGAAATAAACCTATTTAATAAGCCCAAGTTGCTGAAATAAGCCTACTTAATTAGGCTATTTAATAAGCCTAAGTTGCTGAAATAAGCCTATTTAATAAGCGTAAGTTGCTGAAATAAGCCTATTTAATAAGCCTATTTAATAAGCCTAAGTTGCTGAAATAAGCCTATTTAATAAGCCTATTTAATAGGCCTATTTAATAAGTCTAAGTTGCTGAAATAAGCCTTTTTAATCAGCGTAAGTTGCTGAAATAGGCCTATTTAATAAGCCCAAGTTTCTGAAATAAGCCTACTTAATTAGGCTATTTAATAAGCCTAAGTTGCTGAAATAAGCCTATTTAATAAGCGTAAGTTGCTGAAATAAGGCTATTTAATAAGTCTAAGTTGCTGAAATGAGCCTATTTTATAAGCCTAAGTTGCTGAAATAAGCCTATTTAATAAGCCTATTTAATAAGCCTAACTTGCTGAAATAAGCCTATTTAATAAGCCTATTTAATAGGCCTATTTAATAAGTCTAAGTTGCTGAAATAAGCCTATTTAATAAGCCTATTTAATAGGCCTATTTCATAAGTCTAATTGCTGAAATAAGCCTATTTAATAAGCCTAAGTTGCTGAATGAGCCTATTTAATAACCTAAGTTGCTGAAATAAGCCTATTTAATAAGCCTAAGTTGCTGAATAAGCCTATTTAATAAGCTTAAGTTGCTGAATAAACCTATTTAATAAGTCTAAGTTGCTGAAATAAGCCTATTTAATAAGGCTAATTAATAAGCCTAAGTTGCTGAAGAAGCCTATTTAATAAGTCTAAGTTGCTGAAATAAGGCTATTTAATAAGCCTAAGTTGCTAAAATAAGGTTATTTAATAAGTTTAAGTTTCTGAAATAAGCCTATTTAATAAGTCTATTTAATAAGCCTATTTAATAGGCCTATTTAATAAGTCTAAGTTGCTGAAATAAGCCTATTTAATCAGCCTATTTAACACGCCTATTTAATAAGTCTAAGTTGCTGAAATAAGCCTTTTTAATCAGCGTAAGTTGCTGAAATAAACCTATTTAATAAGCCCAAGTTGCTGAAATAAGCCTACTTAATTAGGCTATTTAATAAGCCTAAGTTGCTGAAATAAGCCTATTTAATAAGCGTAAGTTGCTGAAATAAGCCTATTTAATAAGCCTATTTAATAAGCCTAAGTTGCTGAAATAAGCCTATTTAATAAGCCTATTTAATAGGCCTATTTAATAAGTCTAATTTGCTGAAATAAGCCTATTTAATAAGCCTATTTAATAGGCCTATTTAATAAGTCTAAGTTGCTGAAATAAGCCTATTTAATAAGCCTAAGTTGCTGAATGAGCCTAATTAATATGCCTAAGTTGCTGAAATAAGCCTATTTAATAAGCCTAAGTTGCTGAATAAGCCTATTTAATAAGCCTAAGTTGCTGAATAAACCTATTTAATAAGTCTAAGTTGCTGAAATAAGCCTATTTAATAAGGCTATTTAATAAGCCTAAGTTGCTGAATAAGCCTATTTAATAAGTCTAAGTTGCTGAAATAAGGCTATTTAATAAGCCTAAGTTGCTGAAATAAGGCTATTTAATAAGTTTAAGTTGCTGAAATAAGCCTATTTAATAAGCCTAAGTTGCTGAAATAAGCCTATTTAATAAGGCTATTTAATGTGCCTAAGTTGCTGAAATAATCCTATTTAATAAGCCTAAGTTTCTGAACTAAGCCTATTTAAAAAGGTATATTTAATAAGTCTAAGTTGCTGAAATAAACCTGTTTAATAAGTCTATTTAATAAGCATAAGTTGCTGAAATAAGCTTATTTAATAATCCTAAGTTGCTGAAATAAACCTATTTAATAAGCCTAAGTTGCTAAAATAAGCCTATTTAATGAGGTTATTTAATAAGTCTATTTAATAAGCCTATTTAATAAGCCTATTTAATAAGCCTATTTAATAAGCCTATTTATTAAGTCTATTTAATAAGTCTATTTAATAAGCCTATTTAATAAGTATTTAATGAGCCTATTTAATAAGCCTATTTATTGAGCCGATTTAATAAGCCTATTTATTGAGCCTATTTAATAAGCCTATTTATTGAGCCTATTTAATAAGACTATTTATTGAGCCTATTTAATAAGCCTATTTAATAAGTCTATTTAATAAGCCTATTTAATAAGCCTATTTAATAAGCCTATTTATTGAGCCTATTTAATACGCCTATTTATTGAGCCTATTTAATAAGCCTATTTATTGAGCCTATTTAATAAGCCTATTTATTGAGCCTATTTAATAAGCCTATTTAATAAGTCTATTTAATAAGCCTATTTAATAAGCCTATTTAATAAGCCTATTTATTGAGCCTATTTAATACGCCTATTTATTGAGCCTATTTAATAAGCCTATTTAATACGTCTTTTTAATAAGCCTATTTAATAAGCCTATTTAATAAGCCTATTTATTGAGCCTATTTAATAAGCCTATTTAATATGTATATTTATTGAGCCTATTTAATAAGTATATTTAATAAGCCTATTTAATAAGCCTATTTAATAAGTATTTAATGAGCCTATTTAATAAGTCTATTTAATAAGCCTATTTAATAGGCCTATTTAATAAGTCTAAGTTGCTGAAATAAGCCTATTTAATCAGCCTATTTAACACGCCTATTTAATAAGTCTAAGTTGCTGAAATAAGCCTTTTTAATCAGCGTAAGTTGCTGAAATAAACCTATTTAATAAGCCCAAGTTGCTGAAATAAGCCTACTTAATTAGGCTATTTAATAAGCCTAAGTTGTTGAAATAAGCCTATTTAATAAGCGTAAGTTGCTGAAATAAGCCTATTTAATAAGCCTATTTAATAAGCCTAAGTTGCTGAAATAAGCCTATTTAATAAGCCTATTTAATAGGCCTATTTAATAAGTCTAATTTGCTGAAATAAGCCTATTTAATAAGCCTATTTAATAGGCCTATTTAATAAGTCTAAGTTGCTGAAATAAGCCTATTTAATAAGCCTAAGTTGCTGAATGAGCCTAATTAATATGCCTAAGTTGCTGAAATAAGCCTATTTAATAAGCCTAAGTTGCTGAATAAGCCTATTTAATAAGCCTAAGTTGCTGAATAAACCTATTTAATAAGTCTAAGTTGCTGAAATAAGCCTATTTAATAAGGCTATTTAATAAGCCTAAGTTGCTGAATAAGCCTATTTAATAAGTCTAAGTTGCTGAAATAAGGCTATTTAATAAGCCTAAGTTGCTGAAATAAGGCTATTTAATAAGTTTAAGTTGCTGAAATAAGCCTATTTAATAAGCCTAAGTTGCTGAAATAAGCCTATTTAATAAGGCTATTTAATGAGCCTAAGTTGCTGAAATAATCCTATTTAATAAGCCTAAGTTTCTGAACTAAGCCTATTTAATAAGGCTATTTAATAAGTCTAAGTTGCTGAAATAAACCTATTTAATAAGCCTAAGTTGCTAAAATAAGCCTATTTAATGAGGTTATTTAATAAGTCTATTTAATAAGCCTATTTAATAAGCCTATTTAATAAGCCTATTTAATAAGCCTATTTAATAAGTCTATTTAATAAGTCTATTTAATAAGCTTATTTAATAAGTATTTAATGAGCCTATTTAATAAGCCTATTTATTGAGCCGATTTAATAAGCCTATTTATTGAGCCTATTTAATAAGCCTATTTATTGAGCCTATTTAATAAGCCTATTTAATAAGTCTATTTAATAAGCCTATTTAATAAGCCTATTTAATAAGCCTATTTAATAAGCCTATTTATTGAGCCTATTTAATAAGCCTATTTAATAAGCCTATTTATTGAGCCTATTTAATAAGTCTATTTAATAAGCATATTTAATAAGCCTATTTAATAAGTATTTAATGAGCCTATTTAATAAGTCTATTTAATAAGCCTATTTAATAAGGCTATTTAATGAGCCTAAGTTGCTGAAATAAGCCTATTTAATAAGCCTATTTAATAGGCCTATTTAATAAGTCTAAGTTGCTGAAATAAGCCTATGTAATAAGCCTAAGTTTCTGAATGAGCCTATTTAATAAGCCTAAGTTGCTGAAATAAGCCTATTTAATAAGCCTAAGTTGCTGAATAAGCCTATTTAATAAGCCTAAGTTGCTGAATAAGCCTATTTAATAAGGCTATTTAATGAGCCTAAGTTTCTGAACTAAGCCTATTTAAAAAGGTATATTTAATAAGTCTAAGTTGCTGAAATAAACCTGTTTAATAAGTCTATTTAATAAGCATAAGTTGCTGAAATAAGCTTATTTAATAAGCCTAAGTTGCTGAAATAAGCCTACTTAATAAGGCTATTTAATAAGTCTAAGTTGCTGAAATAAACCTATTTAATAAGCCTAAGTTGCTAAAATAAGCCTATTTAATGAGGCTATTTAATGAGTCTATTTAATAAGCCTATTTAATAAGCCTATTTAATAAGCCTATTTAATAAGCCTATTTAATAAGTCTATTTAATAAGTCTATTTAATAAGCCTATTTAATAAGTATTTAATGAGCCTATTTAATAAGCCTATCTATTGAGCCGATTTAATAAGCCTATTTATTGAGCCTATTTAATAAGCCTATTTATTGAGCCTATTTAATAAGCCTATTTATTGAGCCTATTTAATAAGCCTATTTAATAAGTCTATTTAATAAGCCTATTTAATAAGCCTATTTAATAAGCCTATTTAATAAGCCTATTTAATAAGCCTATTTATTGAGCCTATTTAATAAGCCTATTTAATAAGCCTATTTATTGAGCCTATTTAATAAGTCTATTTAATAAGCCTATTTAATAAGCCTATTTAATAAGTATTTAATTAGCCTATTTAATAAATCTATTTAATAAGCCTATTTAATAAGGCTATTTAATGAGCCTAAGTTGCTGAAATAAGCCTATTTAATAAGCCTATTTAATAGGCCTATTTAATAAGTCTAAGTTGCTGAAATAAGCCTATGTAATAAGCCTAAGTTTCTGAATGAGCCTATTTAATAAGCCTAAGTTGCTGAAATAAACCTATTTAATAAGCCTAAGTTGCTGAATAAGCCTATTTAATAAGCCTAAGTTGCTGAATAAGCCTATTTAATAAGGCTATTTAATGAGCCTAAGTTGCTGAAATAAGACTATGTAATAAGCCTAAGTTTCTGAACTAAGCCTATTTAAAAAGGTATATTTAATAAGTCTAAGTTGCTGAAATAAACCTATTTAAAAATGCTATTTAATAAGCCTAAGTTGCTGAAATAAACCTGTTTAATAAGGCTATTTAATAAGTCTATTTAATAAGCCTATTTATTAAGCCTATTTAATAAGCCTATTTAATAAGCCTATTTAATACGTCTATTTAATAAGTCTATTTAATAAGCCTATTTAATAAGTATTTAATGAGCCTATTTAATAAGCCTATTTATTGAGCCTATTTAATAAGCCTATTTATTGAGCCTATTTAATAAGCCTATTTATTGAGCCTATTTAATAAGCCTATTTATTGAGCCTATTTAATAAGCCTATTTAATAAGTCTATTTAATAAGCCTATTTAATAAGCCTATTTAATGAGCCTATTTATTGAGCCTATTTATTGAGCCTATTTAATATGCCTATTTATTGAGCCTATTTAATAAGTCTATTTAATAAGCCTATTTAATGAGCCTATTTAATAAGTATTTAATGAGCCTATTTAATAATTTTATTTAATAAGCCTATTTAATAGGCCTATTTAATAAGTCTAAGTTGCTGAAATAAGTCTATTTAATAAGCCTATTTAATAGGCCTATTTAATAAGTCTAAGTTGCTGAAATAAGCCTTTTTAATCAGCGTAAGTTGCTGAAATAGGCCTATTTAATAAGCCCAAGTTTCTGAAATAAGCCTACTTAATTAGGCTATTTAATAAGCCTAAGTTGCTGAAATAAGCCTATTTAATAAGCGTAAGTTGCTGAAATAAGGCTATTTAATAAGTCTAAGTTGCTGAAATGAGCCTATTTAATAAGCCTAAGTTGCTGAAATAAGCCTATTTAATAAGCCTATTTAATAAGCCTAACTTGCTGAAATAAGCCTATTTAATAAGCCTATTTAATAGGCCTATTTAATAAGTCTAAGTTGCTGAAATAAGCCTATTTAATAAGCCTATTTAATAGGCCTATTTCATAAGTCTAATTGCTGAAATAAGCCTATTTAATAAGCCTAAGTTGCTGAATGAGCCTATTTAATAACCTAAGTTGCTGAAATAAGCCTATTTAATAAGCCTAAGTTGCTGAATAAGCCTATTTAATAAGCTTAAGTTGCTGAATAAACCTATTTAATAAGTCTAAGTTGCTGAAATAAGCCTATTTAATAAGGCTATTTAATAAGCCTAAGTTGCTGAAGAAGCCTATTTAATAAGTCTAAGTTGCTGAAATAAGGCTATTTAATAAGCCTAAGTTGCTGAAATAAGCCTATTTAATAAGGCTATTTAATAAGCCTAAGTTGCTGAAGAAGCCTATTTAATAAGTTTAAGTTTCTGAAATAAGCCTATTTAATAAGCCTAAGTTGCTGAAATAAGCCTATTTAATAAGGCTACTTAATGAGCCTAAGTTGCTGAAATAAGCCTATTTAATAAGCATAAGTTTCTGAACTAAGCCTATTTAAAAAGGTATATTTAATAAGTCTAAGTCGCTGAAATAAACCTATTTAAAAATGCTATTTAATAAGCCTAAGTTGCTGAAATAAACCTGTTTAATAAGGCTATTTAATAAGCATAAGTTGCTGAAATAAGCTTATTTAATAAGCCTAAGTTGCTGAAATAAGCCTATTTAATAATGCTATTTAATAAGTCTAAGTTGCTGAAATAAACCTATTTAATAAGCCTAAGTTGCTAAAATAAGCCTATTTAATGAGGCTATTTAATAAGTCTATTTAATAAGCCTATTTATTAAGTCTATTTAATAAGCCTATTTAATAAGCCTATTTAATACGCCTATTTAATAAACATATTTAATAAGTATTTAATGAGCCTATTTAATAAGTCTATTTAATAAGCCTTTTTAATAAGCCTATTTGATAAGCCTACTTAATAAGCCTATTTAATAAGTCTATTTAATAAGTCTATTTAATAAGCATATTTAATAAGTATTTAATTAGCCTATTTAATAAGCCTATTTATTGAGCCTATTTAATAAGCCTATTTATTGAGCCTATTTAATAAGCCTATTTATTGAGCCTATTTAATAAGCCTATTAATTGAGCCTATTTAATAAGCCTATTTAATAAGTCTATTTAATAAGCCTATTTAATAAGCCTATTTAATAAGCCTTTTTAATAAGCCTCTTTAATAAGCCTATTTAATAAGCCTATTTAATAAGTCTATTTAATAAGTCTATTTAATAAGCCTATTTAATAAGTATTTAATGAGCCTATTTAATAAGCCTATTTATTGAGCCTATTTAATAAGGCTATTTATTGAGCCTATTTAATAAGCCTATTTATTGAGCCTATTTAATAAGCCTATTTATTGAGCCTATTTAATAAGCCTATTTAATAAGTCTATTTAATAAGCCTATTTAATAAGCCTATTTAATACGCCTATTTAATAAGTCTATTTAATAAGCCTATTTAATAAGTATTTAATGAGCCTATTTAATAAGTCTATTTAATAAGCCTATTTAATAAAGCTATTTAATGAGCCTAAGTTGCTGAAATAAGCCTATTTAATAAGCGTATTTGATAGGCCTATTTAATAAGTCTAAGTTGCTGAAATAAGCCTATTTAATAAGCCTATTTGATAGGCCTATTTAATAAGTCTAAGTTGCTGAAATAAGCCTATTTAATAAGCCTAAGTTTCTGAATAAGCCTATTTAATAAGCCCAAGTTGCTGAATAAACCTATTTAATAAGACTAAGTTGCTGAATAAGCCTTTTTAATAAGCCTAAGTTGCTGAAATAAGGCTATTTAATAAGTCTAAGTTGCTGAAATAAGCCTATTTAATAAGCCTAAGTTGCTAAAATAAGCCTATTTAATGAGGCTATTTAATAAGCCTATTTAATAAGTCTATTTAATAAGCCTATTTAATAAGCCTATTTAATGAGCCTATTTATTTAGCCTATTTATTGAGCCTATTTAATATGCCTATTTATTGAGCCTATTTAATAAGTCTATTTAATAAGCCTATTTAATAAGCCTTTTTAATAAGTATTTAATGAGCCTATTTAATAAGTCTATTTAATAAGCCTATTTAATAGGCCTATTTAATAAGTCTAAGTTGCTGAAATAAGCCTATTTAATGAGCCTATTTAATATGCCTATTTATTGAGCCTATTTAATAAGTCTATTTAATAAGCCTATTTAATAAGCCTATTTAATAAGTATTTAATGAGCCTATTTAATAAGTCTATTTAATAAGCCTATTTAATAGGCCTATTTAATAAGTCTAAGTTGCTGAAATAAGCCTATTTAATAAGCCTATTTAATAGGCCTATTTAATAAGTCTAAGTTGCTGAAATAAGCCTTTTTAATCAGCGTAAGTTGCTGAAATAGGCCTATTTAATAAGCCCAAGTTGCTGAAATAAGCCTACTTAATTAGGCTATTTAATAAGCCTAAGTTGCTGAAATAAGCCTATTTAATAAGCGTAAGTTGCTGAAATAAGGCTATTTAATAAGTCTAAGTTGCTGAAATAAGCCTATTTAATAAGCCTAAGTTGCTGAAATAAGCCTATTTAATAAGCCTATTTAATAAGCCTAACTTGCTGAAATAAGCCTATTAAATAAGCCTATTTAATAGGCCTATTTAATAAGTCTAAGTTGCTGAAATAAGCCTATTTAATAAGCCTATTTAATATGCCTATTTCATAAGTCTAAGTTGCTGAAATAAGCCTATTTAATAAGCCTAAGTTGCTGAATGAGCCTATTTAATAAGCCTAAGTTGCTGAAATAAGCCTATTTAATAAGTCTAAGTTGCTGAAATGAGGCTATTTAATAAGCCTAAGTTGCTGAAATAAGCCTATTTAATGAGGTTATTTAATAAGTCTATTTAATAAGCCTATTTAATAAGCCTATTTAATAAGCCTATTTAATAAGCCTATTTAATAAGTCTATTTAATAAGTCTATTTAATAAGCTTATTTAATAAGTATTTAATGAGCCTATTTAATAAGCCTATTTATTGAGCCGATTTAATAAGCCTATTTATTGAGCCTATTTAATAAGCCTATTTATTGAGCCTATTTAATAAGCCTATTTAATAAGTCTATTTAATAAGCCTATTTAATAAGCCTATTTAATAAGCCTATTTAATAAGCCTATTTATTGAGCCTATTTAATAAGCCTATTTAATAAGCCTATTTATTGAGCCTATTTAATAAGTCTATTTAATAAGCATATTTAATAAGCCTATTTAATAAGTATTTAATGAGCCTATTTAATAAGTCTATTTAATAAGCCTATTTAATAA
Organism: Petromyzon marinus; assembly: GCF_048934315.1. Taxonomy (NCBI): domain Eukaryota; kingdom Metazoa; phylum Chordata; class Hyperoartia; order Petromyzontiformes; family Petromyzontidae; genus Petromyzon; species Petromyzon marinus. The sequence goes on along the minus strand of NW_027422684.1, from coordinate 3,027,745 downwards.
GGCTATTTAATGAGCCTAAGTTGCTGAAATAAGCCTATTTAATAAGCCTATTTAATAGGCCTATTTAATAAGTCTAAGTTGCTGAAATAAGCCTATGTAATAAGCCTAAGTTTCTGAATGAGCCTATTTAATAAGCCTAAGTTGCTGAAATAAGCCTATTTAATAAGCCTAAGTTGCTGAATAAGCCTATTTAATAAGCCTAAGTTGCTGAATAAGCCTATTTAATAAGGCTATTTAATGAGCCTAAGTTTCTGAACTAAGCCTATTTAAAAAGGTATATTTAATAAGTCTAAGTTGCTGAAATAAACCTGTTTAATAAGTCTATTTAATAAGCATAAGTTGCTGAAATAAGCTTATTTAATAAGCCTAAGTTGCTGAAATAAGCCTACTTAATAAGGCTATTTAATAAGTCTAAGTTGCTGAAATAAACCTATTTAATAAGCCTAAGTTGCTAAAATAAGCCTATTTAATGAGGCTATTTAATGAGTCTATTTAATAAGCCTATTTAATAAGCCTATTTAATAAGCCTATTTAATAAGCCTATTTAATAAGTCTATTTAATAAGTCTATTTAATAAGCCTATTTAATAAGTATTTAATGAGCCTATTTAATAAGCCTATCTATTGAGCCGATTTAATAAGCCTATTTATTGAGCCTATTTAATAAGCCTATTTATTGAGCCTATTTAATAAGCCTATTTATTGAGCCTATTTAATAAGCCTATTTAATAAGTCTATTTAATAAGCCTATTTAATAAGCCTATTTAATAAGCCTATTTAATAAGCCTATTTAATAAGCCTATTTATTGAGCCTATTTAATAAGCCTATTTAATAAGCCTATTTATTGAGCCTATTTAATAAGTCTATTTAATAAGCCTATTTAATAAGCCTATTTAATAAGTATTTAATTAGCCTATTTAATAAATCTATTTAATAAGCCTATTTAATAAGGCTATTTAATGAGCCTAAGTTGCTGAAATAAGCCTATTTAATAAGCCTATTTAATAGGCCTATTTAATAAGTCTAAGTTGCTGAAATAAGCCTATGTAATAAGCCTAAGTTTCTGAATGAGCCTATTTAATAAGCCTAAGTTGCTGAAATAAACCTATTTAATAAGCCTAAGTTGCTGAATAAGCCTATTTAATAAGCCTAAGTTGCTGAATAAGCCTATTTAATAAGGCTATTTAATGAGCCTAAGTTGCTGAAATAAGACTATGTAATAAGCCTAAGTTTCTGAACTAAGCCTATTTAAAAAGGTATATTTAATAAGTCTAAGTTGCTGAAATAAACCTATTTAAAAATGCTATTTAATAAGCCTAAGTTGCTGAAATAAACCTGTTTAATAAGGCTATTTAATAAGTCTATTTAATAAGCCTATTTATTAAGCCTATTTAATAAGCCTATTTAATAAGCCTATTTAATACGTCTATTTAATAAGTCTATTTAATAAGCCTATTTAATAAGTATTTAATGAGCCTATTTAATAAGCCTATTTATTGAGCCTATTTAATAAGCCTATTTATTGAGCCTATTTAATAAGCCTATTTATTGAGCCTATTTAATAAGCCTATTTATTGAGCCTATTTAATAAGCCTATTTAATAAGTCTATTTAATAAGCCTATTTAATAAGCCTATTTAATGAGCCTATTTATTGAGCCTATTTATTGAGCCTATTTAATATGCCTATTTATTGAGCCTATTTAATAAGTCTATTTAATAAGCCTATTTAATGAGCCTATTTAATAAGTATTTAATGAGCCTATTTAATAATTTTATTTAATAAGCCTATTTAATAGGCCTATTTAATAAGTCTAAGTTGCTGAAATAAGCCTATTTAATAAGCCTATTTAATAGGCCTATTTAATAAGTCTAAGTTGCTGAAATAAGCCTTTTTAATCAGCGTAAGTTGCTGAAATAGGCCTATTTAATAAGCCCAAGTTTCTGAAATAAGCCTACTTAATTAGGCTATTTAATAAGCCTAAGTTGCTGAAATAAGCCTATTTAATAAGCGTAAGTTGCTGAAATAAGGCTATTTAATAAGTCTAAGTTGCTGAAATGAGCCTATTTAATAAGCCTAAGTTGCTGAAATAAGCCTATTTAATAAGCCTATTTAATAAGCCTAACTTGCTGAAATAAGCCTATTTAATAAGCCTATTTAATAGGCCTATTTAATAAGTCTAAGTTGCTGAAATAAGCCTATTTAATAAGCCTATTTAATAGGCCTATTTCATAAGTCTAATTGCTGAAATAAGCCTATTTAATAAGCCTAAGTTGCTGAATGAGCCTATTTAATAACCTAAGTTGCTGAAATAAGCCTATTTAATAAGCCTAAGTTGCTGAATAAGCCTATTTAATAAGCTTAAGTTGCTGAATAAACCTATTTAATAAGTCTAAGTTGCTGAAATATGCCTATTTAATAAGGCTATTTAATAAGCCTAAGTTGCTGAAGAAGCCTATTTAATAAGTCTAAGTTGCTGAAATAAGGCTATTTAATAAGCCTAAGTTGCTGAAATAAGCCTATTTAATAAGGCTATTTAATAAGCCTAAGTTGCTGAAGAAGCCTATTTAATAAGTTTAAGTTTCTGAAATAAGCCTATTTAATAAGCCTAAGTTGCTGAAATAAGCCTATTTAATAAGGCTACTTAATGAGCCTAAGTTGCTGAAATAAGCCTATTTAATAAGCATAAGTTTCTGAACTAAGCCTATTTAAAAAGGTATATTTAATAAGTCTAAGTCGCTGAAATAAACCTATTTAAAAATGCTATTTAATAAGCCTAAGTTGCTGAAATAAACCTGTTTAATAAGGCTATTTAATAAGCATAAGTTGCTGAAATAAGCTTATTTAATAAGCCTAAGTTGCTGAAATAAGCCTATTTAATAATGCTATTTAATAAGTCTAAGTTGCTGAAATAAACCTATTTAATAAGCCTAAGTTGCTAAAATAAGCCTATTTAATGAGGCTATTTAATAAGTCTATTTAATAAGCCTATTTATTAAGTCTATTTAATAAGCCTATTTAATAAGCCTATTTAATACGCCTATTTAATAAAAATATTTAATAAGTATTTAATGAGCCTATTTAATAAGTCTATTTAATAAGCCTTTTTAATAAGCCAATTTGATAAGCCTACTTAATAAGCCTATTTAATAAGTCTATTTAATAAGTCTATTTAATAAGCATATTTAATAAGTATTTCATTAGCCTATTTAATAAGCCTATTTATTGAGCCTATTTAATAAGCCTATTTATTGAGCCTATTTAATAAGCCTATTTATTGAGCCTATTTAATAAGCCTATTAATTGAGCCTATTTAATAAGCCTATTTAATAAGTCTATTTAATAAGCCTATTTAATAAGCCTATTTAATAAGCCTTTTTAATAAGCCTATTTAATAAGCCTATTTAATAAGCCTATTTAATAAGTCTATTTAATAAGTCTATTTAATAAGCCTATTTAATAAGTATTTAATGAGCCTATTTAATAAGCCTATTTATTGAGCCTATTTAATAAGGCTATTTATTGAGCCTATTTAATAAGCCTATTTATTGAGCCTATTTAATAAGCCTATTTATTGAGCCTATTTAATAAGCCTATTTAATAAGTCTATTTAATAAGCCTATTTAATAAGCCTATTTAATACGCCTATTTAATAAGTCTATTTAATAAGCCTATTTAATAAGTATTTAATGAGCCTATTTAATAAGTCTATTTAATAAGCCTATTTAATAAAGCTATTTAATGAGCCTAAGTTGCTGAAATAAGCCTATTTAATAAGCGTATTTGATAGGCCTATTTAATAAGTCTAAGTTGCTGAAATAAGCCTATTTAATAAGCCTATTTGATAGGCCTATTTAATAAGTCTAAGTTGCTGAAATAAGCCTATTTAATAAGCCTAAGTTTCTGAATAAGCCTATTTAATAAGCCCAAGTTGCTGAATAAACCTATTTAATAAGACTAAGTTGCTGAATAAGCCTTTTTAATAAGCCTAAGTTGCTGAAATAAGGCTATTTAATAAGTCTAAGTTGCTGAAATAAGCCTATTTAATAAGCCTAAGTTGCTAAAATAAGCCTATTTAATGAGGCTATTTAATAAGCCTATTTAATAAGTCTATTTAATAAGCCTATTTAATAAGCCTATTTAATGAGCCTATTTATTTAGCCTATTTATTGAGCCTATTTAATATGCCTATTTATTGAGCCTATTTAATAAGTCTATTTAATAAGCCTATTTAATAAGCCTTTTTAATAAGTATTTAATGAGCCTATTTAATAAGTCTATTTAATAAGCCTATTTAATAGGCCTATTTAATAAGTCTAAGTTGCTGAAATAAGCCTATTTAATGAGCCTATTTAATATGCCTATTTATTGAGCCTATTTAATAAGTCTATTTAATAAGCCTATTTAATAAGCCTATTTAATAAGTATTTAATGAGCCTATTTAATAAGTCTATTTAATAAGCCTATTTAATAGGCCTATTTAATAAGTCTAAGTTGCTGAAATAAGCCTATTTAATAAGCCTATTTAATAGGCCTATTTAATAAGTCTAAGTTGCTGAAATAAGCCTTTTTAATCAGCGTAAGTTGCTGAAATAGGCCTATTTAATAAGCCCAAGTTGCTGAAATAAGCCTACTTAATTAGGCTATTTAATAAGCCTAAGTTGCTGAAATAAGCCTATTTAATAAGCGTAAGTTGCTGAAATAAGGCTATTTAATAAGTCTAAGTTGCTGAAATAAGCCTATTTAATAAGCCTAAGTTGCTGAAATAAGCCTATTTAATAAGCCTATTTAATAAGCCTAACTTGCTGAAATAAGCCTATTAAATAAGCCTATTTAATAGGCCTATTTAATAAGTCTAAGTTGCTGAAATAAGCCTATTTAATAAGCCTATTTAATATGCCTATTTCATAAGTCTAAGTTGCTGAAATAAGCCTATTTAATAAGCCTAAGTTGCTGAATGAGCCTATTTAATAAGCCTAAGTTGCTGAAATAAGCCTATTTAATAAGTCTAAGTTGCTGAAATGAGGCTATTTAATAAGCCTAAGTTGCTGAAATAAGCCTATTTAATGAGGTTATTTAATAAGTCTATTTAATAAGCCTATTTAATAAGCCTATTTAATAAGCCTATTTAATAAGCCTATTTAATAAGTCTATTTAATAAGTCTATTTAATAAGCTTATTTAATAAGTATTTAATGAGCCTATTTAATAAGCCTATTTATTGAGCCGATTTAATAAGCCTATTTATTGAGCCTATTTAATAAGCCTATTTATTGAGCCTATTTAATAAGCCTATTTAATAAGTCTATTTAATAAGCCTATTTAATAAGCCTATTTAATAAGCCTATTTAATAAGCCTATTTATTGAGCCTATTTAATAAGCCTATTTAATAAGCCTATTTATTGAGCCTATTTAATAAGTCTATTTAATAAGCATATTTAATAAGCCTATTTAATAAGTATTTAATGAGCCTATTTAATAAGTCTATTTAATAAGCCTATTTAATAAGGCTATTTAATGAGCCTAAGTTGCTGAAATAAGCCTATTTAATAAGCCTATTTAATAGGCCTATTTAATAAGTCTAAGTTGCTGAAATAAGCCTATGTAATAAGCCTAAGTTTCTGAATGAGCCTATTTAATAAGCCTAAGTTGCTGAAATAAGCCTATTTAATAAGCCTAAGTTGCTGAATAAGCCTATTTAATAAGCCTAAGTTGCTGAATAAGCCTATTTAATAAGGCTATTTAATGAGCCTAAGTTTCTGAACTAAGCCTATTTAAAAAGGTATATTTAATAAGTCTAAGTTGCTGAAATAAACCTGTTTAATAAGTCTATTTAATAAGCATAAGTTGCTGAAATAAGCTTATTTAATAAGCCTAAGTTGCTGAAATAAGCCTACTTAATAAGGCTATTTAATAAGTCTAAGTTGCTGAAATAAACCTATTTAATAAGCCTAAGTTGCTAAAATAAGCCTATTTAATGAGGCTATTTAATGAGTCTATTTAATAAGCCTATTTAATAAGCCTATTTAATAAGCCTATTTAATAAGCCTATTTAATAAGTCTATTTAATAAGTCTATTTAATAAGCCTATTTAATAAGTATTTAATGAGCCTATTTAATAAGCCTATCTATTGAGCCGATTTAATAAGCCTATTTATTGAGCCTATTTAATAAGCCTATTTATTGAGCCTATTTAATAAGCCTATTTATTGAGCCTATTTAATAAGCCTATTTAATAAGTCTATTTAATAAGCCTATTTAATAAGCCTATTTAATAAGCCTATTTAATAAGCCTATTTAATAAGCCTATTTATTGAGCCTATTTAATAAGCCTATTTAATAAGCCTATTTATTGAGCCTATTTAATAAGTCTATTTAATAAGCCTATTTAATAAGCCTATTTAATAAGTATTTAATTAGCCTATTTAATAAATCTATTTAATAAGCCTATTTAATAAGGCTATTTAATGAGCCTAAGTTGCTGAAATAAGCCTATTTAATAAGCCTATTTAATAGGCCTATTTAATAAGTCTAAGTTGCTGAAATAAGCCTATGTAATAAGCCTAAGTTTCTGAATGAGCCTATTTAATAAGCCTAAGTTGCTGAAATAAACCTATTTAATAAGCCTAAGTTGCTGAATAAGCCTATTTAATAAGCCTAAGTTGCTGAATAAGCCTATTTAATAAGGCTATTTAATGAGCCTAAGTTGCTGAAATAAGACTATGTAATAAGCCTAAGTTTCTGAACTAAGCCTATTTAAAAAGGTATATTTAATAAGTCTAAGTTGCTGAAATAAACCTATTTAAAAATGCTATTTAATAAGCCTAAGTTGCTGAAATAAACCTGTTTAATAAGGCTATTTAATAAGTCTATTTAATAAGCCTATTTATTAAGCCTATTTAATAAGCCTATTTAATAAGCCTATTTAATACGTCTATTTAATAAGTCTATTTAATAAGCCTATTTAATAAGTATTTAATGAGCCTATTTAATAAGCCTATTTATTGAGCCTATTTAATAAGCCTATTTATTGAGCCTATTTAATAAGCCTATTTATTGAGCCTATTTAATAAGCCTATTTATTGAGCCTATTTAATAAGCCTATTTAATAAGTCTATTTAATAAGCCTATTTAATAAGCCTATTTAATGAGCCTATTTATTGAGCCTATTTATTGAGCCTATTTGATATGCCTATTTATTGAGCCTATTTAATAAGTCTATTTAATAAGCCTATTTAATGAGCCTATTTAATAAGTATTTAATGAGCCTATTTAATAATTTTATTTAATAAGCCTATTTAATAGGCCTATTTAATAAGTCTAAGTTGCTGAAATAAGCCTATTTAATAAGCCTATTTAATAGGCCTATTTAATAAGTCTAAGTTGCTGAAATAAGCCTTTTTAATCAGCGTAAGTTGCTGAAATAGGCCTATTTAATAAGCCCAAGTTTCTGAAATAAGCCTACTTAATTAGGCTATTTAATAAGCCTAAGTTGCTGAAATAAGCCTATTTAATAAGCGTAAGTTGCTGAAATAAGGCTATTTAATAAGTCTAAGTTGCTGAAATGAGCCTATTTAATAAGCCTAAGTTGCTGAAATAAGCCTATTTAATAAGCCTATTTAATAAGCCTAACTTGCTGAAATAAGCCTATTTAATAAGCCTATTTAATAGGCCTATTTAATAAGTCTAAGTTGCTGAAATAAGCCTATTTAATAAGCCTATTTAATAGGCCTATTTCATAAGTCTAATTGCTGAAATAAGCCTATTTAATAAGCCTAAGTTGCTGAATGAGCCTATTTAATAACCTAAGTTGCTGAAATAAGCCTATTTAATAAGCCTAAGTTGCTGAATAAGCCTATTTAATAAGCTTAAGTTGCTGAATAAACCTATTTAATAAGTCTAAGTTGCTGAAATAAGCCTATTTAATAAGGCTATTTAATAAGCCTAAGTTGCTGAAGAAGCCTATTTAATAAGTCTAAGTTGCTGAAATAAGGCTATTTAATAAGCCTAAGTTGCTGAAATAAGCCTATTTAATAAGGCTATTTAATAAGCCTAAGTTGCTGAAGAAGCCTATTTAATAAGTTTAAGTTTCTGAAATAAGCCTATTTAATAAGCCTAAGTTGCTGAAATAAGCCTATTTAATAAGGCTACTTAATGAGCCTAAGTTGCTGAAATAAGCCTATTTAATAAGCATAAGTTTCTGAACTAAGCCTATTTAAAAAGGTATATTTAATAAGTCTAAGTCGCTGAAATAAACCTATTTAAAAATGCTATTTAATAAGCCTAAGTTGCTGAAATAAACCTGTTTAATAAGGCTATTTAATAAGCATAAGTTGCTGAAATAAGCTTATTTAATAAGCCTAAGTTGCTGAAATAAGCCTATTTAATAATGCTATTTAATAAGTCTAAGTTGCTGAAATAAACCTATTTAATAAGCCTAAGTTGCTAAAATAAGCCTATTTAATGAGGCTATTTAATAAGTCTATTTAATAAGCCTATTTATTAAGTCTATTTAATAAGCCTATTTAATAAGCCTATTTAATACGCCTATTTAATAAACATATTTAATAAGTATTTAATGAGCCTATTTAATAAGTCTATTTAATAAGCCTTTTTAATAAGCCTATTTGATAAGCCTACTTAATAAGCCTATTTAATAAGTCTATTTAATAAGTCTATTTAATAAGCATATTTAATAAGTATTTAATTAGCCTATTTAATAAGCCTATTTATTGAGCCTATTTAATAAGCCTATTTATTGAGCCTATTTAATAAGCCTATTTATTGAGCCTATTTAATAAGCCTATTAATTGAGCCTATTTAATAAGCCTATTTAATAAGTCTATTTAATAAGCCTATTTAATAAGCCTATTTAATAAGCCTTTTTAATAAGCCTATTTAATAAGCCTATTTAATAAGCCTATTTAATAAGTCTATTTAATAAGTCTATTTAATAAGCCTATTTAATAAGTATTTAATGAGCCTATTTAATAAGCCTATTTATTGAGCCTATTTAATAAGGCTATTTATTGAGCCTATTTAATAAGCCTATTTATTGAGCCTATTTAATAAGCCTATTTATTGAGCCTATTTAATAAGCCTATTTAATAAGTCTATTTAATAAGCCTATTTAATAAGCCTATTTAATACGCCTATTTAATAAGTCTATTTAATAAGCCTATTTAATAAGTATTTAATGAGCCTATTTAATAAGTCTATTTAATAAGCCTATTTAATAAAGCTATTTAATGAGCCTAAGTTGCTGAAATAAGCCTATTTAATAAGCGTATTTGATAGGCCTATTTAATAAGTCTAAGTTGCTGAAATAAGCCTATTTAATAAGCCTATTTGATAGGCCTATTTAATAAGTCTAAGTTGCTGAAATAAGCCTATTTAATAAGCCTAAGTTTCTGAATAAGCCTATTTAATAAGCCCAAGTTGCTGAATAAACCTATTTAATAAGACTAAGTTGCTGAATAAGCCTTTTTAATAAGCCTAAGTTGCTGAAATAAGGCTATTTAATAAGTCTAAGTTGCTGAAATAAGCCTATTTAATAAGCCTAAGTTGCTAAAATAAGCCTATTTAATGAGGCTATTTAATAAGCCTATTTAATAAGTCTATTTAATAAGCCTATTTAATAAGCCTATTTAATGAGCCTATTTATTTAGCCTATTTATTGAGCCTATTTAATATGCCTATTTATTGAGCCTATTTAATAAGTCTATTTAATAAGCCTATTTAATAAGCCTTTTTAATAAGTATTTAATGAGCCTATTTAATAAGTCTATTTAATAAGCCTATTTAATAGGCCTATTTAATAAGTCTAAGTTGCTGAAATAAGCCTATTTAATGAGCCTATTTAATATGCCTATTTATTGAGCCTATTTAATAAGTCTATTTAATAAGCCTATTTAATAAGCCTATTTAATAAGTATTTAATGAGCCTATTTAATAAGTCTATTTAATAAGCCTATTTAATAGGCCTATTTAATAAGTCTAAGTTGCTGAAATAAGCCTATTTAATAAGCCTATTTAATAGGCCTATTTAATAAGTCTAAGTTGCTGAAATAAGCCTTTTTAATCAGCGTAAGTTGCTGAAATAGGCCTATTTAATAAGCCCAAGTTGCTGAAATAAGCCTACTTAATTAGGCTATTTAATAAGCCTAAGTTGCTGAAATAAGCCTATTTAATAAGCGTAAGTTGCTGAAATAAGGCTATTTAATAAGTCTAAGTTGCTGAAATAAGCCTATTTAATAAGCCTAAGTTGCTGAAATAAGCCTATTTAATAAGCCTATTTAATAAGCCTAACTTGCTGAAATAAGCCTATTAAATAAGCCTATTTAATAGGCCTATTTAATAAGTCTAAGTTGCTGAAATAAGCCTATTTAATAAGCCTATTTAATATGCCTATTTCATAAGTCTAAGTTGCTGAAATAAGCCTATTTAATAAGCCTAAGTTGCTGAATGAGCCTATTTAATAAGCCTAAGTTGCTGAAATAAGCCTATTTAATAAGCCTAAGTTGCTGAATAAGCCTATTTAATAAGCCTAAGTTGCTGAATAAACCTATTTAATAAGTCTAAGTTGCTGAAATAAGCCTATTTAATAAGGCTATTTAATAAGCCTAAGTTGCTGAAGAAGCCTATTTAATAAGTCTAAGTTGCTGAAATAAGGCTATTTAATAAGCCTAAGTTGCTGAAATAAGGCTATTTAATAAGTTTAAGTTGCTGAAATAAGCCTATTTAATAAGCCTAAGTTGCTGAAATAAGCCTATTTAATAAGGCTACTCAATGAGCCTAAGTTGCTGAAATAAACCTATTTAATAAGCATAAGTTTCTGAACTAAGCCTATTTAAAAAGGTATATTTAATAAGTCTAAGTCGCTGAAATAAACCTATTTAAAAATGCTATTTAATAAGCCTAAGTTGCTGAAATAAACCTGTTTAATAAGGCTATTTAATAAGCATAAGTTGCTGAAATAAGCTTATTTAATAAGCCTAAGTTGCTGAAATAAGCCTATTTAATAAGGCTATTTAATAAGTCTAAGTTGCTGAAATAAACCTATTTAATAAGCCTAAGTTGCTAAAATAAGCCTATTTAATGAGGCTATTCAATAAGTCTATTTAATAAGCCTATTTATTAAGCCTATATAATAAGCCTATTTAATAAGCCTATTTAATAAGCCTATTTAATACGCCTATTTAATAAACATATTTAATAAGTATTTAATGAGCCTATTTAATAAGTCTATTTAATAAGCCTTTTTAATAAGCCTATTTAATAAGCCTATTTAATAAGCCTATTTAATAAGTCTATTTAATAAGTCTATTTAATAAGCCTATTTAATAAGTATTTAATGAGCCTATTTAATAAGCCTATTTATTGAGCCTATTTAATAAGGCTATTTATTGAGCCTATTTAATAAGCCTATTTATTGAGCCTATTTAATAAGCCTATTTATTGAGCCTATTTAATAAGCCTATTTAATAAGTCTATTTAATAAGGCTATTTAATAAGCCTATTTAATACGCCTATTTATTGAGCCTATTTATAAGCCTATTTAATAAGCCTATTTAATGAGCCTATTTAATAAGGCTATTTAATAAGCCTATTTAATAAGTATTTAATGAGCCTATTTAAAAAGTCTATTTAATAAGCCTATTTAATAAAGCTATTTAATGAGCCTAAGTTGCTGAAATAAGCCTATTTAATAAGCCTATTTGATAGGCCTATTTAATAAGTCTAAGTTGCTGAAATAAGCCTATTTAATAAGCCTAAGTTTCTGAATGAGCCTATTTAAAAAGCCTAAATTGGTGAAATAAGCCTATTTAATAAGCCTAAGTTGCTGAATAAGCCTATTTAATAAGCCCAAGTTGCTGAATAAACCTATTTAATAAGACTAAGTTGCTGAATAAGCCTTTTTAATAAGCCTAAGTTGCTGAAATAAGGCTATTTAATAAGTCTAAGTTGCTGAAATAAGCCTATTTAATAAGCCTAAGTTGCTAAAATAAGCCTATTTAATGAGGCTATTTAATAAGCCTATTTAATAAGTCTATTTAATAAGCCTATTTAATAAGCCTATTTAATGAGCCTATTTATTTAGCCTATTTATTGAGCCTATTTAATATGCCTATTTATTGAGCCTATTTAATAAGTCTATTTAATAAGCCTATTTAATAAGCCTTTTTAATAAGTATTTAATGAGCCTATTTAATAAGTCTATTTAATAAGCCTATTTAATAGGCCTATTTAATAAGTCTAAGTTGCTGAAATAAGCCTATTTAATGAGCCTATTTAATAGGCCTATTTAATAAGTCTAAGTTGCTGAAATAAGCCTTTTTAATCAGCGTAAGTTGCTGAAATAGGCCTATTTAATAAGCCCAAGTTGCTGAAATAAGCCTACTTAATTAGGCTATTTAATAAGCCTAAGTTGCTGAAATAAGCCTATTTAATAAGCGTAAGTTGCTGAAATAAGGCTATTTAATAAGTCTAAGTTGCTGAAATAAGCCTATTTAATATGCCTAAGTTGCTGAAATAAGCCTATTTAATAAGCCTATTTAATAAGCCTAACTTGCTGAAATACGCCTATTTAATAAGCCTATTTAATAGGCCTATTTAATAAGTCTAAGTTGCTGAAATAAGCCTATTTAATAAGCCTATTTAATAGGCCTATTTCATAAGTCTAAGTTGCTGAAATAAGCCTATTTAATAAGCCTAAGTTGCTGAATGAGCCTATTTAATAAGCCTAAGTTGCTGAAATAAGCCTATTTAATAAGCCTAAGTTGCTGAATAAGCCTATTTAATAAGCCTAAGTTGCTGAAATAAGCCTATTTAATAAGCCTAAGTTGCTGAAATAAGGCTATTTAATAAGTTTAAGTTGCTGAAATAAGCCTATTTAATAAGCCTAAGTTGCTGAAATAAGCCTATTTAATAAGGCTACTTAGTGAGCTTAAGTTGCTGAAATAAGCCTATTTAATAAGCATAAGTTTCTGAACTAAGCCTATTTAAAAAGGTATATTTAATAAGTCTAAGTCGCTGAAATAAACCTATTTAAAAATGCTATTTAATAAGCGTAAGTTGCTGAAATAAACCTGTTTAATAAGGCTATTTAATAAGCATAAGTTGCTGAAATAAGCTTATTTAATAAGCCTAAGTTGCTGAAATAAGCCTATTTAATAAGGCTATTTAATAAGCCTATTTAATGAGCCTATTTAATAAGTCTATTTAATAAGCCTATTTAATAAAGCTATTTAATGAGCCTAAGTTGCTGAAATAAGCCTATTTAATAAGACTATTTGATAGGCCTATTTAATAAGTCTAAATTGCTGAAATAAGCCTATTTAATAAGCCTAAGTTGCTGAATAAGCCTATTTAATAAGCCTAAGTTGCTGAATAAACCTATTTAATAAGACTAAGTTGCTGAATAAGCCTTTTTAATAAGCCTAAGTTGCTGAAATAAGGCTATTTAATAAGTCTAAGTTGCTGAAATAAGCCTATTTAATAAGCCTAAGTTGCTAAAATAAGCCTATTTAATGAGGCTATTTAATAAGTCTATTTTATAAGCCTATTTAATAAGCCTATTTAATAATCCTATTTAATACGCCTATTTAAGAAAACTATTTAATAAGTATTTAATGAGCCTATTTAATAAGTCTATTTAATAAGCCTTTTTAATAAGCTTATTTAATAAGCCTATATAATAAGCCTATTTAATAAGTCTATTTAATAAGCCTATTTAATAAGTATTTAATGAGCCTATTTAATAAGCCTATTTATTGAGCATATTTAATAAGCCTATTTATTGAGCCTATTTAATAAGCCTATTTATTGAGCCTATTTAATAAGCCTATTTATTGAGCCTATTTAATAAGTCTATTTAATAAGCCTATTTAATAAGCCTATTTAATAAGCCTATCTATTGAGCCTATTTAATAAGCCTATTTAATAAGCCTATTTATTGAGCCTATTTAATAAGTCTATTTAATAAGCCTATTGAATAAGCCTATTTAATAAGTATTTAATGAGCCTATTTAATAAGTCTATTTAATAAGCCTATTTAATAGGCCTATTTAATAAGTCTAAGTTGCTGAAATAAGCCTATTTAATAAGCCTAAGTTTCTGAATAAGCCTATTTAATAAGCCTAAGTTGCTGAATAAACCTATTTAATAAGACTAAGTTGCTGAATAAGCCTTTTTAATAAGCCTAAGTTGCTGAAATAAGGCTATTTAATAAGTCTAAGTTGCTAAAATAAGCCTATTTAATGAGGCTATTTAATAAGTCTATTTTATAAGCCTATTTAATAAGCCTATTTAATAATCCTATTTAATACGCCTATTTAAGAAAACTATTTAATAAGTATTTAATGAGCCTATTTAATAAGTCTATTTAATAAGCCTTTTTAATAAGCTTATTTAATAAGCCTATATAATAAGCCTATTTAATAAGTCTATTTAAGAAGCCTATTTAATAAGTATTTAATGAGCCTATTTAATAAGCCTATTTATTGAGCATATTTAATAAGCCTATTTATTGAGCCTATTTAATAAGCCTATTTATTGAGCCTATTTAATAAGCCTATTTATTGAGCCTATTTAATAAGTCTATTTAATAAGCCTATTTAATAAGCCTATTTAATAAGCCTATCTATTGAGCCTATTTAATAAGCCTATTTAATAAGCCTATTTATTGAGCCTATTTAATAAGTCTATTTAATAAGCCTTTTGAATAAGCCTATTTAATAAGTATTTAATGAGCCTATTTAATAAGTCTATTTAATAAGCCTATTTAATAGGCCTATTTAATAGGCCTATTTAATAAGTCTAAGTTGCTGAAATAAGCCTATTTAATAAGCCTAAGTTTCTGAATGAGCCTATTTAATAAGCCTAAGTTGCTGAATAAACCTATTTAATAAGACTAAGTTGCTGAATAAGCCTTTTTAATAAGCCTAAGTTGCTGAAATAAGGCTATTTAATAAGTCTAAGTTGCTGAAATAAGCCTATTTAATAAGCCTAAGTTGCTAAAATAAGCCTATTTAATGAGGCTATTTAATAAGTCTATTTTATAAGCCTATTTAATAAGCCTATTTAATAATCCTATTTAATACGCCTATTTAAGAAAACTATTTAATAAGTATTTAATGAGCCTATTTAATAAGTCTATTTAATAAGCCTTTTTAATAAGCTTATTTAATAAGCCTATATAATAAGCCTATTTAATAAGTCTTTTTAATAAGCCTATTTAATAAGTATTTAATGAGCCTATTTAATAAGCCTATTTATTGAGCATATTTAATAAGCCTATTTATTGAGCCTATTTAATAAGCCTATTTATTGAGCCTATTTAATAAGCCTATTTATTGAGCCTATTTAATAAGTCTATTTAATAAGCCTATTTAATAAGCCTATTTAATAAGCCTATCTATTGAGCCTATTTAATAAGCCTATTTAATAAGCCTATTTATTGAGCCTATTTAATAAGTCTATTTAATAAGCCTATTGAATAAGCCTATTTAATAAGTATTTAATGAGCCTATTTAATAAGTCTATTTAATAAGCCTATTTAATAGGCCTATTTAATAAGTCTAAGTTGCTGAAATAAGCCTATTTAATAAGCCTAAGTTTCTGAATGAGCCTATTTAATAAGCCTAAGTTGCTGAAATAAGCCTATTTAATAAGCCTAAGTTGCTGAATAAGCCTATTTAATAAGCCTAAGTTGCTGAAATAAGCCTATTTAATAAGTCTAAGTTGCTGAAATGAGGCTATTTAATAAGCCTAAGTTGCTGAAATAAGCCTATTTAATAAGCCTAAGTTGCTGAAATAAGGCTATTTAATAAGTCTAAGTCGCTGAAATAAACCTATTTAAAATGCTATTTAATAAGCCTAAGTTGCTGAAATAAACCTGTTTAATAAGGCTATTTAATAAGCATAAGTTGCTGAAATAAGCTTATTTAATAAGCCTAAGTTGCTGAAATAAGCCTATTTAATAAGGCTATTTAATAAGCCTATTTAATGAGCCTATTTAATAAGTCTATTTAATAAGCGTATTTAATAAAGCTATTTAATGAGCCTAAGTTGCTGAAATAAGCCTATTTAATAAGACTATTTGATAGGCCTATTTAATAAGTCTAAATTGCTGAAATAAGCCTATTTAATAAGCCTAAGTTTCTGAATGAGCCTATTTAATAAGCCTAAGTTGCTGAATAAACCTATTTAATAAGACTAAGTTGCTGAATAAGCCTTTTTAATAAGCCTAAGTTGCTGAAATAAGGCTATTTAATAAGTCTAAGTTGCTGAAATAAGCCTATTTAATAAGCCTAAGTTGCTAAAATAAGCCTATTTAATGAGGCTATTTAATAAGTCTATTTTATAAGCCTATTTAATAAGCCTATTTAATAATCCTATTTAATACGCCTATTTAAGAAAACTATTTAATAAGTATTTAATGAGCCTATTTAATAAGTCTATTTAATAAGCCTTTTTAATAAGCTTATTTAATAAGCCTATATAATAAGCCTATTTAATAAGTCTATTTAATGAGCCTATTTAATAAGCCTATTTATTGAGCATATTTAATAAGCCTATTTAATAAGCCTATTTAATAAGCCTATCTATTGAGCCTATTTAATAAGCCTATTTAATAAGCCTATTTATTGAGCCTATTTAATAAGTCTATTTAATAAGCCTATTGAATAAGCCTATTTAATAAGTATTTAATGAGCCTATTTAATAAGTCTATTTAATAAGCCTATTTAATAGGCCTATTTAATAAGTCTAAGTTGCTGAAATAAGCCTATTTAATAAGCCTAAGTTTCTGAATGAGCCTATTTAATAAGCCTAAGTTGCTGAAATAAGCCTATTTAATAAGCCTAAGTTGCTGAATAAGCCTATTTAATAAGCCTAAGTTGCTGAAATAAGCCTATTTAATAAGTCTAAGTTGCTGAAATGAGGCTATTTAATAAGCCTAAGTTGCTGAAATAAGCCTATTTAATAAGCCTAAGTTGCTGAAATAAGGCTATTTAATAAGTCTAAGTCGCTGAAATAAACCTATTTAAAAATGCTATTTAATAAGCCTAAGTTGCTGAAATAAACCTGTTTAATAAGGCTATTTAATAAGCATAAGTTGCTGAAATAAGCTTATTTAATAAGCCTAAGTTGCTGAAATAAGCCTATTTAATAAGGCTATTTAATAAGCCTATTTAATGAGCCTATTTAATAAGTCTATTTAATAAGCCTATTTAATAAAGCTATTTAATGAGCCTAAGTTCTTGAAATAAGCCTATTTAATAAGACTATTTGATAGGCCTATTTAATAAGTCTAAATTGCTGAAATAAGCCTATTTAATAAGCCTAAGTTGCTGAATAAGCCTATTTAATAAGCCTAAGTTGCTGAATAAACCTATTTAATAAGACTAAGTTGCTGAATAAGCCTTTTTAATAAGCCTAAGTTGCTGAAATAAGGCTATTTAATAAGTCTAAGTTGCTGAAATAAGCCTATTTAATAAGCCTAAGTTGCTAAAATAAGCCTATTTAATGAGGCTATTTAATAAGTCTATTTTATAAGCCTATTTAATAAGCCTATTTAATAATCCTATTTAATACGCCTATTTAAGAAAACTATTTAATAAGTATTTAATGAGCCTATTTAATAAGTCTATTTAATAAGCCTATTTAATAAGTATTTAATGAGCCTATTTAATAAGCCTATTTATTGAGCATATTTAATAAGCCTATTTATTGAGCCTATTTAATAAGCCTATTTATTGAGCCTATTTAATAAGCCTATTTATTGAGCCTATTTAATAAGTCTATTTAATAAGCCTATTTAATAAGCCTATTTAATAAGCCTATCTATTGAGCCTATTTAATAAGCCTATTTAATAAGCCTATTTATTGAGCCTATTTAATAAGTCTATTTAATAAGCCTATTGAATAAGCCTATTTAATAAGTATTTAATGAGCCTATTTAATAAGTCTATTTAATAAGCCTATTTAATAGGCCTATTTAATAAGTCTAAATTGCTGAAATAAGCCTATTTAATAAGCCTAAGTTGCTGAATAAGCCTATTTAATAAGCCTAAGTTGCTGAATAAACCTATTTAATAAGACTAAGTTGCTGAATAAGCCTTTTTAATAAGCCTAAGTTGCTGAAATAAGGCTATTTAATAAGTCTAAGTTGCTGAAATAAGCCTATTTAATAAGCCTAAGTTGCTAAAATAAGCCTATTTAATGAGGCTATTTAATAAGTCTATTTTATAAGCCTATTTAATAAGCCTATTTAATAATCCTATTTAATACGCCTATTTAAGAAAACTATTTAATAAGTATTTAATGAGCCTATTTAATAAGTCTATTTAATAAGCCTTTTTAATAAGCTTATTTAATAAGCCTATATAATAAGCATATTTAATAAGTCTATTTAATAAGCCAATTTAATAAGTATTTAATGAGCCTATTTAATAAGCCTATTTATTGAGCATATTTAATAAGCCTATTTATTGAGCCTATTTAATAAGCCTATTTATTGAGCCTATTTAATAAGCCTATTTATTGAGCCTATTTAATAAGTCTATTTAATAAGCCTATTTAATAAGCCTATTTAATAAGCCTATCTATTGAGCCTATTTAATAAGCCTATTTAATAAGCCTATTTATTGAGCCTAATTAATAAGTCTATTTGATAAGCCTATTGAATAAGCCTATTTAATAAGTATTTAATGAGCCTATTTAATAAGTCTATTTAATAAGCCTATTTAATAGGCCTATTTAATAAGTCTAAGTTGCTGAAATAAGCCTATTTAATAAGCCTAAGTTTCTGAATAAGCCTATTTAATAAGCCTAAGTTGCTGAATAAACCTATTTAATAAGACTAAGTTGCTGAATAAGCCTTTTTAATAAGCCTAAGTTGCTGAAATAAGGCTATTTAATAAGTCTAAGTTGCTGAAATAAGCCTATTTAATAAGCCTAAGTTGCTAAAATAAGCCTATTTAATGAGGCTATTTAATAAGTCTATTTTATAAGCCTATTTAATAAGCCTATTTAATAATCCTATTTAATACGCCTATTTAAGAAAACTATTTAATAAGTATTTAATGAGCCTATTTAATAAGTCTATTTAATAAGCCTTTTTAATAAGCTTATTTAATAAGCCTATATAATAAGCCTATTTAATCAGTCTATTTAATAAGCCTATTTAATAAGTATTTAATGAGCCTATTTAATAAGCCTATTTATTGAGCATATTTAATAAGCCTATTTATTGAGCCTATTTAATAAGCCTATTTATTGAGCCTATTTAATAAGCCTATTTATTGAGCCTATTTAATAAGTCTATTTAATAAGCCTATTTAATAAGCCTATTTAATAAGCCTATCTATTGAGCCTATTTAATAAGCCTATTTAATAAGCCTATTTATTGAGCCTATTTAATAAGTCTATTTAATAAGCCTATTGAATAAGCCTATTTAATAAGTATTTAATGAGCCTATTTAATAAGTCTATTTAATAAGCCTATTTAATAGGCCTATTTAATAAGTCTAAATTGCTGAAATAAGCCTATTTAATAAGCCTAAGTTGCTGAATAAGCCTATTTAATAAGCCTAAGTTGCTGAATAAACCTATTTAATAAGACTAAATTGCTGAATAAGCCTTTTTAATAAGCCTAAGTTGCTGAAATAAGGCTATTTAATAAGTCTAAGTTGCTGAAATAAGCCTATTTAATAAGCCTAAGTTGCTAAAATAAGCCTATTTAATGAGGCTATTTAATAAGTCTATTTTATAAGCCTATTTAATAAGCCTATTTAATAATCCTATTTAATACGCCTATTTAAGAAAACTATTTAATAAGTATTTAATGAGCCTATTTAATAAGTCTATTTAATAAGCCTTTTTAATAAGCTTATTTAATAAGCCTATATAATAAGCCTATTTAATAAGTCTATTTAATAAGCCAATTTAATAAGTATTTAATGAGCCTATTTAATAAGCCTATTTATTGAGCATATTTAATAAGCCTATTTATTGAGCCTATTTAATACGCCTATTTATTGAGCCTATTTAATAAGCCTATTTATTGAGCCTATTTAATAAGTCTATTTAATAAGCCTATTTAATAAGCCTATTTAATAAGCCTATCTATTGAGCCTATTTAATAAGCTTATTTAATAAGCCTATTTATTGAGCCTATTTAATAAGTCTATTTAATAAGCCTATTGAATAAGCCTATTTAATAAGTATTTAATGAGCCTATTTAATAAGTCTATTTAATAAGCCTATTTAATAGGCCTATTTAATAAGTCTAAGTTGCTGAAATAAGCCTATTTAATAAGCCTAAGTTTCTGAATAAGCCTATTTAATAAGACTAAGTTGCTGAATAAACCTATTTAATAAGACTAAGTTGCTGAATAAGCCTTTTTAATAAGCCTAAGTTGCTGAAATAAGGCTATTTAATAAGTCTAAGTTGCTGAAATAAGCCTATTTAATAAGCCTAAGTTGCTAAAATAAGCCTATTTAATGAGGCTATTTAATAAGTCTATTTTATAAGGCTATTTAATAAGTCTATTTAATAAGCCTATTTAATAAAGCTATTTAATGAGCCTAAGTTGCTGAAATAAGCCTATTTAATAAGACTATTTGATAGGCCTATTTAATAATCCTATTTAATACGCCTATTTAAGAAAACTATTTAATAAGTATTTAATGAGCCTATTTAATAAGTCTATTTAATAAGCCTTTTTAATAAGCTTATTTAATAAGCCTATATAATAAGCCTATTTAATAAGTCTATTTAATAAGCCTATTTATTGAGCATATTTAATAAGCCTATTTATTGAGCCTATTTAATAAGCCTATTTATTGAGCCTATTTAATAAGCCTATTTATTGAGCCTATTTAATAAGTCTATTTAATAAGCCTATTTAATAAGCCTATTTAATAAGCCTATCTATTGAGCCTATTTAATAAGCCTATTTAATAAGCCTATTTATTGAGCCTATTTAATAAGTCTATTTAATAAGCCTATTGAATAAGCCTATTTAATAAGTATTTAATGAGCCTATTTAATAAGTCTATTTAATAAGCCTATTTAATAGGCCTATTTAATAAGTCTAAATTGCTGAAATAAGCCTATTTAATAAGCCTAAGTTGCTGAATAAGCCTATTTAATAAGCCTAAGTTGCTGAATAAACCTATTTAATAAGACTAAGTTGCTGAATAAGCCTTTTTAATAAGCCTAAGTTGCTGAAATAAGGCTATTTAATAAGTCTAAGTTGCTGAAATAAGCCTATTTAATAAGCCTAAGTTGCTAAAATAAGCCTATTTAATGAGGCTATTTAATAAGTCTATTTTATAAGCCTATTTAATAAGCCTATTTAATAATCCTATTTAATACGCCTATTTAAGAAAACTATTTAATAAGTATTTAATGAGCCTATTTAATAAGTCTATTTAATAAGCCTTTTTAATAAGCTTATTTAATAAGCCTATATAATAAGCCTATTTAATAAGTCTATTTAATAAGCCAATTTAATAAGTATTTAATGAGCCTATTTAATAAGCCTATTTATTGAGCATATTTAATAAGCCTATTTATTGAGCCTATTTAATAAGCCTATTTATTGAGCCTATTTAATAAGCCTATTTATTGAGCCTATTTAATAAGTCTATTTAATAAGCCTATTTAATAAGCCTATTTAATAAGCCTATCTATTGAGCCTATTTAATAAGCCTATTTAATAAGCCTATTTATTGAGCCTATTTAATAAGTCTATTTAATAAGCCTATTGAATAAGCCTATTTAATAAGTATTTAATGAGCCTATTTAATAAGTCTATTTAATAAGCCTATTTAATAGGCCTATTTAATAAGTCTAAGTTGCTGAAATAAGCCTATTTAATAAGCCTAAGTTTCTGAATGAGCCTATTTAATAAGCCTAAGTTGCTGAATAAACCTATTTAATAAGACTAAGTTGCTGAATAAGCCTTTTTAATAAGCCTAAGTTGCTGAAATAAGGCTATTTAATAAGTCTAAGTTGCTGAAATAAGCCTATTTAATAAGCCTAAGTTGCTAAAATAAGCCTATTTAATGAGGCTATTTAATAAGTCTATTTTATAAGCCTATTTAATAAGCCTATTTAATAATCCTATTTAATACGCCTATTTAAGAAAACTATTTAATAAGTATTTAATGAGCCTATTTAATAAGTCTATTTAATAAGCCTTTTTAATAAGCTTATTTAATAAGCCTATATAATAAGCCTATTTAATCAGTCTATTTAATAAGCCTATTTAATAAGTATTTAATGAGCCTATTTAATAAGCCTATTTATTGAGCATATTTAATAAGCCTATTTATTGAGCCTATTTAATAAGCCTATTTATTGAGCCTATTTAATAAGCCTATTTATTGAGCCTATTTAATAAGTCTATTTAATAAGCCTATTTAATAAGCCTATTTAATAAGCCTATCTATTGAGCCTATTTAATAAGCCTATTTAATAAGCCTATTTATTGAGCCTATTTAATAAGTCTATTTAATAAGCCTATTGAATAAGCCTATTTAATAAGTATTTAATGAGCCTATTTAATAAGTCTATTTAATAAGCCTATTTAATAGGCCTATTTAATAAGTCTAAATTGCTGAAATAAGCCTATTTAATAAGCCTAAGTTGCTGAATAAGCCTATTTAATAAGCCTAAGTTGCTGAATAAACCTATTTAATAAGACTAAATTGCTGAATAAGCCTTTTTAATAAGCCTAAGTTGCTGAAATAAGGCTATTTAATAAGTCTAAGTTGCTGAAATAAGCCTATTTAATAAGCCTAAGTTGCTAAAATAAGCCTATTTAATGAGGCTATTTAATAAGTCTATTTTATAAGCCTATTTAATAAGCCTATTTAATAATCCTATTTAATACGCCTATTTAAGAAAACTATTTAATAAGTATTTAATGAGCCTATTTAATAAGTCTATTTAATAAGCCTTTTTAATAAGCTTATTTAATAAGCCTATATAATAAGCCTATTTAATAAGTCTATTTAATAAGCCAATTTAATAAGTATTTAATGAGCCTATTTAATAAGCCTATTTATTGAGCATATTTAATAAGCCTATTTATTGAGCCTATTTAATACGCCTATTTATTGAGCCTATTTAATAAGCCTATTTATTGAGCCTATTTAATAAGTCTATTTAATAAGCCTATTTAATAAGCCTATTTAATAAGCCTATCTATTGAGCCTATTTAATAAGCCTATTTAATAAGCCTATTTATTGAGCCTATTTAATAAGTCTATTTAATAAGCCTATTGAATAAGCCTATTTAATAAGTATTTAATGAGCCTATTTAATAAGTCTATTTAATAAGCCTATTTAATAGGCCTATTTAATAAGTCTAAGTTGCTGAAATAAGCCTATTTAATAAGCCTAAGTTTCTGAATAAGCCTATTTAATAAGACTAAGTTGCTGAATAAACCTATTTAATAAGACTAAGTTGCTGAATAAGCCTTTTTAATAAGCCTAAGTTGCTGAAATAAGGCTATTTAATAAGTCTAAGTTGCTGAAATAAGCCTATTTAATAAGCCTAAGTTGCTAAAATAAGCCTATTTAATGAGGCTATTTAATAAGTCTATTTTATAAGGCTATTTAATAAGTCTATTTAATAAGCCTATTTAATAAAGCTATTTAATGAGCCTAAGTTGCTGAAATAAGCCTATTTAATAAGACTATTTGATAGGCCTATTTAATAATCCTATTTAATACGCCTATTTAAGAAAACTATTTAATAAGTATTTAATGAGCCTATTTAATAAGTCTATTTAATAAGCCTTTTTAATAAGCTTATTTAATAAGCCTATATAATAAGCCTATTTAATAAGTCTATTTAATAAGCCTATTTATTGAGCATATTTAATAAGCCTATTTATTGAGCCTATTTAATAAGCCTATTTATTGAGCCTATTTAATAAGCCTATTTATTGAGCCTATTTAATAAGTCTATTTAATAAGCCTATTTAATAAGCCTATTTAATAAGCCTATCTATTGAGCCTATTTAATAAGCCTATTTAATAAGCCTATTTATTGAGCCTATTTAATAAGTCTATTTAATAAGCCTATTGAATAAGCCTATTTAATAAGTATTTAATGAGCCTATTTAATAAGTCTATTTAATAAGCCTATTTAATAGGCCTATTTAATAAGTCTAAATTGCTGAAATAAGCCTATTTAATAAGCCTAAGTTGCTGAATAAGCCTATTTAATAAGCCTAAGTTGCTGAATAAACCTATTTAATAAGACTAAGTTGCTGAATAAGCCTTTTTAATAAGCCTAAGTTGCTGAAATAAGGCTATTTAATAAGTCTAAGTTGCTGAAATAAGCCTATTTAATAAGCCTAAGTTGCTAAAATAAGCCTATTTAATGAGGCTATTTAATAAGTCTATTTTATAAGCCTATTTAATAAGCCTATTTAATAATCCTATTTAATACGCCTATTTAAGAAAACTATTTAATAAGTATTTAATGAGCCTATTTAATAAGTCTATTTAATAAGCCTTTTTAATAAGCTTATTTAATAAGCCTATATAATAAGCCTATTTAATAAGTCTATTTAATAAGCCAATTTAATAAGTATTTAATGAGCCTATTTAATAAGCCTATTTATTGAGCATATTTAATAAGCCTATTTATTGAGCCTATTTAATAAGCCTATTTATTGAGCCTATTTAATAAGCCTATTTATTGAGCCTATTTAATAAGTCTATTTAATAAGCCTATTTAATAAGCCTATTTAATAAGCCTATCTATTGAGCCTATTTAATAAGCCTATTTAATAAGCCTATTTATTGAGCCTATTTAATAAGTCTATTTAATAAGCCTATTGAATAAGCCTATTTAATAAGTATTTAATGAGCCTATTTAATAAGTCTATTTAATAAGCCTATTTAATAGGCCTATTTAGTAAGTCTAAGTTGCTGAAATAAGCCTATTTAATAAGCCTAAGTTTCTGAATAAGCCTATTTAATAAGCCTAAGTTGCTGAATAAACCTATTTAATAAGACTAAGTTGCTGAATAAGCCTTTTTAATAAGCCTAAGTTGCTGAAATAAGGCTATTTAATAAGTCTAAGTTGCTGAAATAAGCCTATTTAATAAGCCTAAGTTGCTAAAATAAGCCTATTTAATGAGGCTATTTAATAAGTCTATTTTATAAGCCTATTTAATAAGCCTATTTAATAATCCTATTTAATACGCCTATTTAAGAAAACTATTTAATAAGTATTTAATGAGCCTATTTAATAAGTCTATTTAATAAGCCTTTTTAATAAGCTTATTTAATAAGCCTATATAATAAGCCTATTTAATAAGTCTATTTAATAAGCCTATTTAATAAGTATTTAATGAGCCTATTTAATAAGCCTATTTATTGAGCATATTTAATAAGCCTATTTATTGAGCCTATTTAATAAGCCTATTTATTGAGCCTATTTAATAAGCCTATTTATTGAGCCTATTTAATAAGTTTATTTAATAAGCCTATTTAATAAGCCTATTTAATAAGCCTATCTATTGAGCCTATTTAATAAGCCTATTTAATAAGCCTATTTATTGAGCCTATTTAATAAGTCTATTTAATAAGCCTATTGAATAAGCCTATTTAATAAGTATTTAATGAGCCTATTTAATAAGTCTATTTAATAAGCCTATTTAATAGGCCTATTTAATAAGTCTAAGTTGCTGAAATAAGCCTATTTAATAAGCCTAAGTTTCTGAATGAGCCTATTTAATAAGCCTAAGTTGCTGAATAAACCTATTTAATAAGACTAAGTTGCTGAATAAGCCTTTTTAATAAGCCTAAGTTGCTGAAATAAGGCTATTTAATAAGTCTAAGTTGCTGAAATAAGCCTATTTAATAAGCCTAAGTTGCTAAAATAAGCCTATTTAATGAGGCTATTTAATAAGTCTATTTTATAAGCCTATTTAATAAGCCTATTTAATAATCCTATTTAATACGCCTATTTAAGAAAACTATTTAATAAGTATTTAATGAGCCTATTTAATAAGTCTATTTAATAAGCCTTTTTAATAAGCTTATTTAATAAGCCTATATAATAAGCCTATTTAATAAGTCTATTTAATAAGCCTATTTAATAAGTATTTAATGAGCCTATTTAATAAGCCTATTTATTGAGCATATTTAATAAGCCTATTTATTGAGCCTATTTAATAAGCCTATTTATTGAGCCTATTTAATAAGCCTATTTATTGAGCCTATTTAATAAGTTTATTTAATAAGCCTATTTAATAAGCTTATTTAATAAGCCTATCTATTGAGCCTATTTAATAAGCTTATTTAATAAGCCTATTTATTGAGCCTATTTAATAAGTCTATTTAATAAGCCTATTGAATAAGCCTATTTAATAAGTATTTAATGAGCCTATTTAATAAGTCTATTTAATAAGCCTATTTAATAGGCCTATTTAATAAGTCTAAGTTGCTGAAATAAGCCTATTTAATAAGCCTAAGTTTCTGAATGAGCCTATTTAATAAGCCTAAGTTGCTGAAATAAGCCTATTTAATAAGCCTAAGTTGCTGAATAAGCCTATTTAATAAGCCTAAGTTGCTGAAATAAGCCTATTTAATAAGTCTAAGTTGCTGAAATGAGGCTATTTAATAAGCCTAAGTTGCTGAAATAAGCCTATTTAATAAGCCTAAGTTGCTGAAATAAGGCTATTTAATAAGTCTAAGTCGCTGAAATAAATCTATTTAAAAATGCTATTTAATAAGCCTAAGTTGCTGAAATAAACCTGTTTAATAAGGCTATTTAATAAGCATAAGTTGCTGAAATAAGCTTATTTAATAAGCCTAAGTTGCTGAAATAAGCCTATTTAATAAGGCTATTTAATAAGCCTATTTAATGAGCCTATTTAATAAGTCTATTTAATAAGCCTATTTAATAAAGCTATTTAATGAGCCTAAGTTGCTGAAATAAGCCTATTTAATAAGACTATTTTATAGGCCTATTTAATAAGTCTAAATTGCTGAAATAAGCCTATTTAATAAGCCTAAGTTGCTGAATAAGCCTATTTAATAAGCCTAAGTTGCTGAATAAACCTATTTAATAAGACTAAGTTGCTGAATAAGCCTTTTTAATAAGCCTAAGTTGCTGAAATAAGGCTATTTAATAAGTCTAAGTTGCTGAAATAAGCCTATTTAATAAGCCTAAGTTGCTAAAATAAGCCTATTTAATGAGGCTATTTAATAAGTCTATTTTATAAGCCTATTTAATAAGCCTATTTAATAATCCTATTTAATACTCCTATTTAAGAAAACTATTTAATAAGTATTTAATGAGCCTATTTAATAAGCCTATTTAATAAGCCTATTTATTGAGCCTATTTAATAAGTCTATTTAATAAGTTTATTTAATAAGCCTATTTAATAAGTATTTAATGAGCCTATTTAATAAGCCTATTTATTGAGCATATTTAATAAGCCTATTTATTGAGCCTATTTAATAAGCCTATTTATTGAGCCTATTTAATAAGCCTATTTATTGAGCCTATTTAATAAGTCTATTTAATAAGCCTATTTAATAAGCCTATTTAATAAGCCTATCTATTGAGCCTATTTAATAAGCCTATTTAATAAGCCTATTTATTGAGCCTATTTAATAAGTCTATTTAATAAGCCTATTGAATAAGCCTATTTAATAAGTATTTAATGAGCCTATTTAATAAGTCTATTTAATAAGCCTATTTAATAGGCCTATTTAATAAGTCTAAGTTGCTGAAATAAGCCTATTCAATAAGCCTAAGTTTCTGAATAAGCCTATTTAATAAGCCTAAGTTGCTGAATAAACCTATTTAATAAGACTAAGTTGCTGAATAAGCCTTTTTAATAAGCCTAAGTTGCTGAAATAAGGCTATTTAATAAGTCTAAGTTGCTGAAGTAAGCCTATTTAATAAGCCTAAGTTGCTAAAATAAGCCTATTTAATTAGGCTATTTAATAAGTCTATTTTATAAGCCTATTTAATAAGCCTATTTAATAATCCTATTTAAAACGCCTATTTAAGAAAACGATTTAATAAGTATTTATTGAGCCTATTTAATAAGCCTATTTATTAAGCCTATTTAATAAGTCTATTTAATAAGCCTATTTAATAAGCCTATTTAATAAGCCTATCTATTGAGCCTATTTAATAAGCCTATTTAATAAGCCTATTTATTGAGCCTATTTAATAAGTCTATTTAATAAGCCTTTTGAATAAACCTATTTAATAAGTATTTAATGAGCCTATTTAATAAGTCTATTTAATAAGCCTATTTAATAGGCCTATTTAATAGGCCTATTTAATAAGTCTAAGTTGCTGAAATAAGCCTATTTAATAAGCCTAAGTTTCTGAATGAGCCTATTTAATAAGCCTAAGTTGCTGAATAAACCTATTTAATAAGACTAAGTTGCTGAATAAGCCTTTTTAATAAGCCTAAGTTGCTGAAATAAGGCTATTTAATAAGTCTAAGTTGCTGAAATAAGCCTATTTAATAAGCCTAAGTTGCTAAAATAAGCCTATTTAATGAGGCTATTTAATAAGTCTATTTTATAAGCCTATTTAATAAGCCTATTTAATAATCCTATTTAATACGCCTATTTAAGAAAACTATTTAATAAGTATTTAATGAGCCTATTTAATAAGTCTATTTAATAAGCCTTTTTAATAAGCTTATTTAATAAGCCTATATAATAAGCCTATTTAATAAGTCTATTTAATAAGCCTATTTAATAAGTATTTAATGAGCCTATTTAATAAGCCTATTTATTGAGCATATTTAATAAGCCTATTTATTGAGCCTATTTAATAAGCCTATTTATTGAGCCTATTTAATAAGCCTATTTATTGAGCCTATTTAATAAGTCTATTTAATAAGCCTATTTAATAAGCCTATTTAATAAGCCTATCTATTGAGCCTATTTAATAAGCCTATTTAATAAGCCTATTTATTGAGCCTATTTAATAAGTCTATTTAATAAGCCTATTGAATAAGCCTATTTAATAAGTATTTAATGAGCCTATTTAATAAGTCTATTTATTAAGCCTATTTAATAGGCCTATTTAATAAGTCTAAGTTGCTGAAATAAGCCTATTTAATAAGCCTAAGTTTCTGAATGAGCCTATTTAATAAGCCTAAGTTGCTGAAATAAGCCTATTTAATAAGCCTAAGTTGCTGAATAAGCCTATTTAATAAGCCTAAGTTGCTGAAATAAGCCTATTTAATAAGTCTAAGTTGCTGAAATGAGGCTATTTAATAAGCCTAAGTTGCTGAAATAAGCCTATTTAATTAGCCTAAGTTGCTGAAATAAGGCTATTTAATAAGTCTAAGTCGCTGAAATAAACCTATTTAAAATGCTATTTAATAAGCCTAAGTTGCTGAAATAAACCTGTTTAATAAGGCTATTTAATAAGCATAAGTTGCTGAAATAAGCTTATTTAATAAGCCTAAGTTGCTGAAATAAGCGTATTTAATAAGGCTATTTAATAAGCCTATTTAATGAGCCTATTTAATAAGTCTATTTAATAAGCCTATTTAATAAAGCTATTTAATGAGCCTAAGTTGCTGAAATAAGCCTATTTAATAAGACTATTTGATAGGCCTATTTAATAAGTCTAAATTGCTGAAATAAGCCTATTTAATAAGCCTAAGTTTCTGAATGAGCCTATTTAATAAGCCTAAGTTGCTGAATAAACCTATTTAATAAGACTAAGTTGCTGAATAAGCCTTTTTAATAAGCCTAAGTTGCTGAAATAAGGCTATTTAATAAGTCTAAGTTGCTGAAATAAGCCTATTTAATAAGCCTAAGTTGCTAAAATAAGCCTATTTAATGAGGCTATTTAATAAGTCTATTTTATAAGCCTATTTAATAAGCCTATTTAATAATCCTATTTAATACGCCTATTTAAGAAAACTATTTAATAAGTATTTAATGAGCCTATTTAATAAGTCTATTTAATAAGCCTTTTTAATAAGCTTATTTAATAAGCCTATATAATAAGCCTATTTAATAAGTCTATTTAATAAGCCTATTTAATAAGTATTTAATGAGCCTATTTAATAAGCCTATTTATTGAGCATATTTAATAAGCCTATTTATTGAGCCTATTTAATAAGCCTATTTATTGAGCCTATTTAATAAGCCTATTTATTGAGCCTATTTAATAAGTCTATTTAATAAGCCTATTTAATAAGCCTATTTAATAAGCCTATCTATTGAGCCTATTTAATAAGCCTATTTAATAAGCCTATTTATTGAGCCTATTTAATAAGTCTATTTAATAAGCCTATTGAATAAGCCTATTTAATAAGTATTTAATGAGCCTATTTAATAAGTCTATTTATTAAGCCTATTTAATAGGCCTATTTAATAAGTCTAAGTTGCTGAAATAAGCCTATTTAATAAGCCTAAGTTTCTGAATGAGCCTATTTAATAAGCCTAAGTTGCTGAAATAAGCCTATTTAATAAGCCTAAGTTGCTGAATAAGCCTATTTAATAAGCCTAAGTTGCTGAAATAAGCCTATTTAATAAGTCTAAGTTGCTGAAATGAGGCTATTTAATAAGCCTAAGTTGCTGAAATAAGCCTATTTAATTAGCCTAAGTTGCTGAAATAAGGCTATTTAATAAGTCTAAGTCGCTGAAATAAAC
Source organism: Petromyzon marinus (assembly GCF_048934315.1). Lineage (NCBI taxonomy): Eukaryota > Metazoa > Chordata > Hyperoartia > Petromyzontiformes > Petromyzontidae > Petromyzon > Petromyzon marinus. The sequence goes on along the minus strand of NW_027422684.1, from coordinate 2,997,063 downwards.
CTATTTAAAATGCTATTTAATAAGCCTAAGTTGCTGAAATAAACCTGTTTAATAAGGCTATTTAATAAGCATAAGTTGCTGAAATAAGCTTATTTAATAAGCCTAAGTTGCTGAAATAAGCGTATTTAATAAGGCTATTTAATAAGCCTATTTAATGAGCCTATTTAATAAGTCTATTTAATAAGCCTATTTAATAAAGCTATTTAATGAGCCTAAGTTGCTGAAATAAGCCTATTTAATAAGACTATTTGATAGGCCTATTTAATAAGTCTAAATTGCTGAAATAAGCCTATTTAATAAGCCTAAGTTTCTGAATGAGCCTATTTAATAAGCCTAAGTTGCTGAATAAACCTATTTAATAAGACTAAGTTGCTGAATAAGCCTTTTTAATAAGCCTAAGTTGCTGAAATAAGGCTATTTAATAAGTCTAAGTTGCTGAAATAAGCCTATTTAATAAGCCTAAGTTGCTAAAATAAGCCTATTTAATGAGGCTATTTAATAAGTCTATTTTATAAGCCTATTTAATAAGCCTATTTAATAATCCTATTTAATACGCCTATTTAAGAAAACTATTTAATAAGTATTTAATGAGCCTATTTAATAAGTCTATTTAATAAGCCTTTTTAATAAGCTTATTTAATAAGCCTATATAATAAGCCTATTTAATAAGTCTATTTAATAAGCCTATTTAATAAGTATTTAATGAGCCTATTTAATAAGCCTATTTATTGAGCATATTTAATAAGCCTATTTATTGAGCCTATTTAATAAGCCTATTTATTGAGCCTATTTAATAAGCCTATTTATTGAGCCTATTTAATAAGTCTATTTAATAAGCCTATTTAATAAACCTATTTAATAAGCCTATCTATTGAGCCTATTTAATAAGCCTATTTAATAAGCCTATTTATTGAGCCTATTTAATAAGTCTATTTAATAAGCCTATTGAATAAGCCTATTTAATAAGTATTTAATGAGCCTATTTAATAAGTCTATTTAATAAGCCTATTTAATAGGCCTATTTAATAAGTCTAAGTTGCTGAAATAAGCCTATTTAATAAGCCTAAGTTTCTGAATGAGCCTATTTAATAAGCCTAAGTTGCTGAAATGAGGCTATTTAATAAGCCTAAGTTGCTGAAATAAGCCTATTTAATAAGCCTAAGTTGCTGAAATAAGGCTATTTAATAAGTCTAAGTCGCTGAAATAAACTTATTTAAAAATGCTATTTAATAAGCCTAAGTTGCTGAAATAAACCTGTTTAATAAGGCTATTTAATAAGCATAAGTTGCTGAAATAAGCTTATTTAATAAGCCTAAGTTGCTGAAATAAGCCTATTTAATAAGGCTATTTAATAAGCCTATTTAATGAGCCTATTTAATAAGTCTATTTAATAAGCCTATTTAATAAAGCTATTTAATGAGCCTAAGTTGCTGAAATAAGCCTATTTAATAAGACTATTTGATAGGCCTATTTAATAAGTCTAAATTGCTGAAATAAGCCTATTTAATAAGCCTAAGTTGCTGAATAAGCCTATTTAATAAGCCTAAGTTGCTGAATAAACCTATTTAATAAGACTAAGTTGCTGAATAAGCCTTTTTAATAAGCCTAAGTTGCTGAAATAAGGCTATTTAATAAGTCTAAGTTGCTGAAATAAGCCTATTTAATAAGCCTAAGTTGCTGAAATAAGCCTATTTAATAAGGCTATTTAATAAGTCTAAGTTGCTGAAATAAACCTATTTAATAAGCCTAAGTTGCTAAAATAAGCCTATTTAATGAGGCTATTTAATAAGTCTATTTTATAAGCCTATTTAATAAGCCTATTTAATAATCCTATTTAATACGCCTATTTAAGAAAACTATTTAATAAGTATTTAATGAGCCTATTTAATAAGTCTATTTAATAAGCCTTTTTAATAAGCTTATTTAATAAGCCTATATAATAAGCCTATTTAATAAGTCTATTTAATAAGCCTATTTAATAAGTATTTAATGAGCCTATTTAATAAGCCTATTTATTGAGCATATTTAATAAGCCTATTTATTGAGCCTATTTAATAAGCCTATTTATTGAGCCTATTTAATAAGCCTATTTATTGAGCCTATTTAATAAGTCTATTTAATAAGCCTATTTAATAAGCCTATTTAATAAGCCTATCTATTGAGCCTATTTAATAAGCCTATTTAATAAGCCTATTTATTGAGCCTATTTAATAAGTCTATTTAATAAGCCTATTGAATAAGCCTATTTAATAAGTATTTAATGAGCCTATTTAATAAGTCTATTTAATAAGCCTATTTAATAGGCCTATTTAATAAGTCTAAATTGCTGAAATAAGCCTATTTAATAAGCCTAAGTTGCTGAATAAGCCTATTTAATAAGCCTAAGTTGCTGAATAAACCTATTTAATAAGACTAAGTTGCTGAATAAGCCTTTTTAATAAGCCTAAGTTGCTGAAATAAGGCTATTTAATAAGTCTAAGTTGCTGAAATAAGCCTATTTAATAAGCCTAAGTTGCTAAAATAAGCCTATTTAATGAGGCTATTTAATAAGTCTATTTTATAAGCCTATTTAATAAGCCTATTTAATAATCCTATTTAATACGCCTATTTAAGAAAACTATTTAATAAGTATTTAATGAGCCTATTTAATAAGTCTATTTAATAAGCCTTTTTAATAAGCTTATTTAATAAGCCTATATAATAAGCCTATTTAATAAGTCTATTTAATAAGCCAATTTAATAAGTATTTAATGAGCCTATTTAATAAGCCTATTTATTGAGCATATTTAATAAGCCTATTTATTGATCCTATTTAATAAGCCTATTTATTGAGCCTATTTAATAAGCCTATTTATTGAGCCTATTTAATAAGTCTATTTAATAAGCCTATTTAATAAGCCTATTTAATAAGCCTATCTATTGAGCCTATTTAATAAGCCTATTTAATAAGCCTATTTATTGAGCCTATTTAATAAGTCTATTTAATAAGCCTATTGAATAAGCCTATTTAATAAGTATTTAATGAGCCTATTTAATAAGTCTATTTAATAAGCCTATTTAATAGGCCTATTTAATAAGTCTAAGTTGCTGAAATAAGCCTATTTAATAAGCCTAAGTTTCTGAATAAGCCTATTTAATAAGCCTAAGTTGCTGAATAAACCTATTTAATAAGACTAAGTTGCTGAATAAGCCTTTTTAATAAGCCTAAGTTGCTGAAATAAGGCTATTTAATAAGTCTAAGTTGCTGAAATAAGCCTATTTAATAAGCCTAAGTTGCTAAAATAAGCCTATTTAATGAGGCTATTTAATAAGTCTATTTTATAAGCCTATTTAATAAGCCTATTTAATAATCCTATTTAATACGCCTATTTAAGAAAACTATTTAATAAGTATTTAATGAGCCTATTTAATAAGTCTATTTAATAAGCCTTTTTAATAAGCTTATTTAATAAGCCTATATAATAAGCCTATTTAATAAGTCTATTTAATAAGCCTATTTAATAAGTATTTAATGAGCCTATTTAATAAGCCTATTTATTGAGCATATTTAATAAGCCTATTTATTGAGCCTATTTAATAAGCCTATTTATTGAGCCTATTTAATAAGCCTATTTATTGAGCCTATTTAATAAGTCTATTTAATAAGCCTATTTAATAAGCCTATTTAATAAGCCTATCTATTGAGCCTATTTAATAAGCCTATTTAATAAGCCTATTTATTGAGCCTATTTAATAAGTCTATTTAATAAGCCTATTGAATAAGCCTATTTAATAAGTATTTAATGAGCCTATTTAATAAGTCTATTTAATAAGCCTATTTAATAGGCCTATTTAATAAGTCTAAGTTGCTGAAATAAGCCTATTTAATAAGCCTAAGTTTCTGAATAAGCCTATTTAATAAGCCTAAGTTGCTGAATAAACCTATTTAATAAGACTAAGTTGCTGAATAAGCCTTTTTAATAAGCCTAAGTTGCTGAAATAAGGCTATTTAATAAGTCTAAGTTGCTGAAATAAGCCTATTTAATAAGCCTAAGTTGCTAAAATAAGCCTATTTAATGAGGCTATTTAATAAGTCTATTTTATAAGCCTATTTAATAAGCCTATTTAATAATCCTATCTAATACGCCTATTTAAGAAAACTATTTAATAAGTATTTAATGAGCCTATTTAATAAGTCTATTTAATAAGCCTTTTTAATAAGCTTATTTAATAAGCCTATATAATAAGCCTATTTAATAAGTATATTTAATAAGCCTATTTAATAAGTATTTAATGAGCCTATTTAATAAGCCTATTTATTGAGCATATTTAATAAGCCTATTTATTGAGCCTATTTAATAAGCCTATTTATTGAGCCTATTTAATAAGCCTATTTATTGAGCCTATTTAATAAGTCTATTTAATAAGCCTATTTAATAAGCCTATTTAATAAGCCTATCTATTGAGCCTATTTAATAAGCCTATTTAATAAGCCTATTTATTGAGCCCATTTAATAAGTCTATTTAATAAGCCTATTGAATAAGCCTATTTAATAAGTATTTAATGAGCCTATTTAATAAGTCTATTTAATAAGCCTATTTAATAGGCCTATTTAATAAGTCTAAGTTGCTGAAATAAGCCTATTTAATAAGCCTAAGTTTCTGAATAAGCCTATTTAATAAGCCTAAGTTGCTGAATAAACCTATTTAATAAGACTAAGTTGCTGAATAAGCCTTTTTAATAAGCCTAAGTTGCTGAAATAAGGCTATTTAATAAGTCTAAGTTGCTGAAATAAGCCTATTTAATAAGCCTAAGTTGCTAAAATAAGCCTATTTAATGAGGCTATTTAATAAGTCTATTTTATAAGCCTATTTAATAAGCCTATTTAATAATCCTATTTAATACGCCTATTTAAGAAAACTATTTAATAAGTATTTAATGAGCCTATTTAATAAGTCTATTTAATAAGCCTTTTTAATAAGCTTATTTAATAAGCCTATATAATAAGCCTATTTAATAAGTCTATTTAATAAGACTATTTAATAAGTATTTAATGAGCCTATTTAATAAGCCTATTTATTGAGCATATTTAATAAGCCTATTTATTGAGCCTATTTAATGAGCCTATTTATTGAGCCTATTTAATAAGCCTATTTATTGAGCCTATTTAATAAGTCTATTTAATAAGCCTATTTAATAAGCCTATTTAATAAGCCTATCTATTGAGCCTATTTAATAAGCCTATTTAATAAGCCTATTTATTGAGCCTATTTAATAAGTCTATTTAATAAGCCTATTGAATAAGCCTATTTAATAAGTATTTAATGAGCCTATTTAATAAGTCTATTTAATAAGCCTATTTAATAGGCCTATTTAATAAGTCTAAGTTGCTGAAATAAGCCTATTTAATAAGCCTAAGTTTCTGAATGAGCCTATTTAATAAGCCTAAGTTGCTGAAATAAGCCTATTTAATAAGCCTAAGTTGCTGAATAAGCCTATTTAATAAGCCTAAGTTGCTGAAATAAGCCTATTTAATAAGTCTAAGTTGCTCAAATGAGGCTATTTAATAAGCCTAAGTTGCTGAAATAAGCCTATTTAATAAGCCTAAGTTGCTGAAATAAGGCTATTTAATAAGTCTAAGTCGCTGAAATAAATCTATTTAAAAATGCTATTTAATAAGCCTAAGTTGCTTAAATAAACCTGTTTAATAAGGCTATTTAATAAGCATAAGTTGCTGAAATAAGCTTATTTAATAAGTCTAAGTTACTAAAATAAGCCTATTTAATGAGGATATTTAATAAGTCTATTTTATAAGCCTATTTAATAAGCCTATTTAATAATCCTATTTAATACGCCTATTTAAGAAAACTATTTAATAAGTATTTAATGAGCCTATTTAATAAGTCTATTTAATAAGCCTATTTAATAGGCCTATTTAATAAGTCTAAGTTGCTGAAATAAGCCTATTTAATAAGCCTAAGTTTCTGAATAAGCCTATTTAATAAGCCTAAGTTGCTGAATAAACCTATTTAATAAGACTAAGTTGCTGAATAAGCCTTTTTAATAAGCCTAAGTTGCTGAAATAAGGCTATTTAATAAGTCTAAGTTGCTGAAATAAGCCTATTTAATAAGCCTAAGTTGCTAAAATAAGCCTATTTAATGAGGCTATTTAATAAGTCTATTTTATAAGCCTATTTAATAAGCCTATTTAATAATCCTATTTAATACGCCTATTTAAGAAAACTATTTAATAAGTATTTAATGAGCCTATTTAATAAGTCTATTTAATAAGCCTTTTTAATAAGCTTATTTAATAAGCCTATATAATAAGCCTATTTAATAAGTCTATTTAATAAGCCTATTTAATAAGTATTTAATGAGCCTATTTAATAAGCCTATTTATTGAGCATATTTAATAAGCCTATTTATTGAGCCTATTTAATAAGCCTATTTATTGAGCCTATTTAATAAGCCTATTTATTGAGCCTATTTAATAAGTCTATTTAATAAGCCTATTTAATAAGCCTATTTAATAAGCCTATCTATTGAGCCTATTTAATAAGCCTATTTAATAAGCCTATTTATTGAGCCTATTTAATAAGTCTATTTAATAAGCCTATTGAATAAGCCTATTTAATAAGTATTTAATGAGCCTATTTAATAAGTCTATTTAATAAGCCTATTTAATAGGCCTATTTAATAAGTCTAAGTTGCTGAAATAAGCCTATTTAATAAGCCTAAGTTTCTGAATGAGCCTATTTAATAAGCCTAAGTTGCTGAAATAAGCCTATTTAATAAGCCTAAGTTGCTGAATAAGCCTATTTAATAAGCCTAAGTTGCTGAAATAAGCCTATTTAATAAGTCTAAGTTGCTCAAATGAGGCTATTTAATAAGCCTAAGTTGCTGAAATAAGCCTATTTAATAAGCCTAAGTTGCTGAAATAAGGCTATTTAATAAGTCTAAGTCGCTGAAATAAATCTATTTAAAAATGCTATTTAATAAGCCTAAGTTGCTGAAATAAACCTGTTTAATAAGGCTATTTAATAAGCATAAGTTGCTGAAATAAGCTTATTTAATAAGTCTAAGTTGCTAAAATAAGCCTATTTAATGAGGCTATTTAATAAGTCTATTTTATAAGCCTATTTAATAAGCCTATTTAATAATCCTATTTAATACGCCTATTTAAGAAAACTATTTAATAAGTATTTAATGAGCCTATTTAATAAGTCTATTTAATAAGCCTTTTTAATAAGCTTATTTAATAAGCCTATATAATAAGCCTATTTAATAAGTCTATTTAATAAGCCTATTTAATAAGTATTTAATGAGCCTATTTAATAAGCCTATTTATTGAGCATATTTAATAAGCCTATTTATTGAGCCTATTTAATAAGCCTATTTATTGAGCCTATTTAATAAGCCTATTTATTGAGCCTATTTAATAAGTCTATTTAATAAGCCTTTTTAATAAGCCTATTTAATAATCCTATCTATTGAGCCTATTTAATAAGCCTATTTAATAAGCCTATTTATTGAGCCTATTTAATAAGTCTATTTAATAAGCCTATTGAATAAGCCTATTTAATAAGTATTTAATGAGCCTATTTAATAAGTCTATTTAATAAGCCTATTTAATAGGCCTATTTAATAAGTCTAAGTTGCTGAAATAAGCCTATTTAATAAGCCTAAGTTTCTGAATGAGCCTATTTAATAAGCCTAAGTTGCTGAAATAAGCCTATTTAATAAGCCTAAGTTGCTGAATAAGCCTATTTAATAAGCCTAAGTTGCTGAAATAAGCCTATTTAATAAGTCTAAGTTGCTGAAATGAGGCTATTTAATAAGCCTAAGTTGCTGAAATAAGCCTATTTAATAAGCCTAAGTTGCTGAAATAAGGCTATTTAATAAGTCTAAGTCGCTGAAATAAATCTATTTAAAAATGCTATTTAATAAGCCTAAGTTGCTGAAATAAACCTGTTTAATAAGGCTATTTAATAAGCATAAGTTGCTGAAATAAGCTTATTTAATAAGCCTAAGTTGCTGAAATAAGCCTATTTAATGAGGCTATTTAATAAGCCTATTTAATGAGCCTATTTAATACGTCTATTTAATAAGCCTATTTAATAAAGCTATTTAATGAGCCTAAGTTGCTGAAATAAGCCTATTTAATAAGACTATTTGATAGGCCTATTTAATAAGTCTAAATTGCTGAAATAAGCCTATTTAATAAGCCTAAGTTTCTGAATGAGCCTATTTAATAAGCCTAAGTTGCTGAATAAACCTATTTAATAAGACTAAGTTGCTGAATAAGCCTTTTTCATAAGCCTAAGTTGCTGAAATAAGGCTATTTAATAAGTCTAAGTTGCTGAAATAAGCCTATTTAATAAGCCTAAGTTGCTAAAATACGCCTATTTAATGAGGCTATTTAATAAGTCTATTTTATAAGCCTATTTAATAAGCCTATTTAATAATCCTATTTAATACGCCTATTTAAGAAAACTATTTAATAAGTATTTAATGAGCCTATTTAATAAGTCTATTTAATAAGCCTTTTTAATAAGCTTATTTAATATGCCTATATAATAAGCCTATTTAATAAGTCTATTTAATAAGCCTATTTAATAAGTATTTAATGAGCCTATTTAATAAGCCTATTTATTGAGCATATTTAATAAGCCTATTTATTGAGCCTATTTAATAAGCCTATTTATTGAGCCTATTTAATAAGCCTATTTATTGAGCCTATTTAATAAGTCTATTTAATAAGCCTATTTAATAAGCCTATTTAATAAGCCTATCTATTGAGCCTATTTAATAAGCCTATTTAATAAGCCTATTTATTGAGCCTATTTAATAAGTCTATTTAATAAGCCTATTGAATAAGCCTATTTAATAAGTATTTAATGAGCCTATTTAATAAGTCTATTTAATAAGCCTATTTAATAGGCCTATTTAATAAGTCTAAGTTGCTGAAATAAGCCTATTTAATAAGCCTAAGTTGCTGAAATAAGCCTATTTAATAAGCCTAAGTTGCTGAATAAGCCTATTTAATAAGCCTAAGTTGCTGAAATAAGCCTATTTAATAAGTCTAAGTTGCTGAAATGAGGCTATTTAATAAGCCTAAGTTGCTGAAATAAGCCTATTTAATAAGCCTAAGTTGCTGAAATAAGGCTATTTAATAAGTCTAAGTTGCTGAAATAAGCCTATTTAATAAGCCTAAGTTGCTAAAATAAGCCTATTTAATGAGGCTATTTAATAAGTCTATTTTATAAGCCTATTTAATAAGCCTATTTAATAATCCTATTTAATACGCCTATTTAAGAAAACTATTTAATAAGTATTTAATGAGCCTATTTAATAAGTCTATTTAATAAGCCTTTTTAATAAGCTTATTTAATAAGCCTATATAATAAGCCTATTTAATAAGTCTATTTAATAAGCCTATTTAATAAGTATTTAATGAGCCTATTTAATAAGCCTATTTATTGAGCATATTTAATAAGCCTATTTATTGAGCCTATTTAATAAGCCTATTTATTGAGCCTATTTAATAAGCCTATTTATTGAGCCTATTTAATAAGTCTATTTAATAAGCCTATTTAATAAGCCTATTTAATAAGCCTATCTATTGAGCCTATTTAATAAGCCTATTTAATAAGCCTATTTATTGAGCCTATTTAATAAGTCTATTTAATAAGCCTATTGAATAAGCCTATTTAATAAGTATTTAATGAGCCTATTTAATAAGTCTATTTAATAAGCCTATTTAATAGGCCTATTTAATAAGTCTAAGTTGCTGAAATAAGCCTATTTAATAAGCCTAAGTTTCTGAATGAGCCTATTTAATAAGCCTAAGTTGCTGAAATAAGCCTATTTAATAAGCCTAAGTTGCTGAATAAGCCTATTTAATAAGCCTAAGTTGCTGAAATAAGCCTATTTAATAAGTCTAAGTTGCTGAAATGAGGCTATTTAATAAGCCTAAGTTGCTGAAATAAGCCTATTTAATAAGCCTAAGTTGCTGAAATAAGGCTATTTAATAAGTCTAAGTCGCTGAAATAAACCTATTTAAAAATGCTATTTAATAAGCCTAAGTTGCTGAAATAAACCTGTTTAATAAGGCTATTTAATAAGCATAAGTTGCTGAAATAAGCTTATTTAATAAGCCTAAGTTGCTGAAATAAGCCTATTTAATAAGGCTATTTAATAAGCCTATTTAATGAGCCTATTTAATAAGTCTATTTAATAAGCCTATTTAATAAAGCTGTTTAATGAGCCTAAGTTGCTGAAATAAGCCTATTTAATAAGACTATTTGATAGGCCTATTTAATAAGTCTAAATTGCTGAAATAAGCCTATTTAATAAGCCTAAGTTGCTGAATAAGCCTATTTAATAAGCCTAAGTTGCTGAATAAACCTATTTAATAAGACTAAGTTGCTGAATAAGCCTTTTTAATAAGCCTAAGTTGCTGAAATAAGGCTATTTAATAAGTCTAAGTTGCTGAAATAAGCCTATTTAATAAGCCTAAGTTGCTAAAATAAGCCTATTTAATGAGGCTATTTAATAAGTCTATTTTATAAGCCTATTTAATAAGCCTATTTAATAATCCTATTTAATACGCCTATTTAAGAAAACTATTTAATAAGTATTTAATGAGCCTATTTAATAAGTCTATTTAATAAGACTTTTTAATAAGCTTATTTAATAAGCCTATATAATAAGCCTATTTAATGAGTCTATTTTATAAGCCTATTTAATAAGTATTTAATGAGCCTATTTAATAAGCCTATTTATTGAGCATATTTAATAAGCCTATTTATTGAGCCTATTTAATAAGCCTATTTATTGAGCCTATTTAATAAGCCTATTTATTGAGCCTATTTAATAAGTCTATTTAATAAGCCTATTTAATAAGCCTATTTAATAAGCCTATCTATTGAGCCTATTTAATAAGCCTATTTAATAAGCCTATTTATTGAGCCTATTTAATAAGTCTATTTAATAAGCCTATTGAATAAGCCTATTTAATAAGTATTTAATGAGCCTATTTAATAAGTCTATTTAATAAGCCTATTTAATAGGCCTATTTAATAAGTCTAAGTTGCTGAAATAAGCCTATTTAATAAGCCTAAGTTTCTGAATGAGCCTATTTAATAAGCCTAAGTTGCTGAAATAAGCCTATTTAATAAGCCTAAGTTGCTGAATAAGCCTATTTAATAAGCCTAAGTTGCTGAATAAACCTATTTAATAAGACTAAGTTGCTGAATAAGCCTTTTTAATAAGCCTAAGTTGCTGAAATAAGGCTATTTAATAAGTCTAAGTTGCTGAAATAAGCCTATTTAATAAGCCTAAGTTGCTAAAATAAGCCTATTTAATGAGGCTATTTAATAAGTCTATTTTATAAGCCTATTTAATAAGCCTATTTAATAATCCTATTTAATACGCCTATTTAAGAAAACTATTTAATAAGTATTTAATGAGCCTATTTAATAAGTCTATTTAATAAGCCTTTTTGATAAGCTTATTTAATAAGCCTATATAATAAGCCTATTTAATAAGTCTATTTAATAAGCCTATTTAATAAGTATTTAATGAGCCTATTTAATAAGCCTATTTTTTGAGCATATTTAATAAGCCTATTTATTGAGCCTATTTAATAAGCCTATTTATTGAGCCTATTTAATAAGCCTATTTATTGAGCCTATTTAATAAGTCTATTTAATAAGCCTATTTAATAAGCCTATTTAATAAGCCTATCTATTGAGCCTATTTAATAAGCCTATTTAATAAGCCTATTTATTGAGCCTATTTAATAAGTCTATTTAATAAGCCTATTGAATAAGCCTATTTAATAAGTATTTAATGAGCCTATTTAATAAGTCTATTTAATAAGCCTATTTAATAGGCCTATTTAATGAGTCTAAGTTGCTGAAATAAGCCTATTTAATAAGCCTAAGTTTCTGAATGAGCCTAATTAATAAGCCTAAGTTGCTGAAATAAGCCTATTTAATAAGCCTAAGTTGCTGAATAAGCCTATTTAATAAGCCTAAGTTGCTGAAATAAGCCTATTTAATAAGTCTAAGTTGCTGAAATGAGGCTATTTAATAAGCCTAAGTTGCTGAAATAAGGCTATTTAATAAGTCTAAGTTGCTGAAATAAGCCTATTTAATAAGCCTAAGTTGCTAAAATAAGCCTATTTAATGAGGCTATTTAATAAGTCTATTTTATAAGCCTATTTAATAAGCCTATTTAATAATCCTATTTAATACGCCTATTTAAGAAAACTATTTAATAAGTATTTAATGAGCCTATTTAATAAGTCTATTTAATAAGCCTTTTTGATAAGCTTATTTAATAAGCCTATATAATAAGCCTATTTAATAAGTCTATTTAATAAGCCTATTTAATAAGTATTTAATGAGCCTATTTAATAAGCCTATTTTTTGAGCATATTTAATAAGCCTATTTATTGAGCCTATTTAATAAGCCTATTTATTGAGCCTATTTAATAAGCCTATTTATTGAGCCTATTTAATAAGTCTATTTAATAAGCCTATTTAATAAGCCTATTTAATAAGCCTATCTATTGAGCCTATTTAATAAGCCTATTTAATAAGCCTATTTATTGAGCCTATTTAATAAGTCTATTTAATAAGCCTATTGAATAAGCCTATTTAATAAGTATTTAATGAGCCTATTTAATAAGTCTATTTAATAAGCCTATTTAATAGGCCTATTTAATGAGTCTAAGTTGCTGAAATAAGCCTATTTAATAAGCCTAAGTTTCTGAATGAGCCTATTTAATAAGCCTAAGTTGCTGAAATAAGCCTATTTAATAAGCCTAAGTTGCTGAATAAGCCTATTTAATAAGCCTAAGTTGCTGAAATAAGCCTATTTAATAAGTCTAAGTTGCTGAAATGAGGCTATTTAATAAGCCTAAGTTGCTGAAATAAGCCTATTTAATAAGCCTAAGTTGCTGAAATAAGGCTATTTAATAAGTCTAAGTTCCTGAAATAAGCCTATTTAATAAGCCTAAGTTGCTGAAATAAGCCTATTTAATGAGTATAAGTTGCTAAAATAAGGCTATTTAATAAGTCTAAGTTGCTGAAATAAGCCTTTTTAATCAGCGTAAGTTGCTGAAATAAGCCTATTTAATAAGCCCAAGTTGCTGAAATAAGCCTATTTAATAAGCGTGAGTTGCTGAAATAAGGCTATTTAATAAGTCTAAGTTGCTGAAATAAGCCTATTTAATAAGCCTATTTACTAAGCCTAAGTTGCTGAAATAAGCCTATTTAATAAGCCTATTTAATAAGCCTATTTAATAGGCCTATTTAATAAGTCTAAGTTGCTGAAATAAGCCTATTTAATAAGCCTATTTAATAGGCCTATTTAATAAGTCTAAGTTGCTGAAATAAGCCTATTTAATAAGCCTAAGTTGCTGAATGAGCCTATTTAATAAGCCTAAGTTGCTGAAGAAGCCTATTTAATAAGTCTAAGTTGCTGAAATAAGGCTATTTAATAAGCCTAAGTTGCTGAAATAAGGCTATTTAATAAGTTTAAGTTGCTGAAATAAGCCTATTTAATAAGCCTAAGTTGCTGAAATAAGCCTATTTAATAAGGCTACTTAATGAGCCTAAGTTGCTGAAATAAGCCTATTTAATAAGCATAAGTTTCTGAACTAAGCCTATTTAAAAAGGTATATTTAATAAGTCTAAGTCGCTGAAATAAACCTATTTAAAATGCTATTTAATAAGCCTTAGTTGCTGAAATAAACCTGTTTAATAAGGCTATTTAATAAGCATAAGTTGCTGAAATAAGCTTATTTAATAAGCCTAAGTTGCTGAAATAAGCCTATTTAATAAGGCTGTTTAATAAGTCTAAGTTGCTGAAATAAACCTATTTAATAAGCCTAAGTTGCTAAAATAAGCCTATTTAATGAGGCTATTTAATAAGCCTAAGTTGCTGAAATAAGCCTATTTAATAAGCCTAAGTTGCTGAAATAAGGCTATTTAATAAGTCTAAGTTCCTGAAATAAGCCTATTTAATAAGCCTAAGTTGCTGAAATAAGCCTATTTAATGAGTCTAAGTTGCTGAAATAAGCCTATTTAATAAGTCTAAGTTGCTGAAATAAGCCTTTTTAATCAGCGTAATTTGCTGACATAAGCCTATTTAATAAGCCCAAGTTGCTGAAATAAGCCTATTTAATAAGCGTGAGTTGCTGAAATAAGGCTATTTAATAAGTCTAAGTTGCTGAAATAAGCCTATTTAATAAGCCTAAGTTGCTGAAATAAGCCTATTTAATAAGCCTATTTACTAAGCCTAAGTTGCTGAAATAAGCCTATTTAATAAGCCTATTTAATAGGCCTATTTAATAAGTCTAAGTTGCTGAAATAAGCCTATTTAATAAGCCTAAGTTGCTGAATGAGCCTATTTAATAAGCCTAAGTTGCTGAAGAAGCCTATTTAATAAGTCTAAGTTGCTGAAATAAGGCTATTTAATAAGCCTAAGTTGCTGAAATAAGGCTATTTAATAAGTTTAAGTTGCTGAAATAAGCCTATTTAATAAGCCTAAGTTGCTGAAATAAGCCTATTTAATAAGGCTACTTAATGAGCCTAAGTTGCTGAAATAAGCCTATTTAATAAGCATAAGTTTCTGAACTAAGCCTATTTAAAAAGGTATATTTAATAAGTCTAAGTCGCTGAAATAAACCTATTTAAAATGCTATTTAATAAGCCTAAGTTGCTGAAATAAACCTGTTTAATAAGGCTATTTAATAAGCATAAGTTGCTGAAATAAGCTTATTTAATAAACCTAAGTTGCTGAAATAAGCCTATTTAATAAGGCTATTTAATAAGTCTAAGTTGCTGAAATAACCCTATTTAATGAGCCTAAGTTGCTAAAATAAGCCTATTTAATGAGGCTATTTAATAAGTCTATTTAATAAGCCTATTTATTAAGCCTATTTAATAAGCCTATTTAATAAGCCTATTTAATACGCCTATTTAATAAACATATATAATAAGTATTTAATGAGCCTATTTAATAAGTCTATTTATTAAGCCTTTTT
The DNA here is from genome assembly GCF_048934315.1 of Petromyzon marinus. NCBI lineage: Eukaryota > Metazoa > Chordata > Hyperoartia > Petromyzontiformes > Petromyzontidae > Petromyzon > Petromyzon marinus. Next base: position 2,982,022 of record NW_027422684.1, on the reverse strand, counting down.
AATAAGCCTATTTAATAAGCCTATTTAATAAGCCTATTTAATAAGTCTATTTAATAAGCCTATTTAATAAGTATTTAATGAGCCTATTTAATAAGCCTATTTATTGAGCCTATTTAATAAGCCTATTTATTGAGCCTATTTAATAAGCCTATTTAATGAGCATATTTAATAAGCCTATTTATTGAGCCTATTTAATAAGTCTATTTAATACGCCTATTTAATAAGCCTATTTAATACGCCTATTTATTGAGCCTATTTAATAAGCCTATTTAACAAGCCTATTTATTGAGCCTATTTAATAAGTCTATTTAATAAGCCTATTTAATAAGTATTTAATGAGCCTATTTAATAAGTCTATTTAATAAGCCTATTTAATAAGGCTATTTAATGAGCCTAAGTTGCTGAAATAAGCCTATTTAATAAGCGTATTTGATAGGCCTATTTAATAAGTCTAAGTTGCTGAAATAAGCCTATTTAATAAGCCTAAGTTTCTGAATGAGCCTATTTAATAAGCCTAAGTTGCTGAAATAAGCCTATTTAATAAGCCTAAGTTGCTGAATAAGCCTATTTAATAAGCCTAAGTTGCTGAATAAACCTATTTAATAAGTCTAAGTTGCTGAATAAGCCTATTTAATAAGCCTAAGTTGCTGAAATAAGGCTATTTAATAAGTCTAAGTTGCTGAAATAAGCCTATTTAATAAGCCTAAGTTGCTAAAATAAGCCTATTTAATGAGGCTATTTAATAAGTCTATTTTATAAGCCTATTTAATAAGCCCATTTAATACGCCTATTTAAGAAAACTATTTAATAAGTATTTAATGAGCCTATTTAATAAGCCTATTTAATAAGTCTATTTAATAAGCCTATTTAATAAGTATTTAATGAGCCTATTTAATAAGCCTATTTATTGAGCCTATTTAATAAGCCTATTTATTGAGCCTATTTAATAAACCTATTTATTGAGCCTATTTAATAAGCCTATTTATTGAGCCTATTTAATAAGTCTATTTAATAAGCCTATTTAATAAGCCTATTTAATAAGCCTATCTATTGAGCCAATTTAATAAGCCTATTTAATAAGCCTATTTATTGAGCCTATTTAATAAGTCTATTTAATAAGCCTATTTAATAAGCCTATTTAATAAGTATTTAATGAGCCTATTTAATAAGTCTATTTAATAAGCCTATTTAATAGGCCTATTTAATAAGTCTAAGTTGCTGAAATAAGCCTATTTAATAAACCTAAGTTTCTGAATGAGCATATTTAATAAGCCTAAGTTGCTGAATAAGCCTATTTAATAAGCCTAAGTTGCTGAAATAAGCCTATTTAATAAGTCTAAGTTGCTGAAATGAGGCTATTTAATAAGCCTAAGTTGCTGAAATAAGCCTATTTAATAAGCCTAAGTTGCTGAAATAAGGCTATTTAATAAGTCTAAGTTCCTGAAATAAGCCTATTTAATAAGCCTAAGTTGCTGAAATAAGTATATTTAATAAGCATAAGTTGCTGAAATAAGCCTATTTAATGAGTCTAAGTTGCTGAAATAAGGCAATTTAATAAGTCTAAGTTGCTGAAATCAGCCTTTTTAATCAGCGTAAGTTGCTGAAATAAGCCTATTTAATAAGCCCAAGTTGCTGAAATAAGCCTACTTAATTAGGCTATTTAATAAGCCTAAGTTGCTGAAATAAGCCTATTTAATAAGCGTAAGTTGCTGAAATAAGGCTATTTAATAAGGCTAAGTTGCTGAAATAAGCCTATTTAATAAGCCTAAGTTGCTGAAATAAGCCTATTTAATAAGCCTATTTACTAAGCCTAAGTTGCTAAAAAATAAGCCTATTTAATAAGCCTATTTATTAAGCCAATTTAATAGGCCTATTTATAAGTCTAAGTTGCTGAAATAAGCCTATTTAATAAGCCTATTTAATAGGCCTATTTAATAAGTCTAAGTTACTGAAATAAGCCTATTTAATAAGCCTAAGTTGCTGAATGAGCCTATTTAATAAGCCTAAGTTGCTGAAATAAGCCTATTTAATAAGCCTAAGTTGCTGAATAAGCCTATTTAATAAGTCTAAGTTGCTGAAATAAGCCTATTTAATAAGGCTATTTAATAAGCCTAAGTTGCTGAATAAGCCTATTTAATAAGTCTAAGTTGCTGAAATAAGGCTATTTAATAAGCCTACGTTGCTGAAATAAGGCTATTTAATAAGTTTAAGTTGCTGAAATAAGCCTATTTAATAAGCCTAAGTTGCTGAAATAAGCCTATTTAATGAGGCGATTTAATGAGCCTAAGTTTCTGAAATAAGCCTATTTAATAAGCCTAAGTTTCTGAACTAAGCCTATTTAAAAAGGTATATTTAATAAGTCTAAGTTGCTGAAATAAGCCTATTCAATAAGCCTAAGTTTCTGAATGAGCCTATTTAATAAGCCTAAGTTGCTGAAATAAGCCTATTTAATAAGCCTAAGTTGCTGAATAAGCCTATTTAATAAGCCTAAGTTGCTGAAATAAGTCTATTTAATAAGTCTAAGTTGCTGAAATGAGGATATTTAATAAGCCTAAGTTGCTGAAATAAGCCTATTTAATAAGCCTAAGTTGCTGAAATAAGGCTATTTAATAAGTCTAAGTTCCTGAAATAAGCCTATTTAATAAGCCTAAGTTGCTGAAATAAGCCTATTTAATGAGTCTAAGTTGCTGAAATAAGGCTATTTAATAAGTCTAAGTTGCTGAAATAAGCCTTTTTAATCAGCGTAAGTTGCTGAAATAAGCCTATTTAATAAGCCCAAGTTGCTGAAATAAGCCTATTTAATAAGCGTGAGTTGCAGAAATAAGGCTATTTAATAAGTCTAAGTTGCTGAAATAAGCCTATTTAATAAGCCTAAGTTGCTGAAATAAGCCTATTTACTAAGCCTAAGTTGCTGAAATAAGCCTATTTAATAAGCCTATTTAATAAGCCTATTTAATAGGCCTATTTAATAAGTCTAAGTTGCTGAAATAAGCCTATTTAATAAGCCTATTTAATAGGCCTATTTAATAAGTCTAAGTTGCTGAAATAAGCCTATTTAATAAGCCTAAGTTGCTGAATGAGCCTATTTAATAAGCCTAAGTTGCTGAAGAAGCCTATTTAATAAGTCTAAGTTGCTGAAATAAGGCTATTTAATAAGCTTAAGTTGCTGAAATAAGCCTATTTAATAAGGCTACTTAATGAGCCTAAGTTGCTGAAATAAGCCTATTTAATAAGCATAAGTTTCTGAACTAAGCCTATTTAAAAAGGTATATTTAATAAGTCTAAGTCGCTGAAATAAACCTATTTAAAATGCTATTTAATAAGCCTAAGTTGCTGAAATAAACCTGTTTAATAAGGCTATTTAATAAGCATAAGTTGCTGAAATAAGCTTATTTAATAAGCCTAAGTTGCTGAAATAAGCCTATTTAATAAGGCTATTTAATAAGTCTAAGTTGCTGAAATAAACCTATTTAATAAGCCTAAGTTGCTAAAATAAGCCTATTTAATGAGGCTATTTAATAAGTCTATTTAATAAGCCTATTTATTAAGCCTATTTAATAAGCCTCTTTAATAAGCCTATTTAATACGCCTATTTAATAAACATATATAATAAGTATTTAATGAGCCTATTTAATAAGTCTATTTATTAAGCCTTTTTAATAAGCCTATTTAATAAGCCTATTTAATAAGCCTATTTAATAAGTCTATTTAATAAGTCTATTTAATAAGCCTATTTAATAAGTATTTAATGAGCCTATTTAATAAGCCTATTTATTGAGCCTATTTAATAAGCCTATTTATTGAGCCTATTTAATAAGCCTATTTAATGAGCCTATTTAATAAGCCTATTTATTGAGCCTATTTAATAAGCCTATTTAATAAGTCTATTTAATAAGCCTATTTAATAAGCCTATTTAATACGCCTATTTATTGAGCCTATTTAATAAGCCTATTTAACAAGCCTATTTATTGAGCCTATTTAATAAGTCTATTTAATAAGCCTATTTAATAAGTATTTAATGAGCCTATTTAATAAGTCTATTTAATAAGCCTATTTAATAAGGCTATTTAATGAGCCTAAGTTGCTGAAATAAGCCTATTTAATAAGACTATTTGATAGGCCTATTTAATAAGTCTAAGTTGCTGAAATAAGCCTATTTAATAAGCCTAAGTTTCTGAATGAGCCTATTTAATAAGCCTAAGTTGCTGAAATAAGCCTATTTAATAAGCCTAAGTTGCTGAATAAGCCTATTTAATAAGCCTGAATAAACCTATTTAATAAGTCTAAGTTGCTGAATAAGCCTATTTAATAAGCCTAAGTTGCTGAAATAAGGCTATTTAATAAGCGTGAGTTGCAGAAATAAGGCTATTTAATAAGTCTAAGTTGCTGAAATAAGCCTATTTAATAAGCCTAAGTTGCTGAAATAAGCCTATTTACTAAGCCTAAGTTGCTGAAATAAGCCTATTTAATAAGCCTATTTAATAAGCCTATTTAATAGGCCTATTTAATAAGTCTAAGTTGCTGAAATAAGCCTATTTAATAAGCCTATTTAATAGGCCTATTTAATAAGTCTAAGTTGCTGAAATAAGCCTATTTAATAAGCCTAAGTTGCTGAATGAGCCTATTTAATAAGCCTAAGTTGCTGAAGAAGCCTATTTAATAAGTCTAAGTTGCTGAAATAAGGCTATTTAATAAGCCTAAGTTGCTGAAATAAGCCTATTTAATAAGGCTACTTAATGAGCCTAAGTTGCTGAAATAAGCCTATTTAATAAGCATAAGTTTCTGAACTAAGCCTATTTAAAAAGGTATATTTAATAAGTCTAAGTCGCTGAAATAAACCTATTTAAAATGCTATTTAATAAGCCTAAGTTGCTGAAATAAACCTGTTTAATAAGGCTATTTAATAAGCATAAGTTGCTGAAATAAGCTTATTTAATAAGCCTAAGTTGCTGAAATAAGCCTATTTAATAAGGCTATTTAATAAGTCTAAGTTGCTGAAATAAACCTATTTAATAAGCCTAAGTTGCTAAAATAAGCCTATTTAATGAGGCTATTTAATAAGTCTATTTAATAAGCCTATTTATTAAGCCTATTTAATAAGCCTCTTTAATAAGCCTATTTAATACGCCTATTTAATAAACATATATAATAAGTATTTAATGAGCCTATTTAATAAGTCTATTTATTAAGCCTTTTTAATAAGCCTATTTAATAAGCCTATTTAATAAGCCTATTTAATAAGTCTATTTAATAAGTCTATTTAATAAGCCTATTTAATAAGTATTTAATGAGCCTATTTAATAAGCCTATTTATTGAGCCTATTTAATAAGCCTATTTATTGAGCCTATTTAATAAGCCTATTTAATGAGCCTATTTAATAAGCCTATTTATTGAGCCTATTTAATAAGCCTATTTAATAAGTCTATTTAATAAGCCTATTTAATAAGCCTATTTAATACGCCTATTTATTGAGCCTATTTAATAAGCCTATTTAACAAGCCTATTTATTGAGCCTATTTAATAAGTCTATTTAATAAGTATTTAATGAGCCTATTTAATAAGTCTATTTAATAAGCCTATTTAATAGGCCTATTTAATAAGTCTAAGTTGCTGAAATAAGCCTATTTAATAAGCCTAAGTTTCTGAATGAGCATATTTAATAAGCCTAAGTTGCTGAAATAAGCCTATTTAATAAGCCTAAGTTGCTGAATAAGCCTATTTAATAAGCCTAAGTTGCTGAAATAAGCCTATTTAATAAGTCTAAGTTGCTGAAATGAGGCTATTTAATAAGCCTAAGTTGCTGAAATAAGCCTATTTAATAAGCCTAAGTTGCTTAAATAAGGCTATTTAATAAGTCTAAGTTCCTGAAATAAGCCTATTTAATAAGCCTAAGTTGCTGAAATAAGTATGTTTAATAAGCATAAGTTGCTGAAATAAGCCTATTTAATGAGTCTAAGTTGCTGAAATAAGGCAATTTAATAAGTCTAAGTTGCTGAAATCAGCCTTTTTAATCAGCGTAAGTTGCTGAAATAAGCCTATTTAATAAGCCCAAGTTGCTGAAATAAGCCTACTTAATTAGGCTATTTAATAAGCCTAAGTTGCTGAAATAAGCCTATTTAATAAGCGTAAGTTGCTGAAATAAGGCTATTTAATAAGTCTAAGTTGCTGAAATAAGCCTATTTAATAAGCCTAAGTTGCTGAAATAAGCCTATTTAATAAGCCTATTTACTAAGCCTAAGTTGCTGAAATAAGCCTATTTAATAAGCCTATTTAATAGGCCTATTTAATAAGTCTAAGTTGCTGAAATAAGCCTATTTAATAAGCCTATTTAATAGGCCTATTTAATAAGTCTAAGTTGCTGAAATAAGCCTATTTAATAAGCCTAAGTTGCTGAATGAGCCTATTTAATAAGCCTAAGTTGCTGAAATAAGCCTATTTAATAAGCCTAAGTTGCTGAATAAGCCTATTTAATAAGTCTAAGTTGCTGAAATAAGCCTATTTAATAAGGCTATTTAATAAGCCTAAGTTGCTGAATAAGCCTATTTAATAAGTCTAAGTTGCTGAAATAAGGCTATTTAATAAGCCTACGTTGCTGAAATAAGGCTATTTAATAAGTTTAAGTTGCTGAATAAGCCTATTTAATAAGCCTAAGTTGCTGAAATAAGCCTATTTAATAAGTCTAAGTTGCTGAAATGAGGCTATTTAATAAGCCTAAGTTGCTGAAATAAGCCTATTTAATAAGCCTAAGTTGCTGAAATAAGGCTATTTAATAAGTCTAAGTTCCTGAAATAAGCCTATTTAATAAGCCTAAGTTGCTGAAATAAGCCTATTTAATGAGTCTAAGTTGCTGAAATAAGGCTATTTAATAAGTCTAAGTTGCTGAAATAAGCCTTTTTAATCAGCGTAAGTTGCTGAAATAAGCCTATTTAATAAGCCCAAGTTGCTGAAATAAGCCTATTTAATAAGCGTGAGTTGCTGAAATAAGGCTATTTAATAAGTCTAAGTTGCTGAAATAAGCCTATTTAATGAGCCTAAGTTGCTGAAATAAGCCTATTTACTAAGCCTAAGTTGCTGAAATAAGCCTATTTAATAAGCCTATTTAATAAGCCTATTTAATAGGCCTATTTAATAAGTCTAAGTTGCTGAAATAAGCCTATTTAATAAGCCTATTTAATAGGCCTATTTAATAAGTCTAAGTTGCTGAAATAAGCCTATTTAATAAGCCTAAGTTGCTGAATGAGCCTATTTAATAAGCCTAAGTTGCTGAAGAAGCCTATTTAATAAGTCTAAGTTGCTGAAATAAGGCTATTTAATAAGCCTAAGTTGCTGAAAAAAGGCTATTTAATAAGTTTAAGTTGCTGAAATAAGCCTATTTAATAAGCCAAAGTTGCTGAAATAAGCCTATTTAATAAGGCTACTTAATGAGCCTAAGTTGCTGAAATAAGCCTATTTAATAAGCATAAGTTTCTGAACTAAGCCTATTTAAAAAGGTATATTTAATAAGTCTAAGTCGCTGAAATAAACCTATTTAAAATGCTATTTAATAAGCCTAAGTTGCTGAAATAAACCTGTTTAATAAGGCTATTTAATAAGCATAAGTTGCTGAAATAAGCTTATTTAATAAGCCTAAGTTGCTGAAATAAGCCTATTTAATAAGGCTATTTAATAAGTCTAAGTTGCTGAAATAAACCTATTTAATAAGCCTAAGTTGCTAAAATAAGCCTATTTAATGAGGCTATTTAATAAGTCTATTTAATAAGCCTATTTATTAAGCCTATTTAATAAGCCTATTTAATAAGCCTATTTAATACGCCTATTTAATAAACATATATAATAAGTATTTAATGAGCCTATTTAATAAGTCTATTTATTAAGCCTTTTTAATAAGCCTATTTAATAAGCCTATTTAATAAGCCTATTTAATAAGTCTATTTAATAAGTCTATTTAATAAGCCTATTTAATAAGTATTTAATGAGCCTATTTAATAAGCCTATTTATTGAGCCTATTTAATAAGCCTATTTATTGAGCCTATTTAATAAGCCTATTTAATGAGCCTATTTAATAAGCCTATTTATTGAGCCTATTTAATAAGCCTATTTAATAAGTCTATTTAATAAGCCTATTTAATAAGCCTATTTAATACGCCTATTTATTGAGCCTATTTAATAAGCCTATTTAACAAGCCTATTTATTGAGCCTATTTAATAAGTTTATTTAATAAGCCTATTTAATAAGTATTTAATTAGCCTATTTAATAAGTCTATTTAATAAGCCTATTTAATAAGGCTATTTAATGAGCCTAAGTTGCTGAAATAAGCCTATTTAATAAGCCTATTTGATAGGCCTATTTAATAAGTCTAAGTTGCTGAAATAAGCCTATTTAATAAGCCTAAGATTCTGAATGAGCCTATTTAATAAGCCTAAGTTGCTGAAATAAGCCTATTTAATAAGCCTAAGTTGCTGAATAAGCATATTTAATAAGCCTAAGTTGCTGAAATAAGCCTATTTAATAAGCCTAAGTTGCTGAATAAGCCTATTTAATAAGCCTAAGTTGCTGAAATAAGCCTATTTAATAAGTCTAAGTTGCTGAAATGAGGCTATTTAATAAGCCTAAGTTGCTGAAATAAGCCTATTTAATAAGCCTAAGTTGCTTAAATAAGGCTATTTAATAAGTCTAAGTTCCTGAAATAAGCCTATTTAATAAGCCTAAGTTGCTGAAATAAGTATGTTTAATAAGCATAAGTTGCTGAAATAAGCCTATTTAATGAGTCTAAGTTGCTGAAATAAGGCAATTTAATAAGTCTAAGTTGCTGAAATCAGCCTTTTTAATCAGCGTAAGTTGCTGAAATAAGCCTATTTAATAAGCCCAAGTTGCTGAAATAAGCCTACTTAATTAGGCTATTTAATAAGCCTAAGTTGCTGAAATAAGCCTATTTAATAAGCGTAAGTTGCTGAAATAAGGCTATTTAATAAGTCTAAGTTGCTGAAATAAGCCTATTTAATAAGCCTAAGTTGCTGAAATAAGCCTATTTAATAAGCCTATTTACTAAGCCTAAGTTGCTGAAATAAGCCTATTTAATAAGCCTATTTAATAGGCCTATTTAATAAGTCTAAGTTGCTGAAATAAGCCTATTTAATAAGCCTATTTAATAGGCCTATTTAATAAGTCTAAGTTGCTGAAATAAGCCTATTTAATAAGCCTAAGTTGCTGAATGAGCCTATTTAATAAGCCTAAGTTGCTGAAATAAGCCTATTTAATAAGCCTAAGTTGCTGAATAAGCCTATTTAATAAGTCTAAGTTGCTGAAATAAGCCTATTTAATAAGGCTATTTAATAAGCCTAAGTTGCTGAATAAGCCTATTTAATAAGTCTAAGTTGCTGAAATAAGGCTATTTAATAAGCCTACGTTGCTGAAATAAGGCTATTTAATAAGTTTAAGTTGCTGAATAAGCCTATTTAATAAGCCTAAGTTGCTGAAATAAGCCTATTTAATAAGTCTAAGTTGCTGAAATGAGGCTATTTAATAAGCCTAAGTTGCTGAAATAAGCCTATTTAATAAGCCTAAGTTGCTGAAATAAGGCTATTTAATAAGTCTAAGTTCCTGAAATAAGCCTATTTAATAAGCCTAAGTTGCTGAAATAAGCCTATTTAATGAGTCTAAGTTGCTGAAATAAGGCTATTTAATAAGTCTAAGTTGCTGAAATAAGCCTTTTTAATCAGCGTAAGTTGCTGAAATAAGCCTATTTAATAAGCCCAAGTTGCTGAAATAAGCCTATTTAATAAGCGTGAGTTGCTGAAATAAGGCTATTTAATAAGTCTAAGTTGCTGAAATAAGCCTATTTAATGAGCCTAAGTTGCTGAAATAAGCCTATTTACTAAGCCTAAGTTGCTGAAATAAGCCTATTTAATAAGCCTATTTAATAAGCCTATTTAATAGGCCTATTTAATAAGTCTAAGTTGCTGAAATAAGCCTATTTAATAAGCCTATTTAATAGGCCTATTTAATAAGTCTAAGTTGCTGAAATAAGCCTATTTAATAAGCCTAAGTTGCTGAATGAGCCTATTTAATAAGCCTAAGTTGCTGAAGAAGCCTATTTAATAAGTCTAAGTTGCTGAAATAAGGCTATTTAATAAGCCTAAGTTGCTGAAAAAAGGCTATTTAATAAGTTTAAGTTGCTGAAATAAGCCTATTTAATAAGCCAAAGTTGCTGAAATAAGCCTATTTAATAAGGCTACTTAATGAGCCTAAGTTGCTGAAATAAGCCTATTTAATAAGCATAAGTTTCTGAACTAAGCCTATTTAAAAAGGTATATTTAATAAGTCTAAGTCGCTGAAATAAACCTATTTAAAATGCTATTTAATAAGCCTAAGTTGCTGAAATAAACCTGTTTAATAAGGCTATTTAATAAGCATAAGTTGCTGAAATAAGCTTATTTAATAAGCCTAAGTTGCTGAAATAAGCCTATTTAATAAGGCTATTTAATAAGTCTAAGTTGCTGAAATAAACCTATTTAATAAGCCTAAGTTGCTAAAATAAGCCTATTTAATGAGGCTATTTAATAAGTCTATTTAATAAGCCTATTTATTAAGCCTATTTAATAAGCCTATTTAATAAGCCTATTTAATACGCCTATTTAATAAACATATATAATAAGTATTTAATGAGCCTATTTAATAAGTCTATTTATTAAGCCTTTTTAATAAGCCTATTTAATAAGCCTATTTAATAAGCCTATTTAATAAGTCTATTTAATAAGTCTATTTAATAAGCCTATTTAATAAGTATTTAATGAGCCTATTTAATAAGCCTATTTATTGAGCCTATTTAATAAGCCTATTTATTGAGCCTATTTAATAAGCCTATTTAATGAGCCTATTTAATAAGCCTATTTATTGAGCCTATTTAATAAGCCTATTTAATAAGTCTATTTAATAAGCCTATTTAATAAGCCTATTTAATACGCCTATTTATTGAGCCTATTTAATAAGCCTATTTAACAAGCCTATTTATTGAGCCTATTTAATAAGTTTATTTAATAAGCCTATTTAATAAGTATTTAATTAGCCTATTTAATAAGTCTATTTAATAAGCCTATTTAATAAGGCTATTTAATGAGCCTAAGTTGCTGAAATAAGCCTATTTAATAAGCCTATTTGATAGGCCTATTTAATAAGTCTAAGTTGCTGAAATAAGCCTATTTAATAAGCCTAAGATTCTGAATGAGCCTATTTAATAAGCCTAAGTTGCTGAAATAAGCCTATTTAATAAGCCTAAGTTGCTGAATAAGCATATTTAATAAGCCTAAGTTGCTGAATAAACCTATTTAATAAGTCTAAGTTGCTGAATAAGCCTATTTAATAAGCCTAAGTTGCTGAAATAAGGCTATTTAATAAGTCTAAGTTGCTGAAATAGGCCTATTTAATAAGCCTAAGTTGCTAAAATAAGCCTATTTAATGAGGCTATTTAATAAGTCTATTTTATAAGCCTATTTAATAAGCCTATTTAATAATCCTATTTAATACGCCTATTTAAGAAAAATATTTAATAAGTATTTAATGAGCCTATTTAATAAGTGTATTTAATAAGCCTTTTTAATAAGCTTATTTAATAAGCCTATTTATTAAGCCTATTTAATAAGTCTATTTAATAAGCCTATTTAATAAGTATTTAATGAGCCTATTTAATAAGCATATTTATTGAGCCTATTTAATAAGCCTATTTATTGAGCCTATTTAATAAACCTATTTATTGAGCCTATTTAATAAGCCTATTTATTGAGCCTATTTAATAAGTCTATTTAATAAGCCTATTTAATAAGCCTATTTAATAAGCCTATCTATTGAGCCAATTTAATAAGCCTATTTAATAAGCCTATTTATTGAGCCTATTTAATAAGTCTATTTAATAAGCCTATTTAATAAGCCTATTTAATAAGTATTTAATGAGCCTATTTAATAAGTCTATTTAATAAGCCTATTTAATAGGCCTATTTAATGAGTCTAAGTTGCTGAAATAAGCCTATTTAATAAGTCTAAGTTGCTGAAATAAGCCTATTTAATAAGCCTAAGTTGCTGAATGAGCCTATTTAATAAGCCTAAGTTGCTGAAATAAGCCTATTTAATAAGCCTAAGTTGCTGAATAAGCCTATTTAATAAGTCTAAGTTGCTGAAATAAGCCTATTTAATAAGGCTATTTAATAAGCCTAAGTTGCTGAATAAGCCTATTTAATAAGTCTAAGTTGCTGAAATAAGGCTATTTAATAAGCCTACGTTGCTGAAATAAGGCTATTTAATAAGTTTAAGTTGCTGAATAAGCCTATTTAATAAGCCTAAGTTGCTGAAATAAGCCTATTTAATAAGTCTAAGTTGCTGAAATGAGGCTATTTAATAAGCCTAAGTTGCTGAAATAAGCCTATTTAATAAGCCTAAGTTGCTGAAATAAGGCTATTTAATAAGTCTAAGTTCCTGAAATATGCCTATTTAATAAGCCTAAGTTGCTGAAATAAGTATATTTAATAAGCATAAGTTGCTGAAATAAGCCTATTTAATGAGTCTAAGTTGCTGAAATAAGGCAATTTAATAAGTCTAAGTTGCTGAAATCACCCTTTTTAATCAGCGTAAGTTGCTGAAATAAGCCTATTTAATAAGCCCAAGTTGCTGAAATAAGCCTACTTAATTAGGCGATTTAATAAGCCTAAGTTGCTGAAATAAGCCTATTTAATAAGCGTAAGTTGCTGAAATAAGGCTATTTAATAAGTCTAAGTTGCTGAAATAAGCCTATTTAATAAGCCTAAGTTGCTGAAATAAGCCTATTTAATAAGCCTATTTACTAAGCCTAAGTTGCTGAAATAAGCCTATTTAATAAGCCTATTTAATAAGCCTATTTAATAGGCCTATTTAATAAGTCTAAGTTGCTGAAATAAGCCTATTTAATAAGCCTATTTAATAGGCCTATTTAATAAGTCTAAGTTGCTGAAATAAGCCTATTTAATAAGCCTAAGTTGCTGAATGAGCCTATTTAATAAGCCTAAGTTGCTGAAATAAGCCTATTTAATAAGCCTAAGTTGCTGAAAAAAGCCTATTTAATAAGCCTATTTACTAAGCCTAAGTTGCTGAAATAAGCCTATTTAATAAGCCTATTTAATAAGCCTATTTAATAGGCCTATTTAATAAGTATAAGTTGCTGAAATAAGCCTATTTAATGAGTCTAAGTTGCTGAAATAAGGCAATTTAATAAGTCTAAGTTGCTGAAATCAGCCTTTTTAATCAGCGTAAGTTGCTGAAATCAGCCTATTTAATAAGCGTAAGTTCCTGAAATAAGGCTATTTAATAAGTCTAAGTTGCTGAAATAAGCCTATTTAATAAGCCTAAGTTGCTGAAATAAGCCTATTTAATAAGCCTATTTACTAAGCCTAAGTTGCTGAAATAAGCCTATTTAATAAGCCTATTTAATAAGCCTATTTAATAGGCCTATTTAATAAGTCTAATTTGCTGAAATAAGCCTATTTAATAAGCCTATTTAATAGGCCTATTTAATAAGTCTAAGTTGCTGAAATAAGCCTATTTAATAAGCCTAAGTTGCTGAATGAGCCTATTTAATAAGCCTAAGTTGCTGAAATAAGCCTATTTAATAAGCCTAAGTTGCTGAAATAAGCCTATTTAATAAGCCTATTTACTAAGCCTAAGTTGCTGAAATAAGCCTATTTAATAAGCCTATTTAATAAGCCTATTTAATAGGCCTATTTAATAAGTCTAAGTTGCTGAAATAAGCCTATTTAATAAGCCTATTTAATAGGCCTATTTAATAAGTCTAAGTTGCTGAAATAAGCCTATTTAATAAGCCTAAGTTGCTGAATGAGCCTATTTAATAAGCCTAAGTTGCTGAAATAAGCCTATTTAATAAGCCTAAGTTGCTGAATAAGCCTATTTAATAAGTCTAAGTTGCTGAAATAAGCCTATTTAATAAGGCTATTTAATAAGCCTAAGTTGCTGAATAAGCCTATTTAATAAGACTAAGTTGCTGAAATAAGGCTATTTAATAAGCCTATGTTGCTGAAATAAGGCTATTTAATAAGTTTAAGTTGCTGAATAAGCCTATTTAATAAGCCTAAGTTGCTGAAATAAGCCTATTTAATAAGTCTAAGTTGCTGAAATGAGGCTATTTAATAAGCCTAAGTTGCTGAAATAAGCCTATTTAATAAGCCTAAGTTGCTGAAATAAGGCTATTTAATAAGTCTAAGTTCCTGAAATAAGCCTATTTAATAAGCCTAAGTTGCTGAAATAAGTATATTTAATAAGCATAAGTTGCTGAAATAAGCCTATTTAATAAGCCTATTTAATAAGCCTATTTAATAGGCCTATTTAATAAGTATAAGTTGCTGAAATAAGCCTATTTAATGAGTCTAAGTTGCTGAAATAAGGCAATTTAATAAGTCTAAGTTGCTGAAATCAGCCTTTTTAATCAGCGTAAGTTGCTGAAATAAGCCTATTTAATAAGCCCAAGTTGCTGAAATAAGCCTACTTAATTAGGCTATTTAATAAGCCTAAGTTGCTGAAATATGCCTATTTAATAAGCGTAAGTTGCTGAAATAAGGCTATTTAATAAGTCTAAGTTGCTGAAATAAGCCTATTTAATAAGCCTAAGTTGCTGAAATAAGCCTATTTAATAAGCCTATTTACTAAGCCTAAGTTGCTGAAATAAGCCTATTTAATAAGCCTATTTAATAAGCCTATTTAATAGGCCTATTTAATAAGTCTAATTTGCTGAAATAAGCCTATTTAATAAGCCTATTTAATAGGCCTATTTAATAAGTCTAAGTTGCTGAAATAAGCCTATTTAATAAGCCTAAGTTGCTGAATGAGCCTATTTAATAAGCCTAAGTTGCTGAAATAAGCCTATTTAATAAGCCTAAGTTGCTGAAATAAGCCTATTTAATAAGCCTATTTACTAAGCCTAAGTTGCTGAAATAAGCCTATTTAATAAGCCTATTTAATAAGCCTATTTAATAGGCCTATTTAATAAGTCTAAGTTGCTGAAATAAGCCTATTTAATAAGCCTATTTAATAGGCCTATTTAATAAGTCTAAGTTGCTGAAATAAGCCTATTTAATAAGCCTAAGTTGCTGAATGAGCCTATTTAATAAGCCTAAGTTGCTGAAATAAGCCTATTTAATAAGCCTAAGTTGCTGAATAAGCCTATTTAATAAGTCTAAGTTGCTGAAATAAGCCTATTTAATAAGGCTATTTAATAAGCCTAAGTTGCTGAATAAGCCTATTTAATAAGACTAAGTTGCTGAAATAAGGCTATTTAATAAGCCTATGTTGCTGAAATAAGGCTATTTAATAAGTTTAAGTTGCTGAATAAGCCTATTTAATAAGCCTAAGTTGCTGAAATAAGCCTATTTAATAAGTCTAAGTTGCTGAAATGAGGCTATTTAATAAGCCTAAGTTGCTGAAATAAGCCTATTTAATAAGCCTAAGTTGCTGAAATAAGGCTATTTAATAAGTCTAAGTTCCTGAAATAAGCCTATTTAATAAGCCTAAGTTGCTGAAATAAGTATATTTAATAAGCATAAGTTGCTGAAATAAGCCTATTTAATGAGTCTAAGTTGCTGAAATAAGGCAATTTAATAAGTCTAAGTTGCTGAAATCAGCCTTTTTAATCAGCGTAAGTTGCTGAAATAAGCCTTTTTAATAAGCCCAAGTTGCTGAAATAAGCCTACTTAATTAGGCTATTTAATAAGCCTAAGTTGCTGAAATAAGCCTATTTAATAAGCGTAAGTTGCTGAAATAAGGCTATTTAATAAGTCTAAGTTGCTGAAATAAGCCTATTTAATAAGCCTAAGTTGCTGAAATAAGCCTATTTAATAAGCCTATTTACTAAGCCTAAGTTGCTGAAATAAGCCTATTTAATAAGCCTATTTAATAAGCCTATTTAATAGGCCTATTAAATAAGTCTAAGTTGCTGAAATAAGCCTATTTAATAAGCCTATTTAATAGGCCTATTTAATAAGTCTAAGTTGCTGAAATAAGCCTATTTAATAAGCCTAAGTTGCTGAATGAGCCTATTTAATAAGCCTAAGTTGCTGAAATAAGCCTATTTAATAAGCCTAAGTTGCTGAATAAGCCTATTTAATAAGTCTAAGTTGCTGAAATAAGCCTATTTAATAAGGCTATTTAATAAGCCTAAGTTGCTGAATAAGCCTATTTAATAAGTCTAAGTTGCTGAAATAAGGCTATTTAATAAGCCTACGTTGCTGAAATAAGGCTCTTTAATAAGTTTAAGTTGCTGAAATAAGCCTATTTAATACGCCTAAGTTGCTGAAATAAGCCTATTTAATGAGGCTATTTAATGAGCCTAAGTTGCTGAAATAAGCCTATTTAATAAGGCTATTTAATAAGCCTAAGTTGTTGAATAAGCCTATTTAATAAGTCTAAGTTGCTGAAATAAGGCTATTTAATAAGCCTACGTTGCTGAAATAAGGCTATTTAATAAGTTTAAGTTGCTGAATAAGCCTATTTAATAAGCCTAAGTTGCTGAAATAAGCCTATTTAATAAGTCTAAGTTGCTGAAATGAGGCTATTTAATAAGCCTAAGTTGCTGAAATAAGCCTATTTAATAAGCCTAAGTTGCTTAAATAAGGCTATTTAATAAGTCTAAGTTCCTGAAATAAACCTATTTAATAAGCCTAAGTTGCTGAAATAAGTATATTTAATAAGCATAAGTTGCTGAAATAAGCCTATTTAATGAGTCTAAGTTGCTGAAATAAGGCAATTTAATAAGTCTAAGTTGCTGAAATCAGCCTTTTTAATCAGCGTAAGTTGCTGAAATAAGCCTATTTAATAAGCCCAAGTTGCTGAAATAAGCCTACTTAATTAGGCTATTTAATAAGCCTAAGTTGCTGAAATAAGCCTATTTAATAAGCGTAAGTTGCTGAAATAAGGCTATTTAATAAGTCTAAGTTGCTGAAATAAGCCTATTTAATAAGCCTAAGTTGCTGAAATAAGTCTATTTAATAAGCCTATTTACTAAGCCTAAGTTGCTGAAATAAGCCTATTTAATAAGCCTATTTAATAGGCCTATTTAATAAGTCTAAGTTGCTGAAATAAGCCTATTTAATAAGCCTATTTAATAGGCCTATTTAATAAGTCTAAGTTGCTGAAATAAGCCTATTTAATAAGCCTAAGTTGCTGAATGAGCCTATTTAATAAGCCTAAGTTGCTGAAATAAGCCTATTTAATAAGCCTAAGTTGCTGAATAAGCCTATTTAATAAGTCTAAGTTGCTGAAATAAGCCTATTTAATAAGGCTATTTAATAAGCCTAAGTTGCTGAATAAGCCTATTTAATAAGTCTAAGTTGCTGAAATAAGGCTATTTAATAAGCCTACGTTGCTGAAATAAGGCTATTTAATAAGTTTAAGTTGCTGAATAAGCCTATTTAATAAGCCTAAGTTGCTGAAATAAGCCTATTTAATAAGTCTAAGTTGCTGAAATGAGGCTATTTAATAAGCCTAAGTTGCTGAAATAAGCCTATTTAATAAGCCTAAGTTGCTGAAATAAGGCTATTTAATAAGTCTAAGTTCCTGAAATAAGCCTATTTAATAAGCCTAAGTTGCTTAAATAAGTATATTTAATAAGCATAAGTTGCTGAAATAAGCCTATTTAATGAGTCTAAGTTGCTGAAATAAGGCAATTTAATAAGTCTAAGTTGCTGAAATCAGCCTTTTTAATCAGCGTAAGTTCCTGAAATAAGCCTATTTAATAAGCCCAAGTTGCTGAAATAAGCCTACTTAATTAGGCTATTTAATAAGCCTAAGTTGCTGAAATAAGCCTATTTAATAAGCGTAAGTTGCTGAAATAAGGCTATTTAATAAGTCTAAGTTGCTGAAATAAGCCTATTTAATAAGCCTAAGTTGCTGAAATAAGCCTATTTAATAAGCCTATTTACTAAGCCTAAGTTGCTGAAATAAGCCTATTTATTAAGCCTATTTAATAAGCCTATTTAATAGGCCTATTTAATAAGTCTAAGTTGCTGAAATAAGCCTATTTAATAAGCCTATTTAATAGGCCTATTTAATAAGTCTAAGTTGCTGAAATAAGCCTATTTAATAAGCCTAAGTTGCTGAATGAGCCTATTTAATAAGCCTAAGTTGCTGAAATAAGCCTATTTAATAAGCCTAAGTTGCTGAAATAAGCCTATTTAATAAGACTATTTACTAAGCCTAAGTTGCTGAAATAAGCCTATTTAATAAGCCTATTTAATAAGCCTATTTAATAGGCCTATTTAATAAGTATAAGTTGCTGAAATAAGCCTATTTAATGAGACTAAGTTGCTGAAATAAGGCAATTTAATAAGTCTAAGTTGCTGAAATCAGCCTTTTTAATCAGCGTAAGTTGCTGAAATAAGCCTATTTAATAAGCCCAAGTTGCTGAAATAAGCCTACTTAATTAGGCTATTTAATAAGCCTAAGTTGCTGAAATAAGCCTATTTAATAAGCGTAAGTTGCTGAAATAAGGCTATTTAATAAGTCTAAGTTGCTGAAATAAGCCTATTTAAAAAGCCTAAGTTGCTGAAATAAGCCTATTTAATAAGCCTATTTACTAAGCCTAAGTTGCTGAAATAAGCCTATTTAATAAGCCTATTTAATAGGCCTATTTAATACGTCTAAGTTGCTGAAATAAGCCTATTTAATAAGCGTAAGTTGCTGAAATAAGGCTATTTAATAAGTCTAAGTTGCTGAAATAAGCCTATTTAATAAGCCTAAGTTGCTGAAATAAGTCTATTTAATAAGCCTATTTACTAAGCCTAAGTTGCTGAAATAAGCCTATTTAATAAGCCTATTTAATAGGCCTATTTAATAAGTCTAAGTTGCTGAAATAAGCCTATTTAATAAGCCTATTTAATAGGCCTATTTAATAAGTCTAAGTTGCTGAAATAAGCCTATTTAATAAGCCTAAGTTGCTGAATGAGCCTATTTAATAAGCCTAAGTTGCTGAAATAAGCCTATTTAATAAGCCTAAGTTGCTGAATAAGCCTATTTAATAAGTCTAAGTTGCTGAAATAAGCCTATTTAATAAGGCTATTTAATAAGCCTAAGTTGCTGAATAAGCCTATTTAATAAGTCTAAGTTGCTGAAATAAGGCTATTTAATAAGCCTACGTTGCTGAAATAAGGCTATTTAATAAGTTTAAGTTGCTGAATAAGCCTATTTAATAAGCCTAAGTTGCTGAAATAAGCCTATTTAATAAGTCTAAGTTGCTGAAATGAGGCTATTTAATAAGCCTAAGTTGCTGAAATAAGCCTATTTAATAAGCCTAAGTTGCTGAAATAAGGCTATTTAATAAGTCTAAGTTCCTGAAATAAGCCTATTTAATAAGCCTAAGTTGCTTAAATAAGTATATTTAATAAGCATAAGTTGCTGAAATAAGCCTATTTAATGAGTCTAAGTTGCTGAAATAAGGCAATTTAATAAGTCTAAGTTGCTGAAATCAGCCTTTTTAATCAGCGTAAGTTCCTGAAATAAGCCTATTTAATAAGCCCAAGTTGCTGAAATAAGCCTACTTAATTAGGCTATTTAATAAGCCTAAGTTGCTGAAATAAGCCTATTTAATAAGCGTAAGTTGCTGAAATAAGGCTATTTAATAAGTCTAAGTTGCTGAAATAAGCCTATTTAATAAGCCTAAGTTGCTGAAATAAGCCTATTTA
This sequence comes from Petromyzon marinus, assembly GCF_048934315.1. Lineage (NCBI taxonomy): Eukaryota > Metazoa > Chordata > Hyperoartia > Petromyzontiformes > Petromyzontidae > Petromyzon > Petromyzon marinus. The sequence continues at coordinate 2,962,311 of NW_027422684.1, read as the reverse complement.
ATAAGCCTATTTACTAAGCCTAAGTTGCTGAAATAAGCCTATTTATTAAGCCTATTTAATAAGCCTATTTAATAGGCCTATTTAATAAGTCTAAGTTGCTGGAATAAGCCTATTTAATAAGCCTATTTAATAGGCCTATTTAATAAGTCTAAGTTGCTGAAATAAGCCTATTTAATAAGCCTAAGTTGCTGAATGAGCCTATTTAATAAGCCTAAGTTGCTGAAATAAGCCTATTTAATAAGCCTAAGTTGCTGAAATAAGCCTATTTAATAAGCCTATTTACTAAGCCTAAGTTGCTGAAATAAGCCTATTTAATAAGCCTATTTAATAAGCCTATTTAATAGGCCTATTTAATAAGTATAAGTTGCTGAAATAAGCCTATTTAATGAGTCTAAGTTGCTGAAATAAGGCAATTTAATAAGTCTAAGTTGCTGAAATCAGCCTTTTTAATCAGCGTAAGTTGCTGAAATAAGCCTATTTAATAAGCCCAAGTTGCTGAAATAAGCCTACTTAATTAGGCTATTTAATAAGCCTAAGTTGCTGAAATAAGCCTATTTAATAAGCGTAAGTTGCTGAAATAAGGCTATTTAATAAGTCTAAGTTGCTGAAATAAGCCTATTTAAAAAGCCTAAGTTGCTGAAATAAGCCTATTTAATAAGCCTATTTACTAAGCCTAAGTTGCTGAAATAAGCCTATTTAATAAGCCTATTTAATAAGCCTATTTAATAGGCCTATTTAATAAGTCTAAGTTGCTGAAATAAGCCTATTTAATAAGCCTATTTAATAGGCCTATTTAATAAGTCTAAGTTGCTGAAATAAGCCTATTTAATAAGCCTAAGTTGCTGAATGAGCCTATTTAATAAGCCTAAGTTGCTGAAATAAGCCTATTTTAAAAGCCTAAGTTGCTGAAATAAGCCTATTTAATAAGCCTATTTACTAAGCCTAAGTTGCTGAAATAAGCCTATTTAATAAGCCTATTTAATAAGCCTATTTAATAGGCCTATTTAATAAGTCTAAGTTGCTGAAATAAGCCTATTTAATAAGCCTATTTAATAGGCCTATTTAATAAGTCTAAGTTGCTGAAATAAGCCTATTTAATAAGCCTAAGTTGCTGAATGAGCCTATTTAATAAGCCTAAGTTGCTGAAATAAGCCTATTTAATAAGCCTAAGTTGCTGAATAAGCCTATTTAATAAGTCTAAGTTGCTGAAATAAGCCTATTTAATAAGGCTATTTAATAAGCCTAAGTTGCTGAATAAGCCTATTTAATAAGTCTAAGTTGCTGAAATAAGGCTATTTAATAAGCCTACGTTGCTGAAATAAGGCTATTTAATAAGTTTAAGTTGCTGAATAAGCCTATTTAATAAGCCTAAGTTGCTGAAATAAGCCTATTTAATAAGTCTAAGTTGCTGAAATGAGGCTATTTAATAAGCCTAAGTTGCTGAAATAAGCCTACTTAATTAGGCTATTTAATAAGCCTAAGTTGCTGAAATAAGCCTATTTAATAAGCGTAAGTTGCTGAAATAAGGCTATTTAATAAGTCTAAGTTGCTGAAATAAGCCTATTTAATAAGCCTGAATTGCTGAAATAAGCCTATTTAATAAGCCTATTTACTAAGCCTAAGTTGCTGAAATAAGCCTATTTAATAAGCCTATTTAATAAGCCTATTTAATAGGCCTATTAAACAAGTCTAAGTTGCTGAAATAAGCCTATTTAATAAGCCTATTTAATAGGCCTATTTAATAAGTCTAAGTTGCTGAAATAAGCCTATTTAATAAGCCTAAGTTGCTGAATGAGCCTATTTAATAAGCCTAAGTTGCTGAAATAAGCCTATTTAATAAGCCTAAGTTGCTGAATAAGCCTATTTAATAAGTCTAAGTTGCTGAAATAAGCCTATTTAATAAGGCTATTTAATAAGCCTAAGTTGCTGAATAAGCCTATTTAATAAGTCTAAGTTGCTGAAATAAGGCTATTTAATAAGCCTACGTTGCTGAAATAAGGCTATTTAATAAGTTTAAGTTGCTGAAATAAGCCTATTTAATACGCCTAAGTTGCTGAAATAATCCTATTTAATGAGGCTATTTAATGAGCCTAAGTTGCTGAAATAAGCCTATTTAATAAGGCTATTTAATAAGCCTAAGTTGCTGAATAAGCCTATTTAATAAGTCTAAGTTGCTGAAATGAGGCTATTTAATAAGCCTAAGTTGCTGAAATAAGCCTATTTAATAAGCCTAAGTTGCTGAAATAAGGCTATTTAATAAGTCTAAGTTCCTGAAATAAGCCTATTTAATAAGCCTAAGTTGCTGAAATAAGTATATTTAATAAGCATAAGTTGCTGAAATAAGCCTATTTAATGAGTCTAAGTTGCTGAAATAAGGCAATTTAATAAGTCTAAGTTGCTGAAATCAGCCTTTTTAATCAGCGTAAGTTGCTGAAATAAGCCTATTTAATAAGCCCAAGTTGCTGAAATAAGCCTACTTAATTAGGCTATTTAATAAGCCTAAGTTGCTGAAATAAGCCTATTTAATAAGCGTAAGTTGCTGAAATAAGGCTATTTAATAAGTCTAAGTTGCTGAAATAAGCCTATTTAATAAGCCTAAGTTGCTGAAATAAGCCTATTTAATAAGCCTATTTACTAAGCCTAAGTTGCTGAAATAAGCCTATTTAATAAGCCTATTTAATAAGCCTATTTAATAGGCCTATTTAATGAGTCTAAGTTGCTGAAATAAGCCTATTTAATAAGCCTAAGTTGCTGAATAAGCCTATTTAATAAGCCTAAGTTGCTGAAATAAGCCTATTTAATAAGCCTAAGTTGCTGAAAAAGCCTATTTAATAAGTCTAAGTTGCTGAAATAAGCCTATTTAATAAGGCTATTTAATAAGCCTAAGTTGCTGAATAAGCCTATTTAATAAGTCTAAGTTCCTGAAATAAGCCTATTTAATAAGCCTAAGTTGCTGAAATAAGTATATTTAATAAGCATAAGTTGCTGAAATAAGCCTATTTAATGAGTCTAAGTTGCTGAAATAAGGCAATTTAATAAGTCTAAGTTGCTGAAATCAGCCTTTTTAATCAGCGTAAGTTGCTGAAATAAGCCTATTTAATAAGCCCAAGTTGCTGAAATAAGCCTACTTAATTAGGCTATTTAATAAGCCTAAGTTGCTGAAATAAGCCTATTTAATAAGCGTAAGTTGCTGAAATAAGGCTATTTAATAAGTCTAAGTTGCTGAAATAAGCCTATTTAATAAGCCTAAGTTGCTGAAATAAGCCTATTTAATAAGCCTATTTACTAAGCCTAAGTTGCTGAAATAAGCCTATTTAATAAGCCTATTTAATAAGCCTATTTAATAGGCCTATTTAATGAGTCTAAGTTGCTGAAATAAGCCTATTTAATAAGCCTAAGTTGCTGAATAAGCCTATTTAATAAGCCTAAGTTGCTGAAATAAGCCTATTTAATAAGCCTAAGTTGCTGAAAAAGCCTATTTAATAAGTCTAAGTTGCTGAAATAAGCCTATTTAATAAGGCTATTTAATAAGCCTAAGTTGCTGAATAAGCCTATTTAATAAGTCTAAGTTGCTGAAATAAGGCTATTTAATAAGCCTACGTTGCTGAAATAAGGCTATTTAATAAGTTTAAGTTGCTGAAATAAGCCTATTTAATAAGCCTAAGTTGCTGAAATAAGCCTATTTAATGAGGCTATTTAATGAGCCTAAGTTGCTGAAATAAGCCGATTTAATAAGGCTATTTAATAAGCCTAAGTTGCTGAATAAGCCTATTTAATAAGTCTAAGTTGCTGAAATAAGGCTATTTAATAAGCCTACGTTGCTGAAATAAGGCTATTTAATAAGTTTAAGTTGCTGAAATAAGCCTATTTAATAAGCCTAAGTTGCTGAAATAACCCTATTTAATGAGGCTATTTAATGAGCCTAAGTTGCTGAAATAAGCCTATTTAATAAGCCTAAGTTTCTGAACTAAGCCTATTTAAAAAGGTATATTTAATAAGTCTAAGTTGCTGAAATAAACCTATTTAAAAATGCTATTTAATAAGCCTAAGTTGCTGAAATAAACCTGTTTAATAAGGCTATTTAATAAGCATAAGTTGCTGAAATAAGCTTATTTAATAAGCCTAAGTTGCTGAAATAAGCCTATTTAATAAGGCTATTTAATAAGTCTAAGTTGCTGAAATAAACCTATTTAATAAGCCTAAGTTGCTAAAATAAGCCTATTTAATTATTCTATTTAATAAGTCTATTTAATAAGCCTATTTAATAAGCCTATTTAATAAGCCTAATTAATAAGCCTATTTAATACGCCTATTTAATAAACATATTTAATAAGTATTTAATGAGCCTATTTAATACGTCTATTTAATAAGCCTTTTTAAAAAGCCTATTTAATAAGTCTATTTAATAATCCTATTTAATACGTCTATTTAATAAGTCTATTTAATAAGCCTATTTAATAAGTATTTAATGAGCCTATTTAATAAGCCTATTTTTTGAGCCTATTTAATAAGCCTATTTATTGAGCCTATTTAATAAGCCTATTTATTGAGCCTATTTAATAAGCCTATTTATTGAGCCTATTTAATAAGCCTATTTAATACGTCTTTTTAATAAGCCTATTTAATAAGCCTATTTAATAAGCCTATTTATTGAGCCTATTTAATAAGCCTATTTAATATGCCTATTTATTGAGCCTATTTAATAAGTCTATTTAATAAGCCTATTTAATAAGCCTATTTAATAAGTATTTAATGAGCCTATTTAATAAGTCTATTTAATAAGCCTATTTAATAGGCCTATTTAATAAGTCTAAGTTGCTGAAATAAGCCTATTTAATCAGCCTATTTAATACGCCTATTTAATAAGCCTAAGTTGCTGAAATAAGCCTATTTAATATGCGTAAGTTGCTGAAATAAGGCTATTTAATAAGTCTAAGTTGCTGAAATAAGCCTATTTAATAAGCCTAAGTTGCTGAAATAAGCCTATTTAATAAGCCTATTTAATAAGCCTAAGTTGCTGAAATAAGCCTATTTAATAAGCCTATTTAATAGGCCTATTTAATAAGTCTAATTTGCTGAAATAAGCCTATTTAATAAGCCTATTTAATAGGCCTATTTAATAAGTCTAAGTTGCTGAAATAAGGCTATTTAATAGGCCTAAGTTGCTGAAATAAGGCTATTTAATAAGTTTAAGTTGCTGAAATAAGCCTATTTAATAAGCCTAAGTTGCTGAAATAAGCTTATTTAATAAGGCTATTTAATGAGCCTAAGTTGCTGAAATAAGCCTATTTAATAAGCCTAAGTTTCTGAACTAAGCCTATTTAAAAAGGTATATTTAATAAGTCTAAGTTGCTGAAATAAACCTATTTAAAAATGCTATTTAATAAGCCTAAGTTGCTGAAATAAACCTGTTTAATAAGGATATTTAATAAGCATAAGTTGCTGAAATAAGCTTATTTAATAAGCCTAAGTTGCTGAAATAAGCCTATTTAATAAGGATATTTAATAAGTCTAAGTTGCTGAAATAAACCTATTTAATAAGCCTAAGTTGCTAAAATAAGCATATTTAATGAGGCTATTTAATAAGTCTATTTAATAAGCCTATTTATTAAGCCTATTTAATAAGCCTATTTAATAAACATATTTAATAAGTATTTAATGAGCCTATTTAATAAGTCTATTTAATAAGCCTTTTTAATAAGCCTATTTAACACGCCTATTTATTCAGCCTATTTAATAAGCCTATTTAATACGTCTTTTTAATAAGCCTATTTAATAAGCCTATTTAATAAGCCTATTTATTGAGCCTATTTAATAAGCCTATTTAATATGCCTATTTATTGAGCCTATTTAATAAGTCTATTTAATAAAACTATTTAATAAGCCTATTTAATAAGTATTTAAAGAGCCTATTTAATAAGTCTATTTAATAAGCCTATTTAATAGGCCTATTTAATAAGTCTAAGTTGCTGAAATAAGCCTATTTAATCAGCCTATTTAATACGCCTATTTAATAAGTCTAAGTTGCTGAAATAAGCCTTTTTAATCAGCGTAAGTTGCTGAAATAAGCCTATTTAATAAGCCCAAGTTGCTGAAATAAGCCTACTTAATTAGGCTATTTAATAAACCTAAGTTGCTGAAATAAGCCTATTTAATAAGCGTAAGTTGCTGAAATAAGGCTATTTAATAAGTCTAAGTTGCTGAAATAAGCCTATTTAATAAGCCTAAGTTGCTGAAATAAGCCTATTTAATAAGCCTATTTAATAAGCCTAAGTTGCTGAAATAAGCCTATTTAATAAGCCTATTTAATAGGCCTATTTAATAAGTCTAATTTGCTGAAATAAGCCTATTTAATAAAGCTATTTAATAGGCCTATTTAATAAGTCTAAGTTGCTGAAATAAGCCTATTTAATACGCCTAAGTTGCTGAATGAGCCTATTTAATAAGCCTAAGTTGCTGAAATAAGCCTATTTAATAAGCCTAAGTTGCTGAATAAGCCTATTTAATAAGCCTAAGTTGCTGAATAAACCTATTTAATAAGTCTAAGTTGCTGAAATAAGCCTATTTAATAAGGCTATTTAATAAGCCTAAGTTGCTGAATAAGCCTATTTAATAAGTCTAAGTTGCAGAAATAAGGCTATTTAATAAGCCAAAGTTGCTGAAATAAGGCTATTTAATAAGTTTAAGTTGCTGAAATAAGCCTATTTAATAAGCCTATTTAATAAGCCTAAGTTTCTGAACTAAGCCTATTTAAAAAGGTATATTTAATAAGTCTAAGTTGCTGAAATAAACCTATTTAAAAATGCTATTTAATAAGCGTAAGTTGCTGAAATAAACCTGTTTAATAAGGCTATTTAATAAGCATAAGTTGCTGAAATAAGCTTATTTAATAAGCCTAAGTTACTGAAATAAGCCTATTTAATAAGGCTATTTAATAAGTCTAAGTTGCTGAAATAAACCTATTTAATAAGCCTAAGTTGCTAAAATAGGCATATTTAATGAGGCTATTTAATAAGTCTATTTAATAAGCCTATTTAATAAGCCTATTTAACACGCCTATTTATTGAGCATATTTAATAAGCCTATTTAATAAGTATTTAATGAGCCTATTTAATAAGTCTATTTAATAAGCCTATTTAATAAGGCTATTTAATGAGCCTAAGTTGGTGAAATAAGCCTATTTAATAAGCCTACGTTTCTGAATGAGCCTATTTAATAAGCCTAAGTTGCTGAAAAAAGCCTATTTAATAAGCCTAAGTTGCTGAATAAGCCTATTTAATAAGCCTAAGTTGCTGAATAAACCTATTTACTAAGTCTAAGTTGCTGAAATAAGCTTATTTAATAAGGCTATTTAATAAGCCTAAGTTGCTGAATAAGCCTATTTAATAAGGCTATTTAATGAGCCTAAGTTGCTGAAATAAGACTATTTAATAAGCCTAAGTTTCTGAACTAAGCCTATTTAAAAAGGTATATTTAATAAGTCTAAGTTGCTGAAATAAACCTATCTAAAAATGCTATTTAATAAGCCTAAGTTGCTGAAATAAACCTGTTTAGTAAGGCTATTTAATAAGCATAAGTTGCTGAAATAAGCTTATTTAATAAGCCTAAGTTGCTGAAATAAGCCTATTTAATAAGGCTATTTAATAAGTCTAAGTTGCTGAAATAAACCTATTTAATAAGCCTAAGTTGCTAAAATAAGCATATTTAATGAGGCTATTTAATAAGTCTATTTAATAAGCCTATTTAATAAGCCTATTTAATAAGTATTTAATGAGCCTATTTAATAAGTCTATTTAATAAGCCTATTTAATAGGCCTATTTAATAAGTCTAAGTTGCTGAAATAAGCCTATTTAATCAGCCTATTTAATACGCCTATTTAATAAGCCTAAGTTGCTGAAATAAGCCTATTTAATAAGCGTAAGTTGCTGAAATAAGGCTATTTAATAAGTCTAAGTTGCTGAAATAGGCCTATTTAATAAGCCTAAGTTGCTGAAATAAACCTATTTAATAAGCCTATTTAATAAGCCTAAGTTGCTGAAATAAGCCTATTTAATAAGCCTATTTAATAGGCCTATTTAATAAGTCTAATTTGCTGAAATAAGCCTATTTAATAAGCCTATTTAATAGGCCTATTTAATAAGTCTAAGTTGCTGAAATAAGCCTATTTAATACGCCTAAGTTGCTGAATGAGCCTATTTAATAAGCCTAAGTTGCTGAAATAAGCCTATTTAATAAGCCTAAGTTGCTGAATAAGCCTATTTAATAAGCCTAAGTTGCTGAATAAACCTATTTAATAAGTCTAAGTTGCTGAAATAAGCCTATTTAATAAGGCTATTTAATAAGCCTAAGTTGCTGAATAAGCCTATTTAATAAGTCTAAGTTGCGCCTAAGTTGCTGAAATAAGGCTATTTAATAAGTTTAAGTTGCTGAAATAAGCCTATTTAATAAGCCTAAGTTGCTGAAATAAGCCTATTTAATAAGGCTATTTAATGAGCCTAAGTTGCTGAAATAAGTATATTTAATAAGCATAAGTTGCTGAAATAAGCCTATTTAATGAGTCTAAGTTGCTGAAATAAGGCAATTTAATAAGTCTAAGTTGCTGAAATCAGCCTTTTTAATCAGTGTAAGTTGCTGAAATAAGCCTATTTAATAAGCCCAAGTTGCTGAAATAAGCCTACTTAATTAGGCTATTTAATAAGCCTAAGTTGCTGAAATAAGCCTATTTAATAAGCGTAAGTTGCTGAAATAAGGCTATTTAATAAGTCTAAGTTGCTGAAATAAGCCTATTTAATAAGCCTAAGTTGCTGAAATAAGCCTATTTAATAAGCCTATTTACTAAGCCTAAGTTGCTGAAATAAGCCTATTTAATAAGCCTATTTAATAAGCCTATTTAATAGGCCTATTAAATAAGTCTAAGTTGCTGAAATAAGCCTATTTAATAAGCCTATTTAATAGGCCTATTTAATAAGTCTAAGTTGCTGAAATAAGCCTATTTAATAAGCCTAAGTTGCTGAATGAGCCTATTTAATAAGCCTAAGTTGCTGAAATATGCCTATTTAATAAGCCTAAGTTGCTGAATAAGCCTATTTAATAAGTCTAAGTTGCTGAAATAAGCCTATTTAATAAGGCTATTTAATAAGCCTAAGTTGCTGAATAAGCCTATTTAATAAGTCTAAGTTGCTGAAATAAGGCTATTTAATAAGCCTACGTTGCTGAAATAAGGCTATTTAATAAGTTTAAGTTGCTGAAATAAGCCTATTTAATACGCCTAAGTTGCTGAAATAAGCCTATTTAATGAGGCTATTTAATGAGCCTAAGTTGCTGAAATAAGCCTTTTTAATAAGGCTATTTAATAAGCCTAAGTTGCTGAATAAGCCTATTTAATAAGTCTAAGTTGCTGAAATAAGGCTATTTAATAAGCCTACGTTGCTGAAATAAGGCTATTTAATAAGTTTAAGTTGCTGAATAAGCCTATTTAATAAGCCTAAGTTGCTGAAATAAGCCTATTTAATAAGTCTAAGTTGCTGAAATGAGGCTATTTAATAAGCCTAAGTTGCTGAAATAAGCCTATTTAATAAGCCTAAGTTGCTGAAATAAGGCTATTTAATAAGTCTAAGTTCCTGAAATAAGCCTATTTAATAAGCCTAAGTTGCTGAAATAAGTATATTTAATAAGCATAAGTTGCTGAAATAAGCCTATTTAATGAGTCTAAGTTGCTGAAATAAGGCAATTTAATAAGTCTAAGTTGCTGAAATCAGCCTTTTTAATCAGCGTAAGTTGCTGAAATAAGCCTATTTAATAAGCCCAAGTTGCTGAAATAAGCCTACTTAATTAGGCTATTTAATAAGCCTAAGTTGCTGAAATAAGCCTATTTAATAAGCCTAAGTTTCTGAACTAAGCCTATTTAAAAAGGTATATTTAATAAGTCTAAGTTGCTGAAATAAACCTATTTAAAAATGCTATTTAATAAGCCTAAGTTGCTGAAATAAACCTGTTTAATAAGGCTATTTAATAAGCATAAGTTGCTGAAATAAGCTTATTTAATAAGCCTAAGTTGCTGAAATAAGCCTATTTAATAAGGCTATTTAATAAGTCTAAGTTGCTGAAATAAACCTATTTAATAAGCCTAAGTTGCTAAAATAAGCCTATTTAATTATTCTATTTAATAAGTCTATTTAATAAGCCTATTTAATAAGCCTATTTAATAAGCCTAATTAATAAGCCTATTTAATACGCCTATTTAATAAACATATTTAATAAGTATTTAATGAGCCTATTTAATACGTCTATTTAATAAGCCTTTTTAAAAAGCCTATTTAATAAGTCTATTTAATAATCCTATTTAATACGTCTATTTAATAAGTCTATTTAATAAGCCTATTTAATAAGTATTTAATGAGCCTATTTAATAAGCCTATTTTTTGAGCCTATTTAATAAGCCTATTTATTGAGCCTATTTAATAAGCCTATTTATTGAGCCTATTTAATAAGCCTATTTATTGAGCCTATTTATTAAGCCTATTAATACGTCTTTTTAATAAGCCTTTTTAATAAGCCTATTTAATAAGCCTATTTATTGAGCCTATTTAATAAGCCTATTTAATATGCCTATTTATTGAGCCTATTTAATAAGTCTCTTTAATAAGCCTATTTAATAAGCCTATTTAATAAGTATTTAATGAGCCTATTTAATAAGTCTATTTAATAAGCCTATTTAATAGGCCTATTTAATAAGTCTAAGTTGCTGAAATAAGCCTATTTAATCAGCCTATTTAATACGCCTATTTAATAAGCCTAAGTTGCTGAAATAAGCCTATTTAATATGCGTAAGTTGCTGAAATAAGGCTATTTAATAAGTATAAGTTGCTGAAATAAGCCTATTTAATAAGCCTAAGTTGCTGAAATAAGCCTATTTAATAAGCCTATTTAATAAGCCTACGTTGCTGAAATAAGCCTATTTAATAAGCCTATTTAATAGGCCTATTTAATAAGTCTAATTTGCTGAAATAAGCCTATTTAATAAGCCTATTTAATAGGCCTATTTAATAAGTCTAAGTTGCTGAAATAAGGCTATTTAATAAGCCTAAGTTGCTGAAATAAGGCTATTTAATAAGTTTAAGTTGCTGAAATAAGCCTATTTAATAAGCCTAAGTTGCTGAAATAAGCTTATTTAATAAGGCTATTTAATGAGCCTAAGTTGCTGAAATAAGCCTATTTAATAAGCCTAAGTTTCTGAACTAAGCCTATTTAAAAAGGTATATTTAATAAGTCTAAGTTGCTGAAATAAACCTATTTAAAAATGCTATTTAATAAGCCTAAGTTGCTGAAATAAACCTGTTTAATAAGGATATTTAATAAGCATAAGTTGCTGAAATAAGCTTATTTAATAAGCCTAAGTTGCTGAAATAAGCCTATTTAATAAGGCTATTTAATAAGTCTAAGTTGCTGAAATAAACCTATTTAATAAGCCTAAGTTGCTAAAATAAGCCTATTTAATTATTCTATTTAATAAGTCTATTTAATAAGCCTATTTAATAAGCCTATTTAATAAGCCTAATTAATAAGCCTATTTAATACGCCTATTTAATAAACATATTTAATAAGTATTTAATGAGCCTATTTAATACGTCTATTTAATAAGCCTTTTTAAAAAGCCTATTTAATAAGTCTATTTAATAATCCTATTTAATACGTCTATTTAATAAGTCTATTTAATAAGCCTATTTAATAAGTATTTAATGAGCCTATTTAATAAGCCTATTTTTTGAGCCTATTTAATAAGCCTATTTATTGAGCCTATTTAATAAGCCTATTTATTGAGCCTATTTAATAAGCCTATTTATTGAGCCTATTTATTAAGCCTATTTAATACGTCTTTTTAATAAGCCTATTTAATAAGCCTATTTAATAAGCCTATTTATTGAGCCTATTTAATAAGCCTATTTAATATGCCTATTTATTGAGCCTATTTAATAAGTCTATTTAATAAGCCTATTTAATAAGCCTATTTAATAAGTATTTAATGAGCCTATTTAATAAGTCTATTTAATAAGCCTATTTAATAGGCCTATTTAATAAGTCTAAGTTGCTGAAATAAGCCTATTTAATCAGCCTATTTAATACGCCTATTTAATAAGCCTAAGTTGCTGAAATAAGCCTATTTAATATGCGTAAGTTGCTGAAATAAGGCTATTTAATAAGTATAAGTTGCTGAAATAAGCCTATTTAATAAGCCTAAGTTGCTGAAATAAGCCTATTTAATAAGCCTATTTAATAAGCCTAAGTTGCTGAAATAAGCCTATTTAATAAGCCTATTTAATAGGCCTATTTAATAAGTCTAATTTGCTGAAATAAGCCTATTTAATAAGCCTATTTAATAGGCCTATTTAATAAGTCTAAGTTGCTGAAATAAGGCTATTTAATAAGCCTAAGTTGCTGAAATAAGCCTATTTAATAAGCCTAAGTTGCTGAAATAAGCTTATTTAATAAGGCTATTTAATGAGCCTAAGTTGCTGAAATAAGCCTATTTAATAAGCCTAAGTTTCTGAACTAAGCCTATTTAAAAAGGTATATTTAATAAGTCTAAGTTGCTGAAATAAACCTATTTAAAAATGCTATTTAATAAGCCTAAGTTGCTGAAATAAACCTGTTTAATAAGGATATTTAATAAGCATAAGTTGCTGAAATAAGCTTATTTAATAAGCCTAAGTTGCTGAAATAAGCCTATTTAATAAGGCTATTTAATAAGTCTAAGTTGCTGAAATAAACCTATTTAATAAGCCTAAGTTGCTAAAATAAGCATATTTAATGAGGCTATTTAATAAGTCTATTTAATAAGCCTATTTATTAAGCCTATTTAATAAGCCTATTTAATAAACATATTTAATAAGTATTTAATGAGCCTATTTAATAAGTCTATTTAATAAGCCTTTTTAATAAGCCTATTTAATAAGTATTTAATGAGCCTATTTAATGAGCCTATTTATTGAGCCTATTTAATAAGCCTATGTATTGAGCCTATTTAATAAGCCTATTTAATAAGTCTATTTAATAAGCCTATTTAATAAGCCTATTTAACATGCCTATTTATTGAGCCTATTTAATAAGCCTATTTAATACGTCTTTTTAATAAGCCTATTTAATAAGCCTATTTAATAAGCCTATTTATTGAGCCTATTTAATAAGCCTATTTAATATGCCTATTTATTGAGCCTATTTAATAAGTCTATTTAATAAGCCTATTTAATAAGTATTTAAAGAGCCTATTTAATAAGTCTATTTAATAAGCCTATTTAATAGGCCTATTTAATAAGTCTAAGTTGCTGAAATAAGCCTATTTAATCAGCCTATTTAATACGCCTATTTAATAAGTCTAAGTTGCTGAAATAAGCCTTTTTAATCAGCGTAAGTTGCTGAAATAAGCCTATTTAATAAGCCCAAGTTGCTGAAATTAATTAGGCTATTTAATAAGCCTAAGTTGCTGAAATAAGCCTATTTAATAAGCGTAAGTTGCTGAAATAAGGCTATTTAATAAGTCTAAGTTGCTGAAATAAGCCTATTTAATAAGCCTAAGTTGCTGAAATAAGCCTATTTAATAAGCCTATTTAATAAGCCTAAGTTGCTGAAATAAGCCTATTTAATAAGCCTATTTAATAGGCCTATTTAATAAGTCTAATTTGCTGAAATAAGCCTATTTAATAAGGCTATTTAATAGGCCTATTTAATAAGTCTAAGTTGCTGAAATAAGCCTATTTAATACGCCTAAGTTGCTGAATGAGCCTATTTAATAAGCCTAAGTTGCTGAAATAAGCTTATTTAATAAGCCTAAGTTGCTGAATAAGCCTATTTAATAAGCCTAAGTTGCTGAATAAACCTATTTAATAAGTCTAAGTTGCTGAAATAAGCCTATTTAATAAGGCTATTTAATAAGCCTAAGTTGCTGAATAAGCCTATTTAATAAGTCTAAGTTGCAGAAATAAGGCTATTTAATAAGCCTAAGTTGCTGAAATAAGGTTATTTAATAAGTTTAAGTTGCTGAAATAAGCCTATTTAATAAGCCTATTTAATAAGCCTAAGTTTCTGAACTAAGCCTATTTAAAAAGGTATATTTAATAAGTCTAAGTTGCTGAAATAAACCTATTTAAAAATGCTATTTAATAAGCGTAGGTTGCTGAAATAAACCTGTTTAATAAGGCTATTTAATAAGCATAAGTTGCTGAAATAAGCTTATTTAATAAGCCTAAGTTACTGAAATAAGCCTATTTAATAAGGCTATTTAATAAGTCTAAGTTGCTGAAATAAACCTATTTAATAAGCCTAAGTTGCTAAAATAGGCATATTTAATGAGGCTATTTATTAAGTCTATTTAATAAGTCTATTTAATAAGCCTATTTAATAAGCCTATTTAACACGCCTATTTATTGAGCATATTTAATAAGCCTATTTAATAAGTATTTAATGAGCCTATTTAATAAGTCTATTTAATAAGCCTATTTAATAAGGCTATTTAATGAGCCTAAGTTGGTGAAATAAGCCTATTTAATAAGCCTACGTTTCTGAATGAGCCTATTTAATAAGCCTAAGTTGCTGAAAAAAGCCTATTTAATAAGCCTAAGTTGCTGAATAAGCCTATTTAATAAGCCTAAGTTGCTGAATAAACCTATTTACTAAGTCTAAGTTGCTGAAATAAGCTTATTTAATAAGGCTATTTAATAAGCCTAAGTTGCTGAATAAGCCTATTTAATAAGGCTATTTAATCAGCCTAAGTTGCTGAAATAAGACTATTTAATAAGCCTAAGTTTCTGAACTAAGCCTATTTAAAAAGGTATATTTAATAAGTCTAAGTTGCTGAAATAAACCTATCTAAAAATGCTATTTAATAAGCCTAAGTTGCTGAAATAAACCTGTTTAATAAGGCTATTTAATAAGCATAAGTTGCTGAAATAAGCTTATTTAATAAGCCTAAGTTGCTGAAATAAGCCTATTTAATAAGGCTATTTAATAAGTCTAAGTTGCTGAAATAAACCTATTTAATAAGCCTAAGTTGCTAAAATAAGCATATTTAATGAGGCTATTTAATAAGTCTATTTAATAAGCCTATTTATTAAGCCTATTTAATAAGCCTATTTAATATGCCTATTTATTGAGCCTATTTAATAAGTCTATTTAATAAGCCTATTTAATAAGCCTATTTAATAAGTATTTAATGAGCCTATTTAATAAGTCTATTTAATAAGCCTATTTAATAGGCCTATTTAATAAGTCTAAGTTGCTGAAATAAGCCTATTTAATCAGCCTATTTAATACGCCTATTTAATAAGCATAAGTTGCTGAAATAAGCCTATTTAATAAGCGTAAGTTGCTGAAATAAGGCTATTTAATAAGTCTAAGTTGCTGAAATAAGCCTATTTAATAAGCCTAAGTTGCTGAAATAAACCTATTTAATAAGCCTATTTAATAAGCCTAAGTTGCTGAAATAAGCCTATTTAATAAGCCTATTTAATAGGCCTATTTAATAAGTCCATTTGCTGAAATAAGCCTATTCAATAAGCCTATTTAATAGGCCTATTTAATAAGTCTAAGTTGCTGAAATAAGCCTATTTAATACGCCTAAGTTGCTGAATGAGCCTATTTAATAAGCCTAAGTTGCTGAAATAAGCCTATTTAATAAGCCTAAGTTGCTGAATAAGCCTATTTAATAAGCCTAAGTTGCTGAATAAACCTATTTAATAAGTCTAAGTTGCTGAAATAAGCCTATTTAATAAGGCTATTTAATAAGCCTAAGTTGCTGAATAAGCCTATTTAATAAGTCTAAGTTGCTGAAATAAGGCTATTTAATAAGCCTAAGTTGCTGAAATAAGGCTATTTAATAAGTTTAAGTTGCTGAAATAAGCCTATTTAATAAGCCTAAGTTGCTGAAATAAGCCTATTTAATAAGGCTATTTAATGAGCCTAAGTTGCTGAAATAAGCCTATTTAATAAGCCTAAGTTTCTGAACTAAGCCTATTTAAAAAGGTATTTTTAATAAGTCTAAGTTGCTGAAATAAACCTATTTAAAAATGCAATTTAATAAGCCTAAGTTGCTGAAATAAACCTGTTTAATAAGGATATTTAATAAGCATAAGTTGCTGAAATAAGCTTATTTAATAAGCCTAAGTTGCTGAAATAAGCCTTTTTAATAAGGCTATTTAATAAGTCTAAGTTGCTGAAATAAACCTATTTAATAAGCCTAAGTTGCTAAAATAAGCATATTTAATGAGGCTATTTAATAAGTCTATTTAATAAGCCTATTTATTAAGCCTATTTAATAAGCCTATTTAATAAACATATTTAATAAGTATTTAATGAGCCTATTTAATAAGTCTATTTAATAAGCCATTTTAATAAGCCTATTTAATAAGTCTATTTAATAAGCCTATTTAATAAGTATTTAATGAGCCTATTTAATGAGCCTATTTATTGAGCCTATTAATAAGCCTATTTAATACGTCTTTTTAATAAGCCTATTTAATAAGCCTATTTAATAAGCCTATTTATTGAGCCTATTTAATAAGCCTATTTAATATGCCTATTTATTGAGCCTATTTAATAAGTCTATTTAATAAGCCTATTTAATAAGCCTATTTAATAAGTATTTAAAGAGCCTATTTAATAAGTCTATTTAATAAGCCTATTTGATAGGCCTATTTAATAAGTCTAAGTTGCTGAAATAAGCCTATTTAATCAGCCTATTTAATACGCCTATTTAATAAGTCTAAGTTGCTGAAATAAGCCTTTTTAATCAGCGTAAGTTAGCTGAAATAAGGCTATTTAATAAGTCTAAGTTGCTGAAATAAGCCTACTTAATTAGGCTATTTAATAAGCCTAAGTTCCTGAAATAAGCCTATTTAATAAGCGTAAGTTGCTGAAATAAGGCTATTTAATAAGTCTAAGTTGCTGAAATAAGCCTATTTAATAAGCCTAAGTTGCTGAAATAAGCCTATTTAATAAGCCTATTTAATAAGCCTAAGTTGCTGAAATAAGCCTATTTAATAAGCCTATTTAATAGGCCTATTTAATAAGTCTAATTTGCTGAAATAAGCCTATTTAATAAGGCTATTTAATAGGCCTATTTAATAAGTCTAAGTTGCTGAAATAAGCCTATTTAATACGCCTAAGATGCTGAATGAGCCTATTTAATAAGCCTAAGTTCCTGAAATAAGCCTATTTAATAAGCCTAAGTTGCTGAATAAGCCTATTTAATAAGCCTAAGTTGCTGAATAAACCTATTTAATAAGTCTAAGTTGCTGAAATAAGCCTATTTAATAAGGCTATTTAATAAGCCTAAGTTGCTGAAATAAACCTGTTTAATAAGGCTATTTAATAAGCATAAGTTGCTGAAATAAGCTTATTTAATAAGCCTAAGTTGCTGAAATAAGCCTATTTAATAAGGCTATTTAATAAGTCTAAGTTGCTGAAATAAACCTATTTAATAAGCCTAAGTTGCTAAAATAAGCATATTTAATGAGGCTATTTAATAAGTCTATTTAATAAGCCTATTTATTAAGCCTATTTAATAAGCCTATTTAATATGCCTATTTATTGAGCCTATTTAATAAGTCTATTTAATAAGCCTATTTAATAAGCCTATTTAATAAGTATTTAATGAGCCTATTTAATAAGTCTATTTAATAAGCCTATTTAATAGGCCTATTTAATAAGTCTAAGTTGCTGAAATAAGCCTATTTAATCAGCCTATTTAATACGCCTATTTAATAAGCATAAGTTGCTGAAATAAGCCTATTTAATAAGCGTAAGTTGCTGAAATAAGGCTATTTAATAAGTCTAAGTTGCTGAAATAAGCCTATTTAATAAGCCTAAGTTGCTGAAATAAACCTATTTAATAAGCCTATTTAATAAGCCTAAGTTGCTGAAATAAGCCTATTTAATAAGCCTATTTAATAGGCCTATTTAATAAGTCCATTTGCTGAAATAAGCCTATTCAATAAGCCTATTTAATAGGCCTATTTAATAAGTCTAAGTTGCTGAAATAAGCCTATTTAATACGCCTAAGTTGCTGAATGAGCCTATTTAATAAGCCTAAGTTGCTGAAATAAGCCTATTTAATAAGCCTAAGTTGCTGAATAAGCCTATTTAATAAGCCTAAGTTGCTGAATAAACCTATTTAATAAGTCTAAGTTGCTGAAATAAGCCTATTTAATAAGGCTATTTAATAAGCCTAAGTTGCTGAATAAGCCTATTTAATAAGTCTAAGTTGCTGAAATAAGGCTATTTAATAAGCCTAAGTTGCTGAAATAAGGCTATTTAATAAGTTTAAGTTGCTGAAATAAGCCTATTTAATAAGCCTAAGTTGCTGAAATAAGCCTATTTAATAAGGCTATTTAATGAGCCTAAGTTGCTGAAATAAGCCTATTTAATAAGCCTAAGTTTCTGAACTAAGCCTATTTAAAAAGGTATTTTTAATAAGTCTAAGTTGCTGAAATAAACCTATTTAAAAATGCAATTTAATAAGCCTAAGTTGCTGAAATAAACCTGTTTAATAAGGATATTTAATAAGCATAAGTTGCTGAAATAAGCTTATTTAATAAGCCTAAGTTGCTGAAATAAGCCTATTTAATAAGGCTATTTAATAAGTCTAAGTTGCTGAAATAAACCTATTTAATAAGCCTAAGTTGCTAAAATAAGCATATTTAATGAGGCTATTTAATAAGTCTATTTAATAAGCCTATTTATTAAGCCTATTTAATAAGCCTATTTAATAAACATATTTAATAAGTATTTAATGAGCCTATTTAATAAGTCTATTTAATAAGCCATTTTAATAAGCCTATTTAATAAGTCTATTTAATAAGCCTATTTAATAAGTATTTAATGAGCCTATTTAATGAGCCTATTTATTGAGCCTATTAATAAGCCTATTTAATACGTCTTTTTAATAAGCCTATTTAATAAGCCTATTTAATAAGCCTATTTATTGAGCCTATTTAATAAGCCTATTTAATATGCCTATTTATTGAGCCTATTTAATAAGTCTATTTAATAAGCCTATTTAATAAGCCTATTTAATAAGTATTTAAAGAGCCTATTTAATAAGTCTATTTAATAAGCCTATTTGATAGGCCTATTTAATAAGTCTAAGTTGCTGAAATAAGCCTATTTAATCAGCCTATTTAATACGCCTATTTAATAAGTCTAAGTTGCTGAAATAAGCCTTTTTAATCAGCGTAAGTTAGCTGAAATAAGGCTATTTAATAAGTCTAAGTTGCTGAAATAAGCCTACTTAATTAGGCTATTTAATAAGCCTAAGTTCCTGAAATAAGCCTATTTAATAAGCGTAAGTTGCTGAAATAAGGCTATTTAATAAGTCTAAGTTGCTGAAATAAGCCTATTTAATAAGCCTAAGTTGCTGAAATAAGCCTATTTAATAAGCCTATTTAATAAGCCTAAGTTGCTGAAATAAGCCTATTTAATAAGCCTATTTAATAGGCCTATTTAATAAGTCTAATTTGCTGAAATAAGCCTATTTAATAAGGCTATTTAATAAGCCTAAGTTGCTGAATAAGCCTATTTAATAAGTCTAAGTTGCAAAAATAAGGCTATTTAATAAGCCTAAGTTGCTGAAATAAGGCTATTTAATAAGTTTAAGTTGCTGAAATAAGCCTATTTAATAAGCCTATTTAATAAGCCTAAGTTTCTGAACTAAGCCTATTTAAAAAGGTATATTTAATAAGTCTAAGTTGCTAAAATAAACCTATTTAAAAATGCTATTTAATAAGCGTAAGTTGCTGAAATAAACCTGTTTAAAAAGGCTATTTAATAAGCATAAGTTGCTGAAATAAGCTTATTTAATAAGCCTAAGTTACTGAAATAAGCCTATTTAATAAGGCTATTTAATAAGTCTAAGTTGCTGAAATAAACCTATTTAATAAGCCTAAGTTGCTAAAATAGGCATATTTAATGAGGCTATTTAATAAGTCTATTTAATAAGTCTATTTAATAAGCCTATTTAATAAGCCTATTTAACACGCCTATTTATTGAGCAACTTAAGCCTAAGTTGCTGAATAAGCCTATTTAATAAGCCTAAGTTGCTGAATAAACCTATTTAATAAGTCTAAGTTGCTGAAATAAGCCTATTTAATAAGGCTATTTAATAAGCCTAAGTTGCTGAATAAGCCTATTTAATAAGTCTAAGTTGCTGAAATAAGGCTATTTAATAAGCCTAAGTTGCTGAAATAAGGCTATTTAATAAGTTTAAGTTGCTGAAATAAGCCTATTTAATAAGCCTAAGTTGCTGAAATAAGCCTATTTAATAAGGCTATTTAATGAGCCTAAGTTGCTGAAATAAGCCTATTTAATAAGCCTAAGTTTCTGAACTAAGCCTATTTAAAAAGGTATTTTTAATAAGTCTAAGTTGCTGAAATAAACCTATTTAAAAATGCAATTTAATAAGCCTAAGTTGCTGAAATAAACCTGTTTAATAAGGATATTTAATAAGCATAAGTTGCTGAAATAAGCTTATTTAATAAGCCTAAGTTGCTGAAATAAGCCTATTTAATAAGGCTATTTAATAAGTCTAAGTTGCTGAAATAAACCTATTTAATAAGCCTAAGTTGCTAAAATAAGCATATTTAATGAGGCTATTTAATAAGTCTATTTAATAAGCCTATTTATTAAGCCTATTTAATAAGCCTATTTAATAAACATATTTAATAAGTATTTAATGAGCCTATTTAATAAGTCTATTTAATAATCCATTTTAATAAGCCTATTTAATAAGTCTATTTAATAAGCCTATTTAATAAGTATTTAATGAGCCTATTTAATGAGCCTATTTATTGAGCCTATTAATAAGCCTATTTAATACGTCTTTTTAATAAGCCTATTTAATAAGCCTATTTAATAAGCCTATTTATTGAGCCTATTTAATAAGCCTATTTAATATGCCTATTTATTGAGCCTATTTAATAAGTCTATTTAATAAGCCTATTTAATAAGCCTATTTAATAAGTATTTAAAGAGCCTATTTAATAAGTCTATTTAATAAGCCTATTTGATAGGCCTATTTAATAAGTCTAAGTTGCTGAAATAAGCCTATTTAATCAGCCTATTTAATACGCCTATTTAATAAGTCTAAGTTGCTGAAATAAGCCTTTTTAATCAGCGTAAGTTAGCTGAAATAAGGCTATTTAATAAGTCTAAGTTGCTGAAATAAGCCTACTTAATTAGGCTATTTAATAAGCCTAAGTTCCTGAAATAAGCCTATTTAATAAGCGTAAGTTGCTGAAATAAGGCTATTTAATAAGTCTAAGTTGCTGAAATAAGCCTATTTAATAAGCCTAAGTTGCTGAAATAAGCCTATTTAATAAGCCTATTTAATAAGCCTAAGTTGCTGAAATAAGCCTATTTAATAAGCCTATTTAATAGGCCTATTTAATAAGTCTAATTTGCTGAAATAAGCCTATTTAATAAGGCTATTTAATAGGCCTATTTAATAAGTCTAAGTTGCTGAAATAAGCCTATTTAATACGCCTAAGATGCTGAATGAGCCTATTTAATAAGCCTAAGTTCCTGAAATAAGCCTATTTAATAAGCCTAAGTTGCTGAATAAGCCTATTTAATAAGCCTAAGTTGCTGAATAAACCTATTTAATAAGTCTAAGTTGCTGAAATAAGCCTATTTAATAAGGCTATTTAATAAGCCTAAGTTGCTGAATAAGCCTATTTAATAAGTCTAAGTTGCAAAAATAAGGCTATTTAATAAGCCTAAGTTGCTGAAATAAGGCTATTTAATAAGTTTAAGTTGCTGAAATAAGCCTATTTAATAAGCCTATTTAATAAGCCTAAGTTTCTGAACTAAGCCTATTTAAAAAGGTATATTTAATAAGTCTAAGTTGCTAAAATAAACCTATTTAAAAATGCTATTTAATAAGCGTAAGTTGCTGAAATAAACCTGTTTAAAAAGGCTATTTAATAAGCATAAGTTGCTGAAATAAGCTTATTTAATAAGCCTAAGTTACTGAAATAAGCCTATTTAATAAGGCTATTTAATAAGTCTAAGTTGCTGAAATAAACCTATTTAATAAGCCTAAGTTGCTAAAATAGGCATATTTAATGAGGCTATTTAATAAGTCTATTTAATAAGTCTATTTAATAAGCCTATTTAATAAGCCTATTTAACACGCCTATTTATTGAGCATATTTAATAAGCCTATTTAATAAGTATTTAATGAGCCTATTTAATAAGTCTATTTAATAAGCCTATTTAATAAGGCTATTTAATGAGCCTAAGTTGGTGAAATAAGCCTATTTAATAAGCCTACGTTTCGGAATGAGCCTATTTAATAAGCCTAAGTTACTGAAAAAAGCCTATTTAATAAGCCTAAGTTGCTGAATAAGCCTATTTAATAAGCCTAAGTTGCTGAATAAACCTATTTACTAAGTCTAAGTTGCTGAAATAAGCTTATTTAATAAGGCTATTTAATAAGCCTAAGTTGCTGAATAAGCCTATTTAATAAGGCTATTTAATGAGCCTAAGTTGCTGAAATAAGACTATTTAATAAGCCTAAGTTTCTGAACTAAGCCTATTTAAAAAGGTATATTTAATAAGTCTAAGTTGCTGAAATAAACCTATTTAAAAATGCTATTTAATAAGCCTAAGTTGCTGAAATAAACCTGTTTAATAAGGCTATTTAATAAGCATAAGTTGCTGAAATAAGCTTATTTAATAAGCCTAAGTTGCTGAAATAAGCCTATTTAATAAGGCTATTTAATAAGTCTAAGTTGCTGAAATAAACCTATTTAATAAGCCTAAGTTGCTAAAATAAGCATATTTAATGAGGCTATTTAATAAGTCTATTTAATAAGCCTATTTATTAAGTCTATTTAATAAGCCTATTTAATAAACATATTTAATAAGTATTTAATGAGGCTATTTAATAAGTCTATTTAATAAGCCTTTTTAATAAGCCTATTTAATAAGTCTATTTAATAAGCCTATTTAATAAGTATTTAATGAGCCTATTTAATGAGCCTATTTATTGAGCCTATTTAATAAGTCTATGTATTGAGCCTATTTAATAAGCCTATTTAATAAGTCTATTTAATAAGCCTATTTAATAAGCCTATTTAACACGCCTATTTATTGAGCCTATTTAATAAGCCTATTTAATACGTCTTTTTAATAAGCCTATTTAATAAGCCTATTTAATAAGCCTATTTATTGAGCCTATTTAATAAGCCTATTTAATATGCCTATTTATTGAGCCTATTTAATAAGTCTATTTAATAAGCCTATTTAATAAGCCTATTTAATGAGTATTTAATGAGCCTATTTAATAAGTCTATTTAATAAACCTATTTAATAGGCCTATTTAATAAGTCTAAGTTGCTGAAATAAGCCTATTTAATCAGCCTATTTAATACGCCTATTTAATAAGTCTAAGTTGCTGAAATAAGCCTTTTAAATCAGCGTAAGTTGCTGAAATAAGCCTATTTAATAAGCCCAAGTTGCTGAAATAAGCCTACTTAATTAGGCTATTTAATAAGCCTAAGTTGCTGAAATAAGCCTATTTAATAAGCGTAAGTTGCTGAAATAAGGCTATTTAAAAAGTCTAAGTTGATGAAATAAGCCTATTTAATAAGCCTAAGTTGCTGAAATAAGCCTATTTAATAAGCCTATTTAATAAGCCTAAGTTGCTGAAATAAGCCTATTTAATAAGCCTATTTAATAGGCCTATTTAATAAGTCTAATTTGCTGAAATAAGCCTATTTAATAAGGCTATTTAATAGGCCTATTTAATAAGTCTAAGTTGCTGAAATAAGCCTATTTAATAAGCCTAAATTGCTGAATAAGCCTATTTAATAAGCCTAAGTTGCTGAATAAACCTATTTAATAAGTCTAAGTTGCTGAAATAAGCCTATTTAATAAGGCTATTTAATAAGCCTAAGTTGCTGAATAAGCCTATTTAATAAGTCTAAGTTGCTGAAATAAGGCTATTTAATAAGCCTAAGTTGCTGAATAAACCTATTTAATAAGTTTAAGTTGCTGAAATAAGCCTATTTAATAAGCCTATTAAATAAGCCTAAGTTTCTGAACTAAGCCTATTTAAAAAGGTATATTTAATAAGTCTAAGTTGCTGAAATAAACCTATTTAAAAATGCTATTTAATAAGCCTAAGTTGCTGAAATAAGCTTATTTAATAAGCCTAAGTTACTGAAATAAGCCTATTTAATAAGGCTATTTATTAAGTCTAAGTTGCTGAAATAAACCTATTTAATAAGCCTAAGTTGCTAAAATAGGCATATTTAATGAGGCTATTTAATAAGTCTATTTAATAAGTCTATTTAATAAGCCTATTTAATAAGCCTATTTAACACGCCTATTTATTGAGCCTATTTAATAAGCCTATTTAATAAGCCTATTTATTGAGCCTATTTAATAAGTCTATTTAATAAGCCTATTTAATAAGCCTATTTAATAAGTATTTAATGAGCCTATTTAATAAGTCTATTTAATAAGCCTATTTAATAAGGCTATTTAATGAGCCTAAGTTGGTGAAATAAGCCTATTTAATAAGCCTAAGTTGCTGAAAAAAGCCTATTTAATAAGCCTAAGTTGCTGAATAAGCCTATTTAATAAGCCTAAGTTGCTGAATAAACCTATTTAATAAGTCTAAGTTGCTGAAATAAGCTTATTTAATAAGGCTATTTAATAAGCCTAAGTTGCTGAATAAGCCTTTTAATAAGGCTATTTAATGAGCCTAAGTTGCTGAAATAAGACTATTTAATAAGCCTAAGTTTCTGAACTAAGCCTATTTAAAAAGGTATATTTAATAAGTCTAAGTTGCTGAAATAAACCTATTTAAAAATGCTATTTAATAAGCCTAAGTTGCTGAAATAAACCTGTTTAATAAGGCTATTTAATAAGCATAAGTTGCTGAAATAAGCTTATTTAATAAGCCTAAGTTGCTGAAATAAGCCTATTTAATAAGGCTATTTAATAAGTCTAAGTTGCTGAAATAAACCTATTTAATAAGCCTAAGTTGCTAAAATAAGCCTATTTAATGAAGCTATTTAATAAGTCTATTTAATAAGGCTATTTAATAAGCCTATTTAATAAGCCTATTTAATAAGCCTATTTAATAAGTATATTTAATAAGTCTATTTAATAAGCCTATTTAATAAGTATTTAATGAGCCTATTTAATAAGCCTATTTATTGAGCCTATTTAATAAGCCTATTTATTGAGCCTATTTAATAAGCCTATTTATTGAGCCTATTTAATAAGCCTATTTATTGAGCCTATTTAATAAGCCTATTTAATAAGTCTATTTTATAAGCCTATTTAATAAGCCAATTTAATAAGCCTATTCATTGAGCCTATTTAATAAGCCTATTTAATATGGCTATTTATTGAGCCTATTTAATAAGTCTATTTAATAAGCCTATTTAATAAGCCTATTTAATGAGTATTTAATGAGCCTATTTAATAAGTCTATTTAATAAGCCTATTTAATAGGCCTATTTAATAAGTCTAAGTTGCTGAATAAACCTATTTAATAAGTCTAAGTTGCTGAAATAAGCCTATTTAATAAGGCTATTTAATAAGCCTAAGTTGCTGAATAAGCCTATTTAATAAGTCTAAGTTGCTGAAATAAGGCTATTTAATAAGCCTAAGTTGCTGAATAAACCTATTTAATAAGTTTAAGTTGCTGAAATAAGCCTATTTAATAAGCCTATTAAATAAGCCTAAGTTTCTGAACTAAGCCTATTTAAAAAGGTATATTTAATAAGTCTAATTTGCTGAAATAAACCTATTTAAAAATGCTATTTAATAAGCCTAAGTTGCTGAAATAAACCTGTTTAATAAGGCTATTTAATAAGCATAAGTTGCTGAAATAAGCTTATTTAATAAGCCTAAGTTACTGAAATAAGCCTATTTAATAAGGCTATTTATTAAGTCTAAGTTGCTGAAATAAACCTATTTAATAAGCCTAAGTTGCTAAAATAGGCATATTTAATGAGGCTATTTAATAAGTCTATTTAATAAGTCTATTTAATAAGCCTATTTAATAAGCCTATTTAACACGCCTATTTATTGAGCCTATTTAATAAGCCTATTTAATAAGCCTATTTATTGAGCCTATTTAATAAGTCTATTTAATAAGCCTATTTAATAAGCCTATTTAATAAGTATTTAATGAGCCTATTTAATAAGTCTATTTAATAAGCCTATTTAATAAGGCTATTTAATGAGCCTAAGTTGGTGAAATAAGCCTATTTAATAAGCCTAAGTTGCTGAAAAAAGCCTATTTAATAAGCCTAAGTTGCTGAATAAGCCTATTTAATAAGCCTAAGTTGCTGAATAAACCTATTTAATAAGTCTAAGTTGCTGAAATAAGCTTATTTAATAAGGCTATTTAATAAGCCTAAGTTGCTGAATAAGCCTTTTAATAAGGCTATTTAATGAGCCTAAGTTGCTGAAATAAGACTATTTAATAAGCCTAAGTTTCTGAACTAAGCCTATTTAAAAAGGTATATTTAATAAGTCTAAGTTGCTGAAATAAACCTATTTAAAAATGCTATTTAATAAGCCTAAGTTGCTGAAATAAACCTGTTTAATAAGGCTATTTAATAAGCATAAGTTGCTGAAATAAGCTTATTTAATAAGCCTAAGTTGCTGAAATAAGCCTATTTAATAAGGCTATTTAATAAGTCTAAGTTGCTGAAATAAACCTATTTAATAAGCCTAAGTTGCTAAAATAAGCCTATTTAATGAAGCTATTTAATAAGTCTATTTAATAAGGCTATTTAATAAGCCTATTTAATAAGCCTATTTAATAAGCCTATTTAATAAGTATATTTAATAAGTCTATTTAATAAGCCTATTTAATAAGTATTTAATGAGCCTATTTAATAAGCCTATTTATTGAGCCTATTTAATAAGCCTATTTATTGAGCCTATTTAATAAGCCTATTTATTGAGCCTATTTAATAAGCCTATTTATTGAGCCTATTTAATAAGCCTATTTAATAAGTCTATTTTATAAGCCTATTTAATAAGCCAATTTAATAAGCCTATTCATTGAGCCTATTTAATAAGCCTATTTAATATGGCTATTTATTGAGCCTATTTAATAAGTCTATTTAATAAGCCTATTTAATAAGCCTATTTAATGAGTATTTAATGAGCCTATTTAATAAGTCTATTTAATAATCCTATTTAATAGGCCTATTTAATAAGTCTAAGTTGCTGAAATAAGCCTATTTAATAAGCCTATTTAATAGGCCTATTTAATAAGTCTAAGTTGCTGAAATAAGCCTATTTAATAAGCCTAAGTTTCTGAATGAGCCTATTTATAAGCCTAAGTTGCTAAAATAAGCCTATTTAATGAGGCTATTTAATAAGTCTATTTAATAAGCCTATTGTTAATAAGCCTATTTAATAAGCCTATTTAATACGCTTATTTAATAAACCTATTTAATAAGTATTTAATGAGCCTATTTAATAAGTCTATTTAATAAGCCTTTTTAATAAGCTTATTTAATATGCCTATTTAATAAGCCTATTTAATAAGTGTATTTAATAAGGCTATTTAATGAGCATAAGTTGCTGAAATAAGCCTATTTAATAAGCCTATTTAATAGGCCTATTTAATCAGCGTAAGTTGCTGAAATAAGCCTATTTAATAAGCCCAAGTTGCTGAAATAAGCCTACTTAATTATGCTATTTAATAAGCCTAAGTTGCTGAAATAAGCCTATTTAATAAGCGTAAGTTGCTGAAATAAGGCTATTTAATAAGTCTAAGTTGCTGAAATAAGCCTATTTAATGAGCCTAAGTTGCTGAAATAAGCCTATTTAATAAGCCTATTTAATAAGCCTAAGTTGCTGAAATAAGCCTATTTAATAAGCCTATTTAATAGGCCTATTTAATAAGTCTAATTTGCTGAAATAAGCCTATTTAATAAGCGTAAGTTGCTGAAATAAGGCTATTTAATAAGTCTAAGTTGCTGAAATAAGCCTATTTAATAAGCCTAAGTTGCTGAAATAAGCCTATTTAATAAGCCTATTTAATAAGCCTAAGTTGCTGAAATAAGCCTATTTAATAAGCCTATTTAATAGGCCTATTTAATAAGTCTAATTTGCTGAAATAAGCCTATTTAATAAGGCTATTTAATAGGCCTATTTAATAAGTCTAAGTTGCTGAAATAAGCCTATTTAATAAGCCTAAATTGCTGAATAAGCCTATTTAATAAACCTAAGTTGCTGAATAAACCTATTTAATAAGTCTAAGTTGCTGAAATAAGCCTATTTAATAAGGCTATTTAATAAGCCTAAGTTGCTGAATAAGCCTATTTAATAAGTCTAAGTTGCTGAAATAAGGCTATTTAATAAGCCTAAGTTGCTGAATAAACCTATTTAATAAGTTTAAGTTGCTGAAATAAGCCTATTTAATAAGCCTATTAAATAAGCCTAAGTTTCTGAACTAAGCCTATTTAAAAAGGTATATTTAATAAGTCTAAGTTGCTGAAATAAACCTATTTAAAAATGCTATTTAATAAGCCTAAGTTGCTGAAATAAACCTGTTTAATAAGGCTATTTAATAAGCATAAGTTGCTGAAATAAGCTTATTTAATAAGCCTAAGTTACTGAAATAAGCCTATTTAATAAGGCTATTTATTAAGTCTAAGTTGCTGAAATAAACCTATTTAATAAGCCTAAGTTGCTAAAATAGGCATATTTAATGAGGCTATTTAATAAGTCTATTTAATAAGTCTATTTAATAAGCCTATTTAATAAGCCTATTTAACACGCCTATTTATTGAGCCAATTTAATAAGCCTATTTAATAAGCCTATTTATTGAGCCTATTTAATAAGTCTATTTAATAAGCCTATTTAATAAGCCTATTTAATAAGTATTTAATGAGCCTATTTAATAAGTCTATTTAATAAGCCTATTTAATAAGGCTATTTAATGAGCCTAAGTTGGTGAAATAAGCCTATTTAATAAGCCTAAGTTGCTGAAAAAAGCCTATTTAATAAGCCTAAGTTGCTGAAATAGCCTATTTAATAAGCCTAAGTTGCTGAATAAACCTATTTAATAAGTCTAAGTTGCTGAAATAAGCTTATTTAATAAGGCTATTTAATAAGCCTAAGTTGCTGAATAAGCCTTTTAATAAGGCTATTTAATGAGCCTAAGTTGCTGAAATAAGACTATTTAATAAGCCTAAGTTTCTGAACTAAGCCTATTTAAAAAGGTATATTTAATAAGTCTAAGTTGCTGAAATAAACCTATTTAATAATGCTATTTAATAAGCCTAAGTTGCTGAAATAAACCTGTTTAATAAGGCTATTTAATAAGCATAAGTTGCTGAAATAAGCTTATTTAATAAGCCTAAGTTGCTGAAATAAGCCTATTTAATAAGGCTATTTAATAAGTCTAAGTTGCTGAAATAAACCTATTTAATAAGCCTAAGTTGCTAAAATAAGCCTATTTAATGAAGCTATTTAATAAGTCTATTTAATAAGGCTATTTAATAAGCCTATTTAATAAGCCTATTTAATAAGCCTATTTAATAAGTATATTTAATAAGTCTATTTAATAAGCCTATTTAATAAGTATTTAATGAGCCTATTTAATAAGCCTATTTATTGAGCCTATTTAATAAGCCTATTTATTGAGCCTATTTAATAAGCCTATTTATTGAGCCTATTTAATAAGCCTATTTATTGAGCCTATTTAATAAGCCTATTTAATAAGTCTATTTTATAAGCCTATTTAATAAGCCAATTTAATAAGCCTATTCATTGAGCCTATTTAATAAGCCTATTTAATATGGCTATTTATTGAGCCTATTTAATAAGTCTATTTAATAAGCCTATTTAATAAGCCTATTTAATGAGTATTTAATGAGCCTATTTAATAAGTCTATTTAATAAGCCTATTTAATAGGCCTATTTAATAAGTCTAAGTTGCTGAAATAAGCCTATTTAATAAGCCTATTTAATAGGCCTATTTAATAAGTCTAAGTTGCTGAAATAAGCCTATTTAATAAGCCTAAGTTTCTGAATGAGCCTATTTATAAGCCTAAGTTGCTGAAATAAGCCTATTTAATAAGCCTAAGTTGCTGAATAAGCCTATTTAATAAGCCTAAGTTGCTGAAATAAGCCTTTTTAATAAGTCTAAGTTCCTGAAATAAGGCTATTTAATAAGCCTAAGTTGCTGAAATAAGCCTATTTAATAAGCCTAACTTGCTGAAATAAGGCTATTTAATAAGTCTAAGTTGCTGAAATAAGCCTATTTAATAAGCCTAAGTTGCTAAAATAAGCCTATTTAATGAGGCTATTTAATAAGTCTATTTAATAAGCCTATTGTTAATAAGCCTATTTAATAAGCCTATTTAATACGCTTATTTAATAAACCTATTTAATAAGTATTTAATGAGCCTATTTAATAAGTCTATTTAATAAGCCTTTTTAATAAGCTTATTTAATATGCCTATTTAATAAGCCTATTTAATAAGTGTATTTAATAAGGCTATTTAATGAGCATAAGTTGCTGAAATAAGCCTATTTAATAAGCCTATTTAATAGGCCTATTTAATCAGCGTAAGTTGCTGAAATAAGCCTATTTAATAAGCCCAAGTTGCTGAAATAAGCCTACTTAATTATGCTATTTAATAAGCCTAAGTTGCTGAAATAAGCCTATTTAATAAGCGTAAGTTGCTGAAATAAGGCTATTTAATAAGTCTAAGTTGCTGAAATAAGCCTATTTAATGAGCCTAAGTTGCTGAAATAAGCCTATTTAATAAGCCTATTTAATAAGCCTAAATTGCTGAAATAAGCCTATTTAATAAGCCTATTTAATAGGCCTATTTAATAAGTCTAATTTGCTGAAATAAGCCTATTTAATAAGCGTAAGTTGCTGAAATAAGGCTATTTAATAAGTCTAAGTTGCTGAAATAAGCCTATTTAATAAGCCTAAGTTGCTGAAATAAGCCTATTTAATAAGCCTATTTAATAAGCCTAAGTTGCTGAAATAAGCCTATTTAATAAGCCTATTTAATAGGCCTATTTAATAAGTCTATGTTGCTGAAATAAGCCTATTTAATAAGCCTAAGTTGCTGAATGAGCCTATTTAATAAGCCTAAGTTGCTGAAATAAGCCTATTTAATAAGCCTAAGTTGCTGAATAAGCCTATTTAATAAGCCTAAGTTGCTGAATAAACCTATTTAATAAGTCTAAGTTGCTGAAATAAGCCTATTTAATAAGGCTATTTAATAAGCCTAAGTTGCTGAATAAGCCTATTTAATAAGTCTAAGTTGCTGAAATAAGGCTATTTAATAAGCCTAAGTTGCTGAAATAAGGCTATTTAATAAGTTTAAGTTGCTGAAATAGGCTTATTTCAGCAAGTCTAAGTTGCTGAAATAAGCCTATTTAATAAGCCTAAGTTGCTGAAATAAGCCTATTTAATAAGCCTATTTACTAACCTAAGTTGCTGAAATAAGCCTATTTAATAAGCCTATTTAATAAGCCTATTTAATAGGCCTATTTAATAAGTCTAAGTTGCTGAAATAAGCCTATTTAATAAGCCTATTTAATAGGCCTATTTAATAAGTCTAAGTTGCTGAAATAAGCCTATTTAATAAGCCTAAGTTGCTGAATTAACCTATTTAATAAGTCTAAGTTGCTGAAATAAGCCTATTTAATAAGGCTATTTAATAAGCCTAAGTTGCTGAAGAAGCCTATTTAATAAGTCTAAGTTGCTGAAATAAGGCTATTTAATAAGCTTAAGTTGCTGAAATAAGGCTATTTAATAAGTTTAAGTTGCTGAAATAAGCCTATTTAATAAGCCTAAGTTGCTGAAATAAGCCTATTTAATAAGGCTACTTAATGAGCCTAAGTTGCTGAAATAAGCCTATTTAATAAGCATAAGTTTCTGAACTAAGCCTATTTCAAAAGGTATATTTAATAAGTCTAAGTCGCTGAAATAAACCTATTTAAAAATGCTATTTAATAAGCCTAAGTTGCTGAAATAAACCTGTTTAATAAGGCTATTTAATAAGCATAAGCTGCTGAAATAAGCTTATTTAATAAGCCTAAGTTGCTGAAATAAGCCTATTTAATAAGCCTAACTTGCTAAAATAAGCCTATTCAATGAGGCTATTTAATAAGTCTATTTAATAAGCCTATTTATTAAGCCTAATTAATAAGCCTATTTAATAAGTATTTAATGAGCCTATTTAATAAGCCTATTTATTGAGCCTATTTAATAAGCCTATTTATTGAGCCTATTTAATAAGCCTATTTATTGAGCCTATTTAATAAGCCTATTTATTGAGCCTATTTAATAAGCCTATTTAATAAGTCTATTTAATAAGCCTATTTAATAAGCCTATTTAATACGCCTATTTATTGAGCCTATTTAATAAGCCTATTTAACAAGCCTATTTATTGAGCCTATTTAATAAGTCTATTTAATAAGCCTATTTAATAAGTATTTAATGAGCCTATTTAATACGTCTATTTAATAAGCCTATTTAATAAGGCTATTTAATGAGCCTAAGTTGCTGAAATAAGCCTATTTAATAAGCCTAAGTTTCTGAATGAGCCTATTTAATAAGTCTAAGTTGCTGAATAAGCCTATTTAATAAGCCTAAGTTGCTGAAATAAGCCTATTTAATAAGTCTAAGTTGCTGAAATAAGGCTATTTAATAAGCCTAAGTTGCTGAAATAAGCCTATTTAATAAGCCTAAGTTGCTGAAATAAGGCTATTTAATAAGTCTAAGTTGCTGAATAAGCCTATTTAATAAGCCTAAGTTGCTGAATAAACCTATTTAATAAGTCTAAGTTGCTGAATAAGCCTATTTAATAAGCCTAAGTTGCTGAAATAAGCCTATTTAATAAGTCTAAGTTGCTGAAATAAGGCTATTTAATAAGCCTAAGTTGCTGAAATAAGCCTATTTAATAAGCCTAAGTTGCTGAAATAAGGCTATTTAATAAGTCTAAGTTGCTGAAATAAGCCAATTTAATAAGCCTAAGTTGCTAAAATAAGCCTATTTAATGAGGCTATTTAATAAGTCTATTGTATAAGCCTATTTAATAAGCCTATTTAATAAGCCTATTTAATACGCCTATTTAAGAAAACTATTTAATAGTATTTAATGAGCCTATTTAATAAGTCTATTTAATAAGCCTTTTAAATAAGCTTATTTAATAAGCCTATTTAATAAGCCTATTTAATAAGTCTATGTAATAAGCCTATTTAATAAGTATTTAATGAGCCTATTTAATAAGCCTATTTATTGAGCCTATTTAATAAGCCTATTTATTGAGCCTATTTAATAAGCCTATTTATTGAGCCTATTTAATAAGCCTATTTATTGAGCCTATTTAATAAGTCTATTTAATAAGCCTATTTAATAAGCCTATTAAATAAGCCTATCTATTGAGCCTATTTAATAAGCCTATTTAATAAGTCTATTTATTGAGCCTATTTAATAAGTCTATTTAATAAGCCTATTTAATAAGTATTTAATGAGCCTATTTAATAAGTCTATTTAATAAGCCTATTTAATAAGGCTATTTAATGAGCCTAAGTTGCTGAAAAAGCCTACTTAATAAGCCTATTTGATAGGCCTATTTAATAAGTCTAAGTTGCTGAAATAAGCTATTTAATAAGCCTAAGTTTCTGAATGAGCCTATTTAATAAGCCTAAGTTGCTGAAATAAGCCTATTTAATAAGCCTAAGTTGCTGAATAAGCCTATTTAATAAGCCTAAGTTGCTGAATAAACCTATTTAATAAGTCTAAGTTGCTGAATAAGCCTATTTAATAAGCCTAAGTTGCTGAAATAAGCCTATTTAATAAGTCTAAGTTGCTGAAATAAGGCTATTTAATAAGCCTAAGTTGCTAAAATAAGCCTATTTAATAAGCCTAAGTTGCTGAAATAAGGCTATTTAATAAGTCTAAGTTGCTGAAATAAGCCTATTTAATAAGCCTAAGTTGCTAAAATAAGCCTATTTAATGAGGCTATTTAATAAGTCTATTGTATAAGCCTATTTAATAAGCCTATTTAATAAGCCTATTTAATACGCCTATTTAAGAAAACTATTTAATAAGTATTTATTGAGCCTATTTAATAAGTCTATTTAATAAGCCTTTTAAATAAGCTTATTTAATAAGCCTATTTAATAAGCATATTTAATAAGTCTATTTAATAAGCCTATTTAATAAGTATTTAATGAGCCTATTTAATAAGCCTATTTATTGAGCCTATTTAATAAGCCTATTTATTGAGCCTATTTAATATGCCTATTTATTGAGCCTATTTAATAAGCCTATTTATTGAGCCTATTTAATAAGTCTATTTAAGAAGCCTATTTATTGAGCCTATTTAATAAGTCTATTTAATAAGCCTATTTAATAAGTATTTAATGAGCCTATTTAATAAGTCTATTTAATAAGCCTATTTAATAAGGCTATTTAATGAGCCTAAGTTGCTGAAATAAGCCTACTTAATTAGGCTATTTAATAGGGCTAAGTTGCTGAAATAAGCCTATTTAATAAGCGTAAGTTGCTGAAATAAGGCTATTTAATAAGTCTAAGTTGCTGAAATAAGCCTATTTAATAAGCCTAAGTTGCTGAAATAAGCCTATTTAATAAGCCTATTTACTAAGCCTAAGTTGCTGAAATAAGCCTATTTAATAAGCCTATTTAATAAGCCTATTTAATAGGCCTATTTAATAAGTCTAAGTTGCTGAAATAAGCCTATTTAATAAGCCTATTTAATAGGCCTATTTAATAAGTCTAAGTTGCTGAAATAAGCCTATTTAATAAGCCTAAGTTGCTGAATAAACCTATTTAATAAGTCTAAGTTGCTGAAATAAGCCTATTTAATAAGCCTATTTAATAAGCCTAAGTTGCTGAAGAAGCCTATTTAATAAGTCTAAGTTGCTGAAATAAGGCTATTTAATAAGCTTAAGTTGCTGAAATAAGGCTATTTAATAAGTTTAAGTTGCTGAAATAAGCCTATTTAATAAGCCTAAGTTGCTGAAATAAGCCTATTTAATAAGGCTACTTAATGAGCCTAAGTTGCTGAAATAAGCCTATTTAATAAGCATAAGTTTCTGAACTAAGCCTATTTCAAAAGGTATATTTAATAAGTCTAAGTCGCTGAAATAAACCTATTTAAAAATGCTATTTAATAAGCCTAAGTTGCTGAAATAAACCTGTTTAATAAGGCTATTTAATAAGCATAAGCTGCTGAAATAAGCTTATTTAATAAGCCTAAGTTGCTGAAATAAGCCTATTTAATAAGCCTAAGTTGCTAAAATAAGCCTATTTTATGAGGCTATTTAATAAGTCTATTTAATAAGCCTATTTATCAAGCCTATTTAATAAGCCTATTTAATAAGCCTATTTAATACGCCTATTTAATAAACATATTTAATAAGTATTTAATGAGCCTATTTAATAAGTCTATTTAATAAGCCTTTTTAATAAGCCTATTTAATAAGCCTATTTAATAAGCCTATTTAATAAGTCTATTTAATAAGTCTATTTAATAAGCCTATTTAATAAGTATTTAATGAGCCTATTTAATAAGCCTATTTATTGAGCCTATTTAATAAGCCTATTTATTGAGCCTATTTAATAAGCCTATTTATTGAGCCTATTTAATAAGCCTATTTAATACGCCTATTTATTGAGCCTATTTAATAAGCCTATTTAACAAGCCTATTTATTGAGCCTATTTAATAAGTCTATTTAATAAGTTATTTAATAAGTATTTAATGAGCCTATTTAATAAGTCTATTTAATAAGCCTATTTAATAAGGCTATTTAATGAGCCTAAGTTGCTGAAATAAGCCTATTTAATAAGCCTATTTGATAGGCCTATTTAATAAGTCTGAGTTGCTGAAATAAGCCTATTTAATAAGTCTAAGTTTCTGAATGAGCCTATTTAATAAGCCTAAGTTGCTGAGATAAGCCTATTTAATAAGCCTAAGTTGCTGAATAAGCCTATTTAATAAGCCTAAGTTGCTGAATAAACCTATTTAATAAGTCTAAGTTGCTGAATAAGCCTATTTAATAAGCCTAAGTTGCTGAAATAAGCCTATTTAATAAGTCTAAGTTGCTGAAATAAGGCTATTTAATAAGCCTAAGTTGCTGAAATAAGCCTATTTAATAAGCCTAAGTTGCTGAAATAAGGCTATTTAATAAGTCTAAGTTGCTGAAATAAGCCTATTTAATAAGCCTAAGTTGCTAAAATAAGCCAATTTAATGAGGCTATTTAATAAGTCTATTGTATAAGCCTATTTAATAAGCCTATTTAATACGCCTATTTAATAAGTCTATTTAATAAGCCTATTTAATAAGTATTTAATGAGCCTATTTAATAATCCTATTTATTGAGCCTATTTAATAAGCCTATTTATTGAGCCTATTTAATAAGCCTATTTATTGAGCCTATTTAATAAGCCTATTTATTGAGCCTATTTAATAAGTCTATTTAATAAGCCTATTTAATAAGCCTATTTAATAAGCCTATCTATTGAGCCTATTTAATAAGCCTATTTAATAAGTCTATTTATTGAGCCTATTTAATAAGTCTATTTAATAAGCCTATTTAATAAGTATTTAATGAGCCTATTTAATAAGTCTATTTAATAAGCCTATTAAATAAGGCTGTTTAATGAGCCTAAGTTGCTGAAAAAGCCTACTTAATAAGCCTATTTGATAGGCCTATTTAATAAGTCTAAGTTGCTGAAATAAGCCTATTTAATAAGCCTAAGTTTCTGAATGAGCCTATTTAATAAGCCTAAGTTGCTGAAATAAGCCTATTTAATAAGCCTAAGTTGCTGAATAAGCCTATTTAATAAGCCTAAGTTGCTGAATAAACCTATTTAATAAGTCTAAGTTGCTGAATAAGCCTATTTAATAAGCCTAAGTTGCTGAAATAAGCCTATTTAATAAGTCTAAGTTGCTGAAATAAGGCTACTTAATAAGCCTAAGTTGCTGAAATAAGCCTATTTAATAAGCCTAAGTTGCTGAAATAAGGCTATTTAATAAGTCTAAGTTGCTGAAATAAGCCTATTTAATAAGCCTAAGTTGCTAAAATAAGCCTATTTAATGAGGCTATTTAATAAGTATATTGTATAAGCCTATTTAATAAGCCTATTTAATAAGCCTATTTAATACGCCTATTTAAGAAAACTATTTAATAAGTATTTAATGAGCCTATTTAATAAGTCTATTTAATAAGCCTTTTAAATAAGCTTATTTAATAA
This sequence comes from Petromyzon marinus, assembly GCF_048934315.1. Taxonomy (NCBI): domain Eukaryota; kingdom Metazoa; phylum Chordata; class Hyperoartia; order Petromyzontiformes; family Petromyzontidae; genus Petromyzon; species Petromyzon marinus. The sequence goes on along the minus strand of NW_027422684.1, from coordinate 2,925,020 downwards.
GCCTATTTAATAAGCCTATTTAATAAGTCTATTTAATAAGCCTATTTAATAAGTATTTAATGAGCCTATTTAATAAGCCTATTTATTGAGCCTATTTAATAAGCCTATTTATTGAGCCTATTTAATAAGCCTATTTATTGAGCCTATTTAATAAGCCTATTTATTGAGCCTATTTAATAAGTCTATTTAATAAGCCTATTTAATAAGCCTATTTAATAAGCCTATCTATTGAGCCTATTTAATAAGCCTATTTAATAAGTCTATTTATTGAGCCTATTTAATAAGTCTATTTAATAAGCCTATTTAATAAGTATTTAATGAGCCTATTTAATAAGTCTATTTAATAAGCCTATTTAATAAGGCTATTTAATGAGCCTAAGTTGCTGAAATAAGCCTACTTAATAAGCCTATTTGATAGGCCTATTTAATAAGTCTAAGTTGCTGAAATAAGCCTATTTAATAAGCCTAAGTTTCTGAATGAGCCTATTTAATAAGCCTAAGTTGCTGAAATAAGCCTATTTAATAAGCCTAAGTTGCTGAATAAGCCTATTTAATAATCCTAAGTTGCTGAAATAAGCCTATTTAATAAGCCTAAGTTGCTGAATAAGCCTATTTAATAAGCCTAAGTTGCTGAAATAAGCCTATTTAATAAGTCTAAGTTGCTGAAATAAGGCTATTTAATAAGCCTAAGTTGCTGAAATAAGCCTATTTAATAAGCCTAAGTTGCTGAAATAAGGCTATTTAATAAGTCTAAGTTGCTGAAATAAGCCTTTTTAATAAGCCTAAGTTGCTAAAATAAGCCTATTTAATGAGGCTATTTAATAAGTCTATTGTATAAGCCTATTTAATAAGCCAATTTAATAAGCCTATTTAATACGCCTATTTAAGAAAACTATTTAATAAGTATTTAATGAGCCTATTTAATAAGTATATTTAATAAGCCTTTTAAATAAGCTGATTTAATAAGCCTATTTAATAAGCCTATTTAATAAGTCTATTTAATAAGCCTATTTAATAAGTATTTAATGAGCCTATTTAATAAGACTATTTATTGAGCCTATTTAATAAGCCTATTTATTGAGCCTATTTAATAAGCCTATTTATTGAGCCTATTTAATAAGCCTATTTATTGAGCCTATTTAATAAGTCTATTTAATAAGCCTATTTAATAAGCATATTTAATAAGCCTATCTATTGAGCCTATTTAATAAGCCTATTTAATAAGTCTATTTATTGAGCCTATTTAATAAGTCTATTTAATAAGCCTATTTAATAAGCCTATTTAATAAGCCTATCTATTGAGCCTATTTAATAAGCCTATTTAATAAGTCTATTTATTGAGCCTATTTAATAAGTCTATTTAATAAGCCTATTTAATAAGTATTTAATGAGCCTATTTAATAAGTCTATTTAATAAGCCTATTTAATAAGGCTATTTAATGAGCCTAAGTTGCTAAAATAAGCCTACTTAATAAGCCTATTTGATAGGCCTATTTAATAAGTCTAAGTTGCTGAAATAAGCCTATTTAATAAGCCTAAGTTTCTGAATGAGCCTATTTAATAAGCCTAAGTTGCTGAAATAAGCCTATTTAATAAGCCTAAGTTGCTGAATAAGCCTATTTAATAATCCTAAGTTGCTGAAATAAGCCTATTTAATAAGCCTAAGTTGCTGAATAAGCCTATTTAATAAGCCTAAGTTGCTGAAATAAGCCTATTTAATAAGTCTAAGTTGCTGAAATAAGGCTATTTAATAAGCCTAAGTTGCTGAAATAAGCCTATTTAATAAGCCTAAGTTGCTGAAATAAGGCTATTTAATAAGTCTAAGTTGCTGAAATAAGCCTTTTTAATAAGCCTAAGTTGCTAAAATAAGCCTATTTAATGAGGCTATTTAATAAGTCTATTGTATAAGCCTATTTAATAAGCCTATTTAATAAGCCTATTTAATACGCCTATTTAAGAAAACTATTTAATAAGTATTTAATGAGCCTATTTAATAAGTATATTTAATAAGCCTTTTAAATAAGCTGATTTAATAAGCCTATTTAATAAGCCTATTTAATAAGTCTATTTAATAAGCCTATTTAATAAGTATTTAATGAGCCTATTTAATAAGACTATTTATTGAGCCTATTTAATAAGCCTATTTATTGAGCCTATTTAATAAGCCTATTTATTGAGCCTATTTAATAAGCCTATTTATTGAGCCTATTTAATAAGTCTATTTAATAAGCCTATTTAATAAGCATATTTAATAAGCCTATCTATTGAGCCTATTTAATAAGCCTATTTAATAAGTCTATTTATTGAGCCTATTTAATAAGTCTATTTAATAAGCCTATTTAATAAGCCTATTTAATAAGTATTTAATGAGCCTATTTAATAAGTCTATTTAATAAGCCTATTTAATAAGCCTATTTAATACGCCTATTTATTGAGTCTATTTAATAAGCCTATTTAACAAGCCTATTTATTGAGCCTATTTAATAAGTCTATTTAATAAACCTATTTAATAAGTATTTAATGAGCCTATTTAATAAGTCTATTTAATAAGCCTATTTAATAAGGCTATTTAATGAGCCTAAGTTGCTGAAATAAGCCTATTTAATAAGCCTATTTGATAGGCCTATTTAATAAGTCTAAGTTGTTGAAATAAGCCTATTTAATAAGCCTAAGTTTCTGAATGAGCGTATTTAATAAGCCTAAGTTGCTGAAATAAGCCTATTTAATAAGCCTAAGTTGCTGAATAAGCCTATTTAATAAGCCTAATTTGCTGAATAAACCTATTTAATAAGTCTAAGTTGCTGAATAAGCCTATTTAATAAGCCTAAGTTGCTGAAATAAGCCTATTTAATAAGTCTAAGTTGCTGAAATAAGGCTATTTAATAAGCCTAAGTTGCTGAAATAAGCCTATTTAATAAGCCTAAGTTGCTGAAATAAGGCTATTTAATAAGTCTAAGTTGCTGAAATAAGCCTATTTAATAAGCCTAAGTTGCTAAAATAAGCCTATTTAATGAGGCTATTTAATACGTCTATTTTATAAGCCTATTTAATAAGCCTATTTAATAAGCCTATTTAATATGCCTATTTAAGAAAACTATTTAATAAGTATTTAATGAGCCTATTTAATAAGTCTATTTAATAAGCCTTTTTAATAAGCTTATTTAATAAGCCTATTTAATAAGCCTATTTAATAAGTCTATTTAATAAGCCTATTTAATAAGTATTTAATGAGCCTATTTAATAAGCCTATTTATTGAGCCTATTTAATAAGCCTATTTATTGAGCCTATTTAATAAGCCTATTTATTGAGCCTATTTAATAAGCCTATTTATTGAGCCTATTTAATAAGTCTATTTAATAAGCCTATTTAATAAGCCTATTTAATAAGCCTATCTATTGAGCCTATTTAATCAGCCTATTTAATAAGCCTATTTATTGAGCCTATTTAATAAGTCTATTTAATAAGCCTATTTAATAAGCCTATTTAATAAGTATTTAATGAGCCTATTTAATAAGTCTATTTAATAAGCCTATTTAATAGGCCTATTTATTAAGTCTAAGTTGCTGAAATAAGCCTATTTAATAAGCCTAAGTTTCTGAATGAGCCTATTTAATAAGCCTAAGTTGCTGAAATAAGCCTATTTAATAAGCCTAAGTTGCTGAATAAGCCTATTTAATAAGCCTAAGTTGCTGAAATAAGCCTATTTAATAAGTCTAAGTTGCTGAAATGAGGCTATTTAATAAGCCTAAGTTGCTGAAATAAGCCTATTTAATAAGCCTTAGTTGCTGAAATAAGGCTATTTAATAAGTCTAAGTTCCTGAAATAAGCCTATTTAATAAGCCTAAGTTGCTGAAATAAGTATATTTAATAAGCATAAGTTGCTGAAATAAGCCTATTTAATGAGTCTAAGTTGCTGAAATAAGGCTATTTAATAAGTCTAAGTTGCTGAAATAAGCCTTTTTAATCAGCGTAAGTTGCTGAAATAAGCCTATTTAATAAGCCCAAGTTGCTGAAATAAGCCTACTTAATTAGGCTATTTAATAAGCCTAAGTTGCTGAAATAAGCCTATTTAATGAGGCTATTTAATAAGTCTATTTAATAAGCCTATTTATTAAGCCTATTTAATAAGCCTATTTAATAAGCCTATTTAATACGCCTATTTAATAAACATATTTAATAAGTATTTAATGAGCCTATTTAATAAGTCTATTTAATAAGCCTTTTTAATAAGCCTATTTAATAAGCCTATTTAATAAGCCTATTTAATAAGTCTATTTAATAAGTCTATTTAATAAGCCTATTTAATAAGTATTTAATGAGCCTATTTAATAAGCCTATTTATTGAGCCTATTTAATAAGCCTATTTATTGAGCCTATTTAATAAGCCTATTTATTGAGCCTATTTAATAAGCCTATTTATTGAGCCTATTTAATAAGTCTATTTAATAAGCCTATTTAAGAAGCCTATTTAATAAGTATTTAATGAGCCTATTTAATAAGTCTATTTAATAAGCCTATTTAATAGGCCTATTTATTAAGTCTAAGTTGCTGAAATAAGCCTATTTAATAAGCCTAAGTTTCTGAATGAGCCTATTTAATAAGCCTAAGTTGCTGAAATAAGCCTATTTAATAAGCCTAAGTTGCTGAATAAGCCTATTTAATAAGCCTAAGTTGCTGAAATAAGCCTATTTAATAAGTCTAAGTTGCTGAAATGAGGCTATTTAATAAGCCTAAGTTGCTGAAATAAGCCTATTTAATAAGCCTTAGTTGCTGAAATAAGGCTATTTAATAAGTCTAAGTTCCTGAAATAAGCCTATTTAATAAGCCTAAGTTGCTGAAATAAGTATATTTAATAAGCATAAGTTGCTGAAATAAGCCTATTTAATGAGTCTAAGTTGCTGAAATAAGGCTATTTAATAAGTCTAAGTTGCTGAAATAAGCCTATTTAATAAGCCCAAGTTGCTGAAATAAGCCTACTTAATTAGGCTATTTAATAAGCCTAAGTTGCTGAAATAAGCCTATTTAATGAGGCTATTTAATAAGTCTATTTAATAAGCCTATTTATTAAGCCTATTTAATAAGCCTATTTAATAAGCCTATTTAATACGCCTATTTAATAAACATATTTAATAAGTATTTAATAAGCCTATTTAATAAGTCTATTTAATAAGCCTTTTTAATAAGCCTATTTAATAAGCCTATTTAATAAGCCTATTTAATAAGTCTATTTAATAAGTCTATTTAATAAGCCTATTTAATAAGTATTTAATGAGCCTATTTAATAAGCCTATTTATTGAGCCTATTTAATAAGCCTATTTATTGAGCCTATTTAATAAGCCTATTTATTGAGCCTATTTAATAAGCCTATTTATTGAGCCTATTTAATAAGCCTATTTAATAAGTCTATTTAATAAGCCTATTTAATAAGCCTATTTAATATGCCTATTTATTGAGCCTATTTAATAAGCCTATTTAACAAGCCTATTTATTGAGCCTATTAAATAAGTCTATTTAATATGCCTATTTAATAAGTATTTAATGAGCCTATTTAATAAGTCGATTTAATAAGCCTATTTAATAAGGCTATTTAATGAGCCTAAGTTGCTGAAATAAGCCTACTTAATTAGGCTATTTAATAAGCCTAAGTTGCTGAAATAAGCCTATTTAATAAGCGTAAGTTGCTGAAATAAGGCTATTTAATAAGTCTAAGTTGCTGAAATAAGCCTATTTAATAAGCCTAAGTTGCTGAAATAAGCCTATTTAATAAGCCTATTTACTAAGCCTAAGTTGCTGAAATAAGCCTATTTAATAAGCCTATTTAATAAGCCTATTTAATAGGCCTATTTAATAAGTCTAAGTTGCTGAAATAAGCCTATTTAATAAGCCTATTTAATAGGCCTATTTAATAAGTCTAAGTTGCTGAAATAAGCCTATTTAATAAGCCTAAGTTGCTGAATAAACCTATTTAATAAGTCTAAGTTGCTGAAATAAGCCTATTTAATAAGGCTATTTAATAAGCCTAAGTTGCTGAAGAAGCCTATTTAATAAGTCTAAGTTGCTGAAATAAGGCTATTTAATAAGCTTAAGTTGCTGAAATAAGGCTATTTAATAAGTTTAAGTTGCTGAAATAAGCCTATTTAATAAGCCTAAGTTGCTGAAATAAGCCTATTTAATAAGGCTACTTAATGAGCCTAAGTTGCTGAAATAAGCCTATTTAATAAGCATGAGTTTCTGAACTAAGCCTATTTCAAAAGGTATATTTAATAAGTCTAAGTCGCTGAAATAAACCTATTTAAAAATGCTATTTAATAAGCCTAAGTTGCTGAAATAAACCTGTTTAATAAGGCTATTTAATAAGCATAAGCTGCTGAAATAAGCTTATTTAATAAGCCTAAGTTGCTGAAATAAGCCTATTTAATAAGCCTAAGTTGCTAAAATAAGCCTATTTTATGAGGCTATTTAATAAGTCTATTTAATAAGCCTATTTATTAAGCCTATTTAATAAGCCTATTTAATAAGCCTATTTAATACGCCTATTTAATAAACATATTTAATAAGTATTTAATGAGCCTATTTAATAAGTCTATTTAATAAGCCTTTTTAATAAGCCTATTTAATAAGCCTATTTAATAAGCCTATTTAATAAGTCTATTTAAAAAGTCTATTTAATAAGCCTATTTAATAAATATTTAATGAGCCTATTTAATAAGCCTATTTATTGAGCCTATTTAATAAGCCTATTTATTGAGCCTATTTAATAAGCCTATTTATTGAGCCTATTTAATAAGCCTATTTATTGAGCCTATTTAATAAGCCTATTTAATAAGTCTATTTAATAAGCCTATTTAATAAGCCTATTTAATACGCCTATTTATTGAGCCTATTTAATAAGCCTATTTAACAAGCCTATTTATTGAGCCTATTTAATAAGTCTATTTAATAAGTTATTTAATAAGTATTTAATGAGCCTATTTAATAAGTCTATTTAATAAGCCTATTTAATAAGGCTATTTAATGAGCCTAAGTTGCTGAAATAAGCCTATTTAATAAGCCTATTTGATAGGCCTATTTAATAAGTCTGAGTTGCTGAAATAAGCCTATTTAATAAGCCTAAGTTTCTGAATGAGCCTATTTAATAAGCCTAAGTTGCTGAGATAAGCCTATTTAATAAGCCTAAGTTGCTGAATAAGCCTATTTAATAAGCCTAAGTTGCTGAATAAACCTATTTAATAAGTCTAAGTTGCTGAATAAGCCTATTTAATAAGCCTAAGTTGCTGAAATAAGCCTATTTAATAAGTCTAAGTTGCTGAAATAAGGCTATTTAATAAGCCTAAGTTGCTGAAATAAGCCTATTTAATAAGCCTAAGTTGCTGAAATAAGGCTATTTAATAAGTCTAAGTTGCTGAAATAAGCCTATTTAATAAGCCTAAGTTGCTAAAATAAGCCAATTTAATGAGGCTATTTAATAAGTCTATTGTATAACCCTATTTAATACGCCTATTTAATAAGCCTATTTAATACGCCTATTTAAGAAAACTATTTAATATTATTTAATGAGCCTATTTAATAAGTCTATTTAATAAGCCTTTTAAATAAGCTTATTTAATAAGCCTATGTAATAAGCCTATTTAATAAGTCTATTTAATAAGCCTATTTAATAAGTATTTAATGAGCCTATTTAATAATCCTATTTATTGAGCCTATTTAATAAGCCTATTTATTGAGCCTATTTAATAAGCCTATTTATTGAGCCTATTTAATAAGCCTATTTATTGAGCCTATTTAATAAGTCTATTTAATAAGCCTATTTAATAAGCCTATTTAATAAGCCTATCTATTGAGCCTATTTAATAAGCCTATTTAATAAGTCTATTTATTGAGCCTATTTAATAAGTCTATTTAATAAGCCTATTTAATAAGTATTTAATGAGCTTATTTAATAAGTCTATTTAATATGCCTATTAAATAAGGCTGTTTAATGAGCCTAAGTTGCTGAAAAAGCCTACTTAATAAGCCTATTTGATAGGCCTATTTAATAAGTCTAAGTTGCTGAAATAAGCCTATTTAATAAGCCTAAGTTTCTGAATGAGCCTATTTAATAAGCCTAAGTTGCTGAAATGAACCTATTTAATAAGGCTATTTAATGAGCCTAAGTTGCTGAAATAAGCCTATTTAATAAGCCTAAGTTGCTGAAATAAACCTATTTAATAAGGCTATTTAATGAGCCTAAGTTGCTGAAATAAGCCTATTTAATAAGCCTAAGTTTCTGAACTAAGCCTATTTAAAAAGGTATATTTAATAAGTCTAAGTTGCTGAAATAAACCTATTTAAAAATGCTATTTAATAAGCCTAAGTTGCTGAAATAAACCTGTTTAATAAGGCTATTTAATAAGCATATGTTGCTGAAATAAGCTTATTTAATAAGCCTAAGTTGCTGAAATAAGCCTATTTAATAAGGCTATTTAATAAGTCTAAGTTGCTGAAATAAACCTATTTAATAAGCCTAAGTTGCTAAAATAAGCCTATTTAATGAGGCTATTTAATAAGTCTATTTAATAAGCCTATTTATTAAGCCTATTTAATAAGCCTATATAATATGCCTATTTAATACGCCTATTTAATAAACATATTTAATAAGTATTTAATGAGCCTATTTAATAAGTCGATTTAATAAGCCTTTTTAATAAGCCTATTTAATAAGTCAATTTAATAAGCCTATTTAATAAGTATTTAATGAGCCTATTTAATGAGCCTATTTATTGAGCCTATTTAATAAGCCTATTTATTGAGCCTATTTAATAAGCCTATTTAATAAGTCTATTTAATAAGCCTATTTAATAAGCCTATTTAACACGCCTATTTATTGAGCCTATTTAATAAACCTATTTAATAAGCCTATTTATTGAGCCTATTTAATAAGTCTATTTATTAAGCCTATTTAATAAGCCTATTTAATAAGTATTTAATGAGCCTATTTAATAAGTCTATTTAATAAGCCTATTTAATAAGGCTATTTAATGAGCCTAAGTTGCTGAATGAGCCTATTTAATAAGCCTAAGTTGCTGAAAAAAGCCTATTTAATAAGCCTAAGTTGCTGAATAAGCCTATTTAATAAGCCTCAGTTGCTGAATAAACCTATTTAATAAGTCTAAGTTGCTGAAATAAGCTTATTTAATAAGGCTATTTAATAAGCCTAAGTTGCTGAATAAGCCTATTTAATAAGGCTATTTAATGAGCCTAAGTTGCTGAAATAAGACCATTTAATAAGCCTAAGTTTCTGAACTAAGCATATTTAAAAAGGTAGATTTAATAAATCTAAGTTGCTGAAATAAACCTATTTAAAAATGCTATTTAATAAGCCTAAGTTGCTGAAATAAACCTGTTTAATAAGGCTATTTAATAAGCCTAAGTTGCTGAAAAAAGCCTATTTAATAAGCCTAAGTTGCTGAATAAGCCTATTTAATAAGCCTAAGTTGCTGAATAAACCTATTTAATAAGTCTAAGTTGCTGAAATAAGCTTATTTAATAAGGCTATTTAATAAGCCTAAGTTGCTGAATAAGCCTATTTAATAAGGCTATTTAATGAGCCTAAGTTGCTGAAATAAGACTATTTAATAAGCCTAAGTTTCTGAACTAAGCCTATTTAAAAAGGTAGATTTAATAAATCTAAGTTGCTGAAATAAACCTATTTAAAAATGCTATTTAATAAGCCTAAGTTGCTGAAATAAACCTGTTTAATAAGGCTATTTAATAAGCATATGTTGCTGAAATAAGCTTATTTAATAAGCCTAAGTTGCTGAAATAAGCCTATTTAATAAGGCTCTTTAATAAGTCTAAGTTGCTGAAATAAACCTTTTTAATAAGCCTAAGTTGCTAAAATAAGCCTATTTAATGAGGCTATTTAATAAGTCTATTTAATAAGCCTATTTAATAAGCCTATTTAATAAGCCTATTTAATAAGTCTATTTAATAAGTCTATTTAATAAGCCTATTTAATAAGTATTTAATGAGCCTATTTAACAAGCCTATTTATTGAGCCTATTTAATAAGCCTATTTATTGAGCCTATTTAATAAGCCTATTTATTGAGCCTATTTAATAAGCCTATTTATTGAGCCTATTTAATAAGCCTATTTATTGAGCCTATTTAATAAGCCTATTTAATAAGTATATTTAATAAGCCTATTTAATAAGCCTATTTAATATGCCTATTCATTGAGCCTATTTAATAAGCCTATTTAATATGCCTATTTATTGAGCCTATTTAATAAGTCTATTTAATAAGCCTATTTAATAGGCCTATTTAATAAGTTTAAGTTGCTGAAATAAGCCTATTTAATAAGCCTATTTAATAGGCCTATTTAATAAGTCTAAGTTGCTGAAATAAGCCTTTTTAATCAGCGTAAGTTGCTGAAATAAGCCTATTTAATAAGCCCAAGTTGCTGAAATAAGCCTACTTAATTAGGCTATTTAATAAGCCTAAGTTGCTGAAATAAGCCTATTTAATAAGCGTAAGTTGCTGAAATAAGGCTATTTAATAAGTCTAAGTTGCTGAAATAAGCCTATTTAATAAGCCTAAGTTGCTGAAATAAGCCTATTTAATAAGCCTATTTAATAAGCCTAAGTTGCTGAAATAAGCCTATTTAATAAGCCTATTTAATAGGCCTATTTAATAAGTCTAATTTGCTGAAATAAGCCTATTTAATAAGCCTATTTAATAGGCCTATTTAATAAGTCTAAGTTGCTGAAATAAGCCTATTTAATAAGCCTAAGTTGCTGAATGAGCCTATTTAATAAGCCTAAGTTGCTGAAATAAGCCTATTTAATAAGCCTAAGTTGCTGAATAAGCCTATTTAATAAGCCTAAGTTGCTGAATAAACCTATTTAATAAGTCTAAGTTGCTGAAATAAGCCTATTTAATAAAACTATTTAATAAGCCTAAGTTGCTGAATAAGCCTATTTAATAAGGCTCTTTAATAAGTCTAAGTTGCTGAAATAAACCTTTTTAATAAGCCTAAGTTGCTAAAATAAGCCTATTTAATGAGGCTATTTAATAAGTCTATTTAATAAGCCTATTTAATAAGCCTATTTAATAAGCCTATTTAATAAGTCTATTTAATAAGTCTATTTAATAAGCCTATTTAATAAGTATTTAATGAGCCTATTTAACAAGCCTATTTATTGAGCCTATTTAATAAGCCTATTTATTGAGCCTATTTAATAAGCCTATTTATTGAGCCTATTTAATAAGCCTATTTATTGAGCCTATTTAATAAGCCTATTTAATAAGTATATTTAATAAGCCTATTTAATAAGCCTATTTAATATGCCTATTCATTGAGCCTATTTAATAAGCCTATTTAATAGGCCTATTTAATAAGTCTAAGTTGCTGAAATAAGCCTTTTTAATCAGCGTAAGTTGCTGAAATAAGCCTATTTAATAAGCCCAAGTTGCTGAAAAAAGCCTACTTAATTAGGCTATTTAATAAGCCTAAGTTGCTGAAATAAGCCTATTTAATAAGCGTAAGTTGCTGAAATAAGGCTATTTAATAAGTCTAAGTTGCTGAAATAAGCCTATTTAATAAGCCTAAGTTGCTGAAATAAGCCTATTTAATAAGCCTATTTAATAAGCCTAAGTTGCTGAAATAAGCCTATTTAATAAGCCTATTTAATAGGCCTATTTAATAAGTCTAATTTGCTGAAATAAGCCTATTTAATAAGACTATTTAATAGGCCTATTTAATAAGTCTAAGTTGCTGAAATAAGCCTATTTAATAAGCCTAAGTTGCTGAATGAGCCTATTTAATAAGCCTAAGTTGCTGAAATAAGGCTATTTAATGAGCCTAAGTTGCTGAAATAAGACTATTTAATAAGCCTAAGTTTCTGAACTAAGCCTATTTAAAAAGGTAGATTTAATAAATCTAAGTTGCTGAAATAAACCTATTTAAAAATGCTATTTAATAAGCCTAAGTTGCTGAAATAAACCTGTTTAATAAGGCTATTTAATAAGCATATGTTGCTGAAATAAGCTTATTTAATAAGCCTAAGTTGCTGAAATAAGCCTATTTAATAAGGCTCTTTAATAAGTCTAAGTTGCTGAAATAAACCTTTTTAATAAGCCTAAGTTGCTAAAATAAGCCTATTTAATGAGGCTATTTAATAAGTCTATTTAATAAGCCTATTTAATAAGCCTATTTAATAAGCCTATTTAATAAGTCTATTTAATAAGTCTATTTAATAAGCCTATTTAATAAGTATTTAATGAGCCTATTTAACAAGCCTATTTATTGAGCCTATTTAATAAGCCTATTTATTGAGCCTATTTAATAAGCCTATTTATTGAGCCTATTTAATAAGCCTATTTATTGAGCCTATTTAATAAGCCTATTTATTGAGCCTATTTAATAAGCCTATTTAATAAGTATATTTAATAAGCCTATTTAATAAGCCTATTTAATATGCCTATTCATTGAGCCTATTTAATAAGCCTATTTAATATGCCTATTTATTGAGCCTATTTAATAAGTCTATTTAATAAGCCTATTTAATAGGCCTATTTAATAAGTTTAAGTTGCTGAAATAAGCCTATTTAATAAGCCTATTTAATAGGCCTATTTAATAAGTCTAAGTTGCTGAAATAAGCCTTTTTAATCAGCGTAAGTTGCTGAAATAAGCCTATTTAATAAGCCCAAGTTGCTGAAATAAGCCTACTTAATTAGGCTATTTAATAAGCCTAAGTTGCTGAAATAAGCCTATTTAATAAGCGTAAGTTGCTGAAATAAGGCTATTTAATAAGTCTAAGTTGCTGAAATAAGCCTATTTAATAAGCCTAAGTTGCTGAAATAAGCCTATTTAATAAGCCTATTTAATAAGCCTAAGTTGCTGAAATAAGCCTATTTAATAAGCCTATTTAATAGGCCTATTTAATAAGTCTAATTTGCTGAAATAAGCCTATTTAATAAGCCTATTTAATAGGCCTATTTAATAAGTCTAAGTTGCTGAAATAAGCCTATTTAATAAGCCTAAGTTGCTGAATGAGCCTATTTAATAAGCCTAAGTTGCTGAAATAAGCCTATTTAATAAGCCTAAGTTGCTGAATAAGCCTATTTAATAAGCCTAAGTTGCTGAATAAACCTATTTAATAAGTCTAAGTTGCTGAAATAAGCCTATTTAATAAAACTATTTAATAAGCCTAAGTTGCTGAATAAGCCTATTTAATAAGGCTCTTTAATAAGTCTAAGTTGCTGAAATAAACCTTTTTAATAAGCCTAAGTTGCTAAAATAAGCCTATTTAATGAGGCTATTTAATAAGTCTATTTAATAAGCCTATTTAATAAGCCTATTTAATAAGCCTATTTAATAAGTCTATTTAATAAGTCTATTTAATAAGCCTATTTAATAAGTATTTAATGAGCCTATTTAACAAGCCTATTTATTGAGCCTATTTAATAAGCCTATTTATTGAGCCTATTTAATAAGCCTATTTATTGAGCCTATTTAATAAGCCTATTTATTGAGCCTATTTAATAAGCCTATTTAATAAGTATATTTAATAAGCCTATTTAATAAGCCTATTTAATATGCCTATTCATTGAGGCTATTTAATAAGCCTATTTAATAGGCCTATTTAATAAGTCTAAGTTGCTGAAATAAGCCTTTTTAATCAGCGTAAGTTGCTGAAATAAGCCTATTTAATAAGCCCAAGTTGCTGAAAAAAGCCTACTTAATTAGGCTATTTAATAAGCCTAAGTTGCTGAAATAAGCCTATTTAATAAGCGTAAGTTGCTGAAATAAGGCTATTTAATAAGTCTAAGTTGCTGAAATAAGCCTATTTAATAAGCCTAAGTTGCTGAAATAAGCCTATTTAATAAGCCTATTTAATAAGCCTAAGTTGCTGAAATAAGCCTATTTAATAAGCCTATTTAATAGGCCTATTTAATAAGTCTAATTTGCTGAAATAAGCCTATTTAATAAGACTATTTAATAGGCCTATTTAATAAGTCTAAGTTGCTGAAATAAGCCTATTTAATAAGCCTAAGTTGCTGAATGAGCCTATTTAATAAGCCTAAGTTGCTGAAATAAGCCTATTTAATAAGCCTAAGTTGCTGAATAAGCCTATTTAATAAGCCTAAGTTGATGAATAAACCTATTTAATAAGTCTAAGTTGCTGAAATAAGCCTATTTAATAAGCCTATTTAATAAGTCTAAGATGCTGAAATAAGGCTATTTAATAAGCCTAAGTTGCTGAAATAAGGCTATTTAATAAGTCTAAGTTGCTGAAATAAGGCTATTTAATAAGCCTAAGTTGCTGAAATAAGGCTATTTAATAAGCCTAAGTTGCTGAAATAAGGCTATTTAATAAGTTTAAGTTGCTGAAATAAGCCTATTTAATAAGCCTAAGTTGCTGAAATAAGCCTATTTAATAAGGCTATTTAATGAGCCTAAGTTGCTGAACTAAGCCTATTTAAAAAGGTATATTTAATAAGTCTAAGTTGCTGAAATAAACCTATTTAAAAATGTTATTTAATAAGCCTAAGTTGCTGAAATAAACCTGTTTAATAAGGCTATTTAATAGCATAAGTTGCTGAAATAAGCTTATTTAATAAGCCTAAGTTGCTGAAATAAGCCTATTTAATAAGGCTCTTTAATAAGTCTAAGTTGCTGAAATAAACCTTTTTAATAAGCCTAAGTTGCTAAAATAAGCCTATTTAATGAGGCTATTTAATAAGTCTATTTAATAAGCCTATTTAATAAGCCTATTTAATAAGTCTATTTAATAAGTCTATTTAATAAGCCTATTTAATAAGTATTTAATGAGCCTATTTAACAAGCCTATTTATTGAGCCTATTTAATAAGCCTATTTATTGAGCCTATTTAATATGCCTATTTATTGAGCCTATTTAATAAGCCTATTTATTGAGCCTATTTAATAAGCCTATTCATTGAGCCTATTTAATAAGCCTATTTAATAAGTATATTTAATAAGCCTATTTAATAAGCCTATTTAATATGCCTATTTATTGAGCCTATTTAATAAGCCTATTTAATATGCCTATTTATTGAGCCTATTTAATAAGTCTATTTAATACACCTATTTAATAGGCCTATTTAATAAGTCTAAGTTGCTGAAATAAGCCTATTTAATAAGCCTATTTAATAGGCCTACTTAATAAGTCTAAGTTGCTGAAATAAGCCTTTTTAATCAGCGTAAGTTGCTGAAATAAGCCTATTTAATAAGCCTAAGTTGCTGAAATAAGCCTATTTAATAAGCCTATTTAATAAGCCTAAGTTGCTGAAATAAGCCTATTTAATAAGCCTATTTAATAGGCCTATTTAATAAGTCTAATTTGCTGAAATAAGCCTATTTAATAAGCCTATTTAATAGGCCTATTTAATAAGTCTAAGTTGCTGAAATAAGCCTATTTAATAAGCCTAAGTTGCTGAATGAGCCTATTTAATAAGCCTAAGTTGCTGAAATAAGCCTATTTAATAAGCCTAAGTTGCTGAATAAGCCTATTTAATAAGCCTAAGTTGCTGAATAAACCTATTTAATAAGTTTAAGTTGCTGAAATAAGCCTATTTAATAAGGCTATTTAATAAGCCTAAGTTGCTGAATAAGCCTATTTAATAAGTCTAAGTTGCTGAAATAAGGCTATTTAATAAGCCTAAGTTGCTGAAATAAGGCTATTTAATAAGTTTAAGTTGCTGAACTAAGCCTATTTAAAAAGGTATATTTAATAAGTGTAAGTTGCTAAAATAAACCTATTTAAAAATGCTATTTAATAAGCCTAAGTTGCTGAAATAAACCTGTTTAATAAGGCTATTTAATAAGCATAAGTTGCTGAAATAAGCTTATTTAATAAGCCTAAGTTGCTGAAATAAGCCTATTTAATAAGGCTATTTAATAAGTCTAAGTTGCTGAAATAAACCTATTTAATAAGCCTAAGCGCTAAAATAAGCCTATTTAATGAGGCTATTTAATAAGTCTATTTAATAAGCCTTTTTAATAAGCCTATTTAATAAGTCTATTTAATAAGCTTATTTAATAAGTATTTAATGAGCCTATTTAATTAGCCTATTTATTGAGCCTATTTAATAAGCCTATTTATTGAGCCTATTTAATAAGCCTATTTAATAAGTCTATTTAATAAGCCTATTTAATAAGCCTATTTAACATGCCTATTTATTGAGCCTATTTAATAAGCCTATTTAATAAGCCTATTTATTGAGCCTATTTAATAAGTCTATTTATTAAGCCTATTTAATAAGCCTATTTAATAAGTATTTAATGAGCCTATTTAATAAGTCTATTTAATAAGCCTATTTAATAAGGCTATTTAATGAGCCTAAGTTGCTGAAATAAGCCTATTTAATAAGCCTATTTAATAGGCCTATTTAATAAGTCTAAGTTGCTGAAATAAGCCTATTTAATAAGCCTAAGTTTCTGAATGAGCCTATTTAATAAGCCTAAGTTGCTGAAAAAAGCCTATTTAATAAGCCTAAGTTGCTGAATAAGCCTATTTAATAAGCCTAAGTTGCTGAATAAACCTATTTAATAAGTCTAAGTTGCTGAAATAAGCTTATTTAATAAGGCTATTTAATAAGCCTAAGTTGCTGAATAAGCCTATTTAATAAGGCTATTTAATGAGCCTAAGTTGCTGAACTAAGACTATTTAATAAGCCTAAGTTGCTGAAATAAGCCTATTTAATAAGGCTCTTTAATAATTCTAAGTTGCTTAAATAAACCTTTTTAATAAGCCTAAGTTGCTAAAATAAGCCTATTTAATGAGGCTATTTAATAAGTCTATTTAATAAGCCTATTTAATAAGCCTATTTAATAAGCCTATTTAATAAGTCTATTTAATAAGTCTATTTAATAAGCCTATTTAATAAGTATTTAATGAGCCTATTTAAAAAGCCTATTTATTGAGCCTATTTAATAAGCCTATTTATTGAGCCTATTTAATAAGCCTATTTATTGAGCCTATTTAATAAGCCTATTTATTGAGCCTATTTAATAAGCCTATTTATTGAGCCTATTTAATAAGCCTATTTAATAAGTATATTTAATAAGCCTATTTAATAAGCCTATTTAATATGCCTATTCATTGAGCCTATTTAATAAGCCTATTTAATATGCCTATTTATTGAGCCTATTTAATAAGTCTATTTATTAAGCCTATTTAATAAGCCTATTTAATAAGTATTTAATGAGCCTATTTAATAAGTCTATTTAATAAGCCTATTTAATAAGGCTATTTAATAAGTCTATTTAATAAGTCTATTTAATAAGCCTATTTAATAAGTATTTAATGAGCCTATTTAACAAGCCTATTTATTGAGCCTATTTAATAAGCCTATTTATTGAGCCTATTTAATATGCCTATTTATTGAGCCTATTTAATAAGCCTATTTATTGAGCCTATTTAATAAGCCTATTTATTGAGCCTATTTAATAAGCCTATTTAATAAGTATATTTAATAAGCCTATTTAATAAGCCTATTTAATATGCCTATTCATTGAGCCTATTTAATAAGCCTATTTAATATGCCTATTTATTGAGCCTATTTAATAAGTCTATTTAATACGCCTATTTAATAGGCCTATTTAATAAGTCTAAGTTGCTGAAATAAGCCTATTTAATAAGCCTATTTAATAGGCCTACTTAATAAGTCTAAGTTGCTGAAATAAGCCTTTTTAATCAGCGTAAGTTGCTGAAATAAGCCTATTTAATAAGCCCAAGTTGCTGAAATAAGCCTACTTAATTAGGCTATTTAATAAGCCTAAGTTGCTGAAATAAGCCTATTTAATAAGCGTAAGTTGCTGAAATAAGGCTATTTAATAAGTCTAAGTTGCTGAAATAAGCCTATTTAATAAGCCTAAGTTGCTGAAATAAGCCTATTTAATAAGCCTATTTAATAAGCCTAAGTTGCTGAAATAAGCCTATTTAATAAGCCTATTTAATAGGCCTATTTAATAAGTCTAATTTGCTGAAATAAGCCTATTTAATAAGCCTATTTAATAGGCCTATTTAATAAGTCTAAGTTGCTGAAATAAGCCTATTTAATAAGCCTAAGTTGCTGAATGAGCCTATTTAATAAGCCTAAGTTGCTGAAATAAGCCTATTTAATAAGCCTAAGTTGCTGAATAAGCCTATTTAATAAGCCTAAGTTGCTGAATAAACCTATTTAATAAGTCTAAGTTGCTGAAATAAGCCTATTTAATAAGGCTATTTAATAAGCCTAAGTTGCTGAATAAGCCTATTTAATAAGTCTAAGTTGCTGAAATAAGGCTATTTAATAAGCCTAAGTTGCTGAAATAAGGCTATTTAATAAGTTTAAGTTGCTGAAATAAGCCTATTTAATAAGCCTAAGTTGCTGAAATAAGCCTATTTAATAAGGCTATTTAATGAGCCTAAGTTGCTGAAATAAGCCTATTTAATAAGCCTAAGTTTCTGAACTAAGCCTATTTAAAAAGGTATATTTAATAAGTCTAAGTTGCTGAAATAAACCTATTTAAAAATGCTATTTAATAAGCCTAAGTTGCTGAAATAAACCTGTTTAATAAGGCTATTTAATAAGCATAAGTTGCTGAAATAAGCTTATTTAATAAGCCTAAGTTGCTGAAATAAGCCTATTTAATAAGGCTATTTAATAAGTCTAAGTTGCTGAAATAAACCTATTTAATAAGCCTAAGTTGCTAAAATAAGCCTATTTAATGAGGCTATTTAATAAGTCTATTTAATAAGCCTATTTATTAAGCCTATTTAATAAGCCTATTTAATATGCCTATTTAATACGCCTATTTAATAAACATATTTAATAAGTATTTAATGAGGCTATTTAATAAGTCTATTTAATAAGCCTATTTAATAAGCCTATTTAATAAGCTTATTTAATAAGTCTATTTAATAAGTCTATTTAATAAGCCTATTTAATAAGTATTTAATGAGCCTATTTAAAAAGCCTATTTATTGAGCCTATTTAATAAGCCTATTTATTGAGCCTATTTAATAAGCCTATTTATTGAGCCTATTTAATAAGCCTATTTATTGAGCCTATTTAATAAGCCTATTTATTGAGCCTATTTAATAAGCCTATTTAATAAGTATATTTAATAAGCCTATTTAATAAGCCTATTTAATATGCCTATTCATTGAGCCTATTTAATAAGCCTATTTAATATGCCTATTTATTGAGCCTATTTAATAAGTCTATTTATTAAGCCTATTTAATAAGCCTATTTAATAAGTATTTAATGAGCCTATTTAATAAGTCTATTTAATAAGCCTATTTAATAAGGCTATTTAATAAGTCTATTTAATAAGTCTATTTAATAAGCCTATTTAATAAGTATTTAATGAGCCTATTTAACAAGCCTATTTATTGAGCCTATTTAATAAGCCTATTTATTGAGCCTATTTAATATGCCTATTTATTGAGCCTATTTAATAAGCCTATTTATTGAGCCTATTTAATAAGCCTATTTATTGAGCCTATTTAATAAGCCTATTTAATAAGTATATTTAATAAGCCTATTTAATAAGCCTATTTAATATGCCTATTCATTGAGCCTATTTAATAAGCCTATTTAATATGCCTATTTATTGAGCCTATTTAATAAGTCTATTTAATACGCCTATTTAATAGGCCTATTTAATAAGTCTAAGTTGCTGAAATAAGCCTATTTAATAAGCCTATTTAATAGGCCTACTTAATAAGTCTAAGTTGCTGAAATAAGCCTTTTTAATCAGCGTAAGTTGCTGAAATAAGCCTATTTAATAAGCCCAAGTTGCTGAAATAAGCCTACTTAATTAGGCTATTTAATAAGCCTAAGTTGCTGAAATAAGCCTATTTAATAAGCGTAAGTTGCTGAAATAAGGCTATTTAATAAGTCTAAGTTGCTGAAATAAGCCTATTTAATAAGCCTAAGTTGCTGAAATAAGCCTATTTAATAAGCCTATTTAATAAGCCTAAGTTGCTGAAATAAGCCTATTTAATAAGCCTATTTAATAGGCCTATTTAATAAGTCTAATTTGCTGAAATAAGCCTATTTAATAAGCCTATTTAATAGGCCTATTTAATAAGTCTAAGTTGCTGAAATAAGCCTATTTAATAAGCCTAAGTTGCTGAATGAGCCTATTTAATAAGCCTAAGTTGCTGAAATAAGCCTATTTAATAAGCCTAAGTTGCTGAATAAGCCTATTTAATACGCCTAAGTTGCTGAATAAACCTATTTAATAAGTCTAAGTTGCTGAAATAAGCCTATTTAATAAGGCTATTTAATAAGCCTAAGTTGCTGAATAAGCCTATTTAATAAGTCTAAGTTGCTGAAATAAGGCTATTTAATAAGCCTAAGTTGCTGAAATAAGGCTATTTAATAAGTTTAAGTTGCTGAAATAAGCCTATTTAATAAGCCTAAGTTGCTGAAATAAGCCTATTTAATAAGGCTATTTAATGAGCCTAAGTTGCTGAAATAAGCCTATTTAATAAGCCTAAGTTTCTGAACTAAGCCTATTTAAAAAGGTATATTTAATAAGTCTAAGTTGCTGAAATAAACCTATTTAAAAATGCTATTTAATAAGCCTAAGTTGCTGAAATAAACCTGTTTAATAAGGCTATTTAATAAGCATAAGTTGCTGAAATAAGCTTATTTAATAAGCCTAAGTTGCTGAAATAAGCCTATTTAATAAGGCTATTTAATAAGTCTAAGTTGCTGAAATAAACCTATTTAATAAGCCTAAGTTGCTAAAATAAGCCTATTTAATGAGGCTATTTAATAAGTCTATTTAATAAGCCTATTTATTAAGCCTATTTAATAAGCCTATTTAATATGCCTATTTAATACGCCTATTTAATAAACATATTTAATAAGTATTTAATGAGCCTATTTAATAAGTCTATTTAATAAGCCTTTTTAATAAGCCTATTTAATAAGTCTATTTAATAAGCTTATTTAATAAGTATTTAATGAGCCTATTTAATGAGCCTATTTATTGAGCCTATTTAATAAGCCTATTTATTGAGCCTATTTAATAAGCCTATTTAATAAGTCTATTTAATAAGCCTATTTAATAAGCCTATTTAACATGCCTATTTATTGAGCCTATTTAATAAGCCTATTTAATAAGCCTATTTATTGAGCCTATTTAATAAGTCTATTTATTAAGCCTATTTAATAAGCCTATTTAATAAGTATTTAATGAGCCTATTTAATAAGTCTATTTAATAAGCCTATTTAATAAGGCTATTTAATGAGCCTAAGTTGCTGAAATAAGCCTATTTAATAAGCCTATTTAATAGGCCTATTGAATAAGTCTAAGTTGCTGAAATAAGCCTATTTAATAAGCCTAGGTTTCTGAATGAGCCTATTTAATAAGCCTAAGTTGCTGAAAAAAGCCTATTTAATAAGCCTAAGTTGCTGAATAAGCCTATTTAATAAGCCTAAGTTGCTGAATAAACCTATTTAATAAGTCTAAGTTGCTGAAATAAGCTTATTTAATAAGGCTATTTAATAAGCCTAAGTTGCTGAATAAGCTTATTTAATAAGGCTATTTAATGAGCCTAAGTTCCTGAAATAAGACTATTTAATAAGCCTAAGTTTCTGAACTAAGCCTATTTAAAAAGGTATATTTAATAAATCTAAGTTGCTGAAATAAACCTATTTAAAAATGCTATTTAATAAGCATAAGTTGCTGAAATAAGCTTATTTAATAAGCCTAAGTTGCTGAAATAAGCCTATTTAATAAGGCTCTTTAATAAGTCTAAGTTGCTGAAATAAGCTTATTTAATAAGTCTAAGTTGCTTAAATAAACCTTTTAATAAGCCTAAGTTGCTAAAATAAGCCTATTTAATGAGGCTATTTAATAAGTCTATTTAATAAGCCTATTTAATAAGCCTATTTAATAAGCCTATTTAATAAGTCTATTTAATGAGTCTATTTAATAAGTCTATTTAATAAGTATTTAATGAGCCTATTTAAAAAGCCTATTTATTGAGCCTATTTAATAAGCCTATTTATTGAGCCTATTTAATAAGCCTATTTATTGAGCCTATTTAATAAGCCTATTTATTGAGCCTATTTAATAAGCCTATTTATTGAGCCTATTTAATAAGCCTATTTAATAAGTATATTTAATAAGCCTATTTAATAAGCCTATTTAATTTGCCTATTCATTGAGCCTATTTAATAAGCCTATTTAATATGCCTATTTATTGAGCCTATTTAATAAGTCTATTTAATAAGCCTATTTAATAAGTATTTAATGAGCCTATTTAATAAGTCTATTTAATAAGCCTATTTAATAGGCCTATTTAATAAGTCTAAGTTGCTGAAATAAGCCTATTCAATCAGCCTATTTAATACGCCTATTTAATAAGTCTAAGTTGCTGAAATAAGCCTTTTTAATCAGCGTAAGTTGCTGAAATAAGCCTATTTAATAAGCCCAAGTTGCTGAAGTAAGCCTACTTAATTAGCTATTTAATAAGCCTAAGTTGCTGAAATAAGGCTATTTAATAAGTCTAAGTTGCTGAAATAAGCCTATTTAATAAGCCTAAGTTGCTGAAATAAGCCTATTTAATAAGCCTAAGTTGCTGAAATAAGCCTATTTAATAAGCCTATTTAATAGGTCTATTTAATAAGTCTAATTTGCTGAAATAAGCCTATTTAATAAGCCTATTTAATAGGCCTATTTAATAAGTCTAAGTTGCTGAAATAAGCCTATTTAATAAGCCTAAGTTGCTGAATGAGCCTATTTAATAAGCCTAAGTTGCTGAAATAAGCCTATTTAATAAGCCTAAGTTGCTGAATAAGCCTATTTAATAAGCCTAAGTTGCTGAATAAACCTATTTAATAAGTCTAAGTTGCTGAAATAAGCCTATTTAATAAGGCTATTTAATAAGCCTAAGTTGCTGAATAAGCCTATTTAATAAGTCTAAGTTGCTGAAATAAGGCTATTTAATTAGCCTAAGTTGCTGAAATAAGGCTATTTAATAAGTTTAAGTTGCTGAAATAAGCCTATTTAATAAGCCTAAGTTGCTGAAATAAGCCTATTTAATAAGGCTATTTAATGAGCCTAAGTTGCTGAAATAAGCCTATTTAATAAGCCTAAGTTTCTGAACTAAGCCTATTTAAAAAGGTATATTTAATAAGTCTAAGTTGCTGAAATAAACCTATTTAAAAATGCTATTTAATAAGCCTAAGTTGCTGAAATAAACCTGTTTAATAAGGCTATTTAATAAGCATAAGTTGCTGAAATAAGCTTATTTAATAAGCCTAAGTTGCTGAAATAAGCCTATTTAATAAGGCTATTTAATAAGTCTAAGTTGCTGAAATAAACCTATTTAATAAGCCTAAGTTGCTAAAATAAGCCTATTTAATGAGGCTATTTAATAAGTCTATTTAATAAGCCTATTTATTAAGCCTATTTAATAAGCCTATTTAATATGCCTATTTAATACGCCTATTTAATAAACATATTTAATAAGTATTTAATCAGCCTATTTAATAAGTCTATTTAATAAGCCTTTTTAATAAGCCTATTTAATAAGTCTATTTAATAAGCTTATTTAATAAGTATTTAATTAGCCTATTTAATGAGCCTATTTATTGAGCCTATTTAATAAGCCTATTTATTGAGCCTATTTAATAAGCCTATTTAATAAGTCTATTTAATAAGCCTATTTAATAAGCCTATTTAACATGCCTATTTATTGAGCCTATTTAATAAGCCTATTTAATAAGCCTATTTAATGAGCCTATTTAATAAGTCTATTTAATAAGCCTATTTAATAAGGCTATTTAATGAGCCTAAGTTGCTGAAATAAGCCTATTTAATAAGCCTATTTAATAGGCCTATTGAATAAGTCTAAGTTGCTGAAATAAGCCTATTTAATAAGCCTAAGTTTCTGAATGAGCCTATTTAATAAGCCTAAGTTGCTGAAAAAAGCCTATTTAATAAGCCTAAGTTGCTGAATAAGCCTATTTAATAAGCCTAAGTTGCTGAATAAACCTATTTAATAAGTCTAAGTTGCTGAAATAAGCTTATTTAATAAGGCTATTTAATAAGCCTAAGTTGCTGAATAAGCCTATTTAATAAGGCTATTTAATGAGCCTAAGTTGCTGAAATAAGACTATTTAATAAGCCTAAGTTTCTGAACTAAGCCTATTTAAAAAGGTATATTTAATAAATCTAAGTTGCTGAAATAAACCTATTTAAAAATGCTATTTAATAAGCCTAAGTTGCTGAAATAAACCGGTTTAATAAGGCTATTTAATAAGCATAAGTTCCTGAAATAAGCTTATTTAATAAGCCTAAGTTGCTGAAATAAGCCTATTTAATAAGGCTCTTTAATAAGTCTAAGTTGCTTAAATAAACCTTTTAATAAGCCTAAGTTGCTAAAATAAGCCTATTTAATGAGGCTATTTAATAAGTCTATTTAATAAGCCTATTTAATAAGCCTATTTAATAAGCCTATTTAATAAGTCTATTTAATAAGTCTATTTAATAAGCCTATTTAATAAGTATTTAATGAGCCTATTTAAAAAGCCTATTTATTGAGCCTATTTAATAAGCCTATTTATTGAGCCTATTTAATAAGCCTATTTATTGAGCCTATTTAATAAGCCTATTTATTGAGCCTATTTAATAAGCCTATTTATTGAGCCTATTTAATAAGCCTATTTAATAAGTATATTTAATAAGCCTATTTAATAAGCCTATTTAATATGCCTATTCATTGAGCCTATTTAATAAGCCTATTTAATATGCCTATTTATTGAGCCTATTTAATAAGTCTATTTAATAAGCCTATTTAATAAGCCTATTTAATAAGTATTTAATGAGCCTATTTAATAAGTCTATTTGATAAGCCTATTTAATAGGCCTATTTAATAAGTCTAAGTTGCTGAAATAAGCCTATTCAATCAGCCTATTTAATACGCCTATTTAATAAGTCTAAGTTGCTGAAATAAGCCTTTTTAATCAGCGTAAGTTGCTGAAATAAGCCTATTTAATAAGCCCAAGTTGCTGAAATAAGCCTACTTAATTAGGCTATTTAATAAGCCTAAGTTGCTGAAATAAGCCTATTTAATAAGCGTAAGTTGCTGAAATAAGGCTATTTAATAAGTCTAAGTTGCTGAAATAAGCCTATTTAATAAGCCTAAGTTGCTGAAATAAGCCTATTTAATAAGCCTAAGTTGCTGAAATAAGCCTATTTAATAAGCCTATTTAATAGGTCTATTTAATAAGTCTAATTTGCTGAAATAAGCCTATTTAATAAGCCTATTTAATAGGCCTATTTAATAAGTCTAAGTTGCTGAAATAAGCCTATTTAATAAGCCTAAGTTGCTGAATGAGCCTATTTAATAAGCCTAAGTTGCTGAAATAAGCCTATTTAATAAGCCTAAGTTGCTGAATAAGCCTATTTAATAAGCCTAAGTTGCTGAATAAACCTATTTAATAAGTCTAAGTTGCTGAAATAAGCCTATTTAATAAGGCTATTTAATAAGCCTAAGTTGCTGAATAAGCCTATTTAATAAGTCTAAGTTGCTGAAATAAGGCTATTTAATTAGCCTAAGTTGCTGAAATAAGGCTATTTAATAAGTTTAAGTTGCTGAAATAAGCCTATTTAATAAGCCTAAGTTGCTGAAATAAGCCTATTTAATAAGGCTATTTAATGAGCATAAGTTGCTGAAATAAGCCTATTTAATAAGCCTAAGTTTCTGAACTAAGCCTATTTAAAAAGGTATATTTAATAAGTCTAAGTTGCTGAAATAAACCTATTTAAAAATGCTATTTAATAAGCCTAAGTTGCTGAAATAAACCTGTTTAATAAGGCTATTTAATAAGCATAAGTTGCTGAAATAAGCTTATTTAATAAGCCTAAGTTGCTGAAATAAGCCTATTTAATAAGGCTATTTAATAAGTCTAAGTTGCTGAAATAAACCTATTTAATAAGCCTAAGTTGCTAAAATAAGCCTATTTAATGAGGCTATTTAATAAGTCTATTTAATAAGCCTATTTATTAAGCCTATTTAATAAGCCTATTTAATAAGCCTATTTAATACGCCTATTTAATAAACATATTTAATAAGTATTTAATGAGCCTATTTAATAAGTCTATTTAATAAGCCTTTTTAATAAGCCTATTTAATAAGTCTATTTAATAAGCCTATTTAATAAGTATTTAATGAGCCTATTTAATGAGCCTATTTATTGAGCCTATTTAATAAGCCTATTTATTGAGCCTATTTAATAAGCCTATTTAATACGTCTATTTAATAAGCCTATTTAATAAGCCTATTTAACACGCCTATTTATTGAGCCTATTTAATAAGCCTAAGTTGCTGAATAAGCCTATTTAATAAGCCTAAGTTGCTGAAATAAGCCTATTTAATAAGTCTAAGTTGCTGAAATAAGGCTATTTAATAAGCCTAAGTTGCTGAAATAAGCCTATTTAATAAGCCTAACTTGCTGAAATAAGGCTATTTAATAAGTCTAAGTTGCTGAAATAAGCCTATTTAATAAGCCTAAGTTGCTAAAATAAGCCTATTTAATGAGGCTATTTAATATGTCTATTTAATAAGCCTATTTTTAATAAGCCTATTTAATAAGCCTATTTAATACGCTTATTTAATAAACCGATTTAATAAGTATTTAATGAGCCTATTTAATAAGTCTATTTAATAATCCTTGTTAATAAGCTTATTTAATATGCCTATTTAATAAGCCTATTTAATAAGTGTATTTAATAAGGCTATTTAATGAGCCTAAGTTGCTGAAATAAGCCTATTTTATAAGCCTATTTAATAGGCCTATTTAATCAGCGTAAGTTGCTGAAATAAGCCTATTTAATAAGCCCAAGTTGCTGAAATAAGCCTACTTAATTATGCTATTTAATAAGCCTAAGTTGCTGAAATAAGCCTATTTAATAAGCGTAAGTTGCTGAAATAAGGCTATTTAATAAGTCTAAGTTGTTGAAATAAGCCTATTTAATAAGCCTATTTAATGGGCCTATTTAATATGTCTATGTTGCTGAAATAAGCCTATTTAATAAGCCTAAGTTGCTGAATGAGCCTTTTTAATAAGCCTAAGTTGCTGAAATAAGCCTATTTAATAAGCCTAAGTTGCTGAATAAGCCTATTTAATAAGCCTAAGTTGCTGAATAAACCTATTTAATAAGTCTAAGTTGCTGAAATAAGCCTATTTAATAAGGCTATTTAATAAGCCTAAGTTGTTGAATGAGCCTATTTAATAAGTCTAAGTTGCTGAAATAAGGCTATTTAATAAGCCTAAGTTGCTGAAATAAGGCTATTTAATAAGTTTAAGTTGCTGAAATAAGCCTATTTAATAAGCCTAAGTTGCTGAAATAAACCTATTTAATAAGGCTATTTAATGAGCCTAAGTTGCTGAAATAAGCCTATTTAATAAGCCTAAGTTTCTGAACTAAGCCTATTTAAAAAGGTATATTTAATAAGTCTAAGTTGCTGAAATAAACCTATTTAAAAATGCTATTTAATAAGCCTAAGTTGCTGAAATAAACCTGTTTAATAAGGCTATTTAATAAGCATACGTTGCTGAAATAAGCTTATTTAATAAGCCTAAGTTGCTGAAATAAGCCTATTTAATAAGGCTATTTAATAAGTCTAAGTTGCTGAAATAAACCTATTTATAAGCCTAAGTTGCTAAAATAAGCCTATTTAATGAGGCTATTTAATAAGTCTATTTAATAAGCCTATTTATTAAGCCTATTTAATAAGCCTATTTAATATGCCTATTTAATACGCCTATTTAATAAACATATTTAATAAGTATTTAATGAACCTATTTAATAAGTCGATTTAATAAGCCTTTTTAATAAGCCTATTTATTGAGCCTATTTAATAAGCCTATTTATTGAGCCTATTTAATAAGCCTATTTATTGAGCCTATTTAATAAGCCTATTTAATAGGCCTATTTAATAAGTCTAAGTTGCTGAAATAAGCCTATTTAATATGCCTATTTAATAGGCCTATTTAATAAGTCTAAGTTGCTGAAATAAGCCTATTTAATAAGCCTAAGTTTCTGAATGAGCCTATTTATAAGCCTAAGTTGCTGAAATAAGCCTATTTAATAAGCCTAAGTTGCTGAATAAGCCTATTTAATAAGCCTAAGTTGCTGAAATAAGCCTATTTAATAAGTCTAAGTTGCTGAAATAAGGCTATTTAATAAGCCTAAGTTGCTGAAATAAGCCTATTTAATAAGCCTAACTTGCTGAAATAAGGCTATTTAATAAGTCTAAGTTGCTGAAATAAGCCTATTTAATAAGCCTAAGTTGCTAAAATAAGCCTATTTAATGAGGCTATTTAATACGTCTATTTAATAAGCCTATTTTTAATAAGCCTATTTAATAAGCCTATTTAATACGCTTATTTAATAAACCGATTTAATAAGTATTTAATGAGCCTATTTAATAAGTCTATTTAATAATCCTTGTTAATAAGCTTATTTAATATGCCTATTTAATAAGCCTATTTAATAAGTGTATTTAATAAGGCAATTTAATGAGCCTAAGTTGCTGAAATAAGCCTATTTAATAAGCCTATTTAATAGGCCTATTTAATCAGCGTAAGTTGCTGAAATAAGCCTATTTAATAAGCCCAAGTTGCTGAAATAAGCCTACTTAATTATGCTATTTAATAAGCCTAAGTTGCTGAAATAAGCCTATTTAATAAGCGTAAGTTGATGAAATAAGGCTATTTAATAAGTCTAAGTTGTTGAAATAAGCCTATTTAATAAGCCTATTTAATGGGCCTATTTAATAAGTCTATGTTGCTGAAATAAGCCTATTTAATAAGCCTAAGTTGCTGAATGAGCCTTTTTAATAAGCCTAAGTTGCTGAAATAAGCCTATTTAATAAGCCTAAGTTGCTGAATAAGCCTATTTAATAAGCCTAAGTTGCTGAATAAACCTATTTAATAAGTCTAAGTTGCTGAAATAAGCCTATTTAATAAGTCTATTTAATAATCCTAAGTTGCTGAATGAGCCTATTTAATAAGTCTAAGTTGCTGAAATAAGGCTATTTAATAAGCCTAAGTTGCTGAAATAAGGCTATTTAATAAGTTTAAGTTGCTGAAATAAGCCTATTTAATAAGCCTAAGTTGCTGAAATAAACCTATTTAATAAGGCTATTTAATGAGCCTAAGTTGCTGAAATAAGCCTATTTAATAAGCCTAAGTTTCTGAACTAAGCCTATTTAAAAAGGTATATTTAATAAGTCTAAGTTGCTGAAATAAACCTATTTAAAAATGCTATTTAATAAGCCTAAGTTGCTGAAATAAACCTGTTTAATAAGGCTATTTAATAAGCATACGTTGCTGAAATAAGCTTATTTAATAAGCCTAAGTTGCTGAAATAAGCCTATTTAATAAGGCTATTTAATAAGTCTAAGTTGCTGAAATAAACCTATTTAATAAGCCTAAGTTGCTAAAATAAGCCTATTTAATGAGGCTATTTAATAAGTCTATTTAATAAGCCTATTTATTAAGCCTATTTAATAAGCCTATTTAATATGCCTATTTAATACGCCTATTTAATAAACATATTTAATAAGTATTTAATGAACCTATTTAATAAGTCGATTTAATAAGCCTTTTTAATAAGCCTATTTAATAAGTCAATTTAATAAGCCTATTTAATAAGAATTTAATGAGCCTATTTAATGAGCCTATTTATTGAGCCTATTTAATAAGCCTATTTATTGAGCCTATTTAATAAGCCTATTTAATAAGTCTATTTAATAAGCCTATTTAATAAGCCTATTTAACACGCCTATTTATTGAGCCTATTTAATATGCCTATTTAATAAGCCTATTTATTGAGCCTATTTAATAAGTGTATTTATTAAGCCTATTTAATAAGCCTATTTAATAAGTATTTAATGAGCCTATTTAATAAGTCTATTTAATAATCCAATTTAATAAGGCTATTTAATGAGCCTAAGTTGCTGAATGAGCCTATTTAATAAGCCTAAGTTGCTGAAAAAAGCCTATTTAATAAGCCTAAGTTGCTGAATAAGCCTATTTAATAAGCCTAAGTTGCTGAATAAACCTATTTAATAAGTCTAAGTTGCTGAAATAAGCTTATTTAATAAGGCTATTTAATAAGCCTAAGTTGCTGAATAAGCCTATTTAATAAGGCTATTTAATGAGCCTAAGTTGCTGAAATAAGACTATTTAATAAGCCTAAGTTTCTGAACTAAGCCTATTTAAAAGGTAGATTTAATAAATCTAAGTTGCTGAAATAAACCTATTTAAAAATGCTATTTAATAAGCCTAAGTTGCTGAAATAAACCTGTTTAATAAGGCTATTTAATAAGCATAAGTTGCTGAAATAAGCTTATTTAATAAGCCTAAGTTGCTGAAATAAGCCTATTTAATAAGGCTCTTTAATAAGTCTAAGTTGCTGAAATTAACCTTTTTAATAAGCCTAAGTTGCTAAAATAAGCCTATTTAATGAGGCTATTTAATAAGTCTATTTAATAAGCCTATTTAATAAGCCTATTTAATAAGCCTATTTAATAAGTCTATTTAATAAGTCTATTTAATAAGCCTATTTAATAAGTATTTAATGAGCCTATTTAACAAGCCTATTTATTGAGCCTATTTAATAAGCCTATTTATTGAGCCTATTTAATAAGCCTATTTATTGAGCCTATTTAATAAGCCTATTTATTGAGCCTATTTAATAAGCCTATTTATTGAGCCTATTTAATGAGCCTATTTAATAAGTATATTTAATAAGCCTATTTAATAAGCCTATTTAATATGCCTATTCATTGAGCCTATTTAATAAGCCTATTTAATATGCCTATTTATTGAGCCTATTTAATAAGTCTATTTAATAAGCCTATTTAATAAGCCTATTTAATAAGTATTTAATGAGCCTATTTAATAAGTCTATTTAATAAGCCTATTTAATAGGCCTATTTAATAAGTCTAAGTTGCTGAAATAAGCCTATTTAATAAGCCTATTTAATAGGCCTATTTAATAAGTCTAAGTTGCTGAAATAAGCCTTTTTAATCAGCGTAAGTTGCTGAAATAAGCCTATTTAATAAGCCCAAGTTGCTGAAATAAGCCTACTTAATTAGGCTATTTAATAAGCCTAAGTTGCTGAAATAAGCCTATTTAATAAGCGTAAGTTGCTGAAATAAGGCTATTTAATAAGTCTAAGTTGCTGAAATAAGCCTATTTAATAAGCCTAAGTTGCTGAAATAAGCCTATTTAATAAGCCTATTTAATAAGCCTAAATTGCTGAAATAAGCCTATTTAATAAGCCTATTTAATAGGCCTATTTAATAAGTCTAATTTGCTGAAATAAGCCTATTTAATAAGCCTATTTAATAGGCCTATTTAATAAGTCTAAGTTGCTGAAATAAGCCTATTTAATAAGCCTAAGTTGCTGAATGAGCCTATTTAATAAGCCTAAGTTGCTGAAATTAGCCTATTTAATAAGCCTAAGTTGCTGAATAAGCCTATTTAATAAGCCTAAGTTGCTGAATAAACCTATATAATAAGTCTAAGTTGCTGAAATAAGCCTATTTAATAAGGCTATTTAATAAGCCTAAGTTGCTGAATAAGCCTATTTAATAAGTCTAAGTTGCTGAAATAAGGCTATTTAATAAGCCTAAGTTGCTGAAATAAGGCTATTTAATAAGTTTAAGTTGCTGAAATAAGCCTATTTAATAAGCCTAAGTTGCTGAAATAAGCCTATTTAATAAGGCTATTTAATGAGCCTAAGTTGCTGAAATAAGCCTATTTAATAAGCCTAAGTTTCTGAACTAAGCCTATTTAAAAAGGTATATTTAATAAGTCTAAATTGCTGAAATAAACCTATTTAAAAATGCTATTTAATAAGCCTAAGTTGCTGAAATAAACCTGTTTAATAAGGCTATTTAATAAGCATAAGTTGCTGAAATAAGCCTATTTAATAAGGCTATTTAATAAGTCTAAGTTGCTGAAATAAACCTATTTAATAAGCCTAAGTTGCTAAAATAAGCCTATTTAATGAGGCTATTTAATAAGTCTATTTAATAAGCCTATTTATTAAGCCTATTTAATAAACCTATTTAATATGCCTATTTAATACGCCTATTTAATAAACATATTTAATAAGTATTTAATGAGCCTATTTAATAAGTCTATTTAATAAGCCTTTTTAATAAGCCTATTTAATAAGTCTATTTAATAAGCCTATTTAATAAGTATTTAATGAGCCTATTTAATGAGCCTATTTATTGAGCCTATTTAATAAGCCTATTTATTGAGCCTATTTAATAAGCCTATTTAATAAGTCTATTTAATAAGCCTATTTAATAAGCCAATTTAACACGCCTATTTATTGAGCCTATTTAATAAGCCTATTTAATAAGCCTATTTATTGAGCCTATTTAATGAGTCTATTTATTAAGCCTATTTAATACGCCTATTTAATAAGTATTTAATGAGCCTATTTAATAAGTCTATTTAATAAGCCTATTTAATAAGGCTATTTAATGAGCCTACGTTGCTGAAATAAGCCTATTTAATAAGCCTATTTAATAGGCCTATTTAATAAGTCTAAGTTGCTGAAATAAGCCTATTTAATAAGCCTAAGTTTCTGAATGAGCCTATTTAATAAGCCTAAGTTGCTGAATAAACCTATTTAATAAGTCTAAGTTGCTTAAATAAGCTTATTTAATAAGGCTATTTAATAAGCCTAAGTTGCTGAATAAGCCTATTTAATAAGGCTATTTTAATAAGTTTAAGTTGCTGAAATAAACCTTTTTAATAAGCCTAAGTTGCTAAAATAAGCCTATTTAATGAGGCTATTTAATAACTCTATTTAATAAGCCTATTTAATAAGCCTATTTAATAAGCCTATTTAATAAGTCTATTTAATAAGTCTATTTAATAAGCCTATTTAATAAGTATTTAATGAGCCTATTTAAAAAGCCTATTTATTGAGCCTATTTAATAAGCCTATTTATTGAGCCTATTTAATAAGCCTATTTATTGAGCCTATTTAATAAGCCTATTTATTGAGCCTATTTAATAAGCCTATTTATTGAGCCTATTTAATAAGCCTATTTAATAAGTATATTTAATAAGCCTATTTAATAAGCCTATTTAATATGCCTATTCATTGAGCCTATTTAATAAGCCTATTTGATATGCCTATTTATTGAGCCTATTTAATAAGTCTATTTAATAAGCCTATTTAATAAGCCTATTTAATAAGTATTTAATGAGCCTATTTAATAAGTCTATTTAATAAGCCTATTTAATAGGCCTATTTAATAAGTCTAAGTTGCTGAAATAAGCCTATTTAATCAGCCTATTTAATACGCCTATTTAATAAGTCTAAGTTGCTGAAATAAGCCTTTTTAATCAGCGTAAGTTGCTGAAATAAGCCTATTTAATAAGCCCAAGTTGCTGAAATAAGCCTACTTAATTAGGCTATTTAATAAGCCTAAGTTGCTGAAATAAGCCTATTTAATAAGCGTAAGTTGCTGAAATAAGGCTATTTAATAAGTCTATTTAATAAGCCTATTTAATAAGCCTATTTAATAAGCCTATTTAATAAGTCTATTTAATAAGTCTATTTAATAAGCCTATTTAATAAGTATTTAATGAGCCTATTTAAAAAGCCTATTTATTGAGCCTATTTAATAAGCCTATTTATTGAGCCTATTTAATAAGCCTATTTATTGAGCCTATTCAATAAGCCTATTTATTGAGCCTATTTAATAAGCCTATTTATTGAGCTAATAAGTATATTTAATAAGCCTATTTAATAAGCCTATTTAATATGCCTATTCATTGAGCCTATTTAATAAGCCTATTTAATATGCCTATTTATTGAGCCTATTTAATAAGTCTATTTAATAAGCCTATTTAATAAGCCTATTTAATAAGTATTTAATGAGCCTATTTAAAAAGCCTAATTATTGAGCCTATTTAATAAGCCTATTTATTGAGCCTATTTAATAAGCCTATTTATTGAGCCTATTTAATAAGCCTATTTATTGAGCCTATTTAATAAGCCTATTTATTGAGCCTATTTAATAAGCCTATTTAATAAGTATATTTAATAAGCCTATTTAATAAGCCTATTTAATATGCCTATTCATTGAGCCTATTTAATAAGCCTATTTAATATGCCTATTTATTGAGCCTATTTAATAAGCCTATTTAATAAGCCTATTTAATAAGTATTTAATGAGCCTATTTAATAAGTCTATTTAATAAGCCTATTTAATAGGCCTATTTAATAAGTCTAAGTTGCTGAAATAAGCCTATTTAATCAGCCTATTTAATACGCCTATTTAATAAGTCTAAGTTGCTGAAATAAGCCTTTTTAATCAGCGTAAGTTGCTGAAATAAGCCTATTTAATAAGCCCAAGTTGCTGAAATAAGCCTACATAATTAGGCTATTTAATAAGCCTAAGTTGCTGAAATAAGCCTATTTAATAAGCGTAAGTTGCTGAAATAAGGCTATTTAATAAGTCTAAGTTGCTGAAATAAGCCTATTTAATAAGCCTAAGTTGCTGAAATAAGCCTATTTAATAAGCCTATTTAATAAGCCTAAGTTGCTGAAATAAGCCTATTTAATAAGCCTATTTAATAGGCCTATTTAATAAGTTTAATTTGCTGAAATAAGCCTATTTAATAAGCCTATTTAATAGGCCTATTTAATAAGTCTAAGTTGCTGAAATAAGCCTATTTAATAAGCCTAAGTTGCTGAATGAGCCTATTTAATAAGCCTAAGTTGCTGAAATAAGCCTATTTAATAAGCCTAAGTTGCTGAATAAGCCTATTTAATAAGCCTAAGTTGCTGAATAAACCTATTTAATAAGTCTAAGTTGCTGAAATAAGCCTATTTAATAAGGCTATTTAATAAGCCTAAGTTGCTGAATAAGCCTATTTAATAAGTCTAAGTTGCTGAAATAAGGCTATTTAATAAGCCTAAGTTGCTGAAATAAGGCTATTTAATAAGTTTAAGTTGCTGAAATAAGCCTATTTAATAAGCCTAAGTTGCTGAAATAAGCCTATTTAATAAGGCTATTTAATGAGCCTAAGTTGCTGAAATAAGCCTATTTAATAAGCCTAAGTTTCTGAACTAAGCCTATTTAAAAAGGTATATTTAATAAGTCTAAGTTGCTGAAATAAACCTATTTAAAAATGCTATTTAATAAGCCTAAGTTGCTGAAATAAACCTGTTTAATAAGGCTATTTAATAAGCATAAGTTGCTGAAATAAGCTTATTTAATAAGCCTAAGTTGCTGAAATAAGCCTATTTAATAAGGCTATTTAATAAGTCTAAGTTGCTGAAATAAACCTATTTAATAAGCCTAAGTTGCTAAAATAAGCCTATTTAATGAGGCTATTTAATAAGTCTATTTAATAAGCCATTTATTAAGCCTATTTAATAAGCCTATTTAATAAGCCTATTTAATACGCCTATTTAATAAACATATTTAATAAGTATTTAATGAGCCTATTTAATAAGTCTATTTAATAAGCCTTTTTAATAAGCCTATTTAATAAGTCTATTTAATAAGCCTATTTAATAAGTATTTAATGAGCCTATTTAATGAGCCTATTTATTGAGCCTATTTAATAAGCCTATTTATTGAGCCTATTTAATAAGCATATTTAATAAGTCTATTTAATAAGCCTATTTATTAAGCCTATTTAACACGCCTATTTATTGAGCCTATTTAATAAGCCTATTTAATAAGCCTATTTATTGAGCCTATTTAATAAGTCTATTTAATAAGCCTATTTAATAAGCCTATTTAATAAGTATTTAATGAGCCTATTTAATAAGTCTTTTTAATAAGCCTATTTAATAAGGCTATTTAATGAGCCTAAGTTGCTGAAATAAGCCTATTTAATAAGCCTATTTAATAGGCCTATTTAATAAGTCTAAGTTGCTGAAATAAGCCTATTTAATAAGCCTAAGTTTCTGAATGAGCCTATTTAATAAGCCTAAGTTGCTGAAAAAAGCCTATTTAATAAGCGTAAGTTGCTTAATAAGCCTATTTAATAAGCCTAAGTTGCTGAATAAACCTATTTAATAAGTCTAAGTTGCTGAAATAAGCTTATTTAATAAGGCTATTTAATAAGCCTAAGTTGCTGAATAAGCCTATTTAATAAGGCTATTTAATGAGCCTAAGTTGCTGAAATAAGACTATTTAATAAGCCTAAGTTTTTGAACAAAGCCTATTTAAAAAGGTATATATAATAAGTCTAAGTTGCTGAAATAAACCTATTTAAAAATGCTATTTAATAAGCCTAAGTTGCTGAAATAAACCTGTTTAATAAGGCTATTTAATAAGCATAAGTTGCTGAAATAAGCTTATTTAATAAGCCTAAGTTGCTGAAATAAGCCTATTTAATAAGGCTCTTTAATAAGTCTAAGTTGCTGAAATAAACCTATTTAATAAGCCTAAGTTGCTAAAATAAGCCTATTTAATGAGGCTATTTAATAAGTCTATTTAATAAGCCTATTTAATAAGCCTATTTAATAAGCCTATTTAATAAGTCTATTTAATAAGCCTATTTAATAAGTATTTAATGAGCCTATTTAACAAGCCTATTTATTGAGCCTATTTAATAAGCCTATTTATTGAGCCTATTTAATAAGCCTATTTATTGAGCCTATTTAATAAGCCTATTTATTGAGCCAATTTAATATGCCTATTTATTGAGCCTATTTAATAAGCCTATTTAATAAGTATATTTAATAAGCCTATTTAATAAGCCTATTTAATAAGCCTATTCATTGAGCCTATTTAATAAGCCTATTTAATATGCCTATATATTGAGCCTATTTAATAAGTCTATTTAATAAGCCTATTTAATAAGCCTATTTAATAAGTATTTAATGAGCCTATTTAATAAGTCTATTTAATAAGCCTATTTAATAGGCCTATTTAATAAGTCTAAGTTGCTGAAATAAGCCTATTTAATAAGCCTATTTAATAGGCCTATTTAATAAGTCTAAGTTGCTGAAATAAGCCTATTTAATCAGCCTATTTAATACGCATATTTAATAAGTCTAAGTTGCTGAAATAAGCCTTTTTAATCAGCGTAAGTTGCTGAAATAAGCCTATTAATAAGCCCAAGTTGCTGAAATAAGCCTACTTAATTAGGCTATTTAATAAGCCTAAGTTGCTGAAATAAGCCTATTTAATAAGCGTAAGTTGCTGAAATAAGGCTATTTAATAAGTCTAAGTTGCTGAAATAAGCCTATTTAATAAGCCTAAGTTGCTGAAATAAGCCTATTTAATAAGCCTATTTAATAGGCCTATTTAATAAGTCTAATTTGCTGAAATAAGCCTATTTAATAAGCCTATTTAATATGCCTATTTAATAAGTCTAATTTGCTGAAATAAGCCTATTTAATAAGCCTATTTAATAGGCCTATTTAATAAGTCTAAGTTGCTGAAATAAGCCTATTTAATAAGCCTAAGTTGCTGAATGAGCCTATTTAATAAGCCTAAGTTGCTGAAATAAGCCTATTTAATAAGCCTAAGTTGCTATTTAATAAGCCTAAGTTGCTGAATAAACCTATTTAATAAGTCTAAGTTGCTGAAATAAGCCTATTTAATAAGGCTATTTAATAAGCCTAAGTTGCTGAATAAGCCTATTTAATAAGTCTAAGTTGCTGAAATGAGGCTATTTAATAAGCCTAAGTTGCTGAAATAAGGCTATTTAATAAGTCTAATTTGCTGAAATAAGCCTATTTAATAAGCCTATTTATTGAGCCTATTTAATAAGCCTATTTAATAAGCCTTTTAATAAGCCTATTTAATAAGTCTATTTAATAAGCCTATTTAATAAGTATTTAATGAGCCTATTTAATGAGCCTATTTATTGAGCCTATTTAATAAGCCTATTTATTGAGCCTATTTAATAAGCCTATTTAATAAGTCTATTTAATAAGCCTATTTAATAAGCCTATTTAACACGCCTATTTATTGAGCCTATTTAATAAGCCTATTTAATAAGCCTATTTATTGAGCCTATTTAATAAGTCTATTTAATAAGCCTATTTAATAAGCCTATTTAATAAGTATTTAATGAGCCTATTTATTGAGCCTATTTAATAAGCCTATTTATTGAGCCTATTTAATAAGCCTATTTAATAAGTATATTTAATAAGCCTATTTAATAAGCCTATTTAATATGCCTATTCATTGAGCCTATTTAATAAGCCTATTTAATATGCCTATTTATTGAGCCTATTTAATAAGCCTATTTAATAAGCCTATTTAATAAGTATTTAATGAGCCTATTTAATAAGTCTATTTAATAAGCCTATTTAATAGGCCTATTTAATAAGTCTAAGTTGCTGAAATAAGCCTATTTAATCAGCCTATTTAATACGCCTATTTAATAAGTCTAAGTTGCTGAAATAAGCCTTTTTAATCAGCGTAAGTTGCTGAAATAAGCCTACATAATTAGGCTATTTAATAAGCCTAAGTTGCTGAAATAAGCCTATTTAATAAGCGTAAGTTGCTGAAATAAGGCTATTTAATAAGTCTAAGTTGCTGAAATAAGCCTATTTAATAAGCCTAAGTTGCTGAAATAAGCCTATTTAATAAGCCTATTTAATAAGCCTAAGTTGCTGAAATAAGCCTATTTAATAAGCCTATTTAATAGGCCTATTTAATACGTCTAATTTGCTGAAATAAGCCTATTTAATAAGCCTATTTAATAGGCCTATTTAATAAGTCTAAGTTGCTGAAATAAGCCTATTTAATAAGCCTAAGTTGCTGAATGAGCCTATTTAATAAGCCTAAGTTGCTGAAATTAGCCTATTTAATAAGCCTAAGTTGCTGAATAAGCCTATTTAATAAGCCTAAGTTGCTGAATAAACCTATATAATAAGTCTAAGTTGCTGAAATAAGCCTATTTAATAAGGCTATTTAATAAGCCTAAGTTGCTGAATAAGCCTATTTAATAAGTCTAAGTTGCTGAAATAAGGCTATTTAATAAGCCTAAGTTGCTGAAATAAGGCTATTTAATAAGTTTAAGTTGCTGAAATAAGCCTATTTAATAAGCCTAAGTTGCTGAAATAAGCCTATTTAATAAGGCTATTTAATGAGCCTAAGTTGCTGAAATAAGCCTATTTAATAAGCCTAAGTTTCTGAACTAAGCCTATTTAAAAAGGTATATTTAATAAGTCTAAGTTGCTGAAATAAACCTATTTAAAAATGCTATTTAATAAGCCTAAGTTGCTGAAATAAACCTGTTTAATAAGGCTATTTAATAAGCATAAGTTGCTGAAATAAGCCTATTTAATAAGGCTATTTAATAAGTCTAAGTTGCTGAAATAAACCTATTTAATAAGCCTAAGTTGCTAAAATAAGCCTATTTAATGAGGCTATTTAATAAGTCTATTTAATAAGCCTATTTATTAAGCCTATTTAATAAACCTATTTAATATGCCTATTTAATACGCCTATTTAATAAACATATTTAATAAGTATTTAATGAGCCTATTTAATAAGTCTATTTAATAAGCCTTTTTAATAAGCCTATTTAATAAGTCTATTTAATAAGCCTATTTAATAAGTATTTAATGAGCCTATTTAATGAGCCTATTTATTGAGCCTATTTAATAAGCCTATTTATTGAGCCTATTTAATAAGCCTATTTAATAAGTCTATTTAATAAGCCTATTTAATAAGCCAATTTAACACGCCTATTTATTGAGCCTATTTAATAAGCCTATTTAATAAGCCTATTTATTGAGCCTATTTAATGAGTCTATTTATTAAGCCTATTTAATACGCCTATTTAATAAGTATTTAATGAGCCTATTTAATAAGTCTATTTAATAAGCCTATTTAATAAGGCTATTTAATGAGCCTACGTTGCTGAAATAAGCCTATTTAATAAGCCTATTTAATAGGCCTATTTAATAAGTCTAAGTTGCTGAAATAAGCCTATTTAATAAGCCTAAGTTTCTGAATGAGCCTATTTAATAAGCCTAAGTTGCTGAATAAACCTATTTAATAAGTCTAAGTTGCTTAAATAAGCTTATTTAATAAGGCTATTTAATAAGCCTAAGTTGCTGAATAAGCCTATTTAATAAGGCTATTTTAATAAGTTTAAGTTGCTGAAATAAACCTTTTTAATAAGCCTAAGTTGCTAAAATAAGCCTATTTAATGAGGCTATTTAATAACTCTATTTAATAAGCCTATTTAATAAGCCTATTTAATAAGCCTATTTAATAAGTCTATTTAATAAGTCTATTTAATAAGCCTATTTAATAAGTATTTAATGAGCCTATTTAAAAAGCCTATTTATTGAGCCTATTTAATAAGCCTATTTATTGAGCCTATTTAATAAGCCTATTTATTGAGCCTATTTAATAAGCCTATTTATTGAGCCTATTTAATAAGCCTATTTATTGAGCCTATTTAATAAGCCTATTTAATAAGTATATTTAATAAGCCTATTTAATAAGCCTATTTAATATGCCTATTCATTGAGCCTATTTAATAAGCCCATTTGATATGCCTATTTATTGAGCCTATTTAATAAGTCTATTTAATAAGCCTATTTAATAAGCCTATTTAATAAGTATTTAATGAGCCTATTTAATAAGTCTATTTAATAAGCCTATTTAATAGGCCTATTTAATAAGTCTAAGTTGCTGAAATAAGCCTATTTAATCAGCCTATTTAATACGCCTATTTAATAAGTCTAAGTTGCTGAAATAAGCCGTTTTAATCAGCGTAAGTTGCTGAAATAAGCCTATTTAATAAGCCCAAGTTGCTGAAATAAGCCTACTTAATTAGGCTATTTAATAAGCCTAAGTTGCTGAAATAAGCCTATTTAATAAGCGTAAGTTGCTGAAATAAGGCTATTTAATAAGTCTATTTAATAAGCCTATTTAATAAGCCTATTTAATAAGCCTATTTAATAAGTCTATTTAATAAGTCTATTTAATAAGCCTATTTAATAAGTATTTAATGAGCCTATTTAAAAAGCCTATTTATTGAGCCTATTTAATAAGCCTATTTATTGAGCCTATTTAATAAGCCTATTTATTGAGCCTATTCAATAAGCCTATTTATTGAGCC
Organism: Petromyzon marinus; assembly: GCF_048934315.1. NCBI lineage: Eukaryota > Metazoa > Chordata > Hyperoartia > Petromyzontiformes > Petromyzontidae > Petromyzon > Petromyzon marinus. The sequence goes on along the minus strand of NW_027422684.1, from coordinate 2,883,894 downwards.
TATTTAATAAGCCTATTTATTGAGCTAATAAGTATATTTAATAAGCCTATTTAATAAGCCTATTTAATATGCCTATTCATTGAGCCTATTTAATAAGCCTATTTAATATGCCTATTTATTGAGCCTATTTAATAAGTATATTTAATAAGCCTATTTAATAAGCCTATTTAATATGCCTATTCATTGAGCCTATTTAATAAGCCTATTTAATATGCCTATTTATTGAGCCTATTTAATAAGCCTATTTAATAAGCCTATTTAATAAGTATTTAATGAGCCTATTTAATAAGTCTATTTAATAAGCCTATTTAATAGGCCTATTTAATAAGTCTAAGTTGCTGAAATAAGCCTATTTAATCAGCCTATTTAATACGCCTATTTAATAAGTCTAAGTTGCTGAAATAAGCCTTTTTAATCAGCGTAAGTTGCTGAAATAAGCCTATTTAATAAGCCCAAGTTGCTGAAATAAGCCTACATAATTAGGCTATTTAATAAGCCTAAGTTGCTGAAATAAGCCTATTTAATAAGCGTAAGTTGCTGAAATAAGGCTATTTAATAAGTCTAAGTTGCTGAAATAAGCCTATTTAATAAGCCTAAGTTGCTGAAATAAGCCTATTTAATAAGCCTATTTAATAAGCCTATTTAATAGGCCTATTTAATAAGTTTAATTTGCTGAAATAAGCCTATTTAATAAGCCTATTTAATAGGCCTATTTAATAAGTCTAAGTTGCTGAAATAAGCCTATTTAATAAGCCTAAGTTGCTGAATGAGCCTATTTAATAAGCCTAAGTTGCTGAAATAAGCCTATTTAATAAGCCTAAGTTGCTGAATAAGCCTATTTAATAAGCCTAAGTTGCTGAATAAACCTATTTAATAAGTCTAAGTTGCTGAAATAAGCCTATTTAATAAGGCTATTTAATAAGCCTAAGTTGCTGAATAAGCCTATTTAATAAGTCTAAGTTGCTGAAATAAGGCTATTTAATAAGCCTAAGTTGCTGAAATAAGGCTATTTAATAAGTTTAAGTTGCTGAAATAAGCCTATTTAATAAGCCTAAGTTGCTGAAATAAGCCTATTTAATAAGGCTATTTAATGAGCCTAAGTTGCTGAAATAAGCCTATTTAATAAGCCTAAGTTTCTGAACTAAGCCTATTTAAAAAGGTATATTTAATAAGTCTAAGTTGCTGAAATAAACCTATTTAAAAATGCTATTTAATAAGCCTAAGTTGCTGAAATAAACCTGTTTAATAAGGCTATTTAATAAGCATAAGTTGCTGAAATAAGCTTATTTAATAAGCCTAAGTTGCTGAAATAAGCCTATTTAATAAGGCTATTTAATAAGTCTAAGTTGCTGAAATAAACCTATTTAATAAGCCTAAGTTGCTAAAATAAGCCTATTTAATGAGGCTATTTAATAAGTCTATTTAATAAGCCATTTATTAAGCCTATTTAATAAGCCTATTTAATAAGCCTATTTAATACGCCTATTTAATAAACATATTTAATAAGTATTTAATGAGCCTATTTAATAAGTCTATTTAATAAGCCTTTTTAATAAGCCTATTTAATAAGTCTATTTAATAAGCCTATTTAATAAGTATTTAATGAGCCTATTTAATGAGCCTATTTATTGAGCCTATTTAATAAGCCTATTTATTGAGCCTATTTAATAAGCCTATTTAATAAGTCTATTTAATAAGCCTATTTATTAAGCCTATTTAACACGCCTATTTATTGAGCCTATTTAATAAGCCTATTTAATAAGCCTATTTATTGAGCCTATTTAATAAGTCTATTTAATAAGCCTATTTAATAAGCCTATTTAATAAGTATTTAATGAGCCTATTTAATAAGTCTTTTTAATAAGCCTATTTAATAAGGCTATTTAATGAGCCTAAGTTGCTGAAATAAGCCTATTTAATAAGCCTAAGTTTCTGAATGAGCCTATTTAATAAGCCTAAGTTGCTGAAAAAAGCCTATTTAATAAGCGTAAGTTGCTTAATAAGCCTATTTAATAAGCCTAAGTTGCTGAATAAACCTATTTAATAAGTCTAAGTTGCTGAAATAAGCTTATTTAATAAGGCTATTTAATAAGCCTAAGTTGCTGAATAAGCCTATTTAATAAGGCTATTTAATGAGCCTAAGTTGCTGAAATAAGACTATTTAATAAGCCTAAGTTTTTGAACAAAGCCTATTTAAAAAGGTATATATAATAAGTCTAAGTTGCTGAAATAAACCTATTTAAAAATGCTATTTAATAAGCCTAAGTTGCTGAAATAAACCTGTTTAATAAGGCTATTTAATAAGCATAAGTTGCTGAAATAAGCTTATTTAATAAGCCTAAGTTGCTGAAATAAGCCTATTTAATAAGGCTCTTTAATAAGTCTAAGTTGCTGAAATAAACCTATTTAATAAGCCTAAGTTGCTAAAATAAGCCTATTTAATGAGGCTATTTAATAAGTCTATTTAATAAGCCTATTTAATAAGCCTATTTAATAAGCCTATTTAATAAGTCTATTTAATAAGCCTATTTAATAAGTATTTAATGAGCCTATTTAACAAGCCTATTTATTGAGCCTATTTAATAAGCCTATTTATTGAGCCTATTTAATAAGCCTATTTATTGAGCCTATTTAATAAGCCTATTTATTGAGCCAATTTAATATGCCTATTTATTGAGCCTATTTAATAAGCCTATTTAATAAGTATATTTAATAAGCCTATTTAATAAGCCTATTTAATAAGCCTATTCATTGAGCCTATTTAATAAGCCTATTTAATATGCCTATATATTGAGCCTATTTAATAAGTCTATTTAATAAGCCTATTTAATAAGCCTATTTAATAAGTATTTAATGAGCCTATTTAATAAGTCTATTTAATAAGCCTATTTAATAGGCCTATTTAATAAGTCTAAGTTGCTGAAATAAGCCTATTTAATAAGCCTATTTAATAGGCCTATTTAATAAGTCTAAGTTGCTGAAATAAGCCTATTTAATCAGCCTATTTAATACGCATATTTAATAAGTCTAAGTTGCTGAAATAAGCCTTTTTAATCAGCGTAAGTTGCTGAAATAAGCCTATTAATAAGCCCAAGTTGCTGAAATAAGCCTACTTAATTAGGCTATTTAATAAGCCTAAGTTGCTGAAATAAGCCTATTTAATAAGCGTAAGTTGCTGAAATAAGGCTATTTAATAAGTCTAAGTTGCTGAAATAAGCCTATTTAATAAGCCTAAGTTGCTGAAATAAGCCTATTTAATAAGCCTATTTAATAGGCCTATTTAATAAGTCTAATTTGCTGAAATAAGCCTATTTAATAAGCCTATTTAATATGCCTATTTAATAAGTCTAATTTGCTGAAATAAGCCTATTTAATAAGCCTATTTAATAGGCCTATTTAATAAGTCTAAGTTGCTGAAATAAGCCTATTTAATAAGCCTAAGTTGCTGAATGAGCCTATTTAATAAGCCTAAGTTGCTGAAATAAGCCTATTTAATAAGCCTAAGTTGCTATTTAATAAGCCTAAGTTGCTGAATAAACCTATTTAATAAGTCTAAGTTGCTGAAATAAGCCTATTTAATAAGGCTATTTAATAAGCCTAAGTTGCTGAATAAGCCTATTTAATAAGTCTAAGTTGCTGAAATGAGGCTATTTAATAAGCCTAAGTTGCTGAAATAAGGCTATTTAATAAGTCTAATTTGCTGAAATAAGCCTATTTAATAAGCCTATTTATTGAGCCTATTTAATAAGCCTATTTAATAAGCCTTTTAATAAGCCTATTTAATAAGTCTATTTAATAAGCCTATTTAATAAGTATTTAATGAGCCTATTTAATGAGCCTATTTATTGAGCCTATTTAATAAGCCTATTTATTGAGCCTATTTAATAAGCCTATTTAATAAGTCTATTTAATAAGCCTATTTAATAAGCCTATTTAACACGCCTATTTATTGAGCCTATTTAATAAGCCTATTTAATAAGCCTATTTATTGAGCCTATTTAATAAGTCTATTTAATAAGCCTATTTAATAAGCCTATTTAATAAGTATTTAATGAGCCTATTTATTGAGCCTATTTAATAAGCCTATTTATTGAGCCTATTTAATAAGCCTATTTAATAAGTATATTTAATAAGCCTATTTAATAAGCCTATTTAATATGCCTATTCATTGAGCCTATTTAATAAGCCTATTTAATATGCCTATTTATTGAGCCTATTTAATAAGCCTATTTAATAAGCCTATTTAATAAGTATTTAATGAGCCTATTTAATAAGTCTATTTAATAAGCCTATTTAATAGGCCTATTTAATAAGTCTAAGTTGCTGAAATAAGCCTATTTAATCAGCCTATTTAATACGCCTATTTAATAAGTCTAAGTTGCTGAAATAAGCCTTTTTAATCAGCGTAAGTTGCTGAAATAAGCCTACATAATTAGGCTATTTAATAAGCCTAAGTTGCTGAAATAAGCCTATTTAATAAGCGTAAGTTGCTGAAATAAGGCTATTTAATAAGTCTAAGTTGCTGAAATAAGCCTATTTAATAAGCCTAAGTTGCTGAAATAAGCCTATTTAATAAGCCTATTTAATAAGCCTAAGTTGCTGAAATAAGCCTATTTAATAAGCCTATTTAATAGGCCTATTTAATACGTCTAATTTGCTGAAATAAGCCTATTTAATAAGCCTATTTAATAGGCCTATTTAATAAGTCTAAGTTGCTGAAATAAGCCTATTTAATAAGCCTAAGTTGCTGAATGAGCCTATTTAATAAGCCTAAGTTGCTGAAATAAGCCTATTTAATAAGCCTAAGTTGCTGAATAAGCCTATTTAATAAGCCTAAGTTGCTGAATAAACCTATTTAATAAGTCTAAGTTGCTGAAATAAGCCTATTTAATAAGGCTATTTAATAAGCCTAAGTTGCTGAATAAGCCTATTTAATAAGTCTAAGTTGCTGAAATAAGGCTATTTAATAAGTTTAAGTTGCTGAAATAAGCCTATTTAATAAGCCTAAGTTGCTGAAATAAGCCTATTTAATAAGGCTATTTAATGAGCCTAAGTTGCTGAAATAAGCCTATTTAATAAGCCTAAGTTTCTGAACTAAGCCTATTTAAAAAGGTATATTTAATAAGTCTAAGTTGCTGAAATAAACCTATTTAAAAATGCTATTTAATAAGCCTAAGTTGCTGAAATAAACCTGTTTAATAAGGCTATTTAATAAGCATAAGTTGCTGAAATAAGCTTATTTAATAAGCCTAAGTTGCTGAAATAAGCCTATTTAATAAGGCTATTTAATAAGTCTAAGTTGCTGAAATAAACCTATTTAATAAGCCTAAGTTGCTAAAATAAGCCTATTTAATGAGGCTATTTAATAAGTCTATTTAATAAGCCATTTATTAAGCCTATTTAATAAGCCTATTTAATAAGCCTATTTAATACGCCTATTTAATAAACATATTTAATAAGTATTTAATGAGCCTATTTAATAAGTCTATTTAATAAGCCTTTTTAATAAGCCTATTTAATAAGTCTATTTAATAAGCCTATTTAATAAGTATTTAATGAGCCTATTTAATGAGCCTATTTATTGAGCCTATTTAATAAGCCTATTTATTGAGCCTATTTAATAAGCCTATTTAATAAGTCTATTTAATAAGCCTATTTATTAAGCCTATTTAACACGCCTATTTATTGAGCCTATTTAATAAGCCTATTTAATAAGCCTATTTATTGAGCCTATTTAATAAGTCTATTTAATAAGCCTATTTAATAAGGCTATTTAATGAGCCTAAGTTGCTGAAATAAGCCTATTTAATAAGCCTATTTAATAGGCCTATTTAATAAGTCTAAGTTGCTGAAATAAGCCTATTTAATAAGCCTATGTTTCTGAATGAGCCTATTTAATAAGCCTAAGTTGCTGAAAAAAGCCTATTTAATAAGCGTAAGTTGCTTAATAAGCCTATTTAATAAGCCTAAGTTGCTGAATAAACCTATTTAATAAGTCTAAGTTGCTGAAATAAGCTTATTTAATAAGGCTATTTAATAAGCCTAAGTTGCTGAATAAGCCTATTTAATAAGGCTATTTAATGAGCCTAAGTTGCTGAAATAAGACTATTTAATAAGCCTAAGTTTTTGAACTAAGCCTATTTAAAAAGGTATATATAATAAGTCTAAGTTGCTGAAATAAACCTATTTAAAAATGCTATTTAATAAGCCTAAGTTGCTGAAATAAACCTGTTTAATAAGGCTATTTAATAAGCATAAGTTGCTGAAATAAGCTTATTTAATAAGCCTAAGTTGCTGAAATAAGCCTATTTAATAAGGCTCTTTAATAAGTCTAAGTTGCTGAAATAAACCTATTTAATAAGCCTAAGTTGCTAAAATAAGCCTATTTAATGAGGCTATTTAATAAGTCTATTTAATAAGCCTATTTAATAAGCCTATTTAATAAGCCTATTTAATAAGTCTATTTAATAAGTCTATTTAATAAGCCTATTTAATAAGTATTTAATGAGCCTATTTAACAAGCCTATTTATTGAGCCTATTTAATAAGCCTATTTATTGAGCCTATTTAATAAGCCTATTTATTGAGCCTATTTAATAAACCTATTTATTGAGCCTATTTAATATGCCTATTTATTGAGCCTATTTAATAAGCCTATTTAATAAGTATATTTAATAAGCCTATTTAATAAGCCTATTTAATAAGCCTATTCATTGAGCCTATTTAATAAGCCTATTTAATATGCCTATTTATTGAGCCTATTTAATAAGTCTATTTAATAAGCCTATTTAATAAGCCTATTTAATAAGTATTTAATGAACCTATTTAATAAGTCTATTTAATAAGCCTATTTAATAGGCCTATTTAATAAGTCTAAGTTGCTGAAATAAGCCTATTTAATAAGCCTATTTAATAGGCCTATTTAATAAGTCTAAGTTGCTGAAATAAGCCTATTTAATCAGCCTATTTAATACGCATATTTAATAAGTCTAAGTTGCTGAAATGATCCTTTTTAATCAGCGTAAGTTGCTGAAATAAGCCTATTAATAAGCCCAAGTTGCTGAAATAAGCCTACTTAATTAGGCTATTTAATAAGCCTAAGTTGCTGAAATAAGCCTATTTAATAAGCGTAAGTTGCTGAAATAAGGCTATTTAATAAGTCTAAGTTGCTGAAATAAGCCTATTTAATAAGCCTAAGTTGCTGAAATAAGCCTATTTAATAAGCCTATTTAATAGGCCTATTTAATAAGTCTAATTTGCTGAAATAAGCCTATTTAATAAGCCTATTTAATATGCCTATTTAATAAGTCTAATTTGCTGAAATAAGCCTATTTAATAAGCCTAAGTTGCTGAATGAGCCTATTTAATAAGCCTAAGTTGCTGAAATAAGCCTATTTAATAAGCCTAAGTTGCTGAATAAGCCTATTTAATAAGCCTAAGTTGCTGAATAAACCTATTTAATAAGTCTAAGTTGCTGAAATAAGCCTATTTAATAAGGCTATTTAATAAGCCTAAGTTGCTGAATAAGCCTATTTAATAAGTCTAAGTTGCTGAAATGAGGCTATTTAATAAGTCTAATTTGCTGAAATAAGCCTATTTAATAAGCCTATTTATAGAGCCTATTTAATAAGCCTATTTAATAAGCCTTTTAATAAGCCTATTTAATAAGTCTATTTAATAAGCCTATTTAATAAGTATTTAATGAGCCTATTTAATGAGCCTATTTAATAAGCCTATTTATTGAGCCTATTTAATAAGCCTATTTAATAAGTCTATTTAATGAGCCTATTTAATAAGCCTATTTAACACGCCTATTTATTGAGCCTATTTAATAAGCCTATTTAATAAGCCTATTTATTGAGCCTATTTAATAAGTCTATTTAATAAGCCTATTTAATAAGCCTATTTAATAAGTATTTAATGAGCCTATTTAATAAGTCTATTTAATAAGCCTATTTAATAAGGCTATTTAATGAGCCTAAGTTGCTGAAATAAGCCTATTCAATAAGCCTATTTAATAGGCCTATTTAATAAGTCTAAGTTGCTGAAATAAGCCTATTTAATAAGCCTAAGTTTCTGAATGAGCCTATTTAATAAGCCTAACTTGCTGAAAAAAGCCTATTTAATAAGCGTAAGTTGCTTAATAAGCCTATTTAATAAGCCTAAGTTGCTGAATAAACCTATTTAATAAGTCTAAGTTGCTGAAATAAGCTTATTTAATAAGGCTATTTAATAAGTCTAAGTTGCTGAATAAGCCTATTTAATAAGGCTATTTAATGAGCCTAAGTTGCTGAAATAAGACTATTTAATAAGCCTAAGTTTCTGAACTAAGCCTATTTAAAAAAGTATATATAATAAGTCTAAGTTGCTGAAATAAACCTATTTAAAAATGCTATTTAATAAGCCTAAGTTGCTGAAATAAACCTGTTTAATAAGGCTATTTAATAAGCATATTTGCTGAAATAAGCTTATTTAATAAGCCTAAGTTGCTGAAATAAGCCTATTTAATAAGGCTCTTTAATAAGTCTAAGTTGCTGAAATAAACCTTTTTAATAAGCCTAAGTTGCTAAAATAAGCCTATTTAATGAGGCTATTTAATAAGTCTATTTAATAAGCCTATTTAATAAGCCTATTTAATAAGCCTATTTAATAAGTCTATTTAATAAGTCTATTTAATAAGCCTATTTAATAAGTATTTAATTAGCCTATTTAACAAGCCTATTTATTGAGCCTATTTAATAAGCCTATTTATTGAGCCTATTTAATAAGCCTATTTATTGAGCCTATTTAATAAGCCTATTTATTGAGCCTATTTAATATGCCTATTTATTGAGCCTATTTAATAATTTATTGATAATTATTGAGCCTATTTAATAAGTATATTTAATAAGCCTATTTAATAAGCCTATTTAATAAGCCTATTCATTGAGCCTATTTAAAAAGCCTATTTAATATGCCTATTTATTGAGCCTATTTAATAAGTCTATTTAATAAGCCTATTTAATAAGCCTATTTAATAAGTATTTAATGAGCCTATTTAATAAGTCTATTTAATAAGCCTATTTAATAGGCCTATTTAATAAGTCTAAGTTGCTGAAATAAGCCTATTTAATAAGCCTATTTAATAGGCCTATTTAATAAGTCTAAGTTGCTGAAATAAGCCTATTTAATCAGCCTATTTAATACGCATATTTAATAAGTCTAAGTTGCTGAAATAAGCCTTTTTAATCAGCGTAAGTTGCTGAAATATGCCTATTTAATAAGCCTAAGTTGCTGAAATAAGCCTATTTAATAAGCCTATTTAATAAGCCTAAGTTGCTGAAATAAGCCTATTTAATAAGCCTATTTAATAGGCCTATTTAATAAGTCTAATTTGCTGAAATAAGCCTATTTAATAAGTCTATTTAATAAGCCTATTTAATAGGCCTATTTAATAAGTCTAAGTTGCTGAAATAAGCCTATTTAATAAGCCTATTTAATAGGCCTATTTAATAAGTCTAAGTTGCTGAAATAAGCCTATTTAATCAGCCTATTTAATACGCATATTTAATAAGTCTAAGTTGCTGAAATAAGCCTTTTTAATCAGCGTAAGTTGCTGAAATATGCCTATTTAATAAGCCTAAGTTGCTGAAATAAGCCTATTTAATAAGCCTAATTTGCTGAAATAAGCCTATTTAATAAGCCTATTTAATAGGCCTATTTAATAAGTCTAAGTTGCTGAAATAAGCCTATTTAATAAGCCTAAGTTGCTGAATGAGCCTATTTAATAAGCCTAAGTTGCTGAAATGAGCCTATTTAATAAGCCTAAGTTGCTGAAAAAGCCTATTTAATAAGCCTAAGTTGCTGAATAAACCTATTTAATAAGTCTAAGTTGCTGAAATAAGCCTATTTAATAAGGCTATTTAATAAGCCTAAGTTGCTGAATAAGCCTATTTAATAAGTCTAAGTTGCTAAAATGAGGCTATTTAATAAGCCTAAGTTGCTGAAATAAGGCTATTTAATAAGTCTAATTTGCTGAAATAAGCCTATCTAATAAGCCTATTTAATAGGCCTATTTAATAAGTCTAATTTGCTGAAATAAGCCTATTTAATAAGCCTATTTAATAGGCCTATTTAATAAGTCTAAGTTGCTGAAATAAGCCTATTTAATAAGCCTAAGTTGCTGAATGAGCCTATTTAATAAGCCTAAGTTGCTTAAATAAGCCTATTTAATAAGCCTAAGTTGCTGAATAAGCCTATTTAATAAGCCTAAGTTGCTGAATAAACCTATTTAATAAGTCTAAGTTGCTGAAATAAGCCTATTTAATAAGGCTATTTAATAAGCCTAAGTTGCTGAATAAGCCTATTTAATAAGTCTAAGTTGCTGAAATAAGGCTATTTAATAAGCCTAAGTTGCTGAAATAAGAGTATTTAATAAGTTTAAGTTGCTGAAATAAGCCTATTTAATAAGCCTAAGTTGCTGAAATAAGCCTGTTTAATAAGGCTATTTAATGAGCCTAAGTTGCTGAAATAAGCCTATTTAATAAGCCTAAGTTTCTGAACTAAGCCTATTTAAAAAGGTATATTTAATAAGTCTAAGTTGCTGAAATAAACCTATTTAAAAATGCTATTTAATAAGCCTAAGTTGCTGAAATAAACCTGTTTAATAAGGTTATTTAATAAGCATAAGTTGCTGAAATAAGCTTATTTAATAAGCCTAAGTTGCTGAAATAAGCCTATTTAATAAGGCTATTTAATAAGTCTAAGTTGCTGAAATAAACCTATTTAATAAGCCTAAGTTGCTAAAATAAGCCTATTTAATGAGGCTATTTAATAAGTCTATTTAATAAGCCTATTTATTAAGCCTATTTAATAAGCCTATTTAATAAGCCTATTTAATACGCCTATTTAATAAACATATTTAATAAGTATTTAATGAGCCTATTTAATAAGTATATTTAATAAGCCTATTTAATACGCCTATTTAATAAACATATTTAATAAGTATTTAATGAGCCTATTTAATGAGCCTATTTATTGAGCCTATTTAATAAGCCTATTTATTGAGCCTATTTAATAAGCCTATTTAATAAGTCTATTTAATAAGCCTATTTAATAAGCCTATTTAACACGCCTATTTATTGAGCCTATTTAATAAGCCTATTTAATAAGCCTATTTATTGAGCCTATTTAATAAGTCTATTTAATAAGCCTATTTAATAAGCCTATTTAATAAGCCTATTTAATAAGTCTATTTAATAAGTCTATTTAATAAGCCTATTTAATAAGTATTTAATGAGCCTATTTAACAAGCCTATTTATTGAGTCTATTTAATAAGCCTATTTATTGAGCCTATTTAATAAGCCTATTTATTGAGCCTATTTAATAAGCCTATTTATTGTGCCTATTTAATATGCCTATTTATTGAGCCTATTTAATAAGCCTATTTAATAAGTATATTTAATAAGCCTATTTAATAAGCCTATTTAATAAGCCTATTCATTGAGCCTATTTAATAAGCCTATTTAATATGCCTATTTATTGAGCCTATTTAATAAGTCTATTTAATAAGCCTATTTAATAAGCCTATTTAATAAGTATTTAATGAGCCTATTTAATAAGTCTATTTAATAAGCCTATTTAATAGGCCTATATAATAAGTCTAAGTTGCTGAAATAAGCCTATTTAATAAGCCTATTTAATAGGCCTATTTAATAAGTCTAAGTTGCTGAAATAAGCCTATTTAATAAGCCTAAGTTGCTGAATGAGCCTATTTAATAAGCCTAAGTTGCTGAAATAAGCCTATTTAATAAGCCTAAGTTGCTGAAAAAGCCTATTTAATAAGCCTAAGTTGCTGAATAAACCTATTTAATAAGTCTAAGTTGCTGAAATAAGCCTATTTAATAAGGCTATTTAATAAGCCTAAGTTGCTGAATAAGCCTATTTAATAAGTCTAAGTTGTTAAAATGAGGCTATTTAATAAGCCTAAGTTGCTGAAATAAGGCTATTTAATAAGTCTAATTTGCTGAAATAAGCCTATTTAATAAGCCTATTTAATAGGCCTATTTAATAAGTCTAATTTGCTGAAATAAGCCTATTTAATAAGCCTATTTAATAGGCCTATTTAATAAGTCTAAGTTGCTGAAATAAGCCTATTTAATAAGCCTAAGTTGCTGAATGAGCCTATTTAATAAGCCTAAGTTGCTGAAATAAGCCTATTTAATAAGCCTAAGTTGCTGAATAAGCCTATTTAATAAGCCTAAGTTGCTGAATAAACCTATTTAATAAGTCTAAGTTGCTGAAATAAGCCTATTTAATAAGGCTATTTAATAAGCCTAAGTTGCTGAATAAGCCTATTTAATAAGTCTAAGTTGCTGAAATAAGGCTATTTAATAAGCCTAAGTTGCTGAAATAAGGCTATTTAATAAGTTTAAGTTGCTGAAATAAGCCTATTTAATAAGCCTAAGTTGCTGAAATAAGCCTGTTTAATAAGGCTATTTAATGAGCCTAAGTTGCTGAAATAAGCCTATTTAATAAGCCTAAGTTTCTGAACTAAGCCTATTTAAAAAGGTATATTTAATAAGTCTAAGTTGCTGAAATAAACCTATTTAAAAATGCTATTTAATAAGCCTAAGTTTCTGAAATAAACCTGTTTAATAAGGCTATTTAATAAGCATTAGTTGCTGAAATAAGCTTATTTAATAAGCCTAAGTTGCTGAAATAAGCCTATTTAATAAGGCTATTTAATAAGTCTATTTAATAAGCCTATTTATTAAGCCTATTTAATAAGCCTATTTAATAAGCCTATTTAATACGCCTATTTAATAAACATATTTAATAAGTATTTAATGAGCCTATTTAATAAGTCTATTTAATAAGCCTTTTTAATAAGCCTATTTAATAAGTCTATTTAATAAGCCTATTTAATAAGTATTTAATGAGCCTATTTAATGAGCCTATTTATTGAGCCTATTTAATAAGCCTATTTATTGAGCCTATTTAATAAGCCTATTTAATAAGTCTATTTAATAAGCCTATTTAATAAGCCTATTTAACACGCCTATTTATTGAGCCTATTTAATAAGCCTATTTAATAAGCCTATTTATTGAGCCTATTTAATAAGTCTATTTAATAAGCCTATTTAATAAGCCTATTTAATAAGCCTATTTAATAAGTCTATTTAATAAGTCTATTTAATAAGCCTATTTAATAAGTATTTAATGAGCCTATTTAACAAGCCTATTTATTGAGCCTATTTAATAAGCCTATTTATTGAGCCTATTTAATAAGCCTATTTATTGAGCCTATTTAATAAGCCTATTTATTGTGCCTATTTAATATGCCTATTTATTGAGCCTATTTAATAAGCCTATTTAATAAGTATATTTAATAAGCCTATTTAATAAGCCTATTTAATAAGCCTATTCATTGAGCCTATTTAATAAGCCTATTTAATATGCCTATTTATTGAGCCTATTTAATAAGTCTATTTAATAAGCCTATTTAATAAGCCTATTTAATAAGTATTTAATGAGCCTATTTAATAAGTCTATTTAATAAGCCTATTTAATAGGCCTATATAATAAGTCTAAGTTGCTGAAATAAGCCTATTTAATAAGCCTATTTAATAGGCGTATTTAATAAGTCTAAGTTGCTGAAATAAGCCTATTTAATCAGCCTATTTAATACGCATATTTAATAAGTCTAAGTTGCTGAAATAAGCCTATTAATAAGCCCAAGTTGCTGAAATAAGCCTACTTAATTAGGCTATTTAATAAGCCTAAGTTGCTGAAATAAGCCTATTTAATAAGCGTAAGTTGCTGAAATAAGGCTATTTAATAAGTCTAAGTTGCTGAAATAAGCCTATTTAATAAGCCTAAGTTGCTGAAATAAGCCTATTTAATAAGCCTATTTAATAAGCCTAAGTTGCTGAAATAAGCCTATTTAATAAGCCTATTTAATAGGCCTATTTAATAAGTCTAATTTGCTGAAATAAGCCTATTTAATAAGCCTATTTAATATGCCTATTTAATAAGCCTAATTTGCTGAAATAAGCCTATTTAATAAGCCTATTTAATAGGCCTATTTAATAAGTCTAAGTTGCTGAAATAAGCCTATTTAATAAGCCTAAGTTGCTGAATGAGCCTATTTAATAAGCCTAAGTTGCTGAAATAAGCCTATTTAATAAGCCTAAGTTGCTGAAAAAGCCTATTTAATAAGCCTAAGTTGCTGAATAAACCTATTTAATAAGTCTAAGTTGCCGAAATAAGCCTATTTAATAAGGCTATTTAATAAGCCTAAGTTGCTGAATAAGCCTATTTAATAAGTCTAAGTTGCTGAAATGAGGCTATTTAATAAGCCTAAGTTGCTGAAATAAGGCTATTTAATAAGTCTACTTTGCTGAAATAAGCCTATTTAATAAGCCTATTTAATAGGCCTATTTAATAAGTCTAATTTGCTGAAATAAGCCTATTTAATAAGCCTATTTAATAGGCCTATTTAATAAGTCTAAGTTGCTGAAATAAGCCTATTTAATAAGCCTAAGTTGCTGAATGAGCCTATTTAATAAGCCTAAGTTGCTGAAATAAGCCTATTTAATAAGCCTAAGTTGCTGAATAAGCCTATTTAATAAGCCTAAGTTGCTGAATAAACCTATTTAATAAGTCTAAGTTGCTGAAATAAGCCTATTTAATAAGGCTATTTAATAAGCCTAAGTTGCTGAATAAGCCTATTTAATAAGTCTAAGTTGCTGAAATAAGGCTATTTAATAAGCCTAAGTTGCTGAAATAAGGCTATTTAATAAGTTTAAGTTGCTGAAATAAGCCTATTTAATAAGCCTAAGTTGCTGAAATAAGCCTGTTTAATAAGGCTATTTAATGAGCCTAAGTTGCTGAAATAAGCCTATTTAATAAGCCTAAGTTTCTGAACTAAGCCTATTTAAAAAGGAATATTTAATAAGTCTAAGTTGCTGAAATAAACCTATTTAAAAATGCTATTTAATAAGCTTAAGTTGCTGAAATAAACCTGTTTAATAAGGCTATTTAATAAGCATAAGTTGCTGAAATAAGCTTATTTAATAAGCCTAAGTTGCTGAAATAAGCCTATTTAATAAGGCTATTTAATAAGTCTAAGTTGCTGAAATAAACCTATTTAATAAGCCTAAGTTGCTAAAATAAGCCTATTTAATGAGGCTATTTAATAAGTCTATTTAATAAGCCTATTTATTAAGCCTATTTAATAAGCCTATTTAATAAGCCTATTTAATACGCCTATTTAATAAACATATTTAATAAGTATTTAATGAGCCTATTTAATAAGTCTATTTAATAAGCCTTTTTAATAAGCCTATTTAATAAGTCTATTTAATAAGCCTATTTAATAAGTATTTAATGAGCCTATTTAATGAGCCTATTTATTGAGCCTATTTAATAAGCCTATTTATTGAGCCTATTTAATAAGCCTATTTAATAAGTCTATTTAATAAGCCTATTTAATAAGCCTATTTAACACACCTATTTATTGAGCCTATTTAATAAGCCTATTTAATAAGCCTATTTATTGAGCCTATTTAATAAGTCTATTTAATAAGCCTATTTAATAAGCCTATTTAATAAGCCTATTTAATAAGTCTATTTAATAAGTCTATTTAATAAGCCTATTTAATAAGTATTTAATGAGCCTACTTAACAAGCCTATTTATTGAGCCTATTTAATAAGCCTATTTATTGAGCCTATTTAATAAGCCTATTTATTGAGCCTATTTAATAAGCCTATTTATTGTGCCTATTTAATATGCCTATTTATTGAGCCTATTTAATAAGCCTATTTAATAAGTATATTTAATAAGCCTATTTAATAAGCCTATTTAATAAGCCTATTCATTGAGCCTATTTAATAAGCCTATTTAATATGCCTATTTATTGAGCCTATTTAATAAGTCTATTTAATAAGCCTATTTAATAAGCCTATTTAATAAGTATTTAATGAGCCTATTTAATAAGTCTATTTAATAAGCCTATTTAATAGGCCTATATAATAAGTCTAAGTTGCTGAAATAAGCCTATTAAATAAGCCTATTTAATAGGCCTATTTAATAAGTTTAAGTTGCTGAAATAAGCCTATTTAATAAGCCTAAGTTGCTGAAATAAGCCTGTTTAATAAGGCTATTTAATGAGCCTAAGTTGCTGAAATAAGCCTATTTAATAAGCCTAAGTTTCTGAACTAAGCCTATTTAAAAAGGTATATTTAATAAGTCTAAGTTGCTGAAATAAACCTATTTAAAAATGCTATTTAATAAGCCTAAGTTTCTGAAATAAACCTGTTTAATAAGGCTATTTAATAAGCATTAGTTGCTGAAATAAGCTTATTTAATAAGCCTAAGTTGCTGAAATAAGCCTATTTAATAAGGCTATTTAATAAGTCTATTTAATAAGCCTATTTATTAAGCCTATTTAATAAGCCTATTTAATAAGCCTATTTAATACGCCTATTTAATAAACATATTTAATAAGTATTTAATGAGCCTATTTAATAAGTCTATTTAATAAGCCTTTTTAATAAGCCTATTTAATAAGTCTATTTAATAAGCCTATTTAATAAGTATTTAATGAGCCTATTTAATGAGCCTATTTATTGAGCCTATTTAATAAGCCTATTTATTGAGCCTATTTAATAAGCCTATTTAATAAGTCTATTTAATAAGCCTATTTAATAAGCCTATTTAACACGCCTATTTATTGAGCCTATTTAATAAGCCTATTTAATAAGCCTATTTATTGAGCCTATTTAATAAGTCTATTTAATAAGCCTATTTAATAAGCCTATTTAATAAGCCTATTTAATAAGTCTATTTAATAAGTCTATTTAATAAGCCTATTTAATAAGTATTTAATGAGCCTATTTAACAAGCCTATTTATTGAGCCTATTTAATAAGCCTATTTATTGAGCCTATTTAATAAGCCTATTTATTGAGCCTATTTAATAAGCCTATTTATTGTGCCTATTTAATATGCCTATTTATTGAGCCTATTTAATAAGCCTATTTAATAAGTATATTTAATAAGCCTATTTAATAAGCCTATTTAATAAGCCTATTCATTGAGCCTATTTAATAAGCCTATTTAATATGCCTATTTATTGAGCCTATTTAATAAGTCTATTTAATAAGCCTATTTAATAAGCCTATTTAATAAGTATTTAATGAGCCTATTTAATAAGTCTATTTAATAAGCCTATTTAATAGGCCTATATAATAAGTCTAAGTTGCTGAAATAAGCCTATTTAATAAGCCTATTTAATAGGCGTATTTAATAAGTCTAAGTTGCTGAAATAAGCCTATTTAATCAGCCTATTTAATACGCATATTTAATAAGTCTAAGTTGCTGAAATAAGCCTATTAATAAGCCCAAGTTGCTGAAATAAGCCTACTTAATTAGGCTATTTAATAAGCCTAAGTTGCTGAAATAAGCCTATTTAATAAGCGTAAGTTGCTGAAATAAGGCTATTTAATAAGTCTAAGTTGCTGAAATAAGCCTATTTAATAAGCCTAAGTTGCTGAAATAAGCCTATTTAATAAGCCTATTTAATAAGCCTAAGTTGCTGAAATAAGCCTATTTAATAAGCCTATTTAATAGGCCTATTTAATAAGTCTAATTTGCTGAAATAAGCCTATTTAATAAGCCTATTTAATATGCCTATTTAATAAGCCTAATTTGCTGAAATAAGCCTATTTAATAAGCCTATTTAATAGGCCTATTTAATAAGTCTAAGTTGCTGAAATAAGCCTATTTAATAAGCCTAAGTTGCTGAATGAGCCTATTTAATAAGCCTAAGTTGCTGAAATAAGCCTATTTAATAAGCCTAAGTTGCTGAAAAAGCCTATTTAATAAGCCTAAGTTGCTGAATAAACCTATTTAATAAGTCTAAGTTGCCGAAATAAGCCTATTTAATAAGGCTATTTAATAAGCCTAAGTTGCTGAATAAGCCTATTTAATAAGTCTAAGTTGCTGAAATGAGGCTATTTAATAAGCCTAAGTTGCTGAAATAAGGCTATTTAATAAGTCTACTTTGCTGAAATAAGCCTATTTAATAAGCCTATTTAATAGGCCTATTTAATAAGTCTAATTTGCTGAAATAAGCCTATTTAATAAGCCTATTTAATAGGCCTATTTAATAAGTCTAAGTTGCTGAAATAAGCCTATTTAATAAGCCTAAGTTGCTGAATGAGCCTATTTAATAAGCCTAAGTTGCTGAAATAAGCCTATTTAATAAGCCTAAGTTGCTGAATAAGCCTATTTAATAAGCCTAAGTTGCTGAATAAACCTATTTAATAAGTCTAAGTTGCTGAAATAAGCCTATTTAATAAGGCTATTTAATAAGCCTAAGTTGCTGAATAAGCCTATTTAATAAGTCTAAGTTGCTGAAATAAGGCTATTTAATAAGCCTAAGTTGCTGAAATAAGGCTATTTAATAAGTTTAAGTTGCTGAAATAAGCCTATTTAATAAGCCTAAGTTGCTGAAATAAGCCTGTTTAATAAGGCTATTTAATGAGCCTAAGTTGCTGAAATAAGCCTATTTAATAAGCCTAAGTTTCTGAACTAAGCCTATTTAAAAAGGAATATTTAATAAGTCTAAGTTGCTGAAATAAACCTATTTAAAAATGCTATTTAATAAGCTTAAGTTGCTGAAATAAACCTGTTTAATAAGGCTATTTAATAAGCATAAGTTGCTGAAATAAGCTTATTTAATAAGCCTAAGTTGCTGAAATAAGCCTATTTAATAAGGCTATTTAATAAGTCTAAGTTGCTGAAATAAACCTATTTAATAAGCCTAAGTTGCTAAAATAAGCCTATTTAATGAGGCTATTTAATAAGTCTATTTAATAAGCCTATTTATTAAGCCTATTTAATAAGCCTATTTAATAAGCCTATTTAATACGCCTATTTAATAAACATATTTAATAAGTATTTAATGAGCCTATTTAATAAGTCTATTTAATAAGCCTTTTTAATAAGCCTATTTAATAAGTCTATTTAATAAGCCTATTTAATAAGTATTTAATGAGCCTATTTAATGAGCCTATTTATTGAGCCTATTTAATAAGCCTATTTATTGAGCCTATTTAATAAGCCTATTTAATAAGTCTATTTAATAAGCCTATTTAATAAGCCTATTTAACACACCTATTTATTGAGCCTATTTAATAAGCCTATTTAATAAGCCTATTTATTGAGCCTATTTAATAAGTCTATTTAATAAGCCTATTTAATAAGCCTATTTAATAAGCCTATTTAATAAGTCTATTTAATAAGTCTATTTAATAAGCCTATTTAATAAGTATTTAATGAGCCTACTTAACAAGCCTATTTATTGAGCCTATTTAATAAGCCTATTTATTGAGCCTATTTAATAAGCCTATTTATTGAGCCTATTTAATAAGCCTATTTATTGTGCCTATTTAATATGCCTATTTATTGAGCCTATTTAATAAGCCTATTTAATAAGTATATTTAATAAGCCTATTTAATAAGCCTATTTAATAAGCCTATTCATTGAGCCTATTTAATAAGCCTATTTAATATGCCTATTTATTCAGCCTATTTAATAAGTCTATTTAATAAGCCTATTTAATAAGCCTATTTAATAAGTATTTAATGAGCCTATTTAATAAGTCTATTTAATAAGCCTATTTAATAGGCCTATATAATAAGTCTAAGTTGCTGAAATAAGCCTATTAAATAAGCCTATTTAATAGGCCTATTTAATAAGTCTAAGTTGCTGAAATAAGCCTATTTAATCAGCCTATTTAATACGCATATTTAATAAGTCTAAGTTGCTGAAATAAGCCTATTAATAAGCCCAAGTTGCTGAAATAAGCCTACTTAATTAGGCTATTTAATAAGCCTAAGTTGCTGAAATAAGCCTATTTAATAAGCGTAAGTTGCTGAAATAAGGCTATTTAATAAGTCTAAGTTGCTGAAATAAGCATATTTAATAAGCCTAAGTTGCTGAAATAAGCCTATTTAATAAGCCTATTTAATAAGCCTAAGTTGCTGAAATAAGCCTATTTAATAAGCCTATTTAATAGGCCTATTTAATAAGTCTAATTTGCTGAAATAAGCCTATTTAATAAGCCTATTTAATATGCCTATTTAATAAGCCTAATTTGCTGAAATAAGCCTATTTAATAAGCCTATTTAATAGGCCTATTTAATAAGTCTAAGTTGCTGAAATAAGCCTATTTAATAAGCCTAAGTTGCTGAAAAAGCCTATTTAATAAGCCTAAGTTGCTGAATAAACCTATTTAATAAGTCTAAGTTGCCGAAATAAGCCTATTTAATAAGGCTATTTAATAAGCCTAAGTTGCTGAATAAGCCTATTTAATAAGTCTAAGTTGCTGAAATGAGGCTATTTAATAAGCCTAAGTTGCTGAAATAAGGCTATTTAATAAGTCTACTTTGCTGAAATAAGCCTATTTAATAAGCCTATTTAATAGGCCTATTTAATAAGTCTAATTTGCTGAAATAAGCCTATTTAATAAGCCTATTTAATAGGCCTATTTAATAAGTCTAAGTTGCTGAAATAAGCCTATTTAATAAGCCTAAGTTGCTGAATGAGCCTATTTAATAAGCCTAAGTTGCTGAAATAAGCCTATTTAATAAGCCTAAGTTGCTGAATAAGCCTATTTAATAAGCCTAAGTTGCTGAATAAACCTATTTAATAAGTCTAAGTTGCTGAAATAAGCCTATTTAATAAGGCTATTTAATAAGCCTAAGTTGCTGAATAAGCCTATTTAATAAGTCTAAGTTGCTGAAATAAGGCCATTTAATAAGCCTAAGTTGCTGAAATAAGGCTATTTAATAAGTTTAAGTTGCTGAAATAAGCCTATTTAATAAGCCTAAGTTTCTGAACTAAGCCTATTTAAAAAGGTATATTTAATAAGTCTAAGTTGCTGAAATAAACCTATTTAAAAATGCTATTTAATAAGCCTAAGTTGCTGAAATAAACCTGTTTAATAAGGCTATTTAATAAGCATAAGTTGCTGAAATAAGCTTATTTAATAAGCCTAAGTTGCTGAAATAAGCCTATTTAATAAGGCTATTTAATAAGTCTAAGTTGCTGAAATAAACCTATTTAATAAGCCTAAGTTGCTAAAATAAGCCTATTTAATGAGGCTATTTAATAAGTCTATTTAATAAGCCTATTTATTAAGCCTATTTAATAAGCCTATTTAATAAGCCTATTTAATACGCCTATTTAATAAACATATTTAATAAGTATTTAATGAGCCTATTTAATAAGTCTATTTAATAAGCCTTTTTAATAAGCCTATTTAATAAGTCTATTTAATAAGCCTATTTAATAAGTATTTAATGAGCCTATTTAATGAGCCTATTTATTGAGCCTATTTAATAAGCCTATTTATTGAGCCTATTTAATAAGCCTATTTAATAAGTCTATTTAATAAGCCTATTTAATAAGCCTATTTAACACGCCTATTTATTGAGCCTATTTAATAAGCCTATTTAATAAGCCTATTTATTGAGCCTATTTAATAAGTCTATTTAATAAGCCTATTTAATAAGCCTATTTAATAAGTATTTAATGAGCCTATTTAATAAGTCTATTTAATAAGCCTATTTAATAAGGCTATTTAATGAGCCTAAGTTGCTGAAATAAGCCTATTTAATAAGCCTATTTAATAGGCTTATTTAATAAGTCTAAGTTGCTGAAATAAGCCTATTTAATAAGCCTACGTTTCTGAATGAGCCTATTTAATAAGCCTAAGTTGCTGAAAAAAGTCTATTTAATAAGCCTAAGTTGCTGATTAAGCCTATTTAATAAGCCTAAGTTGCTGAATAAACCTATTTAATAAGTCTAAGTTGCTGAAATAAGCTTATTTAATAAGGCTATTTAATAAGCCTAAGTTGCTGAAAAAGCCTATTTAATAAGGCTATTTAATGAGCCTAAGTTGCTGAAATAAGACTATTTAATAAGCCTAAGTTTCTGAACTAAGCTTATTTAAAAAGGTATATTTAATAAGTCTAAGTTGCTGAAATAAACCTATTTAAAAATGCTATTTAATAAGCCTAAGTTGCTGAAATAAACCTGTTTATAAAGGCTATTTAATAAGCATAAGTTGCTGAAATAAGCTTATTTAATAAGCCTAAGTTGCTGAAATAAGCCTATTTAATAAGGCTCTTTAATAAGTCTAAGTTGCTGAAATAAACCTATTTAATAAGCCTAAGTTGCTAAAATAAGCCTATTTAATGAGGCTATTTAATAAGTCTATTTAATAAGCCTATTTAATAAGCCTATTTAATAAGCCTATTTAATAAACCTATTTAATAAGTCTATTTAATAAGTCTATTTAATAAGCCTATTTAATAAGTATTTAATGAGCCTATTTAATAAGCCTATTTATTGAGCCTATTTAATAAGCCTATTTATTGAGCCTATTTAATAAGCCTATTTATTGAGCCTATTTAATAAGCCTATTTATTGAGCCTATTTAATAAGCCTATTTAATAAGTCTATTTAATAAGCCTATTTAATAAGCCTATTTAATAAGTATTTAATGAGCCTATTTAATAGTCTATTTAATAAGCCTATTTAATAAGCCTATTCATTGAGCCTATTTAATAAGCCTATTTAATATGCCTATTTATTGAGCCTATTTAATAAGTCTATTTAATAAGCCTATTTAATAAGCCTATTTAATAAGTATTTAATGAGCCTATTTAACAAGCCTATTTATTGAGCCTATTTAATAAGCCTATTTATTGAGCCTATTTAATAAGCCTATTTATTGAGCCTATTTAATAAGCCTATTTATTGAGCCTATTTAATATGCCTATTTATTGAGCCTATTTAATAAGCCTATTTAATAAGTATATTTAATAAGCCTATTTAATAAGCCTATTTAATAAGCCTATTCATTGAGCCTATTTAATAAGCCTATTTAATATGCCTATTTATTGAGCCTATTTAATAAGTCTATTTAATAAGCCTATTTAATAAGCCTATTTAATAAGTATTTAATGAGCCTATTTAATAAGTCTATTTAATAAGCCTATTTAATAGGCCTATATAATAAGTCTAAGTTGCTGAAATAAGCCTATTTAATAAGCCTATTTAATAGGCATATTTAATAAGTCTAAGTTGCTGAAATAAGCCTATTTAATCAGCCTATTTAATACGCATATTTAATAAGTCTAAGTTGCTGAAATAAGCCTATTAATAAGCCCAAGTTGCTGAAATAAGCCTACTTAATTAGGCTATTTAATAAGCCTAAGTTGCTGAAATAAGCCTATTTAATAAGCGTAAGTTGCTGAAATAAGGCTATTTAATAAGTCTAAGTTGCTGAAATAAGCCTATTTAATAAGCCTAAGTTGCTGAAATAAGCCTATTTAATAAGCCTATTTAATAAGCCTAAGTTGCTGAAATAAGCCTATTTAATAAGCCTATTTAATAGGCCTATTTAATAAGTCTAATTTGCTGAAATAAGCCTATTTAATAAGCCTATTTAATATGCCTATTTAATAAGCCTAATTTGCTGAAATAAGCCTATTTAATAAGCCTATTTAATAGGCCTATTTAATAAGTCTAAGTTGCTGAAATAAGCCTATTTAATAAGCCTAAGTTGCTGAATGAGCCTATTTAATAAGCCTAAGTTGCTGAAATAAGCCTATTTAATAAGGCTAAGTTGCTGAAAAAGCCTATTTAATAAGCCTAAGTTGCTGAATAAACCTATTTAATAAGTCTAAGTTGCTGAAATAAGCCTATTTAATAAGGCTATTTAATAAGCCTAAGTTGCTGAATAAGCCTATTTAATAAGTCTAAGTTGCTGAAATGAGGCTATTTAATAAGCCTAAGTTGCTGAAATAAGGCTATTTAATAAGTCTAATTTGCTGAAATAAGCCTATTTAATAAGCCTATTTAATAGGCCTATTTAATAAGTCTAATTTGCTGAAATAAGCCTATTTAATAAGCCTATTTAATAGGCCTATTTAATAAGTCTAAGTTGCTGAAATAAGCCTATTTAATAAGCCTAAGTTGCTGAATGAGCCTATTTAATAAGCCTAAGTTGCTGAAATAAGCCTATTTAATAAGCCTAAGTTGCTGAATAAGCCTATTTAATAAGCCTAAGTTGCTGAATAAACCTATTTAATAAGTCTAAGTTGCTGAAATAAGCCTATTTAATAAGGCTATTTAATAAGCCTAAGTTGCTGAATAAGCCTATTTAATAAGTCTAAGTTGCTGAAATAAGGCTATTTAATAAGCCTAAGTTGCTGAAATAAGGCTATTTAATAAGTTTAAGTTGCTGAAATAAGCCTATTTAATAAGCCTAAGTTGCTGAAATAAGCCTGTTTAATAAGGCTATTTAATGAGCCTAAGTTGCTGAAATAAGCCTATTTAATAAGCCTAAGTTTCTGAACTAAGCCTATTTAAAAAGGAATATTTAATAAGTCTAAGTTGCTGAAATAAACCTATTTAAAAATGCTATTTAATAAGCCTAAGTTGCTGAAATAAACCTGTTTAATAAGGCTATTTAATAAGCATAAGTTGCTGAAATAAGCTTATTTAATAAGCCTAAGTTGCTGAAATAAGCCTATTTAATAAGGCTATTTAATAAGTCTAAGTTGCTGAAATAAACCTATTTAATAAGCCTAAGTTGCTAAAATAAGCCTATTTAATGAGGCTATTTAATAAGTCTATTTAATAAGCCTATTTATTAAGCCTATTTAATAAGCCTATTTAATAAGCCTATTTAATACGCCTATTTAATAAACATATTTAATAAGTATTTAATGAGCCTATTTAATAAGTCTATTTAATAAGCCTTTTTAATAAGCCTATTTAATAAGTCTATTTAATAAGCCTATTTAATAAGTATTTAATGAGCCTATTTATTGAGCCTATTTAATAAGCCTATTTATTGAGCCTATTTAATAAGCCTATTTAATAAGTCTATTTAATAAGCCTATTTAATAAGCCTATTTAACACGCCTATTTATTGAGCATATTTAATAAGCCTATTTAATAAGCCTATTTATTGAGCCTATTTAATAAGTCTATTTAATAAGCCTATTTAATAAGCCTATTTAATAAGTATTTAATGAGCCTATTTAATAAGTCTATTTAATAAGCCTATTTAATAAGGCTATTTAATGAGCCTAAGTTGCTGAAATAAGCCTATTTAATAAGCCTATTTAATAGGCTTATTTAATAAGTCTAAGTTGCTGAAATAAGCCTATTTAATAAGCCTACGTTTCTGAATGAGCCTATTTAATAAGCCTAAGTTGCTGAAAAAAGTCTATTTAATAAGCCTAAGTTGCTGATTAAGCCTATTTAATAAGCCTAAGTTGCTGAATAAACCTATTTAATAAGTCTAAGTTGCTGAAATAAGCTTATTTAATAAGGCTATTTAATAAGCCTAAGTTGCTGAAAAAGCCTATTTAATAAGGCTATTTAATGAGCCTAAGTTGCTGAAATAAGACTATTTAATAAGCCTAAGTTTCTGAACTAAGCTTATTTAAAAAGGTATATTTAATAAGTCTAAGTTGCTGAAATAAACCTATTTAAAAATGCTATTTAATAAGCCTAAGTTGCTGAAATAAACCTGTTTATTAAGGCTATTTAATAAGCATAAGTTGCTGAAATAAGCTTATTTAATAAGCCTAAGTTGCTGAAATAAGCCTATTTAATAAGGCTCTTTAATAAGTCTAAGTTGCTGAAATAAACCTATTTAATAAGCCTAAGTTGCTAAAATAAGCTTATTTAATGAGGCTATTTAATAAGTCTATTTAATAAGCCTATTTAATAAGCCTATTTAATAAGCCTATTTAATAAACCTATTTAATAAGTCTATTTAATAAGTCTATTTAATAAGCCTATTTAATAAGTATTTAATGAGCCTATTTAATAAGCCTATTTATTGAGCCTATTTAATAAGCCTATTTATTGAGCCTATTTAATAAGCCTATTTATTGAGCCTATTTAATAAGCCTATTTATTGAGCCTATTTAATAAGCCTATTTAATAAGTCTATTTACTAAGCCTATTTAATAAGCCTATTTAATAAGTATTTAATGAAGCTATTCAATAAGTCTATTTAATAAGCCTATTTAATAAGTATTTAATGAGCCTAAGTTGCTGAAATAAGCCTATTTAATAAGCCTATTTAATAGGCCTATTTAATAAGTCTAAGTTGCTGAAATAAGCCTATTTAATAAGCCTAAGTTTCTGAATGAGCCTATTTAATAAGCCTAAGTTGCTGAAAAAAGCCTATTTAATAAGCCTAAGTTGCTGAATAAGCCTATTTAATAAGCCTAAGTTGCTGAATAAACCTATTAAATAAGTCTAAGTTGCTGAAATAAGCTTATTTAATAAGGCTATTTAATAAGCCTAAGTTGCTGAATAAGCCTATTTAATAAGGCTATTTAATGAGCCTAAGTTGCTGAAATAAGACTATTTAATAAGCCTAAGTTTCTGAACTAAGCCTATTTAAAAAGGTATATATAATAAGTCTAAGTTGCTGAAAGAAACCTATTTAAAAATGCTATTCAATAAGCCTAAGTTGCTGAAATAAACCTGTTTAATAAGGCTATTTAATAAGCATAAGTTGCTGAAATAAGCTTATTTAATAAGCCTAAGTTGCTGAAATAAGCCTATTTAATAAGGCTCTTTAATAAGTCTTTGTTGCTGAAATAAACCTATTTACTAAGCCTAAGTTGCTGAAATAAGCCTATTTAATAAGCGTAAGTTGCTGAAATAAGGCTATTTAATAAGTCTAAGTTGCTGAAATAAGCTATTTAATAAGCCTAAGTTGCTGAAATAAGCCTATTTAATAAGCCTATTTAATAAGCCTAAGTTGCTGAAATAAGCCTATTTAATAGGCCTATTTAATAAGTCTATGTTGCTGAAATAAGCCTATTTAATAAGCCTAAGTTGCTGAATGAGCCTATTTAATAAGCCTAAGTTGCTGAAATAAGCCTATTTAATAAGCCTAAGTTGCTGAATAAGCCTATTTAATAAGCCTAAGTTGCTGAATAAACCTATTTATTAAGTCTAAGTTGCTGAAATAAGCCTATTTAATAAGCCTATTTAATAAGCCTATTTATTGAGCCTATTTAATAAGTCTATTTAATAAGCCTATTTAATAAGCCTGTTTAATAAGTATTTAATGAGCCTATTTAATAAGCCTATTTAATAAGGCTATTTAATGAGCCTAAGTTGCTGAAATAAGCCTATTTAATAAGCCTATTTAATAGGCTTATTTAATAAGTCTAAGTTGCTGAAATAAGCCTATTTAATAAGCCTATTTAATAGGCCTATTTAATAAGTCTATGTTGCTGAAATAAGCCTATTTAATAAGCCTAAGTTGCTGAATGAGCCTATTTAATAAGCCTAAGTTGCTGAAAAAAGCCTATTTAATAAGCCTTAATTGCTGAATAAGCCTATTTAATAAGCCTAAGTTGCTGAATAAACCTATTTAATAAGTCTAAGTTGCTGAAATAAGCTTATTTAATAAGGCTATTTAATAAGACTAAGTTGCTGAATAAGCCTATTTAACAAGGCTATTTAATGAGCCTAAGTTGCTGAAATAAGACTATTTAATAAGCCTAAGTTTCTGAACTAAGCTTATTTAAAAAGGTATATATAATAAGTCTAAGTTGCTGAAATAAACCTATTTAAAAATGCCATTTAATAAGCCTAAGTTGCTGAAATAAACCTGTTTAATAAGGCTATTTAATAAGCATAAGTTGCTGAAATAAGCTTATTTAATAAGCCTAAGTTGCTGAAATAAGCCTATTTAATAAGGCTCTTTAATAAGTCTAAGTTGCTGAAATAAACCTATTTATTAAGTCTAAGTTGCTGAAATAAGCCTATTTAATAAGTCTAAGTTGCTGAAATAAGGCTATTTAATAAGCCTAAGTTGCTGAAATAAGGCTACTTAATAAGCCTATTCAATAAGTATTTAATGAGCCTATTTAATGAGCCTATTTATTGAGCCTATTTAATAAGCCTATTTATTGAGCCTATTTAATAAGCCTATTTAATAAGTCTATTTAATAAGCCTATTTAATAAGCCTATTTAACACGCCTATTTATTGAGCCTATTTAATAAGCCTATTTAATAAGCCTATTTATTGAGCCTATTTAATAAGTCTATTTAATAAGCCTATTTAATAAGTATTTAATGAGCCTATTTAATAAGTCTATTTAATAAGCCTATTTAATAAGGCTATTTAATGAGCCTAAGTTGCTGAAATAAGCCTATTTAATAAGCTTATTTAATAGGCTTATTTAATAAGTCTAAGTTGCTGAAATAAGCCTATTTAATAAGCCTACGTTTCTGAATGAGCCTATTTAATAAGCCTAAGTTGCTGAAAAAAGCCTATTTAATAAGCCTAAGTTGCTGAATAAGCCTATTTAATAAGCCTAAGTTGCTGAATAAACCTATTTAATAAGTCTAAGTTGCTGAAATAAGCTTATTTAATAAGGCTATTTAATAAGCCTAAGTTGCTGAATAAGCCTATTTAATAAGGCTATTTAATGAGCCTAAGTTGCTGAAATAAGACTATTTAATAAGCCTAAGTTTCTGAACTAAGCTTATTTAAAAAGGTATATTTAATAAGTCTAAGTTGCTGAAATAAACCTATTTAAAAATGCTATTTAATAAGCCTAAGTTGCTGAAATAAACCTGTTTAATAAGGCTATTTAATAAGCATAAGTTGCTGAAATAAGCTTATTTAATAAGCCTAAGTTGCTAAAATAAGCCTATTTAATAAGGCTCTTTAATAAGTCTAAGTTGCTGAAATAAACCTATTTAATAAGCCTAAGTTGCTAAAATAAGCCTATTTAATGAGGCTATTTAATAAGTCTATTTAATAAGCCTATTTAATAAGCCTATTTAATAAGCCTATTTAATAAGCCTATTTAATGAGTCTATTTAATAAGTCTATTTAATAAGCCTATTTAATAAGTATTTAATGAGCCTATTTAATAAGCCTATTTATTGAGCCTATTTAATAAGCCTATTTAATAAGCCTATTTAACACGCCTATTTATTGAGCCTATTTAATAAGCCTATTTATTGAGCCTATTTAATAAGTCTATTTAACAAGCCTATTTAATAAGCCTATTTAATAAGTATTTAATGAGCCTATTTAATAAGTCTATTTAATAAGCCTATTTAATAAGGCTATTTAATGAGCCTAAGTTGCTGAAATAAGCCTATTTAATAAGCCTATTTAATAGGCTTATTTAATAAGTCTAAGTTGCTGAAATAAGCCTATTTAATAAGCCTACGTTTCTGAATGAGCCTATTTAATAAGCCTAAGTTGCTGAAAAAAGCCTATTAGAACAAGCCTAAGTTGCTGAATAAGCCTATTTAATAAGCCTAAGTTGCTGAATAAACCTATTTAATAAGTCTAAGTTGCTGAAATAAGCTTATTTAATAAGGCTATTTAATAAGCCTAAGTTGCTGAATAAGCCTATTTAATAAGGCTATTTAATGAGCCTAAGTTGCTGAAATAAGACTATTTAATAAGCCTAAGTTTCTGAACTAAGCTTATTTAAAAAGGTATATTTAATAAGTCTAAGTTGCTGAAATAAACCTATTTAAAAATGCTATTTAATAAGCCTAAGTTGCTGAAATAAACCTGTTTAATAAGGCTATTTAATAAGCCTAAGTTGCTGAAATAAGCCTATTTAATAAGGCTCTTTAATAAGTCTAAGTTGCTGAAATAAACCTATTTATTAAGTCTAAGTTGCTGAAATAAGCCTATTTAATAAGGCTATTTAATAAGCCTAAGTTGCTGAATAAGCCTATTTAATAAGTCTAAGTTGCTGAAATAAGGCTATTTAATAAGCCTAAGTTGCTGAAATAAGGCTATTTAATAAGCCAATTTAGTAAGTATTTAATGAGCCTATTTAATGAGCCTATTTATTGAGCCTATTTAATAAGCCTATTTATTGAGCCTATTTAATAAGCCTATTTAATAAGTCTATTTAATAAGCCTATTTAATAAGCCTATTTAACACGCCTATTTATTGAGCCTATTTAATAAGCCTATTTAATAAGCCTATTTATTGAGCCTATTTAATAAGTCTATTTAATAAGCCTATTTAATAAGCCTGTTTAATAAGTATTTAATGAGCCTATTTAATAAGCCTATTTAATAAGGCTATTTAATGAGCCTAAGTTGCTGAAATAAGCCTATTTAATAAGCCTATTTAATAGGCTTATTTAATAAGTCTAAGTTGCTGAAATAAGCCTATTTAATAAGCCTATTTAATAGGCCTATTTAATAAGTCTATGTTGCTGAAATAAGCCTATTTAATAAGCCTAAGTTGCTGAATGAGCCTATTTAATAAGCCTAAGTTGCTGAAATAAGCTTATTTAATAAGGCTATTTAATAAGACTAAGTTGCTGAATAAGCCTATTTAACAAGGCTATTTAATGAGCCTAAGTTGCTGAAATAAGACTATTTAATAAGCCTAAGTTTCTGAACTAAGCTTATTTAAAAAGGTATATATAATAAGTCTAAGTTGCTGAAATAAACCTATTTAAAAATGCCATTTAATAAGCCTAAGTTGCTGAAATAAACCTGTTTAATAAGGCTATTTAATAAGCATAAGTTGCTGAAATAAGCTTATTTAATAAGCCTAAGTTGCTGAAATAAGCCTATTTAATAAGGCTCTTTAATAAGTCTAAGTTGCTGAAATAAACCTATTTATTAAGTCTAAGTTGCTGAAATAAGCCTATTTAATAAGTCTAAGTTGCTGAAATAAGGCTATTTAATAAGCCTAAGTTGCTGAAATAAGGCTACTTAATAAGCCTATTCAATAAGTATTTAATGAGCCTATTTAATGAGCCTATTTATTGAGCCTATTTAATAAGCCTATTTATTGAGCCTATTTAATAAGCCTATTTAATAAGTCTATTTAATAAGCCTATTTAATAAGCCTATTTAACACGCCTATTTATTGAGCCTATTTATTAAGCCTATTTAATAAGCCTATTTATTGAGCCTATTTAATAAGTCTATTTAATAAGCCTATTTAATAAGTATTTAATGAGCCTATTTAATAAGTCTATTTAATAAGCCTATTTAATAAGGCTATTTAATGAGCCTAAGTTGCTGAAATAAGCCTATTTAATAAGCTTATTTAATAGGCTTATTTAATAAGTCTAAGTTGCTGAAATAAGCCTATTTAATAAGCCTACGTTTCTGAATGAGCCTATTTAATAAGCCTAAGTTGCTGAAAAAAGCCTATTTAATAAGCCTAAGTTGCTGAATAAGCCTATTTAATAAGCCTAAGTTGCTGAATAAACCTATTTAATAAGTCTAAGTTGCTGAAATAAGCTTATTTAATAAGGCTATTTAATAAGCCTAAGTTGCTGAATAAGCCTATTTAATAAGGCTATTTAATGAGCCTAAGTTGCTGAAATAAGACTATTTAATAAGCCTAAGTTTCTGAACTAAGCTTATTTAAAAAGGTATATTTAATAAGTCTAAGTTGCTGAAATAAACCTATTTAAAAATGCTATTTAATAAGCCTAAGTTGCTGAAATAAACCTGTTTAATAAGGCTATTTAATAAGCATAAGTTGCTGAAATAAGCTTATTTAATAAGCCTAAGTTGCTAAAATAAGCCTATTTAATAAGGCTCTTTAATAAGTCTAAGTTGCTGAAATAAACCTATTTAATAAGCCTAAGTTGCTAAAATAAGCCTATTTAATGAGGCTATTTAATAAGTCTATTTAATAAGCCTATTTAATAAGCCTATTTAATAAGCCTATTTAATAAGCCTATTTAATGAGTCTATTTAATAAGTCTATTTAATAAGCCTATTTAATAAGTATTTAATGAGCCTATTTAATAAGCCTATTTATTGAGCCTATTTAATAAGCCTATTTAATAAGCCTATTTAACACGCCTATTTATTGAGCCTATTTAATAAGCCTATTTAATAAGCCTATTTATTGAGCCTATTTAATAAGTCTATTTAACAAGCCTATTTAATAAGCCTATTTAATAAGTATTTAATGAGCCTATTTAATAAGTCTATTTAATAAGCCTATTTAATAAGGCTATTTAATGAGCCTAAGTTGCTGAAATAAGCCTATTTAATAAGCCTATTTAATAGGCTTATTTAATAAGTCTAAGTTGCTGAAATAAGCCTATTTAATAAGCCTACGTTTCTGAATGAGCCTATTTAATAAGCCTAAGTTGCTGAAAAAAGCCTATTAGAACAAGCCTAAGTTGCTGAATAAGCCTATTTAATAAGCCTAAGTTGCTGAATAAACCTATTTAATAAGTCTAAGTTGCTGAAATAAGCTTATTTAATAAGGCTATTTAATAAGCCTAAGTTGCTGAATAAGCCTATTTAATAAGGCTATTTAATGAGCCTAAGTTGCTGAAATAAGACTATTTAATAAGCCTAAGTTTCTGAACTAAGCTTATTTAAAAAGGTATATTTAATAAGTCTAAGTTGCTGAAATAAACCTATTTAAAAATGCTATTTAATAAGCCTAAGTTGCTGAAATAAACCTGTTTAATAAGGCTATTTAATAAGCCTAAGTTGCTGAAATAAGCCTATTTAATAAGGCTCTTTAATAAGTCTAAGTTGCTGAAATAAACCTATTTATTAAGTCTAAGTTGCTGAAATAAGCCTATTTAATAAGGCTATTTAATAAGCCTAAGTTGCTGAATAAGCCTATTTAATAAGTCTAAGTTGCTGAAATAAGGCTATTTAATAAGCCTAAGTTGCTGAAATAAGGCTATTTAATAAGCCAATTTAGTAAGTATTTAATGAGCCTATTTAATGAGCCTATTTATTGAGCCTATTTAATAAGCCTATTTATTGAGCCTATTTAATAAGCCTATTTAATAAGTCTATTTAATAAGCCTATTTAATAAGCCTATTTAACACGCCTATTTATTGAGCCTATTTAATAAGCCTATTTAATAAGCCTATTTATTGAGCCTATTTAATAAGTCTATTTAATAAGCCTATTTAATAAGCCTATTTAATAAGTATTTAATGAGCCTATTTAATAAGTCTATTTAATAAGCCTATTTAATGAGGCTATTTAATGAGCCTAAGTTGCTGAAATAAGCCTATTTAATAAGCCTATTTAATAGGCCTATTTAATAAGTCTAATTTGCTGAAATAAGCCTATTTAATAAGCCTATTTAATAGGCCTATTTAATAAGTCTATGTTGCTGAAATAAGCCTATTTAATAAGCCTACGTTTCTGAATGAGCCTATTTAATAAGCCTAAGTTGCTGAAAAAAGCCTATTAGAACAAGCCTAAGTTGCTGAATAAGCCTATTTAATAAGCCTAAGTTGCTGAATAAACCTATTTAATAAGTCTAAGTTGCTGAAATAAGCTTATTTAATAAGGCTATTTAATAAGCCTAAGTTGCAGAATAAGCCTATGTAATAAGGCTATTTAATGAGCCTAAGTTGCTGAAATAAGACTATTTAATAAGCCTAAGTTTCTGAACTAAGCTTATTTAAAAAGGTATATTTAATAAGTCTAAGTTGCTGAAATAAACCTATTTAAAAATGCTATTTAATAAGCCTAAGTTGCTGAAATAAACCTGTTTAATAAGGCTATTTAATAAGCCTAAGTTGCTGAAATGAGCCTATTTAATAAGGCTCTTTAATAAGTCTAAGTTGCTGAAATAAACCTATTTATTAAGTCTAAGTTGCTGAAATAAGCCTATTTAATAAGGCTATTTAATAAGCCTAAGTTGCTGAATAAGCCTATTTAATAAGTCTAAGTTGCTGAAATAAGGCTATTTAATAAGCCTAAGTTGCTGAAATAAGGCTATTTAATAAGCCTATTTAGTAAGTATTTAATGAGCCTATTTAATGAGCCTATTTATTGAGCCTATTTAATAAGCCTATTTATTGAGCCTATTTAATAAGCCTATTTAATGAGGCTATTTAATAAGCCTATTTAATAAGCCTATTTAACACACCTATTTATTGAGCCTATTTAATAAGCCTATTTAATAAGCCTATTTATTGAGCCTATTTAATAAGTCTATTTAATAAGCCTATTTAATAAGCCTATTTAATAAGTATTTAATGAGCCTATTTAATAAGTCTATTTAATAAGCCTATTTAATAAGGCTATTTAATGAGCCTAAGTTGCTGAAATAAGCCTATTTAATAAGCCTATTTAATAGGCTTATTTAATAAGTCTAAGTTGCTGAAATAAGCCTATTTAATAAGCCTATTTAATAGGCCTATTTAATAAGTCTAATTTGCTGAAATAAGCCTATTTAATAAGCCTATTTAATAGGCCTATTTAATAAGTCTATGTTGCTGAAATAAGCCTATTTAATAAGCCTAAGTTGCTGAATAAGCCTATTTAATAAGCCTAAGTTGCTGAAATAAGCCTATTTAATAAGCCTAAGTTGCTGAATAAACCTATTTATTAAGTCTAAGTTGCTGAAATAAGCCTATTTAATAAGGCTATTTAATAAGCCTAAGTTGCTGAATAAGCCTATTTAATAAGTCTAAGTTGCTGAAATAAGGCTATTTAATAAGCCTAAGTTGCTGAAATAAGGCTATTTAATAAGCCTATTTAATAAGTCTAAGTTGCTGAATAACCCTATTTAATAAGCCTAAGTTGCTGAATAAACCTATTTAATAAGTCTAAGTTGCTGAAATAAGCTTATTTAATAAGGCTATTTAATAAGCCTAAGTTGCTGAATAAGCCTATTTAATAAGGCTATTTAATGATCCTAAGTTGCTGAAATAAGACTATTTAATAAGCCTAAGTTTCTGAACTAAGCCTATTTAAAAAGGTATATATAATAAGTCTAAGTTGCTGAAAGAAACCTATTTAAAAATGCTATTCAATAAGCCTAAGTTGCTGAATAAGCCTATTTAATAAGCCTAAGTTGCTGAATAAACCTATTTAATAAGGCTATTTAATGAGCCTAAGTTGCTGAAATAAGACTATTTAATAAGCCTAAGTTTCTGAACTAAGCTTATTTAAAAAGGTATATTTAATAAGTCTAAGTTGCTGAAATAAACCTATTTAAAAATGCTATTTAATAAGCCTAAGTTGCTGAAATAAACCTGTTTAATAAGGCTATTTAATAAGCATAAGTTGCTGAAATAAGCTTATTTAATAAGCCTAAGTTGCTGAAATAAGCCTATTTAATAAGGCTCTTTAATAAGTCTAAGTTGCTGAAATAAACCTATTTATTAAGTCTAAGTTGCTGAAATAAGCCTATTTAATAAGGCTATTTAATAAGCCTAAGTTGCTGAATAAGCCTATTTAATAAGTCTAAGTTGTTGAAATAAGGCTATTTAATAAGCCTAAGTTGCTGAAATAAGGCTATTTAATAAGCCTATTTAATAAGTATTTAATGAGCCTATTTAATGAGCCTATTTATTGAGCCTATTTAATAAGCCTATTTATTGAGCCTATTTAATAAGCCTATTTAATAAGTCTATTTAATAAGCCTATTTAATAAGCCTATTTAACACGCCTATTTATTGAGCCTATTTAATAAGCCTATTTAATAAGCCTATTTATTGAGCCTATTTAATAAGTCTATTTAATAAGCCTATTTAATAAGCCTATTTAATAAGTATTTAATGAGCCTATTTAATAAGTCTATTTAATAAGCCTATTTAATAAGGCTATTTAATGAGCCTAAGTTGCTGAAATAAGCCTATTTAATAAGCCTATTTAATAGGCTTATTTAATAAGTCTAAGTTGCTGAAATAAACCTATTTAATAAGCCTACGTTTCTGAATGAGCCTATTTAATAAGCCTAAGTTGCTGAAAAAAGCCTATTTAATAAGCCTAAGTTGCTGAATAAGCCTATTTAATAAGCCTAAGTTGCTGAATAAACCTATTTAATAAGTCTAAGTTGCTGAAATAAGCTTATTTAATGAGGCTATTTAATAAGCCTAAGTTGCTGAATAAGCCTATTTAATAAGGCTATTTAATGAGCCTAAGTTGCTGAAATAAGACTATTTAATAAGCCTAAGTTTCTGAACTAAGCTTATTTAAAAAGGTATATTTAATAAGTCTAAGTTGCTGAAATAAACCTATTTAAAAATGCTATTTAATAAGCCTAAGTTGCTGAAATAAACCTGTTTAATAAGGCTATTTAATAAGCATAAGTTGCTGAAATAAGCTTATTTAATAAGCCTAAGTTGCTGAAATAAGCCTATTTAATAAGGCTCTTTAATAAGTCTAAGTTGATGAAATAAACCTATTTAATAAGCCTAAGTTGCTAAAATAAGCCTATTTAATGAGGCTATTTAATAAGTCTATTTAATAAGCCTATTTAATAAGCCTATTTAATAAGCCTATTTAATAAGCCTATTTAATAAGTCTATTTAATAAGTCTATTTAATAAGCCTATCTAATAAGTATTTAATGAGCCTATTTAATAAGCCTATTTATTGAGCCTATTTAATAAGCCTATTTAATAAGCCTATTTAACACGCCTATTTATTGAGCCTATTTAATAAGCCTATTTAATAAGCCTATTTATTGAGCCTATTTAATAAGTCTATTTAATAAGCCTATTTAATAAGCCTATTTAATAAGTATTTAATGAGCCTATTTAATAAGTCTATTTAATAAGCCTATTTAATAAGGCTATTTAATGAGCCTAAGTTGCTGAAATAAGCCTATTTAATAAGCCTATTTAATAGGCTTATTTAATAAGTCTAAGTTGCTGAAAAAAGCCTATTTAATAAGCCTACGTTTCTGAATGAGCCTATTTAATAAGCCTAAGTTGCTGAAAAAAGCATATTAGAACAAGCCTAAGTTGCTGAATAAGCCTATTTAATAAGCCTAAGTTGCTGAATAAACCTATTTAATAAGTCTAAGTTGCTGAAATAAGCTTATTTAATAAGGCTATTTAATAAGCCTAAGTTGCTGAATAAGCCTATTTAATAAGGCTATTTAATGAGCCTAAGTTGCTGAAATAAGACTATTTAATAAGCCTAAGTTTCTGAACTAAGCTTATTTAAAAAGGTATATTTAATAAGTCTAAGTTGCTGAAATAAACCTATTTAAAAATGCTATTTAATAAGCCTAAGTTGCTGAAATAAACCTGTTTAATAAGGCTATTTAATAAGCCTAAGTTGCTGAAATAAGCCTATTTAATAAGGCTCTTTAATAAGTCTAAGTTGCTGAAATAAACCTATTTATTAAGTCTAAGTTGCTGAAATAAGCCTATTTAATAAGGCTATTTAATAAGCCTAAGTTGCTGAATAAGCCTATTTAATAAGTCTAAGTTGCTGAAATAAGGCTATTTAATAAGCCTAAGTTGCTGAAATAAGGCTATTTAATAAGCCTATTTAGTAAGTATTTAATGAGCCTATTTAATGAGCCTATTTATTGAGCCTATTTAATAAGCCTATTTATTGAGCCTATTTAATAAGCCTATTTAATAAGTCTATTTAATAAGCCTATTTAATAAGCCTATTTAACACGCCTATTTATTGAGCCTATTTAATAAGCCTATTTAATAAGCCTATTTATTGAGCCTATTTAATAAGTCTATTTAATAAGCCTATTTAATAAGCCTATTTAATGAGTATTTAATGAGCCTATTTAATAAGTCTATTTAATAAGCCTATTTAATAAGGCTATTTAATGAGCCTAAGTTGCTGAAATAAGCCTATTTAATAAGCCTATTTAATAGGCTTATTTAATAAGTCTAAGTTGCTGAAATAAGCCTATTTAATAAGCCTATTTAATAGGCCTATTTAATAGTCTATGTTGCTGAAATAAGCCTATTTAATAAGCCTACGTTTCTGAATGAGCCTATTTAATAAGCCTAAGTTGCTGAAAAAAGCCTATTAGAACAAGCCTAAGTTGCTGAATAAGCCTATTTAATAAGCCTAAGTTGCTGAATAAACCTATTTAATAAGTCTAAGTTGCTGAAATAAGCTTATTTAATAAGGCTATTTAATAAGCCTAAGTTGCTGAATAAGCCTATTTAATAAGGCTATTTAATGAGCCTAAGTTGCTGAAATAAGACTATTTAATAAGCCTAAGTTTCTGAACTAAGCTTATTTAAAAAGGTATATTTAATAAGTCTAAGTTGCTGAAATAAACCTATTTAAAAATGCTATTTAATAAGCCTAAGTTGCTGAAATAAACCTGTTTAATAAGGCTATTTAATAAGCCTAAGTTGCTGAAATAAGCCTATTTAATAAGGCTCTTTAATAAGTCTAAGTTGCTGAAATAAACCTATTTATTAAGTCTAAGTTGCTGAAATAAGCCTATTTAATAAGGCTATTTAATAAGCCTAAGTTGCTGAATAAGCCTATTTAATAAGTCTAAGTTGCTGAAATAAGGCTATTTAATAAGCCTAAGTTGCTGAAATAAGGCTATTTAATAAGCCTATTTAGTAAGTATTTAATGAGCCTATTTAATGAGCCTATTTATTGAGCCTATTTAATAAGCTAATTTATTGAGCCTATTTAATAAGCCTATTTAATAAGTCTATTTAATAAGCCTATTTAATAAGCCTATTAAACACGCCTATTTATTGAGCCTATTTAATAAGCCTATTTAATAAGCCTATTTATTGAGCCTATTTAATAAGTCTATTTAATAAGCCTATTTAATAAGCCTATTTAATAAGTATTTAATGAGCCTATTTAATAAGTCTATTTAATAAGCCTATTTAATAAGGCTATTTAATGAGCCTAAGTTGCTGAAATAAGCCTATTTAATAAGCCTATTTAATAGGCTTATTTAATAAGTCTAAGTTGCTGAAATAAGCCTATTTAATAAGCCTATTTAATAGGCCTATTTAATAAGTCTATGTTGCTGAAATAAGCCTATTTAATAAGCCTAAGTTGCTGAATAAGCCTATTTAATAAGCCTAAGTTGCTGAAATAAGCCTATTTAATAAGCCTAAGTTGCTGAATAAACCCATTTATTAAGTCTAAGTTGCTGAAATAAGCCTATTTAATAAGGCTATTTAATAAGCCTAAGTTGCTGAATAAGCCTATTTAATAAGTCTAAGTTGCTGAAATAAGGCTATTTAATAAGCCTAAGTTGCTGAAATAAGGCTATTTAATAAGCCTATTTAATAAGTCTAAGTTGCTGAATAACCCTATTTAATAAGCCTAAGTTGCTGAATAAACCTATTTAATAAGTCTAAGTTGCTGAAATAAGCTTATTTAATAAGGCTATTTAATAAGCCTAAGTTGCTGAATAAGCCTATTTAATAAGGCTATTTAATGAGCCTAAGTTGCTGAAATAAGACTATTTAATAAGCCTAAGTTTCTGAACTAAGCCTATTTAAAAAGGTATATATAATAAGTCTAAGTTGCTGAAAGAAACCTATTTAAAAATGCTATTCAATAAGCCTAAGTTGCTGAAATAAACCTGTTTAATAAGGCTATTTAATAAGCATAAGTTGCTGAAAAAAGCTTATTTAATAAGCCTAAGTTGCTGAAATAAGCCTATTTAATAAGGCTCTTTAATAAGTCTTTGTTGCTGAAATAAACCTATTTAATAAGCCTAAGTTGCTGAAATAAGCCTATTTAATAAGCGTAAGTTGCTGAAATAAGGCTATTTAATAAGTCTAAATTGCTGAAATAAGCTATTTAATAAGCCTAAGTTGCTGAAATAAGCCTATTTAATAAGCCTATTTAATAAGCCTAAGTTGTTGAAATAAGCCTATTTAATAAGCCTATTTAATAGGCCTATTTAATAAGTCTAATTTGCTGAAATAAGCCTATTTAATAAGCCTATTTAATAGGCCTATTTAATAAGTCTATGTTGCTGAAATAAGCCTATTTAATAAGCCTAAGTTGCTGAATGAGCCTATTTAATAAGCCTAAGTTGCTGAAATAAGCCTATTTAATAAGCCTAAGTTGCTGAATAAGCCTATTTAATAAGCCTAAGTTGCTGAATAAACCTATTTATTAAGTCTAAGTTGCTGAAATAAGCCTATTTAATAAGGCTATTTATTAAGCCTAAGTTGCTGAATAAGCCTATTTAATAAGTCTAAGTTGCTGAAATAAGGCTATTTAATAAGCCTAAGTTGCTGAAATAAGGCTATTTAATAAGCCTATTTAATAAATATTTAATGAGCCTATTTAATGAGCCTATTTATTGAGCCTATTTAATAAGCCTATTTATTGAGCCTATTTAATAAGCCTATTTAATAAGTCTATTTAACAAGCCTATTTAATAAGCCTATTTAACACGCCTATTTATTGAGCCTATTTAATAAGCCTATTTAATAAGCCTATTTATTGAGCCTATTTAATAAGTCTATTTAATAAGCCTATTTAATAAGCCTATTTAATAAGTATTTAATGAGCCTATTTAATAAGTCTATTTAATAAGCCTATTTAATAAGGCTATTTAATGAGCCTAAGTTGCTGAAATAAGCCTATTTAATAAGCCTATTTAATAGGCTTATTTAATAAGTCTAAGTTGCTGAAATAAGCCTATTTAATAAGCCTACGTTTCTGAATGAGCCTATTTAATAAGCCTAAGTTGCTGAAAAAAGCCTATTTAATAAGCCTAAGTTGCTGAATAAGCCTATTTAATAAGCCTAAGTTGCTGAATAAACCTATTTAATAAGTCTAAGTTGCTGAAATAAACCTATTTAAAAATGCTATTTAATAAGCCTAAGTTGCTGAAATAAACCTGTTTAATAAGGCTATTTAATAAGCATAAGTTGCTGAAATAAGCTTATTTAATAAGCCTAAGTTGCTGAAATAAGCCTATTTAATAAGGCTCTTTAATAAGTCTAAGTTGCTGAAATAAACCTATTTAATAAGCCTAAGTTGCTAAAATAAGCCTATTTAATGAGGCTATTTAATAAGTCTATTTAATAAGCCTATTTAATAAGCCTATTTAATAAGCCTATTTAATAAGCCTATTTAATAAGTCTATTTAATAAGTCTATTTAATAAGCCTATTTAATAAGTATTTAATGAGCCTATTTAATAAGCCTATTTATTGAGCCTATTTAATAAGCCTATTTAATAAGCCTATTTAACACGCCTATTTATTGAGCCTATTTAATAAGCCTATTTAATAAGCCTATTTATTGAGCCTATTTAATAAGTCTATTTAATAAGCCTATTTAATAAGCCTATTTACTAAGTATTTAATGAGCCTATTTAATAAGTCTATTTAATAAGCCTATTTAATAAGGCTATTTAATGAGCCTAAGTTGCTGAAATAAGCCTATTTAATAAGCATATTTAATAGGCTTATTTAATAAGTCTAAGTTGCTGAAATAAGCCTATTTAATAAGCCTACGTTTCTGAATGAGCCTATTTAATAAGCCTAAGTTGCTGAAAAAAGCCTATTAGAACAAGCCTAAGTTGCTGAATAAGCCTATTTAATAAGCCTAAGTTGCTGAATAAACCTATTTAATAAGTCTAAGTTGCTGAAATAAGCTTATTTAATAAGGCTATTTAATAAGCCTAAGTTGCTGAATAAGCCTATTTAATAAGGCTATTTAATGAGCCTAAGTTGCTGAAATAAGACTATTTAATAAGCCTAAGTTTCTGAACTAAGCTTATTTAAAAAGGTATATTTAATAAGTCTAAGTTGCTGAAATAAACCTATTTAAAAATGTTATTTAATAAGCCTAAGTTGCTGAAATAAACCTGTTTAATAAGGCTATTTAATAAGCATAAGTTGCTGAAATAATCTTATTTAATAAGCCTAAGTTGCTGAAATATGCCTATTTAATAAGG
The DNA here is from genome assembly GCF_048934315.1 of Petromyzon marinus. Lineage (NCBI taxonomy): Eukaryota > Metazoa > Chordata > Hyperoartia > Petromyzontiformes > Petromyzontidae > Petromyzon > Petromyzon marinus. The sequence continues at coordinate 2,842,166 of NW_027422684.1, read as the reverse complement.
CTCTTTAATAAGTCTAAGTTGCTGAAATAAACCTATTTATTAAGTCTAAGTTGCTGAAATAAGCCTATTTAATAAGGCTACTTAATAAGCCTAAGTTGCTGAATAAGCCTATTTAATAAGTCTAAGTTGCTGAAATAAGGCTATTTAATAAGCCTAAGTTGCTGAAATAAGGCTATTTAATAAGCCTATTTAATAAGTATTTAATGAGCCTATTTAATGAGCCTATTTATTGAGCCTATTTAATAAGCCTATTTATTGAGCCTATTTAATAAGCCTATTTAATAAGTCTATTTAATAAGCCTATTTAATAAGCCTATTTAACACGCCTATTTATTGAGCCTATTTAATAAGTCTATTTAATAAGCCTATTTAATGAGCCTATTTAATAAGTATTTAATGAGCCTATTTAATAAGTCTATTTAATAAGCCTATTTAATAAGGCTATTTAATGAGCCTAAGTTGCTGAAATAAGCCTATTTAATAAGCCTATTTAATAGGCTTATTTAATAAGTCTAAGTTGCTGAAATAAGCCTATTTAATAAGCCTACATTTCTGAATGAGCCTATTTAATAAGCCTAAGTTGCTAAAAAAAGCCTATTTAATAAGCCTAAGTTGCTGAATAAGCCTATTTAATAAGCCTAAGTTGCTGAATAAACCTATTTAATAAGTCTAAGTTTCTGAAATAAGCTTATTTAATAAGGCTATTTAATAAGCCTAAGTTGCTGAATAAGCCTATTTAATAAGGCTATTTAATGAGCCTACGTTGCTGAAATAAGACTATTTAATAAGCCTAAGTTTCTGAACTAAGCTTATTTAAAAAGGTATATTTAATAAGTCTAAGTTGCTGAAATAAAAATATTTAAAAATGCTATTTAATAAGCCTAAGTTGCTGAAATAAACCTGTTTAATAAGGCTATTTAATAAGCATAAGTTGCTGAAATAAGCTTATTTAATAAGCCTAAGTTGCTGAAATAAGCCTATTTAATAAGCCTATTTAATAGGCTTATTTAATAAGTCTAAGTTGCTGAAATAAGCCTATTTAATAAGCCTATTTAATAGGCCTATTTAATAAGTCTAATTTGCTGAAATAAGCCTATTTAATAAGCCTATTTAATAGGCCTATTTAATAAGTCTATGTTGCTGAAATAAGCCTATTTAATACGCCTAAGTTGCTGAATAAGCCTATTTAGTAAGCCTAAGTTGCTGAAATAAGCCTATTTAATAAGCCTAAGTTGCTGAATAAACCTATTTATTAAGTCTAAGTTGCTGAAATAAGCCTATTTAATAAGGCTATTTAATAAGCCTAAGTTGCTGAATAAGCCTATTTAATAAGTCTAAGTTGCTGAAATAAGGCTATTTAATAAGCCTAAGTTGCTGAAATAAGGCTATTTAATAAGCCTATTTAATAAGTCTAAGTTGCTGAATAACCCTATTTAATAAGCCTAAGTTGCTGAATAAACCTATTTAATAAGTCTAAGTTGCTGAAATAAGCTTATTTAATAAGGCTATTTAATAAGCCTAAGTTGCTGAATAAGCCTATTTAATAAGGCTATTTAATGAGCCTAAGTTGCTGAAATAAGACTATTTAATAAGCCTAAGTTTCTGAACTAAGCCTATTTAAAAAGGTATATATAATAAGTCTAAGTTGCTGAAAGAAACCTATTTAAAAATGCTATTCAATAAGCCTAAGTTGCTGAAATAAACCTGTTTAATAAGGCTATTTAATAAGCATAAGTTGCTGAAATAAGCTTATTTAATAAGCCTAAGTTGCTGAAATAAGCCTATTTAATAAGGCTCTTTAATAAGTCTTTGTTGCTGAAATAAACCTATTTAATAAGCCTAAGTTGCTGAAATAAGCCTATTTAATAAGCGTAAGTTGCTGAAATAAGGCTATTTAATAAGTCTAAATTGCTGAAATAAGCTATTTAATAAGCCTAAGTTGCTGAAATAAGCCTATTTAATAAGCCTATTTAATAAGCCTGAGTTGCTGAAATAAGCCTATTTAATAAGCCTATTTAATAGGCCTATTTAATAAGTCTAATTTGCTGAAATAAGCCTATTTAATAAGCCTATTTAATAGGCCTATTTAATAAGTCTATGTTGCTGAAATAAGCCTATTTAATAAGCCTAAGTTGCTGAATGAGCCTATTTAATAAGCCTAAGTTGCTGAAATAAGCCTATTTAATAAGCCTAAGTTGCTGAATAAGCCTATTTAATAAGCCTAAGTTGCTGAATAAACCTATTTATTAAGTCTAAGTTGCTGAAATAAGCCTATTTAATAAGGCTATTTAATAAGCCTAAGTTGCTGAATAAGCCTATTTAATAAGTCTAAGTTGCTGAAATAAGGCTATTTAATAAGCCTAAGTTGCTGAAATAAGGCTATTTAATAAGCCTATTTAATAAGTATTTAATGAGCCTATTTAATGAGCCTATTTATTGAGCCTATTTAATAAGCCTATTTATTGAGCCTATTTAATAAGCCTATTTAATAAGTCTATTTAATAAGCCTATTTAATAAGCCTATTTAACACGCCTATTTATTGAGCCTATTTAATAAGCCTATTTAATAAGCCTATTTATTGAGCCTATTTAATAAGTCTATTTAATAAGCCTATTTAATAAGCCTATTTAATAAGTATTTAATGAGCCTATTTAATAAGTCTATTTAATAAGCCTATTTAATAAGGCTATTTAATAAGCCTAAGTTGCTGAAATAAGCCTATTTAATAAGCCTATTTAATAGGCTTATTTAATAAGTCTAAGTTGCTGAAATAAGCCTATTTAATAAGCCTATTTAATAAGCCTAAGTTGCTGAAATAAGCCTATTTAATAAGCCTATTTAATAGGCTTATTTAATAAGTCTAAGTTGCTGAAATAAGCCTATTTAATAAGCCTACGTTTCTGAATGAGCCTATTTAATAAGCCTAAGTTGCTGAAAAAAGCCTATTTAATAAGCCTAAGTTGCTGAATAAGCCTATTTAATAAGCCTAAGTTGCTGAATAAACCTATTTAATAAGTCTAAGTTGCTGAAATAAGCTTATTTAATAAGGCTATTTAATAAGCCTAAGTTGCTGAATAAGCCTATTTAATATGGCTATTTAATGAGCCTAAGTTGCTGAAATAAGACTATTTAATAAGCCTAAGTTTCTGAACTAAGCTTATTTAAAAAGGTATATTTAATAAGTCTAAGTTGCTGAAATAAACCTATTTAAAAATGCTATTTAATAAGCCTAAGTTGCTGAAATAAACCTGTTTAATAAGGCTATTTAATAAGCATAAGTTGCTGAAATAATCTTATTTAATAAGCCTAAGTTGCTGAAATAAGCCTATTTAATAAGGCTCTTTAATAAGTCTAAGTTGCTGAAATAAACCTATTTATTAAGTCTATGTTGCTGAAATAAGCCTATTTAATAAGGCTATTTAATAAGCATAAGTTGCTGAATAAGCCTATTTAATAAGTCTAAGTTGCTGAAATAAGGCTATTTAATAAGCCTAAGTTGCTGAAATAAGGCTATTTAATAAGCCTAAGTTGCTGAAAAAAGCCTATTTAATAAGCCTAAGTTACTGAATAAGCCTATTTAATAAGCCTAAGTTGCTGAATAAACCTATTTAATAAGTCTAAGTTGCTGAAATAAGCTTATTTAATATGGCTATTTAATAAGCCTAAGTTGCTGAATAAGCCTATTTAATAAGGCTATTTAATGAGCCTAAGTTGCTGAAATAAGACTATTTAATAAGCCTAAGTTTCTGAACTAAGCTTATTTAAAAAGGTATATTTAATAAGTCTAAGTTGCTGAAATAAACCTATTTAAAAATGCTATTTAATAAGCCTAAGTTGCTGAAATAAACCTGTTTAATAAGGCTATTTAATAAGCATAAGTTGCTGAAATAAGCTTATTTAATAAGCCTAAGTTGCTGAAATAAGCCTATTTAATAAGGCTCTTTAATAAGTCTAAGTTGCTGAAATAAACCTATTTAATAAGCCTAAGTTGCTAAAATAAGCCTATTTAATGAGGCTATTTAATAAGTCTATTTAATAAGCCTATTTAATAAGCCTATTTAATAAGCCTATTTAATAAGCCTATTTAATAAGTCTATTTAATAAGTCTATTTAATAAGCCTATTTAATAAGTATTTAATGAGCCTATTTAATAAGCCTATTTATTGAGCCTATTTAATAAGCCTATTTAATAAGCCTATTTAACACGCCTATTTATTGAGCCTATTTAATAAGCCTATTTAATAAGCCTATTTATTGAGCCTATTTAATAAGTCTATTTAATAAGCCTATTTAATAAGCCTATTTAATAAGTATTTAATGAGCCTATTTAATAAGTCTATTTAATAAGCCTATTTAATAAGGCTATTTAATGAGCCTAAGTTGCTGAAATAAGCCTATTTAATAAGCATATTTAATAGGCTTATTTAATAAGTCTAAGTTGCTGAAATAAGCCTATTTAATAAGCCTACGTTTCTGAATGAGCCTATTTAATAAGCCTAAGTTGCTGAAAAAAGCCTATTAGAACAAGCCTAAGTTGCTGAATAAGCCTATTTAATAAGGCTATTTAATGAGCTTAAGTTGCTGAAATAAGACTATTTAATAAGCCTAAGTTTCTGAACTAAGCCTATTTAAAAAGGTATAGATAATAAATCTAAGTTGCTAAAAGAAACCTATTTAAAAATGCTATTCAATAAGCCTAAGTTGCTGAAATAAACCTGTTTAATAAGGCTATTTAATAAGCATAAGTTGCTGAAATAAGCTTATTTAATAAGCCTAAGTTGCTGAAATAAGCCTATTTAATAAGGCTCTTTAATAAGTCTAAGTTGCTGAAATAAACCTATTTAATAAGCCTAAGTTGCTGAAATAAGCCTATTTAATAAGCGTAAGTTGCTGAAATAAGGCTATTTAATAAGTCTAAGTTGCTGAAATAAGCTATTTAATAAGCCTAAGTTGCTGAAATAAGCCTATTTAATAAGCCTATTTAATAAGCCTAAGTTGCTGAAATAAGCCTATTTAATAAGCATATTTAATAGGCCTATTTAATAAGTCTAATTTGCTGAAATAAGCCTATTTAATAAGCCTATTTAATAGGCCTATTTAATAAGTCTATGTTGCTGAAATTAGCCTATTTAATAAGCCTAAGTTGCTGAATGAGCCTATTTAATAAGCCTAAGTTGCTGAAATAAGCCTATTTAATAAGCCTAAGTTGCTGAATAAGCCTATTTAATAAGCCTAAGTTGCTGAATAAACCTATTTATTAAGTCTAAGTTGCTGAAATAAGCCTATTTAATAAGGCTATTTAATAAACCTAAGTTGCTGAAATTAGCCTATTTAATAAGCCTAAGTTGCTGAATGAGCCTATTTAATAAGCCTAAGTTGCTGAAATAAGCCTATTTAATAAGCCTAAGTTGCTGAATAAGCCTATTTAATAAGCCTAAGTTGCTGAAAAACCTATTTATTAAGTCTAAGTTGCTGAAATAAGCCTATTTAATAAGGCTATTTAATAAACCTAAGTTGCTGAATAAGCCTATTTAATAAGCCTAAGTTGCTGAAATAAGCCCATTTAATAAGGCTATTTAATGAGCCTAAGTTGCTGAAATAAGCCTATTTAATAAGCCTAAGTTTCTGAACTAAGACTATTTAAAAAGGTATATTTAATAAGTCTAAGTTGCTGAAATAAACCTATTTAAAAATGCTATTTAATAAGCCTAAGTTGCTGAAATAAACCTGTTTAATAAGGCTATTTAATAAGCATAAGTTGCTGAAATAAGCTTATTTAATAAGCCTAATTTGCTGAAATAAGCCTATTTAATAAGGCTATTTAATAAGTCTAGGTTGCTGAAATAAACCTATTTAATAAGCCTAAGTTGCTAAAATAAGCCTATTTAATGAGGATATTTAATAAGTCTATTTAATAAGCCTATTTATTAAGCCTATTTAATAAGCCTATTTAATAAGCCTATTTAATATGCCTATTTAATAAACATATTTAATAAGTATTTAATGAGCCTATTTAATAAGTCTATTTAATAACCCTTTTTAATAAGCCTATTTAATAAGTCTATTTAATAAGCCTATTTAATAAGTATTTAATGAGCCTATTTAATGAGCCTATTTATTGAGCCTATTTAATAAGCCTATTTATTGAGCCTATTTAATGAGCCTATTTAATAAGTCTATTTAATAAGCCTATTTAATAAGCCTATTTAACACGCCTATTTATTGAGCCTATTTAATAAGCCTATTTAATAAGCCTATTTATTGAGCCTTTTTAATAAGTCTATTTAATAAGCCTATTTAATAAGCCTATTTAATAAGTACTTAATGAGCCTATTTAATAAGTCTATTTAATAAGCCTATTTAATAAGGCTATTTAATGAGCCTAAGTTGCTGAAATAAGCCTATTTAATAAGCCTATTAAATAGGCCTATTTAATAAGTCTAAGTTGCTGAAATAAGCCTATTTAATAAGCCTAAGTTTCTGAATGAGCCTGTTTAATAAGCCTAAGTTGCTGAAAAAAGTCTATTTAATAAGCCTAAGTTGCTGAATAAGCCTATTTAATAAGCCTAAGTTGTTGAATAAACCTATTTAATAAGTCTAAGTTGCTGAAATAAGCTTATTTAATAAGGCTATTTAATAAGCCTAAGTTGCTGAAATAAGCTATTTAATAAGCCTAAGTTGCTGAAATAAGCCTATTTAATAAGCCTATTTAATAAGCCTAAGTTGCTGAAATAAGCCTATTTAATAAGCCTATTTAATAGGCCTATTTAATAAGTCTAATTTGCTGAAATAAGCCTATTTAATAAGCCTATTTAATAGGCCTATTTAATAAGTCTATGTTGCTGAAATTAGCCTATTTAATAAGCCTAAGTTGCTGAATGAGCCTATTTAATAAGCCTAAGTTGCTGAAATAAGCCTATTTAATAAGCCTAAGTTGCTGAATAAGCCTATTTAATAAGCCTAAGTTGCTGAATAAACCTATTTATTAAGTCTAAGTTGCTGAAATAAGCCTATTTAATAAGGCTATTTAATAAACCTAAGTTGCTGAAATTAGCCTATTTAATAAGCCTAAGTTGCTGAATGAGCCTATTTAATAAGCCTAAGTTGCTGAAATAAGCCTATTTAATAAGCATAAGTTGCTGAATAAGCCTATTTAATAAGCCTAAGTTGCTGAAATAAACCTGTTTAATAAGGCTATTTAATAAGCATAAGTTGCTGAAATAAGCTTATTTAATAAGCCTAATTTGCTGAAATAAGCCTATTTAATAAGGCTATTTAATAAGTCTAAGTTGCTGAAATAAACCTATTTAATAAGCCTAAGTTGCTAAAATAAGCCTATTTAATGAGGATATTTAATAAGTCTATTTAATAAGCCTATTTATTAAGCCTATTTAATAAGCCTATTTAATAAGCCTATTTAATATGCCTATTTAATAAACATATTTAATAAGTATTTAATGAGCCTATTTAATAAGTCTATTTAATAAGCCTTTTTAATAAGCCTATTTAATAAGTCTATTTAATAAGCCTATTTAATAAGTATTTAATGAGCCTATTTAATGAGCCTATTTATTGAGCCTATTTAATAAGCCTATTTATTGAGCCTATTTAATAAGCCTATTTAATAAGCCTATTTAACACGCCTATTTATTGAGCCTATTTTATAAGCCTATTTAATAAGCCTATTTATTGAGCCTATTTAATAAGTCTATTTAATAAGCCTATTTAATAAGCCTATTTAATAAGTATTTAATGAGCCTATTTAATAAGTCTATTTAATAAGCCTATTTAATAAGGCTATTTAATGAGCCTAAGTTGCTGAAATAAGCCTATTTAATAAGCCTATTTAATAGGCCTATTTAATAAGTCTAAGTTGCTGAAATAAGCCTATTTAATAAGCCTAAGTTTCTGAATGAGCCTGTTTAATAAGCCTAAGTTGCTGAAAAAAGCCTATTTAATAAGCCTAAGTTGCTGAATAAGCCTATTTAATAAGCCTAAGTTGCTGAATAAACCTATTTAATAAGTCTAAGTTGCTGAAATAAGCTTATTTAATAAGGCTATTTAATAAGCCTAAGTTGCTGAAATAAGCTATTTAATAAGCCTAAGTTGCTGAAATAAGCCTATTTAATAAGCCTATTTAATAAGCCTAAGTTGCTGAAATAAGCCTATTTAATAAGCCTATTTAATAGGCCTATTTAATAAGTCTAATTTGCTGAAATAAGCCTATTTAATAAGCCTAAGTTGCTGAATGAGCCTATTTAATAAGCCTAAGTTGCTGAATAAACCTATTTATTAAGTCTAAGTTGCTGAAATAAGCCTATTTAATAAGGCTATTTAATAAACCTAAGTTGCTGAAATTAGCCTATTTAATAAGCCTGTTGCTGAATGAGCCTATTTAATAAGCCTAAGTTGCTGAAATAAGCCTATTTAATAAGCCTAAGTTGCTGAATAAGCCTATTTAATAAGCCTAAGTTGCTGAATAAACCTATTTATTAAGTCTAAGTTGCTGAAATAAGCCTTTTTAATAAGGCTATTTAATAAACCTAAGTTGCTGAATAAGCCTATTTAATAAGTCTAAGTTGCTGAAATAAGGCTATTTAATAAGCCTAAGTTGCTGAAATAAGCCTATTTAATAAGCCTAAGTTGCTGAAATAAGCCTATTTAATAAGGCTATTTAATGAGCCTAAGTTGCTGAAATAAGCCTATTTAATAAGCCTAAGTTTCTGAACTAAGACTATTTAAAAAGGTATATTTAATAAGTCTAAGTTGCTGAAATAAACCTATTTAAAAATGCTATTTAATAAGCCTAAGTTGCTGAAATAAACCTGTTTAATAAGGCTATTTAATAAGCATAAGTTGCTAAAATAAGCCTATTTAATGAGGATATTTAATAAGTCTATTTAATAAGCCTATTTATTAAGCCTATTTAATAAGCCTATTTAATAAGCCTATTTAATATGCCTATTTAATAAACATATTTAACAAGTATTTAATGAGCCTATTTAATAAGTCTATTTAATAAGCCTTTTTAATAAGCCTATTTAATAAGTCTATTTAATAAGCCTATTTAATAAGTATTTAATGAGCCTATTTAATGAGCCTATTTATTGAGCCTATTTAATAAGCCTATTTATTGAGCCTATTTAATAAGCCTATTTAATAAGTCTATTTAATAAGCCTATTTAATAAGCCTATTTAACACGCCTATTTATTGAGCCTATTTAATAAGCCTATTTAATAAGCCTATTTATTGAGCCTATTTAATAAGTCTATTTAATAAGCCTATTTAATAAGCCTATTTAATAAGTATTTAATGAGCCTATTTAATAAGTCTATTTAATAAGCCTATTTAATAAGGCTATTTAATGAGCCTAAGTTGCTGAAATAAGCCTATTTAATAAGCCTATTTAATAGGCCTATTTAATAAGTCTAAGTTGCTGAAAAAAGCCTATTTAATAAGCCTAAGTTGCTGAATAAGCCTATTTAATAAGCCTAAGTTGCTGAATAAACCTATTTAATAAGTCTAAGTTGCTGAAATAAGCTTATTTAATAAGGCTATTTAATAAGCCTAAGTTGCTGAATAAGCCTATTTAATAAGGCTATTTAATGAGCCTAAGTTGCTGAAATAAGACTATTTAATAAGCCTAAGTTTCTGAACTAAGCCTATTTAAAAAGGTATATATAATAAGTCTAAGTTGCTAAAAGAAACCTATTTAAAAATGCTATTCAATAAGCCTAAGTTGCTGAAATAAACCTGTTTAATAAGGCTATTTAATAAGCATAAGTTGCTGAAATAAGCTTATTTAATAAGCCTAAGTTGCTGAAATAAGCCTATTTAATAAGGCTCTTTAATAAGTCTAAGTTGCTGAAATAAACCTATTTAATAAGCCTATTTAATAGGCCTATTTAATAAGTCTAATTTGCTGAAATAAGCCTATTTAATAAGCCTATTTAATAGGCCTATTTAATAAGTCTATGTTGCTGAAATAAGCCTATTTAATAAGCCTAAGTTGCTGAATGTGCCTATTTAATAAGCCTAAGTTTCTGAACTAAGCCTATTTAAAAAGGTATATATAATAAGTCTAAGTTGCTGAAATAAACCTATTTAAAAATGCTATTTAATAAGCCTAAGTTGCTGAAATAAACCTGTTTAATAAGGCTATTTAATAAGCATAAGTTGCTGAAATAAGCTTATTTAATAAGCCTAAGTTGCTGAAATAAGCCTATTTAATAAGGCTCTTTAATAAGTCTAAGTTGCTGAAATAAACCTATTTAATAAGCCTAAGTTGCTAAAATAAGCCTATTTAATGAGGCTATTTAATAAGTGTATTTAATAAGCCTATTTATTGAGCCTATTTATTAAGCCTATTTAATAAGTATATTTAATAAGCCTATTTAATACGCCTATTTAATAAGCCTATTCATTGAGCCTATTTAATAAGCCTGTTTAATAAGCCTATTTAATAAGTATTTAATGAGCCTATTTAATAAGTCTATTTAATAAGCCTATTTAATAGGCCTATTTAATAAGTCTAAGTTGCTGAAAAAAGCCTATTTAATAAGCCTAAGTTGCTGAATAAGCCTATTTAATAAGCCTAAGTTGCTGAATAAACCTATTTAATAAGTCTAAGTTGCTGAAATAAGCTTATTTAATAAGGCTATTTAATAAGCCTAAGTTGCTGAATAAGCCTATTTAATAAGGCTATTTAATGAGCCTAAGTTGCTGAAATAAGACTATTTAATAAGCCTAAATTTCTGAACTAAGCCTATTTAAAAAGGTATATATAATAAGTCTAAGTTGCTAAAAGAAACCTATTTAAAAATGCTATTCAATAAGCCTAAGTTGCTGAAATAAACCTGTTTAATAAGGCTATTTAATAAGCATAAGTTGCTGAAATAAGCTTATTTAATAAGCCTAAGTTGCTGAAATAAGCCTATTTAATAAGGCTCTTTAATAAGTCTAAGTTGCTGAAATAAACCTATTTAATAAGCCTATTTAATAGGCCTATTTAATAAGTCTAATTTGCTGAAATAAGCCTATTTAATAAGCCTATTTAATAGGCCTATTTAATAAGTCTATGTTGCTGAAATAAGCCTATTTAATAAGCCTAAGTTGCTGAATGTGCCTATTTAATAAGCCTAAGTTGCTGAAATAAGCCTATTTAATAAGCCTAAGTTGCTGAATAAGCCTATTTAATAAGCCTAAGTTGCTGAATAAACCTATTTATTTAGTCTAAGTTGCTGAAAAAAGCCTATTTTATAAGGCTATTTAATAAGCCTAAGTTGCTGAATAAGCCTATTTAATAAGTCTAAGTTGCTGAAATAAGGCTATTTATTAAGCCTAAGTTGCTGAAATAAGGCTATTTAATAAGTTTAAGTTGCTGAAATAAGCCTATTTAATAAGCCTAAGTTGCTGAAATAAGCCTATTTAATAAGGCTATTAAATGAGCCTAAGTTGCTGAAATAAGCCTATTTAATAAGCCTAAGTTTCTGAACTAAGACTATTTAAAAAGGTATATTTAATAAGTCTAAGTTGCTGAAATAAACCTATTTAAAAATGCTATTTAATAAGCCTAAGTTGCTGAAATAAACCTGTTTAATAAGGCTATTTAATAAGCATAAGTTGCTGAAATAAGCTTATTTAATGAGGATATTTAATAAGTCTATTTAATAAGCCTATTTATTAAGCCTATTTAATAAGCCTATTTAATAAGCCTATTTAATATGCCTATTTAATAAACATATTTAATAAGTATTTAATGAGCCTATTTAATAAGTCTATTTAATAAGCCTTTTTAATAAGCCTATTTAATAAGTCTATTTAATAAGCCTATTTAATAAGTATTTAATGAGCCTATTTAATGAGCTTATTTATTGAGCCTATTTAATAAGCCTATTTATTGAGCCTATTTAATAAGCCTATTTAATAAGTCTATTTAATAAGCCTATTTAATAAGCCTATTTAACACGCCTATTTATTGAGCCTATTTAATAAGCCTATTTAATAAGCCTATTTATTGAGCCTATTTAATAAGTCTATTTAATAAGCCTATTTAATAAGCCTATTTAATAAGTATTTAATGAGCCTATTTAATAAGTCTATTTAATAAGCCTATTTAATAAGGCTATTTAATGAGCCTAAGTTGCTGAAATAAGCCTATTTAATAAGCCTATTTAATAGGCCTATTTAATAAGTCTAAGATGCTGAAATAAGCCTATTTATTAAGCCTAAGTTTCTGAATGAGCCTATTTAATAAGCCTAAGTTGCTGAAAAAAGCCTATTTAATAAGCCTTAGTTGCTGAATAAGACTATTTAATAAGCCTAAGTTGCTGAATAAACCTATTTAATAAGTCTAAGTTGCTGAAATAAGCTTATTTAATAAGGCTATTTAATAAGCCTAAGTTGCTGAATAAGCCTATTTAATAAGGCTATTTAATGAGCCTAAGTTGCTGAAATAAGACTATTTAATAAGCCTAAGTTTCTGAACTAAGCCTATTTAAAAAGGTATATATAATAAGTCTAAGTTGCTGAAATAAACCTATTTAAAAATGCTATTTAATAAGCCTAAGTTGCTGAAATAAACCTGTTTAATAAGGCTATTTAATAAGCATAAGTTGCTGAAATAAGCTTATTTAATAAGCCTAAGTTGCTGAAATAAGCCTATTTAATAAGGCTCTTTAATAAGTCTAAGTTGCTGAAATAAACCTATTTAATAAGCCTAAGTTGCTAAAATAAGCCTATTTAATGAGGCTATTTAATAAGTCTATTTAATAAGCCTATTTAATAAGCCTATTTAATAAGCCTATTTATTAAGCCTATTTAATAAGCCTATTTAATAAGCCTATTTAATATGCCTATTTAATAAACATATTTAACAAGTATTTAATGAGCCTATTTAATAAGTCTATTTAATAAGCCTTTTTAATAAGCCTATTTAATAAGTCTATTTAATAAGCCTATTTAATAAGTATTTAATGAGCCTATTTAATGAGCCTATTTATTGAGCCTATTTAATAAGCCTATTTATTGAGCCTATTTAATAAGCCTATTTAATAAGTCTATTTAATAAGCCTATTTAATAAGCCTATTTAACACACCTATTTATTGAGCCTATTTAATAAGCCTATTTAATAAGCCTATTTATTGAGCCTATTTAATAAGTCTATTTAATAAGCCTATTTAATAAGCCTATTTAATAAGTATTTAATGAGCCTATTTAATAAGTCTATTTAATAAGCCTATTTAATAAGGCTATTTAATGAGCCTAAGTTGCTGAAATAAGCCTATTTAATAAGCCTATTTAATAGGCCTATTTAATAAGTCTAAGTTGCTGAAAAAAGCCTATTTAATAAGCCTAAGTTGCTGAATAAGCCTATTTAATAAGCCTAAGTTGCTGAATAAACCTATTTAATAAGTCTAAGTTGCTGAAATAAGCTTATTTAATAAGGCTATTTAATAAGCCTAAGTTGCTGAATAAGCCTATTTAATAAGGCTATTTAATGAGCCTAAGTTGCTGAAATAAGACTATTTAATAAGCCTAAGTTTCTGAACTAAGCCTATTTAAAAAGGTATATATAATAAGTCTAAGTTGCTAAAAGAAACCTATTTAAAAATGCTATTCAATAAGCCTAAGTTGCTGAAATAAACCTGTTTAATAAGGCTATTTAATAAGCATAAGTTGCTGAAATAAGCTTATTTAATAAGCCTAAGTTGCTGAAATAAGCCTATTTAATAAGCCTAAGTTGCTGAAATAAGCCTATTTAATAAGGCTATTTAATGAGCCTAAGTTGCTGAAATAAGCCTATTTAATAAGCCTAAGTTTCTGAACTAAGACTATTTAAAAAGGTATATTTAATAAGTCTAAGTTGCTGAAATAAACCTATTTAAAAATGCTATTTAATAAGCCTAAGTTGCTGAAATAAACCTGTTTAATAAGGCTATTTAATAAGCATAAGTTGCTAAAATAAGCCTATTTAATGAGGATATTTAATAAGTCTATTTAATAAGCCTATTTATTAAGCCTATTTAATAAGCCTATTTAATAAGCCTATTTAATATGCCTATTTAATAAACATATTTAACAAGTATTTAATGAGCCTATTTAATAAGTCTATTTAATAAGCCTTTTTAATAAGCCTATTTAATAAGTCTATTTAATAAGCCTATTTAATAAGTATTTAATGAGCCTATTTAATGAGCCTATTTATTGAGCCTATTTAATAAGCCTATTTATTGAGCCTATTTAATAAGCCTATTTAATAAGTCTATTTAATAAGCCTATTTAATAAGCCTATTTAACACGCCTATTTATTGAGCCTATTTAATAAGCCTATTTAATAAGCCTATTTATTGAGCCTATTTAATAAGTCTATTTAATAAGCCTATTTAATAAGCCTATTTAATAAGTATTTAATGAGCCTATTTAATAAGTCTATTTAATAAGCCTATTTAATAAGGCTATTTAATGAGCCTAAGTTGCTGAAATAAGCCTATTTAATAAGCCTATTTAATAGGCCTATTTAATAAGTCTAAGTTGCTGAAAAAAGCCTATTTAATAAGCCTAAGTTGCTGAATAAGCCTATTTAATAAGCCTAAGTTGCTGAATAAACCTATTTAATAAGTCTAAGTTGCTGAAATAAGCTTATTTAATAAGGCTATTTAATAAGCCTAAGTTGCTGAATAAGCCTATTTAATAAGGCTATTTAATGAGCCTAAGTTGCTGAAATAAGACTATTTAATAAGCCTAAGTTTCTGAACTAAGCCTATTTAAAAAGGTATATATAATAAGTCTAAGTTGCTAAAAGAAACCTATTTAAAAATGCTATTCAATAAGCCTAAGTTGCTGAAATAAACCTGTTTAATAAGGCTATTTAATAAGCATAAGTTGCTGAAATAAGCTTATTTAATAAGCCTAAGTTGCTGAAATAAGCCTATTTAATAAGGCTCTTTAATAAGTCTAAGTTGCTGAAATAAACCTATTTAATAAGCCTATTTAATAGGCCTATTTAATAAGTCTAATTTGCTGAAATAAGCCTATTTAATAAGCCTATTTAATAGGCCTATTTAATAAGTCTATGTTGCTGAAATAAGCCTATTTAATAAGCCTAAGTTGCTGAATGTGCCTATTTAATAAGCCTAAGTTTCTGAACTAAGCCTATTTAAAAAGGTATATATAATAAGTCTAAGTTGCTGAAATAAACCTATTTAAAAATGCTATTTAATAAGCCTAAGTTGCTGAAATAAACCTGTTTAATAAGGCTATTTAATAAGCATAAGTTGCTGAAATAAGCTTATTTAATAAGCCTAAGTTGCTGAAATAAGCCTATTTAATAAGGCTCTTTAATAAGTCTAAGTTGCTGAAATAAACCTATTTAATAAGCCTAAGTTGCTAAAATAAGCCTATTTAATGAGGCTATTTAATAAGTCTATTTAATAAGCCTATTTATTGAGCCTATTTATTAAGCCTATTTAATAAGTATATTTAATAAGCCTATTTAATACGCCTATTTAATAAGCCTATTCATTGAGCCTATTTAATAAGCCTGTTTAATAAGCCTATTTAATAAGTATTTAATGAGCCTATTTAATAAGTCTATTTAATAAGCCTATTTAATAGGCCTATTTAATAAGTCTAAGTTGCTGAAAAAAGCCTATTTAATAAGCCTAAGTTGCTGAATAAGCCTATTTAATAAGCCTAAGTTGCTGAATAAACCTATTTAATAAGTCTAAGTTGCTGAAATAAGCTTATTTAATAAGGCTATTTAATAAGCCTAAGTTGCTGAATAAGCCTATTTAATAAGGCTATTTAATGAGCCTAAGTTGCTGAAATAAGACTATTTAATAAGCCTAAATTTCTGAACTAAGCCTATTTAAAAAGGTATATATAATAAGTCTAAGTTGCTAAAAGAAACCTATTTAAAAATGCTATTCAATAAGCCTAAGTTGCTGAAATAAACCTGTTTAATAAGGCTATTTAATAAGCATAAGTTGCTGAAATAAGCTTATTTAATAAGCCTAAGTTGCTGAAATAAGCCTATTTAATAAGGCTCTTTAATAAGTCTAAGTTGCTGAAATAAACCTATTTAATAAGCCTATTTAATAGGCCTATTTAATAAGTCTAATTTGCTGAAATAAGCCTATTTAATAAGCCTATTTAATAGGCCTATTTAATAAGTCTATGTTGCTGAAATAAGCCTATTTAATAAGCCTAAGTTGCTGAATGTGCCTATTTAATAAGCCTAAGTTGCTGAAATAAGCCTATTTAATAAGCCTAAGTTGCTGAATAAGCCTATTTAATAAGCCTAAGTTGCTGAATAAACCTATTTATTTAGTCTAAGTTGCTGAAAAAAGCCTATTTTATAAGGCTATTTAATAAGCCTAAGTTGCTGAATAAGCCTATTTAATAAGTCTAAGTTGCTGAAATAAGGCTATTTATTAAGCCTAAGTTGCTGAAATAAGGCTATTTAATAAGTTTAAGTTGCTGAAATAAGCCTATTTAATAAGCCTAAGTTGCTGAAATAAGCCTATTTAATAAGGCTATTAAATGAGCCTAAGTTGCTGAAATAAGCCTATTTAATAAGCCTAAGTTTCTGAACTAAGACTATTTAAAAAGGTATATTTAATAAGTCTAAGTTGCTGAAATAAACCTATTTAAAAATGCTATTTAATAAGCCTAAGTTGCTGAAATAAACCTGTTTAATAAGGCTATTTAATAAGCATAAGTTGCTGAAATAAGCTTATTTAATGAGGATATTTAATAAGTCTATTTAATAAGCCTATTTATTAAGCCTATTTAATAAGCCTATTTAATAAGCCTATTTAATATGCCTATTTAATAAACATATTTAATAAGTATTTAATGAGCCTATTTAATAAGTCTATTTAATAAGCCTTTTTAATAAGCCTATTTAATAAGTCTATTTAATAAGCCTATTTAATAAGTATTTAATGAGCCTATTTAATGAGCTTATTTATTGAGCCTATTTAATAAGCCTATTTATTGAGCCTATTTAATAAGCCTATTTAATAAGTCTATTTAATAAGCCTATTTAATAAGCCTATTTAACACGCCTATTTATTGAGCCTATTTAATAAGCCTATTTAATAAGCCTATTTATTGAGCCTATTTAATAAGTCTATTTAATAAGCCTATTTAATAAGCCTATTTAATAAGTATTTAATGAGCCTATTTAATAAGTCTATTTAATAAGCCTATTTAATAAGGCTATTTAATGAGCCTAAGTTGCTGAAATAAGCCTATTTAATAAGCCTATTTAATAGGCCTATTTAATAAGTCTAAGATGCTGAAATAAGCCTATTTATTAAGCCTAAGTTTCTGAATGAGCCTATTTAATAAGCCTAAGTTGCTGAAAAAAGCCTATTTAATAAGCCTTAGTTGCTGAATAAGACTATTTAATAAGCCTAAGTTGCTGAATAAACCTATTTAATAAGTCTAAGTTGCTGAAATAAGCTTATTTAATAAGGCTATTTAATAAGCCTAAGTTGCTGAATAAGCCTATTTAATAAGGCTATTTAATGAGCCTAAGTTGCTGAAATAAGACTATTTAATAAGCCTAAGTTTCTGAACTAAGCCTATTTAAAAAGGTATATATAATAAGTCTAAGTTGCTGAAATAAACCTATTTAAAAATGCTATTTAATAAGCCTAAGTTGCTGAAATAAACCTGTTTAATAAGGCTATTTAATAAGCATAAGTTGCTGAAATAAGCTTATTTAATAAGCCTAAGTTGCTGAAATAAGCCTATTTAATAAGGCTCTTTAATAAGTCTAAGTTGCTGAAATAAACCTATTTAATAAGCCTAAGTTGCTAAAATAAGCCTATTTAATGAGGCTATTTAATAAGTCTATTTAATAAGCCTATTTAATAAGCCTATTTAATAAGCCTATTTAATAAGTCTATTTAATAAGTCTATTTAATAAGCCTATTTATTGAGCCTATTTAATAAGCCTATTTATTGAGCCTATTTATTAAGCCTATTTAATAAGTATATTTAATAAGCCTATTTAATACGCCTATTTAATAAGCCTATTCATTGAGCCTATTTAATAAGTCTATTTAATAAGCCTATTTAATAAGGCTATTTAATGAGCCTAAGTTGCTGAAATAAGCCTATTTAATAAGCCTATTTAATAGGCCTATTTAATAAGTCTAAGATGCTGAAATAAGCCTATTTATTAAGCCTAAGTTTCTGAATGAGCCTATTTAATAAGCCTATGTTGCTGAAAAAAGCCTATTTAATAAGCCTTAGTTGCTGAAATAAGGCTATTTAATAAGCCTAAGTTGCTGAAATAAGGCTATTTAATAAGTTTAAGTTGCTGAAATAAGACTATTTAATAAGCCTAAGTTGCTGAAATAAGCCTATTTAATAAGGCTATTAAATGAGCCTAAGTTGCTGAAATAAGCCTATTTAATAAGCCTAAGTTTCTGAACTAAGACTATTTAATGAGGCTATTTAATAAGTCTATTTAATAAGCCTATTTAATAAGCCTATTTAATAAGCCTATTTAATAAGTCTAGTTAATTAGTCTATTTAATAAGCCTATTTATTGAGCCTATTTAATAAGCCTATTTATTGAGCCTATTTATTAAGCCTATTTAATAAGTATATTTAATAAGCCTATTTAATACGCCTATTTAATAAGCCTATTCATTGAGCCTATTTAATAAGTCTATTTAATAAGCCTATTTAATAAGGCTATTTAATGAGGCTAAGTTGCTGAAATAAGCCTATTTAATAAGCCTATTTAATAGGCCTATTTAATAAGTCTAAGATGCTGAAATAAGCCTATTTATTAAGCCTAAGTTTCTGAATGAGCCTATTTAATAAGCCTAAGTTGCTGAAAAAAGCCTATTTAATAAGCCTTAGTTGCTGAAATAAGGCTATTTAATAAGCCTAAGTTGCTGAAATAAGGCTATTTAATAAGTTTAAGTTGCTGAAATAAGACTATTTAATAAGCCTAAGTTGCTGAAATAAGCCTATTTAATAAGGCTATTAAATGAGCCTAAGTTGCTGAAATAAGCCTATTTAATAAGCCTAAGTTTCTGAACTAAGACTATTTAAAAAGGTATATTTAATAAGTCTAAGTTGCTGAAATAAACCTATTTAAAAATGCTATTTAATAAGCCTAAGTTGCTGAAATAAACCTGTTTAATAAGGCTATTTAATAAGCATAAGTTGCTGAAATAAGCTTATTTAATACGCCTAATTTGCTGAAATAAGCCTATTTAATAAGGCTATTTAATAAGTCTAAGTTGCTGAAATAAACCTATTTAATACGCCTAAGTTGCTAAAATAAGCCTATTTAATGAGGATATTTAATAAGTCTATTTAATAAGCCTATTTATTAAGCCTATTTAATAAGCCTATTTAATAAGCCTATTTAATATGCCTATTTAATAAACATATTTAATAAGTATTTAATGAGCCTATTTAATAAGTCTATTTAATAAGCCTTTTTAATAAGCCTATTTAATAAGTCTATTTAATAAGCCTATTTAATAAGTATTTAATGAGCCTATTTAATGAGCTTATTTATTGAGCCTATTTAATAAGCCTATTTATTGAGCCTATTTAATAAGCCTATTTAATAAGTCTATTTAATAAGCCTATTTAATAAGCCTATTTAACACGCCTATTTATTGAGCCTATTTAATAAGCCTATTTAATAAGCCTATTTATTGAGCCTATTTAATAAGTCTATTTAATAAGCCTATTTAATAAGCCTATTTAATAAGTATGTAATGAGCCTATTTAATAAGTCTATTTAATAGGCCTATTTAATAAGTCTAAGTTGCTGAAATAAGCCTATTTATTAAGCCTAAGTTTCTGAATGAGCCTATTTAATAAGCCTAAGTTGCTGAAAAAAGCCTATTTAATAAGCCTAAGTTGCTGAATAAGACTATTTAATAAGCCTAAGTTGCTGAATAAACCTATTTAATAAGTCTAAGTTGCTGAAATAAGCTTATTTAATAAGGCTATTTAATAAGCCTAAGTTGCTGAATAAGCCTATTTAATAAGGCTATTTAATGAGCCTAAGTTGCTGAAATAAGACTATTTAATAAGCCTAAGTTTCTGAACTAAGCCTATTTAAAAAGGTATATATAATAAGTCTAAGTTGCTGAAATAAACCTATTTAATAAGCCTATTTAATAGGCCTATTTAATAAGTCTAAGTTGCTGAAATAAGCCTATTTATTAAGCCTAAGTTTCTGAATGAGCCTATTTAATAAGCCTAAGTTGCTGAAAAAAGCCTATTTAATAAGCCTAAGTTGCTGAATAAGACTATTTAATAAGCCTAAGTTGCTGAATAAACCTATTTAATAAGTCTAAGTTGCTGAAATAAGCTTATTTAATAAGGCTATTTAATAAGCCTAAGTTGCTGAATAAGCCTATTTAATAAGGCTATTTAATGAGCCTAAGTTGCTGAAATAAGACTATTTAATAAGCCTAAGTTTCTGAACTAAGCCTATTTAAAAAGGTATATATAATAAGTCTAAGTTGCTGAAATAAACCTATTTAAAAATGCTATTTAATAAGCCTAAGTTGCTGAAATAAACCTGTTTAATAAGGCTATTTAATAAGCATAAGTTGCTGAAATAAGCTTATTTAATAAGCCTAAGTTGCTGAAATAAGCCTATTTAATAAGGCTTTTTAATAAGTCTAAGTTGCTGAAATAAACCTATTTAATAAGCCTAAGTTGCTAAAATAAGCCTATTTAATGAGGCTATTTAATAAGTCTATTTAATAAGCCTATTTAATAAGCCTATTTAATAAGCCTATTTAATAAGTCTATTTAATAAGTCTATTTAATAAGCCTATTTATTGAGCCTATTTAATAAGCCTATTTATTGAGCCTATTTAATAAGCCTATTTAATAAGTATATTTAATAAGCCTATTTAATACGCCTATTTAATAAGCCTATTCATTGAGCCTATTTAATAAGCCTGTTTAATAAGCCTATTTAATAAGTATTTAATGAGCCTATTTAATAAGTCTATTTAATAAGCCTATTTAATAGGCCTATTTAATAAGTCTAAGTTGCTGAAATAAGCCTATTTAATAAGCCTATTTAATAGGCCTATTTAATAAGCCTAAGTTGCTGAAATAAGCCTATTTAAAACGCCTAAGTTGCTGAATAAGCCTATTTAATAAGCCTAAGTTGCTGAAATAAGCCTATTTAATAAGTCTAAGTTGCTGAAATAAGGCTAATTAATAAGCCTAAGTTGCTGAAATAGCCTATTTAATAAGCCTAACTTGCTGAAATAAGGCAATTTAATAAGTCTAAGTTGCTGAAATAAGCCTATTTAATAAGCCTAAGTTGCTAAAATAAGCCTATTTAATGAGGCTATTTAATAAGTCTATTTAATAAGCCTATTTTTAATAAGCCTATTTAATAAGCCTATTTAATACGCCTATTTAATAAACCTATTTAATAAGTATTTAATGAGCCTATTTAATAAGTCTATTTAATAAGCCTTTTTAATAAGCTTATTTAATATGCCTATTTAATAAGCCTATTTAATAAGTCTATTTAATAAGTCTATTTAATACGCCTATTTAATAAGCCTATTTAATAAGCCTATTTATTGAGCCTATTTAATAAGCCTATTTATTGAGCCTATTTAATAAGCCTATTTAATAAGCCTATTTAATAAGCCTATTTAATAAACCTATTTAATAAGTATTTAATGAGCCTATTTAATAAGTCTATTTAATTAGCCTTTTTAATAAGCTTATTTAATGAGCCTATTTAATAAGCCTATTTATTGAGCCTATTTAATAAGCCTATTTATTGAGCCTATTTAATAAGCCAATTTATTGAGCCTATTTAATGAGCCTATTTATTGAGCCTATTTAATAAGCCTATTTAATAAGCCTATTTAATAAGCCTATTTAATAAGCCTATTTATTGAGCCTATTTAATAAGCCTATTTAATAAGCCTATTTATTGAGCCTATTTAATAAGTCTATTTAATAAGCCTATTTAATAAGTATTTAATGAGCCTATTTAATAAGTCTATTTAATATGCCTATTTATTGAGCCTATTTAATAAGTCTATTTAATAAGCCTATTTAATAAGCCTATTTAATAAGTATTTAATTAGCCTATTTAATAAGTCTATTTAATAAGCCTATTTAATAGGCCTATTTAATAAGTCTAAGTTGCTGAAATAAGCCTATTTAATAAGCCTATTTAATAGGCCTATTTAATAAGTCTAAGTGGCTGAAATACGCCTTTTTAATCAGCGTAAGTTTCTGAAATAGGCCTATTTAATAAGCCCAAGTTGCTGAAATAAGCCTACTTAATTACGCTATTTAATAAGCCTAAGTTGCTGAAATAAGCCTATTTAATAAGCGTAAGTTGCTGAAATAAGGCTATTTAATAAGTCTAAGTTGCTGAAATAAGCCTATTTAATAAGCCTAAGTTGCTGAAATAAGCCTATTTAATAAGCCTATTTAATAAGCCTAAGTTGCTGAAATAAGCCTATTTAATAAGCCTATTTAATAGGCCTATTTAATACGTCTAAGTTGCTGAAATAAGCCTATTTAATAAGCCTATTTAATAGGCCTATTTCATAAGTCTAAGTTGCTGAAATAAGCCTATTTAATAAGCCTAAGTTGCTGAATGAGCCTATTTAATAAGCCTAAGTTGCTGAAATAAGCCTATTTAATAAGCCTAAGTTGCTGAATAAGCCTATTTAACAAGTCTAAGTTGCTGAAATAAGCCTATTTAATAAGGCTATTTAATAAGCCTAAGTTGCTGAAGAAGCCTATTTAATAAGTCTAAGTTGCTGAAATAAGGCTATTTAATAAGCCTAAGTTGCTGAAGAAGCCTATTTAATAAGTTTAAGTTGCTGAAATAAGCCTATTTAATAAGCCTAAGTTGCTGAAATAAGCCTATTTAATAAGGCTACTTAATGAGCCTAAGTTGCTGAAATAAGCCTATTTAATAAGCCTAAGTTTCTGAACTAAGCCTATTTAAAAAGGTATATTTAATAAGTCTAAGTTGCTGAAATAAACCTATTTAAAAATGCTATTTAATAAGCCTAAGTTGCTGAAATAAACCTGTTTAATAAGCATAAGTTGCTGAAATAAGCTTATTTAATAAGCCTAAGTTGCTGAAATAAGCCTATTTAATAAGGCTATTTAATAAGTCTAAGTTGCTGAAATAAACCTATTTAATAAGCCTAAGTTGCTAAAATAAGCCTATTTAATGAGGCTATTTAATAAGTCTATTTAATAAGTCTATTTATTAAGCCTATTTAATAAGCCTATTTAATAAGCCTATTTAATACGCCTATTTAATAAACATATTTAATAAGTATTTAACGAGATTATTTAATAAATCAATTTAATAAGCCTTTTTAATAAGCCTATTTAATAAGTCTATTTAATAAGCCTATTTAATAAGTCTATTTAATAAGTCTATTTAATAAGCCTACTTAATAAGTATTTAATGAGCCTATTTAATAAGCCTATTTATTGAGCCTATTTAATAAGCCTATTTATTGAGCCTATTTAATAAGCCTATTTATTGAGCCTATTTAATACGCCTATTTATTGAGCCTATTTAATATGCCTATTTAATAAGTCTATTTAATAAGCCTATTTAATAAGCCTATTTAATACGCCTATTTATTGAGCCTATTTAATAAGCCTATTTAATAAGCCTATTTATTGAGCCAATTTAATAAGTCTATTTAATAAGCCTATTTAATAAGCCTATTTAATAAGTATTTAATGAGCCTATTTAATAAGTCTATTTAATAAGCCTATTTAATAAGGCAATTTAATGAGCCTAAGTTGCTGAAATAAGCCTATTTAATAAGCCTATTTGATAGGCCTATTTAATAAGTCTAAGTTGCTGAAATATGCCTATTTAATAAGCCTAAGTTTCTGAATGAGCCTATTTAATAAGCCTAAGTTGCTGAAATAAGCCTATTTAATAAGCCTAAGTTGCTGAATAGGCCTATTTAATAAGCCTAAGTTGCTGAAATAAGCCTATTTAATAAGCCTAAGTGTCTGAACTAAGCCTATTTAAAAAGGTGTATTTAATAAGTCTAAGTTGCTGAAATAAGGCTATTTAATAAGTCTAAGTTGCTGAAATAAGCCTATTTAATAAGCCTAAGTTGCTGAAATAAGCCTATTTAATAAGCCTATTTAATAAGCCTAAGTTGCTGAAATAAGCCTATTTAATAAGCCTATTTAATAGGCCTATTTAATACGTCTAAGTTGCTGAAATAAGCCTATTTAATAAGCCTATTTAATAGGCCTATTTCATAAGTCTAAGTTGCTGAAATAAGCCTATTTAATAAGCCTAAGTTGCTGAATGAGCCTATTTAATAAGCCTAAGTTGCTGAAATAAGCCTATTTAATAAGCCTAAGTTGCTGAATAAGCCTATTTAACAAGTCTAAGTTGCTGAAATAAGCCTATTTAATAAGGCTATTTAATAAGCCTAAGTTGCTGAAGAAGCCTATTTAATAAGTCTAAGTTGCTGAAATAAGGCTATTTAATAAGCCTAAGTTGCTGAAGAAGCCTATTTAATAAGTTTAAGTTGCTGAAATAAGCCTATTTAATAAGCCTAAGTTGCTGAAATAAGCCTATTTAATAAGGCTACTTAATGAGCCTAAGTTGCTGAAATAAGCCTATTTAATAAGCCTAAGTTTCTAAACTAAGCCTATTTAAAAAGGTATATTTAATAAGTCTAAGTTGCTGAAATAAACCTATTTAAAAATGCTATTTCATAAGCCTAAGTTGCTGAAATAAACCTGTTTAAAAAGCATAAGTTGCTGAAATAAGCTTATTTAATAAGCCTAAGTTTCTGAACTAAGACTATTTAAAAAGGTATATTTAATAAGTCTAAGTTGCTGAAATAAACCTATTTAAAAATGCTATTTAATAAGCCTAAGTTGCTGAAATAAACCTGTTTAATAAGGCTATTTAATAAGCATAAGTTGCTGAAATAAGCTTATTTAATAAGCCTAATTTGCTGAAATAAGCCTATTTAATAAGGCTATTTAATAAGTCTAAGTTGCTGAAATAAACCTATTTAATACGCCTAAGTTGCTAAAATAAGCCTATTTAATGAGGATATTTAATAAGTCTATTTAATAAGCCTATTTATTAAGCCTATTTAATAAGCCTATTTAATAAGCCTATTTAATATGCCTATTTAATAAACATATTTAATAAGTATTTAATGAGCCTATTTAATAAGTCTATTTAATAAGCCTTTTTAATAAGCCTATTTAATAAGTCTATTTAATAAGCCTATTTAATAAGTATTTAATGAGCCTATTTAATGAGCTTATTTATTGAGCCTATTTAATAAGCCTATTTATTGAGCCTATTTAATAAGCCTATTTAATAAGTCTATTTAATAAGCCTATTTAATAAGCCTATTTAACACGCCTATTTATTGAGCCTATTTAATAAGCCTATTTAATAAGCCTATTTATTGAGCCTATTTAATAAGTCTATTTAATAAGCCTATTTAATAAGCCTATTTAATAAGTATTTAATGAGCCTATTTAATAAGTCTATTTAATAGGCCTATTTAATAAGTCTAAGTTGCTGAAATAAGCCTATTTATTAAGCCTAAGTTTCTGAATGAGCCTATTTAATAAGCCTAAGTTGCTGAAAAAAGCCTATTTAATAAGCCTAAGTTGCTGAATAAGACTATTTAATAAGCCTAAGTTGCTGAATAAACCTATTTAATAAGTCTAAGTTGCTGAAATAAGCTTATTTAATAAGGCTATTTAATAAGCCTAAGTTGCTGAATAAGCCTATTTAATAAGGCTATTTAATTAGCCTAAGTTGCTGAAATAAGACTATTTAATAAGCCTAAGTTTCTGAACTAAGCCTATTTAAAAAGGTATATATAATAAGTCTAAGTTGCTGAAATAAACCTATTTAATAAGCCTATTTAATAGGCCTATTTAATAAGTCTAAGTTGCTGAAATAAGCCTATTTATTAAGCCTAAGTTTCTGAATGAGCCTATTTAATAAGCCTAAGTTGCTGAAAAAAGCCTATTTAATAAGCCTAAGTTGCTGAATAAGACTATTTAATAAGCCTAAGTTGCTGAATAAACCTATTTAATAAGTCTAAGTTGCTGAAATAAGCTTATTTAATAAGGCTATTTAATAAGCCTAAGTTGCTGAATAAGCCTATTTAATAAGGCTATTTAATGAGCCTAAGTTGCTGAAATAAGACTATTTAATAAGCCTAAGTTTCTGAACTAAGCCTATTTAAAAAGGTATATATAATAAGTCTAAGTTGCTGAAATAAACCTATTTAAAAATGCTATTTAATAAGCCTAAGTTGCTGAAATAAACCTGTTTAATAAGGCTATTTAATAAGCATAAGTTGCTGAAATAAGCTTATTTAATAAGCCTAAGTTGCTGAAATAAGCCTATTTAATAAGGCTTTTTAATAAGTCTAAGTTGCTGAAATAAACCTATTTAATAAGCCTAAGTTGCTAAAATAAGCCTATTTAATGAGGCTATTTAATAAGTCTATTTAATAAGCCTATTTAATAAGCCTATTTAATAAGCCTATTTAATAAGTCTATTTAATAAGTCTATTTAATAAGCCTATTTATTGAGCCTATTTAATAAGCCTATTTATTGAGCCTATTTAATAAGCCTATTTAATAAGTATATTTAATAAGCCTATTTAATACGCCTATTTAATAAGCCTATTCATTGAGCCTATTTAATAAGCCTGTTTAATAAGCCTATTTAATAAGTATTTAATGAGCCTATTTAATAAGTCTATTTAATAAGCCTATTTAATAGGCCTATTTAATAAGTCTAAGTTGCTGAAATAAGCCTATTTAATAAGCCTATTTAATAGGCCTATTTAATAAGCCTAAGTTGCTGAAATAAGCCTATTTAAAACGCCTAAGTTGCTGAATAAGCCTATTTAATAAGCCTAAGTTGCTGAAATAAGCCTATTTAATAAGTCTTAGTTGCTGAAATAAGGCTAATTAATAAGCCTAAGTTGCTGAAATAGCCTATTTAATAAGCCTAACTTGCTGAAATAAGGCAATTTAATAAGTCTAAGTTGCTGAAATAAGCCTATTTAATAAGCCTAAGTTGCTAAAATAAGCCTATTTAATGAGGCTATTTAATAAGTCTATTTAATAAGCCTATTTTTAATAAGCCTATTTAATAAGCCTATTTAATACGCCTATTTAATAAACCTATTTAATAAGTATTTAATGAGCCTATTTAATAAGTCTATTTAATAAGCCTTTTTAATAAGCTTATTTAATATGCCTATTTAATAAGCCTATTTAATAAGTCTATTTAATAAGTCTATTTAATACGCCTATTTAATAAGCCTATTTAATAAGCCTATTTATTGAGCCTATTTAATAAGCCTATTTATTGAGCCTATTTAATAAGCCTATTTAATAAGCCTATTTAATAAGCCTATTTAATAAACCTATTTAATAAGTATTTAATGAGCCTATTTAATAAGTCTATTTAATTAGCCTTTTTAATAAGCTTATTTAATGAGCCTATTTAATAAGCCTATTTATTGAGCCTATTTAATAAGCCTATTTATTGAGCCTATTTAATAAGCCAATTTATTGAGCCTATTTAATGAGCCTATTTATTGAGCCTATTTAATAAGCCTATTTAATAAGCCTATTTAATAAGCCTATTTAATAAGCCTATTTATTGAGCCTATTTAATAAGCCTATTTAATAAGCCTATTTATTGAGCCTATTTAATAAGTCTATTTAATAAGCCTATTTAATAAGTATTTAATGAGCCTATTTAATAAGTCTATTTAATATGCCTATTTATTGAGCCTATTTAATAAGTCTATTTAATAAGCTTATTTAATAAGCCTATTTAATAAGTATTTAATTAGCCTATTTAATAAGTCTATTTAATAAGCCTATTTAATAGGCCTATTTAATAAGTCTAAGTTGCTGAAATAAGCCTATTTAATAAGCCTATTTAATAGGCCTATTTAATAAGTCTAAGTGGCTGAAATACGCCTTTTTAATCAGCGTAAGTTTCTGAAATAGGCCTATTTAATAAGCCCAAGTTGCTGAAATAAGCCTACTTAATTACGCTATTTAATAAGCCTAAGTTGCTGAAATAAGCCTATTTAATAAGCGTAAGTTGCTGAAATAAGGCTATTTAATAAGTCTAAGTTGCTGAAATAAGCCTATTTAATAAGCCTAAGTTGCTGAAATAAGCCTATTTAATAAGCCTATTTAATAAGCCTAAGTTGCTGAAATAAGCCTATTTAATAAGCCTATTTAATAGGCCTATTTAATACGTCTAAGTTGCTGAAATAAGCCTATTTAATAAGCCTATTTAATAGGCCTATTTCATAAGTCTAAGTTGCTGAAATAAGCCTATTTAATAAGCCTAAGTTGCTGAATGAGCCTATTTAATAAGCCTAAGTTGCTGAAATAAGCCTATTTAATAAGCCTAAGTTGCTGAATAAGCCTATTTAACAAGTCTAAGTTGCTGAAATAAGCCTATTTAATAAGGCTATTTAATAAGCCTAAGTTGCTGAAGAAGCCTATTTAATAAGTCTAAGTTGCTGAAATAAGGCTATTTAATAAGCCTAAGTTGCTGAAGAAGCCTATTTAATAAGTTTAAGTTGCTGAAATAAGCCTATTTAATAAGCCTAAGTTGCTGAAATAAGCCTATTTAATAAGGCTACTTAATGAGCCTAAGTTGCTGAAATAAGCCTATTTAATAAGCCTAAGTTTCTGAACTAAGCCTATTTAAAAAGGTATATTTAATAAGTCTAAGTTGCTGAAATAAACCTATTTAAAAATGCTATTTAATAAGCCTAAGTTGCTGAAATAAACCTGTTTAATAAGCATAAGTTGCTGAAATAAGCTTATTTAATAAGCCTAAGTTGCTGAAATAAGCCTATTTAATAAGGCTATTTAATAAGTCTAAGTTGCTGAAATAAACCTATTTAATAAGCCTAAGTTGCTAAAATAAGCCTATTTAATGAGGCTATTTAATAAGTCTATTTAATAAGCCTATTTATTAAGCCTATTTAATAAGCCTATTTAATAAGCCTATTTAATACGCCTATTTAATAAACATATTTAATAAGTATTTAATGAGATTATTTAATAAATCAATTTAATAAGCCTTTTTAATAAGCCTATTTAATAAGTCTATTTAATAAGCCTATTTAATAAGTCTATTTAATAAGTCTATTTAATAAGCCTACTTAATAAATATTTAATGAGCCTATTTAATAAGCCTATTTATTGAGCCTATTTAATAAGCCTATTTATTGAGCCTATTTAATAAGCCTATTTATTGAGCCTATTTAATAAGCCTATTTATTGAGCCAATTTAATAAGTCTATTTAATAAGCCTATTTAATAAGCCTATTTAATAAGTATTTAATGAGCCTATTTAATAAGTCTATTTAATAAGCCTATTTAATAAGGCAATTTAATGAGCCTAAGTTGCTGAAATAAGCCTATTTAATAAGCCTATTTGATAGGCCTATTTAATAAGTCTAAGTTGCTGAAATAAGCCTATTTAATAAGCCTAAGTTTCTGAATGAGCCTATTTAATAAGCCTAAGTTGCTGAAATAAGCCTATTTAATAAGCCTAAGTTGCTGAATAGGCCTATTTAATAAGCCTAAGTTGCTGAAATAAACCTATTTAATAAGCCTAAGTGTCTGAACTAAGCCTATTTAAAAAGGTGTATTTAATAAGTCTAAGTTGCTGAAATAAGCCTATTTAATAAGCCTAAGTTGCTGAAATAAGCCTATTTAATAAGCCTATTTAATAAGCCTAAGTTGCTGAAATAAGCCTATTTAATAAGCCTATTTAATAGGCCTATTTAATACGTCTAAGTTGCTGAAATAAGCCTATTTAATAAGCCTATTTAATAGGCCTATTTCATAAGTCTAAGTTGCTGAAATAAGCCTATTTAATAAGCCTAAGTTGCTGAATGAGCCTATTTAATAAGCCTAAGTTGCTGAAATAAGCCTATTTAATAAGCCTAAGTTGCTGAATAAGCCTATTTAACAAGTCTAAGTTGCTGAAATAAGCCTATTTAATAAGGCTATTTAATAAGCCTAAGTTGCTGAAGAAGCCTATTTAATAAGTTTAAGTTGCTGAAATAAGCCTATTTAATAAGCCTAAGTTGCTGAAATAAGCCTATTTAATAAGGCTACTTAATGAGCCTAAGTTGCTGAAATAAGCCTATTTAATAAGCCTAAGTTTCTGAACTAAGCCTATTTAAAAAGGTATATTTAATAAGTCTAAGTTGCTGAAATAAACCTATTTAAAAATGCTATTTCATAAGCCTAAGTTGCAGAAATAAACCTGTTTAAAAAGCATAAGTTGCTGAAATAAGCTTATTTAATAAGCCTAAGTTGCTGAAATAAGCCTATTTAATAAGGCTATTTAATAAGTCTAAGTTGCTGAAATAAACCTATTTAATAAGCCTAAGTTGCTAAAATAAGCCTATTTAATGAGGCTATTTAATAAGTCTATTTAATAAGCCTATTTATTAAGCCTATTTAATAAGCCTATTTAATAAGCCTATTTAATACGCCTATTTAATAAACATATTTAATAAGTATTTAATGAGATTATTTAATAAATCAATTTAATAAGCCTTTTTAATAAGCCTATTTAATAAGTCTATTTAATAAGCCTATTTAATAAGTCTATTTAATAAGTCTATTTAATAAGCCTACTTAATAAGTATTTAATGAGCCTATTTAATAAGCCTATTTAATAGGCCTATTTCATAAGTCTAAGTTGCTGAAATAAGCCTATTTAATAAGCCTAAGTTGCTGAATGAGCCTATTTAATAAGCCTAAGTTGCTGAAATAAGCCTATTTAATAAGCCTAAGTTGCTGAATAAGCCTATTTAACAAGTCTAAGTTGCTGAAATAAGCCTATTTAATAAGGCTATTTAATAAGCCTAAGTTGCTGAAGAAGCCTATTTAATAAGTCTAAGTTGCTGAAATAAGGCTATTTAATAAGCCTAAGTTGCTGAAGAAGCCTATTTAATAAGTTTAAGTTGCTGAAATAAGCCTATTTAATAAGCCTAAGTTGCTGAAATAAGCCTATTTAATAAGGCTACTTAATGAGCCTAAGTTGCTGAAATAAGCCTATTTAATAAGCCTAAGTTTCTGAACTAAGCCTATTTAAAAAGGTATATTTAATAAGTCTAAGTTGCTGAAATAAACCTATTTAAAAATGCTATTTCATAAGCCTAAGTTGCTGAAATAAACCTGTTTAAAAAGCATAAGTTGCTGAAATAAGCTTATTTAATAAGCCTAAGTTGCTGAAATAAGCCTATTTAATAAGGCTATTTAATAAGTCTAAGTTGCTGAAATAAACCTATTTAATAAGCCTAAGTTGCTAAAATAAGCCTATTTAATGAGGCTATTTAATAAGTCTATTTAATAAGCCTATTTATTAAGCCTATTTAATAAGCCTATTTAATAAGCCTATTTAATACGCCTATTTAATAAACATATTTAATAAGTATTTAATGAGATTATTTAATAAATCAATTTAATAAGCCTTTTTAATAAGCCTATTTAATAAGTCTATTTAATAAGCCTATTTAATAAGTCTATTTAATAAGTCTATTTAATAAGCCTACTTAATAAGTATTTAATGAGCCTATTTAATAAGCCTATTTATTGAGCCTATTTAATAAGCCTATTTATTGAGCCTATTTAATAAGCCTATTTATTGAGCCTATTTAATACGCCTATTTATTGAGCCTATTTAATATGCCTATTTAATAAGTCTATTTAATAAGCCTATTTAATAAGCCTATTTAATACGCCTATTTATTGAGCCTATTTAATAAGCCTATTTAATAAGCCTATTTATTGAGCCTATTTAATAAGTCTATTTAATAAGCCTATTTAATAAGCCTATTTAATAAGTATTTAATGAGCCTATTTAATAAGTCTATTTAATAAGCCTATTTAATAAGGCAATTTAATGAGCCTAAGTTGCTGAAATAAGCCTATTTAATAAGAATATTTGATAGGCCTATTTAATAAGTCTAAGTTGCTGAAATAAGCCTATTTAATAAGCCTAAGTTTCTGAATGAGCCTATTTAATAAGCCTAAGTTGCTGAAATAAGCCTATTTAATAAGCCTAAGTTGCTGAATAGGCCTATTTAATAAGCCTAAGTTGCTGAATAAACCTATTTAATAAGTCTAAGTTGCTTAATAAGCCTTTTTAATAAGCCTAAGTTGCTGAAATAAGCCTATTTAATAAGTCTAAGTTGCTGAAATAAGCCTATTTAATAAGCCTAAGTGTCTGAACTAAGCCTATTTAAAAAGGTGTATTTAATAAGTCTAAGTTGCTGAAATAAGGCTATTTAATAAGTCTAAGTTGCTGAAATAAGCCTATTTAATAAGCCTAAGTTGCTGAAATAAGCCTATTTAATAAGCCTATTTAATAAGCCTAAGTTGCTGAAATAAGCCTATTTAATAAGCCTATTTAATAGGCCTATTTAATACGTCTAAGTTGCTGAAATAAGCCTATTTAATAAGCCTATTTAATAGGCCTATTTCATAAGTCTAAGTTGCTGAAATAAGCCTATTTAATAAGCCTAAGTTGCTGAATGAGCCTATTTAATAAGCCTAAGTTGCTGAAATAAGCCTATTTAATAAGCCTAAGTTGCTGAATAAGCCTATTTAACAAGTCTAAGTTGCTGAAATAAGCCTATTTAATAAGGCTATTTAATAAGCCTAAGTTGCTGAAGAAGCCTATTTAATAAGTCTAAGTTGCTGAAATAAGCCTATTTAATAAGCCTAAGTTGCTGAAATAAGCCTATTTAATAAGGCTACTTAATGAGCCTAAGTTGCTGAAATAAGCCTATTTAATAAGCCTAAGTTTCTGAACTAAGCCTATTTAAAAAGGTATATTTAATAAGTCTAAGTTGCTGAAATAAACCTATTTAAAAATGCTATTTCATAAGCCTAAGTTGCTGAAATAAACCTGTTTAAAAAGCATAAGTTGCTGAAATAAGCTTATTTAATAAGCCTAAGTTGCTGAAATAAGCCTATTTAATAAGGCTATTTAATAAGTCTAAGTTGCTGAAATAAACCTATTTAATAAGCCTAAGTTGCTAAAATAAGCCTATTTAATGAGGCTATTTAATAAGTCTATTTAATAAGCCTATTTATTAAGCCTATTAAATAAGCCTATTTAATAAGCCTATTTAATACGCCTATTTAATAAACATATTTAATAAGTATTTAATGAGATTATTTAATAAATCAATTTAATAAGCCTTTTTAATAAGCCTATTTAATAAGTCTATTTAATAAGCCTATTTAATAAGTCTATTTAATAAGTCTATTTAATAAGCCTATTTATTGAGCCTATTTAATAAGCCTATTTATTGAGCCTATTTAATACGCCTATTTATTGAGCCTATTTAATATGCCTATTTAATAAGTCTATTTAATAAGCCTATTTAATAAGCCTATTTAATACGCCTATTTATTGAGCCTATTTAATAAGCCTATTTAATAAGCCTATTTATTGAGCCTATTTAATAAGTCTATTTAATAAGCCTATTTAATAAGCCTATTTAATAAGTATTTAATGAGCCTATTTAATAAGTCTATTTAATAAGCCTATTTAATAAGGCAATTTAATGAGCCTAAGTTGCTGAAATAAGCCTATTTAATAAGAATATTTGATAGGCCTATTTAATAAGTCTAAGTTGCTGAAATAAGCCTATTTAATAAGCCTAAGTTTCTGAATGAGCCTATTTAATAAGCCTAAGTTGCTGAAATAAGCCTATTTAATAAGCCTAAGTTGCTGAATAGGCCTATTTAATAAGCCTAAGTTGCTGAATAAACCTATTTAATAAGTCTAAGTTGCTTAATAAGCCTTTTTAATAAGCCTAAGTTGCTGAAATAAGCCTATTTAATAAGTCTAAGTTGCTGAAATAAGGCTATTTAATAAGCCTAAGTTGCTGAAATAAGCCTATTTAATAAGCCTAAGTTGCTGAAATAAGGCTATTTAATAAGTCTAAGTTGCTGAAATAAGCCTATTTAATAAGCCTAAGTTGCTAAAATAAGCCTATTTAATGAGGCTATTTAATAAGTCTATTTAATAAGCCTTTTTAATAAGCTTATTTAATAAGCCTATTTAATAAGCCTATTTAATAAGTCTATTTAATAAGCCTATTTAATAAGTATTTAATGAGCCTATTTAATAAGCCTATTTATTGAGGCTATTTAATAAGCCTATTTATTGAGCCTACTTAATAAGCCTATTTATTGAGCCTATTTAATAAGCCTATTTATTGAGCCTATTTAATAAGCCTATTTAATAAGTCTATTTAATAAGCCTATTTAATAAGCCTATTTAATAAGCCTATCTATTGAGCCTATTTAATAAGCCTATTTAATAAGCCTATTTATTGAGCCTATTTAATAAGTCTATTTAATAAGCCGATTTAATAAGCCTATTTAATAAGTATTTAATAAGTCTATTTAATAAGCCTATTTAATAAGTCTATTTAATAAGTATTTAATGAGCCTATTTAATAAGTCTATTTCATAAGCCTATTTAATAGGCCTATTTAATAAGTCTAAGTTGCTGAAATAAGCCTATTTAATAAGCCTAAGTTTCTGAATGAGCCTATTTAATAAGCCTAAGATGCTGAAACAAGCCTATTTAATAAGCCTAAGTTGCTGAATAAGCCTATTAAATAAGCCTAAGTTGCTGAAATAAGCCTATTTAATAAGTCTAAGTTGCTGAAATGAGGCTATTTAATAAGCCTAAGTTGCTGAAATAAGCCTATTTAATAAGCCTAAGTTGTGAAAAACAAGGCTATTTAATAAGTCTAAGTTCCCAAAATAAGCCTATTTAATAAGCCTAAGTTGCTGAAATAAGTATATTTAATAAGCATAAGTTGCTGAAATAAGCCTATTTAATGAGTCTAAGTTGCTGAAATAAGGCTATTTAATAAGTCTAAGTTGCTGAAATAAGCCTTTTTAATCAGCGTAAGTTGCTGAAATAAGCCTATTTAATAAGCCCAAGTTGCTGAAATAAGCCTACTTAATTAGGCTATTTAATAAGCCTAAGTTGCTGAAATAAGCCTATTTAATAAGCGTAAGTTGCTGAAATAAGGGTATTTAATAAGTCTAAGTTGCTGAAATAAGCCTATTTAATAAGCCTAAGTTGCTGAAATAAGCCTATTTAATAAGCCTATTTACTAAGCCTAAGTTGCTGAAATAAGCCTATTTAATAAGTCTATTTAATAAGCCTATTTAATAGGCCTATTTAATAAGTCTAAGTTGCTGAAATCAGCCTATTTAATAAGCCTA
This sequence comes from Petromyzon marinus, assembly GCF_048934315.1. Classification (NCBI taxonomy): domain Eukaryota; kingdom Metazoa; phylum Chordata; class Hyperoartia; order Petromyzontiformes; family Petromyzontidae; genus Petromyzon; species Petromyzon marinus. The sequence continues at coordinate 2,806,802 of NW_027422684.1, read as the reverse complement.
TTTAATAGGCCTATTTAATAAGTCTAAGTTGCTGAAATAAGCCTATTTAATAAGCCTGAGTTGCTGAATGAGCCTATTTTATAAGCCTAAGTTGCTGAAATAAGCCTATTTAATAAGCCTAAGTTGCTGAATAAGCCTATTTAATAAGCTTAAGTTGCTGAATAAACCTATTTAATAAGTCTAAGTTGCTGAAATAAGCCTATTTAATAAGGCTATTTAATAAGCCTAAGTTGCTGAATAAGCCTATTTAATAAGACTAAATTGCTGAAATAAGGCTATTTAATAAGCCTACGTTGCTGAAATAAGGCTATTTAATAAGTTTAAGTTGCTGAAATAAGTCTATTTAATAAGCCTAAGTTGCTGAAATAAACCTATTTAATGAGGCTATTTAATGAGCCTAAGTTGCCGAAATAAGCCTATTTAATAAGCCTAAGTTTCTGAACTAAGCCTATTTAAAAAGGTATATTTAATAAGTCTAAGTTGCTGAAATAAACCTATTTAAAAATGCTATTTAATAAGCCTAAGTTGCTGAAATAAACCTGTTTAATAAGGCTATTTAATAAGCATAAGTTGCTGAAATAAGCTTATTTAATAAGCCTAAGTTGCTGAAATAAGCCTATTTAATAAGGCTATTTAATAAGTCTAAGTTGCTGAAATAAACCTATTTAATAAGCCTAAGTTGCTAAAATAAGCCTATTTAATTAGTCTATTTAATAAGTCTATTTAATAAGCCTATTTAATAAGCCTATTTAATAAGCCTATTTAATAAACCTATTTAATACGCCTATTTAATAAACATATTTAATAAGTATTTAATGAGCCTATTTAATACGTCTATTTAATAAGCCTTTTTAAAAAGCCTATTTAATAAGTCTATTTAATAAGCCTATTTAATACGTCTATTTAATAAGTCTATTTAATAAGCATATTTAATAAGTATTTAATGAGCCTATTTAATTAGCCTATTTATTGAGCCTATTTAATAAGCCTATTTATTGAGCCTATTTAATAAGCCTATTTATTGAGCCTATTTAATAAGCCTATTTATTGAGCCTATTTAATAAGCCTATTTATTGAGCCTATTTAATAAGTCTATTTAATAAGCCGATTTAATAAGCCTATTTAATAAGTATTTAATAAGTCTATTTAATAAGCCTATTTAATAAGTCTATTTAATAAGTATTTAATGAGCCTATTTAATAAGTCTATTTCATAAGCCTATTTAATAGGCCTATTTAATAAGTCTAAGTTGCTGAAATAAGCCTATTTAATAAGCCTAAGTTTCTGAATGAGCCTATTTAATAAGCCTAAGATGCTGAAATAAGCCTATTTAATAAGCCTAAGTTGCTGAATAAGCCTATTTAATAAGCCTAAGTTGCTGAAATAAGCCTATTTAATAAGTCTAAGTTGCTGAAATGAGGCTATTTAATAAGCCTAAGTTGCTGAAATAAGCCTATTTAATAAGCCTAAGTTGTGAAAAATAAGGCTATTTAATAAGTCTAAGTTCCTGAAATAAGCCTATTTAATAAGCCTAAGTTGCTGAAATAAGTATATTTAATAAGCATAAGTTGCTGAAATAAGCCTATTTAATGAGTCTAAGTTGCTGAAATAAGGCTATTTAATAAGTCTAAGTTGCTGAAATAAGCCTTTTTAATCAGCGTAAGTTGCTGAAATAAGCCTATTTAATAAGCCCAAGTTGCTGAAATAAGCCTATTTAATGAGGCTATTTAATGAGCCTAAGTTGCCAAAATAAGCCTATTTAATAAGCCTAAGTTTCTGAACTAAGCCTATTTAAAAAGGTATATTTAATAAGTCTAAGTTGCTGAAATAAACCTATTTAAAAATGCTATTTAATAAGCCTAAGTTGCTGAAATAAACCTGTTTAATAAGGCTATTTAATAAGCATAAGTTGCTGAAATAAGCTTATTTAATAAGCCTAAGTTGCTGAAATAAGCCTATTTAATAAGGCTATTTAATAAGTCTAAGTTGCTGAAATAAACCTATTTAATAAGCCTAAGTTGCTAAAATAAGCCTATTTAATTAGTCTATTTAATAAGTCTATTTAATAAGCCTATTTAATAAGCCTATTTAATAAGCCTATTTAATAAACCTATTTAATACGCCTATTTAATAAACATATTTAATAAGTATTTAATGAGCCTATTTAATACGTCTATTTAATAAGCCTTTTTAAAAGCCTATTTAATAAGTCTATTTAATAAGCCTATTTAATACGTCTATTTAATAAGTCTATTTAATAAGCATATTTAATAAGTATTTAATGAGCCTATTTAATAAGCCTATTTATTGAGCCTATTTAATAAGCCTATTTATTGAGCCTATTTAATAAGCCTATTTATTGAGCCTATTTAATAAGCCTATTTATTGAGCCTATTTAATAAGCCTATTTATTGAGCCTATTTAATAAGTCTATTTAATAAGCCGATTTAATAAGCCTATTTAATAAGTATTTAATAAGTCTATTTAATAAGCCTATTTAAAAAGTCTATTTAATAAGTATTTAATGAGCCTATTTAATAAGTCTATTTCATAAGCCTATTTAATAGGCCTATTTAATAAGTCTAAGTTGCTGAAATAAGCCTATTTAATAAGCTTAAGTTTCTGAATGAGCCTATTTAATAAGCCTAAGATGCTGAAATAAGCCTATTTAATAAGCCTAAGTTGCTGAATAAGCCTATTTAATAAGCCTAAGTTGCTGAAATAAGCCTATTTAATAAGTCTAAGTTGCTGAAATGAGGCTATTTAATAAGCCTAAGTTGCTGAAATAAGCCTATTTAATAAGCCTAAGTTGTGAAAAATAAGGCTATTTAATAAGTCTAAGTTCCTGAAATAAGCCTATTTAATAAGCCTAAGTTGCTGAAATAAGTATATTTAATAAGCATAAGTTGCTGAAATAAGCCTATTTAATGAGTCTAAGTTGCTGAAATAAGGCTATTTAATAAGTCTAAGTTGCTGAAATAAGCCTTTTTAATCAGCGTAAGTTGCTGAAATAAGCCTATTTAATAAGCCCAAGTTGCTGAAATAAGCTTACTTAATTAGGCTATTTAATAAGCCTAAGTTGCTGAAATAAGCCTATTTAATAAGCGTAAGTTGCTGAAATAAGGCTATTTAATAAGTCTAAGTTGCTGAAATAAGCCTATTTAATAAGCCTAAGTTGCTGAAATAAGCCTATTTAATAAGCCTATTTACTAAGCCTAAGTTGCTGAAATAAGCCTATTTAATAAGCCTATTTAATAAGCCTATTTAATAGGCCTATTTAATAAGTCTAAGTTGCTGAAATCAGCCTATTTAATAAGCCTATTTAATAGGCCTATTTAATAAGTCTAAGTTGCTGAAATAAGCCTATTTAATAAGCCTATTTAATAGGCCTATTTAATAAGTCTAAGTTGCTGAAATAAGCCTATTTAATAAGCCTAAGTTGCTGAATGAGCCTATTTAATAAGCCTAAGTTGCTGAAATAAGCCTATTTAATAAGCCTAAGTTGCTGAATAAGCCTATTTAATAAGCTTAAGTTGCTGAATAAACCTATTTAATAAGTCTAAGTTGCTGAAATAAGCCTATTTAATAAGGCTATTTAATAAGCCTAAGTTGCTGAATAAGCCTATTTAATAAGACTAAATTGCTGAAATAAGGTTATTTAATAAGCCTACGTTGCTGAAATAAGGCTATTTAATAAGTTTAAGTTGCTGAAATAAGCCTATTTAATAAGCCTAAGTTGCTGAAATAAACCTATTTAATGAGGCTATTTAATGAGCCTAAGTTGCCGAAATAAGCCTATTTAATAAGCCTAAGTTTCTGAACTAAGCCTATTTAAAAAGGTATATTTAATAAGTCTAAATTGCTGAAATAAACCTATTTAAAAATGCTATTTAATAAGCCTAAGTTGCTGAAATAAACCTGTTTAATAAGGCTATTTAATAAGCATAAGTTGCTGAAATAAGCTTATTTAATAAGCCTAAGTTGCTGAAATAAGCCTATTTAATAAGGCTATTTAATAAGTCTAAGTTGCTGAAATAAACCTATTTAATAAGCCTAAGTTGCTAAAACAAGCCTATTTAATTAGTCTATTTAATTAGTCTATTTAATAAGCCTATTTAATAAGCCTATTTAATAAGCCTATTTAATAAGCCTATTTAATACGCCTATTTAATAAACATATTTAATAAGTATTTAATGAGCCTATTTAATACGTCTATTTAATAAGCCTTTTTAAAAAGCCTATTTAATAAGTCTATTTAATAAGCCTATTTAATACGTCTATTTAATAAGTCTATTTAATAAGCCTATTTAATAAGTATTTAATGAGCCTATTTAATAAGCCTATTTATTGAGCCTATTTAATAAGCCTATTTATTGAGCCTATTTAATAAGCCTATTTATTGAGCCTATTTAATAAGCCTATTTATTGAGCCTATTTAATAAGCCTATTTAATACGTCTTTTTAATAAGCCTATTTAATAAGCCTATTTAATAAGCCTATTTATTGAGCCTATTTAATAAGCCTATTTAATATGCCTATTTATTGAGCCTATTTAATAAGTCTATTTAATAAGCCTATTTAATAAGCCTATTTAATAAGTATTTAATGAGCCTATTTAATAAGTCTATTTAATAAGCCTATTTAATAGGCCTATTTAATAAGTCTAAGTTGCTGAAATAAGCCTATTTAATCAGCATATTTAATACGCCTATTTAATAAGTCTAAGTTTCTGAAATAAGCCTATTTAATAAGGCTATTTAATAAGTCTAAGTTGCTGAAATAAACCTATTTAATAAGCCTAAGTTGCTAAAATAAGCCTATTTAATTAGTCTATTTAATAAGTCTATTTAATAAGCCTATTTAATAAGCCTATTTAATAAGCCTATTTAATAAGCCTATTTAATACGCCTATTTAATAAACATATTTAATAAGAATTTAATGAGCCTATTTAATACGTCTATTTAATAAGCCTTTTTAAAAAGCCTATTTAATAAGTCTATTTAATAAGCCTATTTAATACGTCTATTTAATAAGTCTATTTAATAAGCCTATTTAATAAGTATTTAATGAGCCTATTTAATAAGCCTATTTATTGAGCCTATTTAATAAGCCTATTTATTGAGCCTATTTAATAAGCCTATTTATTGAGCCTATTTAATAAGCCTATTTATTGAGCCTATTTAATAAGCCTATTTAATACGTCTTTTTAATAAGCCTATTTAATAAGCCTATTTAATAAGCCTATTTATTGAGCCTATTTAATAAGCCTATTTAATATGCCTATTTATTGAGCCTATTTAATAAGTCTATTTAATAAGCCTATTTAATAAGCCTATTTAATAAGTATTTAATGAGCCTATTTAATAAGTCTATTTAATAAGCCTATTTAATAGGCCTATTTAATAAGTCTAAGTTGCTGAAATAAGCCTATTTAATCAGCCTATTTAATACGCCTATTTAATAAGTCTAAGTTGCTGAAATAAGCCTTTTTAATCAGCGTAAGTTGCTGCAATAAGCCTATTTAATAAGCCCAAGTTGCTGAAATAAGCCTACTTAATTAGGCTATTTAATAAGCCTAAGTTGCTGAAATAAGCCTATTTAATAAGCGTAAGTTGCTGAAATAAGGCTATTTAATAAGTCTAAGTTGCTGAAATAAGCCTATTTAATAAGCCTAAGTTGCTGAAATAAGCCTATTTAATAAGCCTATTTAATAAGCCTAAGTTGCTAAAATAAGCCTATTTAATAAGCCTATTTAATAGGCCTATTTAATAAGTCTAATTTGCTGAAATAAGCATATTTAATAAGCCTATTTAATAGGCCTATTTAATAAGTCTAAGTTGCTGAAATAAGCCTATTTAATAAGCCTAAGTTGCTGAATGAGCCTATTTAATAAGCCTAAGTTGCTGAAATAAGCCTATTTAATAAGCCTAAGTTGCTGAATAAGCCTATTTAATAAGCATAAGTTGCTGAATAAACCTATTTAATAAGTCTAAGTTACTGAAATAAGCCTATTTAATAAGGCTATTTAATAAGCCTAAGTTGCTGAATAAGCCTATTTAATAAGTCTAAGTTGCTGAAATAAGGCTATTTAATAAGCCTAAGTTGCTGAAATAAGCCTATTTAATAAGCCTAAGTTTCTGAACTAAGCCTATTTAAAAAGGTATATTTAATAAGTCTAAGTTGCTGAAATAAACCTATTTAAAAATGTTATTTAATAAGCCTAAGTTGCTGAAATAAACCTGTTTAATAAGGCTATTTAATAAGCATAAGTTGCTGAAATAAGCTTATTTAATAAGCCTAAGTTGCTGAAATAAGCCTATTTAATAAGGCTATTTAATAAGTCTAAGTTGCTGAAATAAACCTATTTAATAAGCCTAAGTTGCTAAAATAAGCCTATTTAATGAGGCTATTTAATAAGTCTATTTAATAAGCCTATTTATTAAGCCTATTTAATAAGCTTATTTAATAAGCCTATTTAATACGCCTATTTAATAAACATATTTAATAAGTATTTAATGAGCCTATTTAATAAGTCTATTTAATAAGCCTTTTTAATAAGCCTATTTAATAAGTCTATTTAATAAGCCTATTTAATAAGTATTTAATGAGCCTATTTAATGAGCCTATTTATTGAGCCTATTTAATAAGCCTATTTATTGAGCCTATTTAATAAGCCTATTTATTGAGCCTATTTAATAAGCATATTTATTGAGCCTATTTAATAAGCCTTTTTAATAAGCGTATTTAATAAGCCTATTTAATAAGCCTATTTAATAAGTCTATTTAATAAGCCTATTTAATAGGTATTTAATGAGCCTATTTAATAAGCCTATTTATTTAGCCTATTTAATAAGCCTATTTATTGAGCCTATTTAATAAACCTATTTATTGAGCCTATTTAATAAGCCTATTTATTGAGCCTATTTAATAAGCCTATTTAATTAGTCTATTTAATAAGCCTATTTAATAAGCCTATTTAATTAGCCTATCTATTGAGCCTATTTAATAAGCCTATTTAATAAGCCTATTTATTGAGCCTATTTAATAAGTCTATTTAATAAGCCTATTTAATAAGCCTATTTAATAAGTATTTAATGAGCCTATTTAATAAGTCTATTTAATAAGCCTATTTAATAGGCCTATTTAATAAGTCTAAGTTGCTGAAATAAGCCTATTTAATCTGCCTATTTAATACGCCTATTTAATAAGTCTAAGTTGCTGAAATAAGCCTATTTAATAAGGCTATTTAATAAGTCTAAGTTGCTGAAATAAACCTATTTAATAAGCCTAAGTTGCTAAAATAAGCCTATTTAATTAGTCTATTTAATAAGTCTATTTAATAAGCCTATTTAATAAGCCTATTTAATAAGCCTATTTAATAAGCCTATTTAATACGCCTATTTAATAAACATATTTAATAAGTATTTAATGAGCCTATTTAATACGTCTATTTAATAAGCCTTTTTAAAAAGCCTATTTAATAAGTCTATTTAATAAGCCTATTTAATACGTCTATTTAATAAGTCTATTTAATAAGCCTATTTAATAAGTATTTAATGAGCCTATTTAATAAGCCTATTTATTGAGCCTATTTAATAAGCCTATTTATTGAGCCTATTTAATAAGCCTATTTATTTAGCCTATTTAATAAGCCTATTTATTGAGCCTATTTAATAAGCCTATTTAATAAGTCTATTTAATAAGCCTATTTAATAAGCCTATTTAATAAGTATTTAATGAGCCTATTTAATAAGTCTATTTAATAAGCCTATTTAATAGGCCTATTTAATAAGTCTAAGTTGCTGAAATAAGCCTATTTAATCAGCCTATTTAATACGCCTATTTAATAAGTCTAAGTTGCTGAAATAAGCCTTTTTAATCAGCGTAAGTTGCTGCAATAAGCCTATTTAATAAGCCCAAGTTGCTGAAATAAGCCTACTTAATTAGGCTATTTAATAAGCCTAAGTTGCTGAATAAGCCTATTTAATAAGACTAAATTGCTGAAATAAGGCTATTTAATAAGCCTACGTTGCTGAAATAAGGCTATTTAATAAGTTTAAGTTGCTGAAATAAGCCTATTTAATAAGCCTAAGTTGCTGAAATAAACCTATTTAATGAGGCTATTTAATGAGCCTAAGTTGCCGAAATAAGCCTATTTAATAAGCCTAAGTTTCTGAACTAAGCCTATTTAAAAAGGTATATTTAATAAGTCTAAATTGCTGAAATAAACCTATTTAAAAATGCTATTTAATAAGCCTAAGTTGCTGAAATAAACCTGTTTAATAAGGCTATTTAATAAGCATAAGTTGCTGAAATAAGCTTATTTAATAAGCCTAAGTTGCTGAAATAAGCCTATTTAATAAGGCTATTTAATAAGTCTAAGTTGCTGAAATAAACCTATTTAATAAGCCTAAGTTGCTAAAACAAGCCTATTTAATTAGTCTATTTAATAAGTCTATTTAATAAGCCTATTTAATAAGCCTATTTAATAAGCCTATTTAATAAGCCTATTTAATACGCCTATTTAATAAACATATTTAATAAGTATTTAATGAGCCTATTTAATACGTCTATTTAATAAGCCTTTTTAAAAAGCCTATTTAATAAGTCTATTTAATAAGCCTATTTAATACGTCTATTTAATAAGTCTATTTAATAAGCCTATTTAATAAGTATTTAATGAGCCTATTTAATAAGCCTATTTATTGAGCCTATTTAATAAGCCTATTTATTGAGCCTATTTAATAAGCCTATTTATTGAGCCTATTTAATAAGCCTATTTATTGAGCCTATTTAATAAGCCTATTTAATACGTCTTTTTAATAAGCCTATTTAATAAGCCTATTTAATAAGCCTATTTATTGAGCCTATTTAATAAGCCTATTTAATATGCCTATTTATTGAGCCTATTTAATAAGTCTATTTAATAAGCCTATTTAATAAGCCTATTTAATAAGTATTTAATGAGCCTATTTAATAAGTCTATTTAATAAGCCTATTTAATAGGCCTATTTAATAAGTCTAAGTTGCTGAAATAAGCCTATTTAATCAGCATATTTAATACGCCTATTTAATAAGTCTAAGTTTCTGAAATAAGCCTATTTAATAAGGCTATTTAATAAGTCTAAGTTGCTGAAATAAACCTATTTAATAAGCCTAAGTTGCTAAAATAAGCCTATTTAATTAGTCTATTTAATAAGTCTATTTAATAAGCCTATTTAATAAGCCTATTTAATAAGCCTATTTAATAAGCCTATTTAATACGCCTATTTAATAAACATATTTAATAAGAATTTAATGAGCCTATTTAATACGTCTATTTAATAAGCCTTTTTAAAAAGCCTATTTAATAAGTCTATTTAATAAGCCTATTTAATACGTCTATTTAATAAGTCTATTTAATAAGCCTATTTAATAAGTATTTAATGAGCCTATTTAATAAGCCTATTTATTGAGCCTATTTAATAAGCCTATTTATTGAGCCTATTTAATAAGCCTATTTATTGAGCCTATTTAATAAGCCTATTTATTGAGCCTATTTAATAAGCCTATTTAATACGTCTTTTTAATAAGCCTATTTAATAAGCCTATTTAATAAGCCTATTTATTGAGCCTATTTAATAAGCCTATTTAATATGCCTATTTATTGAGCCTATTTAATAAGTCTATTTAATAAGCCTATTTAATAAGCCTATTTAATAAGTATTTAATGAGCCTATTTAATAAGTCTATTTAATAAGCCTATTTAATAGGCCTATTTAATAAGTCTAAGTTGCTGAAATAAGCCTATTTAATCAGCCTATTTAATACGCCTATTTAATAAGTCTAAGTTGCTGAAATAAGCCTTTTTAATCAGCGTAAGTTGCTGCAATAAGCCTATTTAATAAGCCCAAGTTGCTGAAATAAGCCTACTTAATTAGGCTATTTAATAAGCCTAAGTTGCTGAAATAAGCCTATTTAATAAGCGTAAGTTGCTGAAATAAGGCTATTTAATAAGTCTAAGTTGCTGAAATAAGCCTATTTAATAAGCCTAAGTTGCTGAAATAAGCCTATTTAATAAGCCTATTTAATAAGCCTAAGTTGCTAAAATAAGCCTATTTAATAAGCCTATTTAATAGGCCTATTTAATAAGTCTAATTTGCTGAAATAAGCATATTTAATAAGCCTATTTAATAGGCCTATTTAATAAGTCTAAGTTGCTGAAATAAGCCTATTTAATAAGCCTAAGTTGCTGAATGAGCCTATTTAATAAGCCTAAGTTGCTGAAATAAGCCTATTTAATAAGCCTAAGTTGCTGAATAAGCCTATTTAATAAGCATAAGTTGCTGAATAAACCTATTTAATAAGTCTAAGTTACTGAAATAAGCCTATTTAATAAGGCTATTTAATAAGCCTAAGTTGCTGAATAAGCCTATTTAATAAGTCTAAGTTGCTGAAATAAGGCTATTTAATAAGCCTAAGTTGCTGAAATAAGCCTATTTAATAAGCCTAAGTTTCTGAACTAAGCCTATTTAAAAAGGTATATTTAATAAGTCTAAGTTGCTGAAATAAACCTATTTAAAAATGTTATTTAATAAGCCTAAGTTGCTGAAATAAACCTGTTTAATAAGGCTATTTAATAAGCATAAGTTGCTGAAATAAGCTTATTTAATAAGCCTAAGTTGCTGAAATAAGCCTATTTAATAAGGCTATTTAATAAGTCTAAGTTGCTGAAATAAACCTATTTAATAAGCCTAAGTTGCTAAAATAAGCCTATTTAATGAGGCTATTTAATAAGTCTATTTAATAAGCCTATTTATTAAGCCTATTTAATAAGCTTATTTAATAAGCCTATTTAATACGCCTATTTAATAAACATATTTAATAAGTATTTAATGAGCCTATTTAATAAGTCTATTTAATAAGCCTTTTTAATAAGCCTATTTAATAAGTCTATTTAATAAGCCTATTTAATAAGTATTTAATGAGCCTATTTAATGAGCCTATTTATTGAGCCTATTTAATAAGCCTATTTATTGAGCCTATTTAATAAGCCTATTTATTGAGCCTATTTAATAAGCATATTTATTGAGCCTATTTAATAAGCCTTTTTAATAAGCGTATTTAATAAGCCTATTTAATAAGCCTATTTAATAAGTCTATTTAATAAGCCTATTTAATAGGTATTTAATGAGCCTATTTAATAAGCCTATTTATTTAGCCTATTTAATAAGCCTATTTATTGAGCCTATTTAATAAACCTATTTATTGAGCCTATTTAATAAGCCTATTTATTGAGCCTATTTAATAAGCCTATTTAATTAGTCTATTTAATAAGCCTATTTAATAAGCCTATTTAATTAGCCTATCTATTGAGCCTATTTAATAAGCCTATTTAATAAGCCTATTTATTGAGCCTATTTAATAAGTCTATTTAATAAGCCTATTTAATAAGCCTATTTAATAAGTATTTAATGAGCCTATTTAATAAGTCTATTTAATAAGCCTATTTAATAGGCCTATTTAATAAGTCTAAGTTGCTGAAATAAGCCTATTTAATCTGCCTATTTAATACGCCTATTTAATAAGTCTAAGTTGCTGAAATAAGCCTATTTAATAAGGCTATTTAATAAGTCTAAGTTGCTGAAATAAACCTATTTAATAAGCCTAAGTTGCTAAAATAAGCCTATTTAATTAGTCTATTTAATAAGTCTATTTAATAAGCCTATTTAATAAGCCTATTTAATAAGCCTATTTAATAAGCCTATTTAATACGCCTATTTAATAAACATATTTAATAAGTATTTAATGAGCCTATTTAATACGTCTATTTAATAAGCCTTTTTAAAAAGCCTATTTAATAAGTCTATTTAATAAGCCTATTTAATACGTCTATTTAATAAGTCTATTTAATAAGCCTATTTAATAAGTATTTAATGAGCCTATTTAATAAGCCTATTTATTGAGCCTATTTAATAAGCCTATTTATTGAGCCTATTTAATAAGCCTATTTATTTAGCCTATTTAATAAGCCTATTTATTGAGCCTATTTAATAAGCCTATTTAATAAGTCTATTTAATAAGCCTATTTAATAAGCCTATTTAATAAGTATTTAATGAGCCTATTTAATAAGTCTATTTAATAAGCCTATTTAATAGGCCTATTTAATAAGTCTAAGTTGCTGAAATAAGCCTATTTAATCAGCCTATTTAATACGCCTATTTAATAAGTCTAAGTTGCTGAAATAAGCCTTTTTAATCAGCGTAAGTTGCTGCAATAAGCCTATTTAATAAGCCCAAGTTGCTGAAATAAGCCTACTTAATTAGGCTATTTAATAAGCCTAAGTTGCTGAAATAAGCCTATTTAATAAGCGTAAGTTGCTGAAATAAGGCTATTTAATAAGTCTAAGTTGCTGAAATAAGCCTATTTAATAAGCCTAAGTTGCTGAAATAAGCCTATTTAATAAGCCTATTTAATAAGCCTAAGTTGCTAAAATAAGCCTATTTAATAAGCCTATTTAATAGGCCTATTTAATAAGTCTAATTTGCTGAAATAAGCATATTTAATAAGCCTATTTAATAGGCCTATTTAATAAGTCTAAGTTGCTGAAATAAGCCTATTTAATAAGCCTAAGTTGCTGAATGAGCCTATTTAATAAGCCTAAGTTGCTGAAATAAGCCTATTTAATAAGCCTAAGTTGCTGAATAAGCCTATTTAATAAGCATAAGTTGCTGAATAAACCTATTTAATAAGTCTAAGTTACTGAAATAAGCCTATTTAATAAGGCTATTTAATAAGCCTAAGTTGCTGAATAAGCCTATTTAATAAGTCTAAGTTGCTGAAATAAGGCTATTTAATAAGCCTAAGTTGCTGAAATAAGCCTATTTAATAAGCCTAAGTTTCTGAACTAAGCCTATTTAAAAAGGTATATTTAATAAGTCTAAGTTGCTGAAATAAACCTATTTAAAAATGTTATTTAATAAGCCTAAGTTGCTGAAATAAACCTGTTTAATAAGGCTATTTAATAAGCATAAGTTGCTGAAATAAGCTTATTTAATAAGCCTAAGTTGCTGAAATAAGCCTATTTAATAAGGCTATTTAATAAGTCTAAGTTGCTGAAATAAACCTATTTAATAAGCCTAAGTTGCTAAAATAAGCCTATTTAATGAGGCTATTTAATAAGTCTATTTAATAAGCCTATTTATTAAGCCTATTTAATAAGCTTATTTAATAAGCCTATTTAATACGCCTATTTAATAAACATATTTAATAAGTATTTAATGAGCCTATTTAATAAGTCTATTTAATAAGCCTTTTTAATAAGCCTATTTAATAAGTCTATTTAATAAGCCTATTTAATAAGTATTTAATGAGCCTATTTAATGAGCCTATTTATTGAGCCTATTTAATAAGCCTATTTATTGAGCCTATTTAATAAGCCTATTTATTGAGCCTATTTAATAAGCATATTTATTGAGCCTATTTAATAAGCCTTTTTAATAAGCGTATTTAATAAGCCTATTTAATAAGCCTATTTAATAAGTCTATTTAATAAGCCTATTTAATAGGTATTTAATGAGCCTATTTAATAAGCCTATTTATTTAGCCTATTTAATAAGCCTATTTATTGAGCCTATTTAATAAACCTATTTATTGAGCCTATTTAATAAGCCTATTTATTGAGCCTATTTAATAAGCCTATTTAATTAGTCTATTTAATAAGCCTATTTAATAAGCCTATTTAATTAGCCTATCTATTGAGCCTATTTAATAAGCCTATTTAATAAGCCTATTTATTGAGCCTATTTAATAAGTCTATTTAATAAGCCTATTTAATAAGCCTATTTAATAAGTATTTAATGAGCCTATTTAATAAGTCTATTTAATAAGCCTATTTAATAGGCCTATTTAATAAGTCTAAGTTGCTGAAATAAGCCTATTTAATCTGCCTATTTAATACGCCTATTTAATAAGTCTAAGTTGCTGAAATAAGCCTATTTAATAAGGCTATTTAATAAGTCTAAGTTGCTGAAATAAACCTATTTAATAAGCCTAAGTTGCTAAAATAAGCCTATTTAATTAGTCTATTTAATAAGTCTATTTAATAAGCCTATTTAATAAGCCTATTTAATAAGCCTATTTAATAAGCCTATTTAATACGCCTATTTAATAAACATATTTAATAAGTATTTAATGAGCCTATTTAATACGTCTATTTAATAAGCCTTTTTAAAAAGCCTATTTAATAAGTCTATTTAATAAGCCTATTTAATACGTCTATTTAATAAGTCTATTTAATAAGCCTATTTAATAAGTATTTAATGAGCCTATTTAATAAGCCTATTTATTGAGCCTATTTAATAAGCCTATTTATTGAGCCTATTTAATAAGCCTATTTATTTAGCCTATTTAATAAGCCTATTTATTGAGCCTATTTAATAAGCCTATTTAATAAGTCTATTTAATAAGCCTATTTAATAAGCCTATTTAATAAGTATTTAATGAGCCTATTTAATAAGTCTATTTAATAAGCCTATTTAATAGGCCTATTTAATAAGTCTAAGTTGCTGAAATAAGCCTATTTAATCAGCCTATTTAATACGCCTATTTAATAAGTCTAAGTTGCTGAAATAAGCCTTTTTAATCAGCGTAAGTTGCTGCAATAAGCCTATTTAATAAGCCCAAGTTGCTGAAATAAGCCTACTTAATTAGGCTATTTAATAAGCCTAAGTTGCTGAAATAAGCCTATTTAATAAGCGTAAGTTGCTGAAATAAGGCTATTTAATAAGTCTAAGTTGCTGAAATAAGCCTATTTAATAAGCCTAAGTTGCTGAAATAAGCCTATTTAATAAGCCTATTTAATAAGCCTAAGTTGCTAAAATAAGCCTATTTAATAAGCCTATTTAATAGGCCTATTTAATAAGTCTAATTTGCTGAAATAAGCCTATTTAATAAGCCTATTTAATAGGCCTATTTAATAAGTCTAAGTTGCTGAAATAAGCCTATTTAATAAGCCTAAGTTGCTGAATGAGCCTATTTAATAAGCCTAAGTTGCTGAAATAAGCCTATTTAATAAGCCTAAGTTGCTGAATAAGCCTATTTAATAAGCATAAGTTGCTGAATAAACCTATTTAATAAGTCTAAGTTACTGAAATAAGCCTATTTAATAAGGCTATTTAATAAGCCTAAGTTGCTGAATAAGCCTATTTAATAAGTCTAAGTTGCTGAAATAAGGCTATTTAATAAGCCTAAGTTGCTGAAATAAGCCTATTTAATAAGCCTAAGTTTCTGAACTAAGCCTATTTAAAAAGGTATATTTAATAAGTCTAAGTTGCTGAAATAAACCTATTTAAAAATGTTATTTAATAAGCCTAAGTTGCTGAAATAAACCTGTTTAATAAGGCTATTTAATAAGCATAAGTTGCTGAAATAAGCTTATTTAATAAGCCTAAGTTGCTGAAATAAGCCTATTTAATAAGGCTATTTAATAAGTCTAAGTTGCTGAAATAAACCTATTTAATAAGCCTAAGTTGCTAAAATAAGCCTATTTAATGAGGCTATTTAATAAGTCTATTTAATAAGCCTATTTATTAAGCCTATTTAATAAGCTTATTTAATAAGCCTATTTAATACGCCTATTTAATAAACATATTTAATAAGTATTTAATGAGCCTATTTAATAAGTCTATTTAATAAGCCTTTTTAATAAGCCTATTTAATAAGTCTATTTAATAAGCCTATTTAATAAGTATTTAATGAGCCTATTTAATGAGCCTATTTATTGAGCCTATTTAATAAGCCTATTTATTGAGCCTATTTAATAAGCCTATTTATTGAGCCTATTTAATAAGCATATTTATTGAGCCTATTTAATAAGCCTTTTTAATAAGCGTATTTAATAAGCCTATTTAATAAGCCTATTTAATAAGTCTATTTAATAAGCCTATTTAATAGGTATTTAATGAGCCTATTTAATAAGCCTATTTATTTAGCCTATTTAATAAGCCTATTTATTGAGCCTATTTAATAAACCTATTTATTGAGCCTATTTAATAAGCCTATTTATTGAGCCTATTTAATAAGCCTATTTAATTAGTCTATTTAATAAGCCTATTTAATAAGCCTATTTAATTAGCCTATCTATTGAGCCTATTTAATAAGCCTATTTAATAAGCCTATTTATTGAGCCTATTTAATAAGTCTATTTAATAAGCCTATTTAATAAGCCTATTTAATAAGTATTTAATGAGCCTATTTAATAAGTATATTTAATAAGCCTATTTAATAGGCCTATTTAATAAGTCTAAGTTGCTGAAATAAGCCTATTTAATAAGCCTATTTTTCTGAATGAGCCTATTTAATAAGCCTAAGTTGCTGAAATAAGCCTATTTAATAAGCCTAAGTTGCTGAATAAGCCTATTTAATAAGCCTAAGTTGCTGAAATAAGCCTATTTAATAAATCTAAGTTGCTGAAATGAGGCTATTTAATAAGCCTAAGTTGCTGAAATAAGCCAATTTAATAAGCCTAAGTTGTGAAAAATAAGGCTATTTAATAAGTCTAAGTTCCTGAAATAAGCCTATTTAATAAGCCTAAGTTGCTGAAATAAGTATATTTAATAAGCATAAGTTGCTGAAATAAGCCTATTTAATGAGTCTAAGTTGCTGAAATAAGGCTATTTAATAAGTCTAAGTTGCTGAAATAAGCCTTTTTAATCAGCGTAAGTTGCTGAAATAAGCCTATTTAATAAGCCCAAGTTGCTGAAATAAGCCTACTTAATTAGGCTATTTAATAAACCTAAGTTGCTGAAATAAGCCTTTTTAATAAGCGTAAGTTGCTGAAATAAGCCTATTTAATAACCCTATTTACTAAGCCTAAGTTGCTGAAATAAGCCTATTTAATAAGCCTATTTAATAAGCCTATTTAATAGGCCTATTTAATAAGTCTAAGTTTCTGAAATAAGCATATTTAATAAGCCTATTTAATAGGCCTATTTAATAAGTCTAAGTTGCTGAAATAAGCCTATTTAATAAGCCTAAGTTGCTGAATGAGCCTATTTAATAAGCCTAAGTTGCTGAAATAAGCCTATTTAATAAGGCTATTTAATAAGTCTAAGTTGCTGAAATAAACCTATTTAATAAGCCTAAGTTGCTAAAATAAGCCTATTTAATGAGGCTATTTAATAAGTCTATTTAATAAGCCTATTTATTAAGCCTATTTAATAAGCTTATTTAATAAGCCTATTTAATACGCCTATTTAATAAACATATTTAATAAGTATTTAATGAGCCTATTTAATAAGTCTATTTAATAAGCCTTTTTAATAAGCCTATTTAATAAGTCTATTTAATAAGCCTATTTAATAAGTATTTAATGAGCCTATTTAATGAGCCTATTTATTGAGCCTATTTAATAAGCCTATTTATTGAGCCTATTTAATAAGCCTATTTATTGAGCCTATTTAATAAGCATATTTATTGAGCCTATTTAATAAGCCTTTTTAATAAGCGTATTTAATAAGCCTATTTAATAAGCCTATTTAATAAGTCTATTTAATAAGCCTATTTAATAGGTATTTAATGAGCCTATTTAATAAGCCTATTTATTTAGCCTATTTAATAAGCCTATTTATTGAGCCTATTTAATAAACCTATTTATTGAGCCTATTTAATAAGCCTATTTATTGAGCCTATTTAATAAGCCTATTTAATTAGTCTATTTAATAAGCCTATTTAATAAGCCTATTTAATTAGCCTATCTATTGAGCCTATTTAATAAGCCTATTTATTGAGCCTATTTAATAAGTCTATTTAATAAGCCTATTTAATAAGCCTATTTAATAAGTATTTAATGAGCCTATTTAATAAGTATATTTAATAAGCCTATTTAATAGGCCTATTTAATAAGTCTAAGTTGCTGAAATAAGCCTATTTAATAAGCCTATTTTTCTGAATGAGCCTATTTAATAAGCCTAAGTTGCTGAAATAAGCCTATTTAATAAGCCTAAGTTGCTGAATAAGCCTATTTAATAAGCCTAAGTTGCTGAAATAAGCCTATTTAATAAATCTAAGTTGCTGAAATGAGGCTATTTAATAAGCCTAAGTTGCTGAAATAAGCCAATTTAATAAGCCTAAGTTGTGAAAAATAAGGCTATTTAATAAGTCTAAGTTCCTGAAATAAGCCTATTTAATAAGCCTAAGTTGCTGAAATAAGTATATTTAATAAGCATAAGTTGCTGAAATAAGCCTATTTAATGAGTCTAAGTTGCTGAAATAAGGCTATTTAATAAGTCTAAGTTGCTGAAATAAGCCTTTTTAATCAGCGTAAGTTGCTGAAATAAGCCTATTTAATAAGCCCAAGTTGCTGAAATAAGCCTACTTAATTAGGCTATTTAATAAACCTAAGTTGCTGAAATAAGCCTTTTTAATAAGCGTAAGTTGCTGAAATAAGGCTATTTAATAAGTCTAAGTTGCTGAAATAAGCCTATTTAATAAGCCTAAGTTGCTGAAATAAGCCTATTTAATAACCCTATTTACTAAGCCTAAGTTGCTGAAATAAGCCTATTTAATAAGCCTATTTAATAAGCCTATTTAATAGGCCTATTTAATAAGTCTAAGTTGCTGAAATAAGCATATTTAATAAGCCTATTTAATAGGCCTATTTAATAAGTCTAAGTTGCTGAAATAAGCCTATTTAATAAGCCTAAGTTGCTGAATGAGCCTATTTAATAAGCCTAAGTTGCTGAAATAAGCCTATTTAATAAGCCTAAGTTGCTGAATAAGCCTATTTAATAAGCTTATGTTGCTGAATAAACCTATTTAATAAGTCTAAGTTGCTGAAATAAGCCTATTTAATAAGGCTATTTAATAAGCCTAAGTTGCTGAATAAGCCTATTTAATAAGTCTAAGTTGCTAAAATAAGGCTATTTAATAAGCCTACGTTGCTGAAATAAGGCTATTTAATAAGTTTAAGTTGCTGAAATAAGCCTATTTAAAAAGCCTAAGTTTCTGAAATAAGCCTATTTAATGAGGCTATTTAATGAGCCTAAGTTGCTGAAATAAGCCTATTTAATGAGCCTATTTAATAAGCCTATTTATTGAGCCTATTTAATAAGCCTATTTATTGAGCCTATTTAATAAGCCTATTTATTGAGCCTATTTAATAAGCCTATTTATTGAGCCTATTTAATAAGCCTATTTAATATGTCTTTTTAATAAGCCTATTTAATAAGCCTATTTAATAAGCCTATTTATTGAGCCTATTTAATAAGCCTATTTAATATGCCTATTTATTATGCCTATTTAATAAGTCTATTTAATAAGCCTATTTAATAAGCCTATTTAATAAGTATTTAATGAGCTTATTTAATAAGTCTATTCAATAAGCCTATTTAATAGGCCTATTTAATAAGTCTAAGTTGAAGAAATAAGCCTATTTAATCGGCCTATTTAATACGCCTATTTAATAAGTCTAAGTTGCTGAAATAAGCCTTTTTAATCAGCGTAAGTTGCTGAAATAAGCCTATTTAATAAGCCCAAGTTGCTGAAATAAGCCTACTTAATTAGCCTATTTAATAAGCCTAAGTTGCTGAAATAAGCCTATTTAATAAGCGTAAGTTGCTGAAATAAGGCTATTTAATGAGTCTAAGTTGCTGAAATAAGCCTATTTAATAAGCCTAAGTTGCTGAAATAAGCCTATTTAATAAGGCTATTTAATAAGCCTAAGTTGCTGAAATAAGCCTATTTAATAGGCATATTTAATAAGTCTAATTTGCTGAAATAAGCCTATTTAATAAGCCTATTTATTAGGCCTATTTAATAAGTCTAAGTTGCTGAAATAAGCGTATTTAATAAGCCTAAGTTGCTGAATGAGCCTATTTAATAAGCCTAAGTTGCTGAAATAAGCCTATTTAATAAGCCTAAGTTGCTGAAAAAGCCTATTTAATAAGCCTAAGTTGCTGAATAAACCTATTTAATAAGTCTAAGTTGCTGAAATAAGCCTATTTAATAAGGCTATTTAATAAGCCTAAGTTGCTGAATAAGCCTATTTAATAAGTCTAAGTTGCTGAAATAAGGCTATTTAATAAGCCTGAGTTGAAGAAATAAGGCTATTTAATAAGTTTAAGTTGCTGAAATAAGCCTATTTAATAAGCCTAAGTTGCTGAAATAAGCCTATTTAATAAGGCTATTTAATGAGCCTAAGTTGCTGAAATAAGCCTATTTAATAAGCCTAAGTTTCTGAACTAAGCCTATTTAAAAAGGTATATTTAATAAGTCTAAGTTGCTGAAATAAACCTATTTAAAAATGCTATTTAATAAGCCTAAGTTGCTGAAATAAGCCTATTTAATAAGCCTATTTAATAGGCCTATTTAATAAGTCTAAGTTGCTGAAATAAGCCTATTTAATAAGCCTAAGTTTCTGAATGAGCCTACTTAATAAGCCTAAGTTGAGGAAAAAAGCCTATTTAATAAGCCTAAGTTGCTGAATAAGCCTATTTAATAAGCCTAAGTTGCTGAATAAACCTATTTAATAAGTCTAAGTTGCTGAAATAAGCCTATTTAATAAGGCTATTTAATAAGCCTAAGTTGCTGAATAAGCCTATTTAATAAGGCTATTTAATGAGCCTAAGTTGCAGAAATAAGACTATTTAATAAGCCTAAGTTTCTGAACTAAGCCTATTTAAAAAGGTATATTTAATAAGTCTAAGTTGCTGAAATAAACCTATTTAAAAATGCTATTTAATAAGCCTAAGTTGCTGAAATAAACCTGTTTAATAAGGCTATTTAATAAGCATAAGTTGCTGAAATAAGCTTATTTAATAAGCCTAAGTTGCTGAAATGAGCCTATTTAATAAGGCTCTTTAATAAGTCTAAGTTGCTGAAATAAACCTATTTAATAAGCCTAAGTTGCTAAAATAAGCCTATTTAATTAGTCTATTTAATAAGTCTATTTAATAAGCCTATTTAATAAGCCTATTTAATAAGCCTATTTAATAAGCCTATTTAATACGCCTATTTAATAAACATATTTAATAAGTATTTAATGAGCCTATTTAATACCTCTATTTAATAAGCCTTTTTAAAAAGCCTATTTAATAAGTCTATTTAATAAGCCTATTTAATACGTCTATTTAATAAGTCTATTTAATAAGCCTATTTAATAAATATTTAATGAGCCTATTTAATAAGCCTATTTATTGAGCCTATTTAATAAGCCTATTTATTGAGCCTATTTAATAAGCCTATTTATTGAGCCTATTTAATAAGCCTATTTATTGAGCCTATTTAATAAGCCTATTTAATATGTCTTTTTAATAAGCCTATTTAATAAGCCTATTTAATAAGCCTATTTATTGAGCCTATTTAATAAGCCTATTTAATATGCCTATTTATTGAGCCTATTTAATAAGTCTATTTAATAAGCCTATTTAATAAGCCTATTTAATAAGTATTTAATGAGCCTATTTAATAAGTCTATTTAATAAGCCTATTTAATAGGCCTATTTAATAAGTCTAAGTTGCTGAAATAAGCCTTTTTAATCAGCGTAAGTTGCTGAAATAAGCCTATTTAATAAGCCCAAGTTGCTGAAATAAGCCTACTTAATTAGGCTATTTAATAAGCCTAGGTTGCTGAAATAAGCCTATTTAATAAGCGTAAGTTGCTGAAATAAGGCTATTTAATAAGTCTAAGTTGCTGAAATAAGCCTATTTAATAAGCCTAAGTTGCTGAAATAAGCCTATTTAATAAGGCTATTTAATAAGCCTAAGTTGCTGAAATAAGCCTATTTAATAGGCCTATTTAATAAGTCTAATTTGCTGAAATAAGCCTATTTAATAAGCCTATTTATTAGGCCTATTTAATAAGTCTAAGTTGCTGAAATTAGCGTATTTAATAAGCCTAAGTTGCTGAAATAAGCCTATTTAATAAGCCTATTTAATAGGCCTATTTAATAAGTCTAAGTTGCTGAAATAAGCCTATTTAATAAGCCTAAGTTTCTGAATGAGCCTACTTAATAAGCCTAAGTTGCTGAAAAAAGCCTATTTAATAAGCCTAAGTTGCTGAATAAGCCTATTTAATAAGCCTA
The DNA here is from genome assembly GCF_048934315.1 of Petromyzon marinus. Classification (NCBI taxonomy): domain Eukaryota; kingdom Metazoa; phylum Chordata; class Hyperoartia; order Petromyzontiformes; family Petromyzontidae; genus Petromyzon; species Petromyzon marinus. The sequence continues at coordinate 2,784,738 of NW_027422684.1, read as the reverse complement.
AGTTGCTGAATAAACCTATTTAATAAGTCTAAGTTGCTGAAATAAGCCTATTTAATAAGGCTATTTAATAAGCCTAAGTTGCTGAATAAGCCTATTTAATAAGGCTATTTAATGAGCCTAAGTTGCAGAAATAAGACTATTTAATAAGCCTAAGTTTCTGAACTAAGCCTATTTAAAAAGGTATATTTAATAAGTCTAAGTTGCTGAAATAAACCTATTTAAAAATGCTTTTTAATAAGCCTAAGTTGCTGAAATAAACCTGTTTAATAAGGCTATTTAATAAGCATAAGTTGCTGAAATAAGCTTATTTAATAAGCCTAAGTTGCTGAAATGAGCCTATTTAATAAGGCTCTTTAATAAGTCTAAGTTGCTGAAATAAACCTATTTAATAAGCCTAAGTTGCTAAAATAAGCCTATTTAATTAGTCTATTTAATAAGTCTATTTAATAAGCCTATTTAATAAGCCTATTTAATAAGCCTATTTAATAAGCCTATTTAATACGCCTATTTAATAAACATATTTAATAAGTATTTAATGAGCCTATTTAATACCTCTATTTAATAAGCCTTTTTAAAAAGCCTATTTAATAAGTCTATTTAATAAGCCTATTTAATACGTCTATTTAATAAGTCTATTTAATAAGCCTATTTAATAAATATTTAATGAGCCTATTTAATAAGCCTATTTATTGAGCCTATTTAATAAGCCTATTTATTGAGCCTATTTAATAAGCCTATTTATTGAGCCTATTTAATAAGCCTATTTATTGAGCCTATTTAATAAGCCTATTTAATATGTCTTTTTAATAAGCCTATTTAATAAGCCTATTTAATAAGCCTATTTATTGAGCCTATTTAATAAGCCTATTTAATATGCCTATTTATTGAGCCTATTTAATAAGTCTATTTAATAAGCCTATTTAATAAGCCTATTTAATAAGTATTTAATGAGCCTATTTAATAAGTCTATTTAATAAGCCTATTTAATAGGCCTATTTAATAAGTCTAAGTTGCTGAAATAAGCCTTTTTAATCAGCGTAAGTTGCTGAAATAAGCCTATTTAATAAGCCCAAGTTGCTGAAATAAGCCTACTTAATTAGGCTATTTAATAAGCCTAAGTTGCTGAAATAAGCCTATTTAATAAGCGTAAGTTGCTGAAATAAGGCTATTTAATAAGTCTAAGTTGCTGAAATAAGCCTATTTAATAAGCCTAAGTTGCTGAAATAAGCCTATTTAATAAGGCTATTTAATAAGCCTAAGTTGCTGAAATAAGCCTATTTAATAGGCCTATTTAATAAGTCTAATTTGCTGAAATAAGCCTATTTAATAAGCCTATTTATTAGGCCTATTTAATAAGTCTAAGTTGCTGAAATTAGCGTATTTAATAAGCCTAAGTTGCTGAATGAGCCTATTTAATAAGCCTAAGTTGCTGAAATAAGCCTATTTAATAAGCCTAAGTTGCTGAAAAAGCCTATTTAATAAGCCTAAGTTGCTGAATAAACCTATTTAATAAGTCTAAGTTGCTGAAATAAGCCTATTTAATAAGGCTATTTAATAAGCCTAAGTTGCTGAATAAGCCTATTAAATAAGTCTAAGTTGCTGAAATAAGGCTATTTAATAAGCCTGAGTTGCTGAAATAAGGCTATTTAATAAGTTTAAGTTGCTGAAATAAGCCTATTTAATAAGCCTAAGTTGCTGAAATAAGCCTATTTAATAAGGCTATTTAATGAGCCTAAGTTGCTGAAATAAGCCTATTTAATAAGCCTAAGTGTCTGAACTAAGCCTATTTAAAAAGGTGTATTTAATAAGTCTAAGTTGATGAAATAAGGCTATTTAATAAGCCTGAGTTGCTGAAATAAGGCTATTTAATAAGTTTAAGTTGCTGAAATAAGCCTATTTAATAAGCCTAAGTTGCTGAAATAAGCCTATTTAATAAGGCTATTTAATGAGCCTAAGTTGCTAAAATAAGCCTATTTAATTAGTCTATTTAATAAGTCTATTTAATAAGCCTATTTAATAAGCCTATTTAATGAGCCTATTTCATAAGCCTATTTAATACGCCTATTTAATAAACATATTTAATAAGCATTTAATGAGCCTATTTAATACGTCTATTTAATAAGCCTTTTTAAAAAAGCCTATTTAATAAGTCTATTTAATAAGCCTATTTAATACGTCTATTTAATAAGTCTATTTAATAAGCCTATTTAATAAGTATTTAATGAGCCTATTTAATAAGCCTATTTATTGAACCTATTTAATAAGCCTATTTATTGAGCCTATTTAATAAGCCTATTTATTGAGCCTATTTAATAAGCCTATTTATTGAGCCTATTTAATAAGCCTATTTAATATGTCTTTTTAATAAGCCTATTTAATAAGCCTATTTAATAAGCCTATTTATTGAGCCTATTTAATAAGCCTATTTAATATGCCTATTTATTGAGCCTATTTAATAAGTCTATTTAATAAGCCTATTTAATAAGCCTATTTAATAAGTATTTAATGAGCCTATTTAATAAGTCTATTTAATAAGCCTATTTAATAGGCCTATTTAATAAGTCTAAGTTGCTGAAATAAGCCTTTTTAATCAGCGTAAGTTGCTGAAATAAGCCTATTTAATAAGCCCAAGTTGCTGAAATAAGCCTACTTAATTAGGCTATTTAATAAGCCTAAGTTGCTGAAATAAGCCTATTTAATAAGCGTAAGTTGCTGAAATAAGGCTATTTAATAAGTCTAAGTTGCTGAAATAAGCCTATTTAATAAGCCTAAGTTGCTGAAATAAGCCTATTTAATAAGGCTATTTAATAAGCCTAAGTTGCTGAAATAAGCCTATTTAATAGGCCTATTTAATAAGTCTAATTTGCTGAAATAAGCCTATTTAATAAGCCTATTTATTAGGCCTATTTAATAAGTCTAAGTTGCTGAAATAAGCGTATTGAATAAGCCTAAGTTGCTGAATGAGCCTATTTAATAAGCCTAAGTTGCTGAAATAAGCCTATTTAATAAGCCCAAGTTGCTGAAATAAGCCTACTTAATTAGCCTATTTAATAAGCCTAAGTTGCTGAAATAAGCCTATTTAATAAGCGTAAGTTGCTGAAATAAGGCTATTTAATGAGTCTAAGTTGCTGAAATAAGCCTATTTAATAAGCCTAAGTTGCTGAAATAAGCCTATTTAATAAGGCTATTTAATAAGCCTAAGTTGCTGAAATAAGCCTATTTAATAGGCCTATTTAATAAGTCTAATTTGCTGAAATAAGCCTATTTAATAAGCCTATTTATTAGGCCTATTTAATAAGTCTAAGTTGCTGAAATAAGCGTATTTAATAAGCCTAAGTTGCTGAATGAGCCTATTTAATAAGCCTAAGTTGCTGAAATAAGCCTATTTAATAAGCCTAAGTTGCTGAAAAAGCCTATTTAATAAGCCTAAGTTGCTGAATAAACCTATTTAATAAGTCTAAGTTGCTGAAATAAGCCTATTTAATAAGGCTATTTAATAAGCCTAAGTTGCTGAATAAGCCTATTTAATAAGTCTAAGTTGCTGAAATAAGGCTATTTAATAAGCCTGAGTTGCTGAAATAAGGCTATTTAATAAGTTTAAGTTGCTGAAATAAGCCTATTTAATAAGCCTAAGTTGCTGAAATAAGCCTATTTAATAAGCCTAAGTTGCTGAAATAAGCCTATTTAATAAGCCTAAGTTGCTGAAAAAGCCTATTTAATAAGCCTAAGTTGCTGAATAAACCTATTTAATAAGTCTAAGTTGCTGAAATAAGCCTATTTAATAAGGCTATTTAATAAGCCTAAGTTGCTGAATAAGCCTATTTAATAAGTCTAAGTTGCTGAAATAAGGCTATTTAATAAGCCTGAGTTGCTGAAATAAGGCTATTTAATAAGTTTAAGTTGCTGAAATAAGCCTATTTAATAAGCCTAAGTTGCTGAAATAAGCCTATTTAATAAGGCTATTTAATGAGCCTAAGTTGCTGAAATAAGCCTATTTAATAAGCCTAAGTGTCTGAACTAAGCCTATTTAAAAAGGTGTATTTAATAAGTCTAAGTTGATGAAATAAGGCTATTTAATAAGCCTGAGTTGCTGAAATAAGGCTATTTAATAAGTTTAAGTTGCTGAAATAAGCCTATTTAATAAGCCTAAGTTGCTGAAATAAGCCTATTTAATAAGGCTATTTAATGAGCCTAAGTTGCTAAAATAAGCCTATTTAATTAGTCTATTTAATAAGTCTATTTAATAAGCCTATTTAATAAGCCTATTTAATGAGCCTATTTCATAAGCCTATTTAATACGCCTATTTAATAAGCATATTTAATAAGCATTTAATGAGCCTATTTAATACGTCTATTTAATAAGCCTTTTTAAAAAAGCCTATTTAATAAGTCTATTTAATAAGCCTATTTAATACGTCTATTTAATAAGTCTATTTAATAAGCCTATTTAATAAGTATTTAATGAGCCTATTTAATAAGCCTATTTATTGAACCTATTTAATAAGCCTATTTATTGAGCCTATTTAATAAGCCTATTTATTGAGCCTATTTAATAAGCCTATTTATTGAGCCTATTTAATAAGCCTATTTAATATGTCTTTTTAATAAGCCTATTTAATAAGCCTATTTAATAAGCCTATTTATTGAGCCTATTTAATAAGCCTATTTAATATGCCTATTTATTGAGCCTATTTAATAAGTCTATTTAATAAGCCTATTTAATAAGCCTATTTAATAAGTATTTAATGAGCCTATTTAATAAGTCTATTTAATAAGCCTATTTAATAGGCCTATTTAATAAGTCTAAGTTGCTGAAATAAGCCTTTTTAATCAGCGTAAGTTGCTGAAATAAGCCTATTTAATAAGCCCAAGTTGCTGAAATAAGCCTACTTAATTAGGCTATTTAATAAGCCTAAGTTGCTGAAATAAGCCTATTTAATAAGCGTAAGTTGCTGAAATAAGGCTATTTAATAAGTCTAAGTTGCTGAAATAAGCCTATTTAATAAGCCTAAGTTGCTGAAATAAGCCTATTTAATAAGGCTATTTAATAAGCCTAAGTTGCTGAAATAAGCCTATTTAATAGGCCTATTTAATAAGTCTAATTTGCTGAAATAAGCCTATTTAATAAGCCTATTTATTAGGCCTATTTAATAAGTCTAAGTTGCCGAAATAAGCGTATTGAATAAGCCTAAGTTGCTGAATGAGCCTATTTAATAAGCCTAAGTTGCTGAAATAAGCCTATTTAATAAGCCCAAGTTGCTGAAATAAGCCTACTTAATTAGCCTATTTAATAAGCCTAAGTTGCTGAAATAAGCCTATTTAATAAGCGTAAGTTGCTGAAATAAGGCTATTTAATGAGTCTAAGTTGCTGAAATAAGCCTATTTAATAAGCCTAAGTTGCTGAAATAAGCCTATTTAATAAGGCTATTTAATAAGCCTAAGTTGCTGAAATAAGCCTATTTAATAGGCCTATTTAATAAGTCTAATTTGCTGAAATAAGCCTATTTAATAAGCCTATTTATTAGGCCTATTTAATAAGTCTAAGTTGCTGAAATAAGCGTATTGAATAAGCCTAAGTTGCTGAATGAGCCTATTTAATAAGCCTAAGTTGCTGAAATAAGCCTATTTAATAAGCCTAAGTTGCTGAAAAAGCCTATTTAATAAGCCTAAGTTGCTGAATAAACCTATTTAATAAGTCTAAGTTGCTGAAATAAGCCTATTTAATAAGGCTATTTAATAAGCCTAAGTTGCTGAATAAGCCTATTTAATAAGTCTAAGTTGCTGAAATAAGGCTATTTAATAAGCCTGAGTTGCTGAAATAAGGCTATTTAATAAGTTTAAGTTGCTGAAATATGCCTATTTAATAAGCCTAAGTTGCTGAAATAAGCCTATTTAATAAGGCTATTTAATGAGCCTAAGTTGCTGAAATAAGCCTATTTAATAAGCCTAAGTTTCTGAACTAAGCCTATTTAAAAAGGTATATTTAATAAGTCTAAATTGCTGAAATAAACCTATTTAAAAATGCTATTTAATAAGCCTAAGTTGCTGAAATAAGCCTATTTAATAAGCCTATTTAATAGGCCTATTTAATAAGTCTAAGTTGCTGAAATAAGCCTATTTAATAAGCCTAAGTTTCTGAATGAGCCTACTTAATAAGCCTAAGTTGCTGAAAAAAGCCTGTTTAATAAGCCTAAGTTGCTGAATAAGCCTATTTAATAAGCCTAAGTTGCTGAATAAACCTATTTAATAAGTCTAAGTTGCTGAAATAAGCCTATTTAATAAGGCTATTTAATAAGCCTAAGTTGCTGAATAAGCCTATTTAATAAGGCTATTTAATGAGCCTAAGTTGCAGAAATAAGACTATTTAATAAGCCTAAGTTTCTGAACTAAGCCTATTTAAAAAGGTATATTTAATAAGTCTAAGTTGCTGAAATAAACCTATTTAAAAATGCTATTTAATAAGCCTAAGTTGCTGAAATAAACCTGTTTAATAAGGCTATTTAATAAGCATAAGTTGCTGAAATAAGCTTATTTAATAAGCCTAAGTTGCTGAAATGAGCCTATTTAATAAGGCTCTTTAATAAGTCTAAGTTGCTGAAATAAACCTATTTAATAAGCCTAAGTTGCTAAAATAAGCCTATTTAATTAGTCTATTTAATAAGTCTATTTAATAAGCCTATTTAATAAGCCTATTTAATAAGCCTATTTAATAAGCCTATTTAATAAGCCTATTTAATACGCCTATTTAATAAACATATTTAATAAGTATTTAATGAGCCTATTTAATACGTCTATTTAATAAGCCTTTTTAAAAAGCCTATTTAATAAGTCTATTTAATAAGCCTATTTAATACGTCTATTTAATAAGTCTATTTAATAAGCCTATTTAATAAATATTTAATGAGCCTATTTAATAAGCCTATTTATTGAGCCTATTTAATAAGCCTATTTATTGAGCCTATTTAATAAGCCTATTTATTGAGCCTATTTAATAAGCCTATTTATTGAGCCTATTTAATAAGCCTATTTAATATGTCTTTTTAATAAGCCTATTTAATAAGCCTATTTAATAAGCCTATTTATTGAGCCTATTTAATAAGCCTATTTAATATGCCTATTTATTGAGCCTATTTAATAAGTCTATTTAATAAGCCTATTTAATAAGCCTATTTAATAAGTATTTAATGAGCCTATTTAATAAGTCTATTTAATAAGCCTATTTAATAGGCCTATTTAATAAGTCTAAGTTGCTGAAATAAGCCTTTTTAATCAGCGTAAGTTGCTGAAATAAGCCTATTTAATAAGCCCAAGTTTCTGAAATAAGCCTACTTAATTAGGCTATTTAATAAGCCTAAGTTGCTGAAATAAGCCTATTTAATAAGCGTAAGTTGCTGAAATAAGGCTATTTAATAAGTCTAAGTTGCTGAAATAAGCCTATTTAATAAGCCTAAGTTGCTGAAATAAGCCTATTTAATAAGGCTATTTAATAAGCCTAAGTTGCTGAAATAAGCCTATTTAATAGGCCTATTTAATAAGTCTAATTTGCTGAAATAAGCCTATTTAATAAGCCTATTTATTAGGCCTATTTAATAAGTCTAAGTTGCTGAAATAAGCGTATTTAATAAGCCTAAGTTGCTGAATGAGCCTATTTAATAAGCCTAAGTTGCTGAAATAAGCCTATTTAATAAGCCTAAGTAGCTGAAAAAGCCTATTTAATAAGCCTAAGTTGCTGAATAAACCTATTTGATAAGTCTAAGTTGCTGAAATAAGCCTATTTAATAAGTCTAAGTTGCTGAAATAAGGCTATTTAATAAGCCTGAGTTGCTGAAATAAGGCTATTTAATAAGTTTAAGTTGCTGAAATATGCCTATTTAATAAGCCTAAGTTGCTGAAATAAGCCTATTTAATAAGGCTATTTAATGAGCCTAAGTTGCTGAAATAAGCCTATTTAATAAGCCTAAGTTTCTGAACTAAGCCTATTTAAAAAGGTATATTTAATAAGTCTAAATTGCTGAAATAAACCTATTTAAAAATGCTATTTAATAAGCCTAAGTTGCTGAAATAAGCCTATTTAATAAGCCTATTTAATAGGCCTATTTAATAAGTCTAAGTTGCTGAAATAAGCCTATTTAATAAGCCTAAGTTTCTGAATGAGCCTACTTAATAAGCCTAAGTTGCTGAAAAAAGCCTGTTTAATAAGCCTAAGTTGCTGAATAAGCCTATTTAATAAGCCTAAGTTGCTGAATAAACCTATTTAATAAGTCTAAGTTGCTGAAATAAGCCTATTTAATAAGGCTATTTAATAAGCCTAAGTTGCTGAATAAGCCTATTTAATAAGGCTATTTAATGAGCCTAAGTTGCAGAAATAAGACTATTTAATAAGCCTAAGTTTCTGAACTAAGCCTATTTAAAAAGGTATATTTAATAAGTCTAAGTTGCTGAAATAAACCTATTTAAAAATGCTATTTAATAAGCCTAAGTTGCTGAAATAAACCTGTTTAATAAGGCTATTTAATAAGCATAAGTTGCTGAAATAAGCTTATTTAATAAGCCTAAGTTGCTGAAATGAGCCTATTTAATAAGGCTCTTTAATAAGTCTAAGTTGCTGAAATAAACCTATTTAATAAGCCTAAGTTGCTAAAATAAGCCTATTTAATTAGTCTATTTAATAAGTCTATTTAATAAGCCTATTTAATAAGCCTATTTAATAAGCCTATTTAATAAGCCTATTTAATAAGCCTATTTAATACGCCTATTTAATAAACATATTTAATAAGTATTTAATGAGCCTATTTAATACGTCTATTTAATAAGCCTTTTTAAAAAGCCTATTTAATAAGTCTATTTAATAAGCCTATTTAATACGTCTATTTAATAAGTCTATTTAATAAGCCTATTTAATAAATATTTAATGAGCCTATTTAATAAGCCTATTTATTGAGCCTATTTAATAAGCCTATTTATTGAGCCTATTTAATAAGCCTATTTATTGAGCCTATTTAATAAGCCTATTTATTGAGCCTATTTAATAAGCCTATTTAATATGTCTTTTTAATAAGCCTATTTAATAAGCCTATTTAATAAGCCTATTTATTGAGCCTATTTAATAAGCCTATTTAATATGCCTATTTATTGAGCCTATTTAATAAGTCTATTTAATAAGCCTATTTAATAAGCCTATTTAATAAGTATTTAATGAGCCTATTTAATAAGTCTATTTAATAAGCCTATTTAATAGGCCTATTTAATAAGTCTAAGTTGCTGAAATAAGCCTTTTTAATCAGCGTAAGTTGCTGAAATAAGCCTATTTAATAAGCCCAAGTTGCTGAAATAAGCCTACTTAATTAGGCTATTTAATAAGCCTAAGTTGCTGAAATAAGCCTATTTAATAAGCGTAAGTTGCTGAAATAAGGCTATTTAATAAGTCTAAGTTGCTGAAATAAGCCTATTTAATAAGCCTAAGTTGCTGAAATAAGCCTATTTAATAAGGCTATTTAATAAGCCTAAGTTGCTGAAATAAGCCTATTTAATAGGCCTATTTAATAAGTCTAATTTGCTGAAATAAGCCTATTTAATAAGCCTATTTATTAGGCCTATTTAATAAGTCTAAGTTGCTGAAATAAGCGTATTTAATAAGCCTAAGTTGCTGAATGAGCCTATTTAATAAGCCTAAGTTGCTGAAATAAGCCTATTTAATAAGCCTAAGTAGCTGAAAAAGCCTATTTAATAAGCCTAAGTTGCTGAATAAACCTATTTGATAAGTCTAAGTTGCTGAAATAAGCCTATTTAATAAGGCTATTTAATAAGCCTAAGTTGCTGAATAAGCCTATTTAATAAGTCTAAGCTGCTGAAATAAGGCTATTTAATAAGCCTGAGTTGCTGAAATAAGGCTATTTAATAAGTTTAAGTTGCTGAAATAAGCCTATTTAATAAGCCTAAGTTGCTGAAATAAGCCTATTTAATAAGGCTATTTAATGAGCCTAAGTTGCTGAAATAAGCCTATTTAATAAGCCTAAGTGTCTGAACTAAGCCTATTTAAAAATGTGTATTTAATAAGTCTAAGTTGATGAAATAAGGCTATTTAATAAGCCTGAGTTGCTGAAATAAGGCTATTTAATAAGTTTAAGTTGCTGAAATAAGCCTATTTAATAAGCCTAAGTTGCTGAAATAAGCCTATTTAATAAGGCTATTTAATGAGCCTAAGTTGCTAAAATAAGCCTATTTAATTAGTCTATTTAATAAGTCTATTTAATAAGCCTATTTAATAAGCCTATTTAATGAGCCTATTTCATAAGCCTATTTAATACGCCTATTTAATAAACATATTTAATAAGCATTTAATGAGCCTATTTAATACGTCTATTTAATAAGCCTTTTTAAAAAAGCCTATTTAATAAGTCTATTTAATAAGCCTATTTAATACGTCTATTTAATAAGTCTATTTAATAAGCCTATTTAATAAGTATTTAATGAGCCTATTTAATAAGCCTATTTATTGAACCTATTTAATAAGCCTATTTATTGAGCCTATTTAATAAGCCTATTTATTGAGCCTATTTAATAAGCCTATTTATTGAGCCTATTTAATAAGCCTATTTAATATGTCTTTTTAATAAGCCTATTTAATAAGCCTATTTAATAAGCCTATTTATTGAGCCTATTTAATAAGCCTATTTAATATGCCTATTTATTGAGCCTATTTAATAAGTCTATTTAATAAGCCTATTTAATAAGCCTATTTAATAAGTATTTAATGAGCCTATTTAATAAGTCTATTTAATAAGCCTATTTAATAGGCCTATTTAATAAGTCTAAGTTGCTGAAATAAGCCTTTTTAATCAGCGTAAGTTGCTGAAATAAGCCTATTTAATAAGCCCAAGTTGCTGAAATAAGCCTACTTAATTAGGCTATTTAATAAGCCTAAGTTGCTGAAATAAGCCTATTTAATAAGCGTAAGTTGCTGAAATAAGGCTATTTAATAAGTCTAAGTTGCTGAAATAAGCCTATTTAATAAGCCTAAGTTGCTGAAATAAGCCTATTTAATAAGGCTATTTAATAAGCCTAAGTTGCTGAAATAAGCCTATTTAATAGGCCTATTTAATAAGTCTAATTTGCTGAAATAAGCCTATTTAATAAGCCTATTTATTAGGCCTATTTAATAAGTCTAAGTTGCTGAAATAAGCGTATTTAATAAGCCTAAGTTGCTGAATGAGCCTATTTAATAAGCCTAAGTTGCTGAAATAAGCCTATTTAATAAGCCTAAGTTGCTGAAAAAGCCTATTTAATAAGCCTAAGTTGCTGAATAAACCTATTTAATAAGTCTAAGTTGCTGAAATAAGACTATTTAATAAGGCTATTTAATAAGCCTAAGTTGCTGAATAAGCCTATTTAATAAGTCTAAGTTGTTGAAATAAGGCTATTTAATAAGCCTGAGTTGCTGAAATAAGGCTATTTAATAAGTTTAAGTTGCTGAAATAAGCCTATTTAATAAGCCTAAGTTGCTGAAATACGCCTATTTAATAAGGCTATTTAATGAGCCTAAGTTGCTGAAATAAGCCTATTTAATAAGCCTACGTTTCTGAACTAAGCCTATTTAAAAAGGTATATTTAATAAGTCTAAGTTGCTGAAATAAGGCTATTTAATAAGCCTGAGTTGCTGAAATAAGGCTATTTAATAAGTTTAAGTTGCTGAAATAAGCCTATTTAATAAGCCTATGTTGCTGAAATAAGCCTATTTAATAAGGCTATTTAATGAGCCTAAGTTGCTAAAATAAGCCTATTTAATTAGTCTATTTAATAAGTCTATTTAATAAGCCTATTTAATAAGCCTATTTAATAAGCCTATTTAATAAGCCTATTTAATACGCCTATTTAATAAACATATTTAATAAGTATTTAATGAGCCTATTTAATACGTCTATTTAATAAGCCTTTTTAAAAAGCCTATTTAATAAGTCTATTTAATAAGCCTATTTAATACATCTATTTAATAAGTCTATTTAATAAGCCTATTTAATAAGTATTTAATGAGCCTATTTAATAAGCCTATTTATTGAGCCTATTTAATAAGCCTATTTATTGAGCCTATTTAATAAGCCTATTTATTGAGCCTATTTAATAAGCCTATTTATTGAGCCTATTTAATAAACCTATTTAATATGTCTTTTTAATGAGCCTATTTAATAAGCCTATTTAATAAGCCTATTTATTGAACCTATTTAATAAGCCTATTTAATATGCCTATTTATTGAGCCTATTTAATAAGTCTATTTAATAAGCCTATTTAATAAGCCTATTTAATAAGTATTTAATGAGCCTATTTAATAAGTCTATTTATTAAGCCTATTTAATAGGCCTATTTAATAAGTCTAAGTTGCTGAAATAAGCCTTTTTAATAAGCATAAGTTGCTGAAATAAGCCTATTTAATAAGCCCAAGTTGCTGAAATAAGCCTACTTAATTAGGCCATTTAATAAGCCTAAGTTGCTGAAATAAGCCTATTTAATAAGGCTATTTAATAAGCCTAATATGCTGAAATAAGCCTATTTAATAGGCCTATTTAATAAGTCTAATTTGCTGAAATAAGCCGATTTAATAAGCCTATTTATTAGGCCTATTTAATAAGTCTAAGTTGCTGAAATAAGCGTATTTACTAAGCCTAAGTTGCTGAATGAGCCTATTTAATAAGCCTAAGTTGCTGAAATAAGCCTATTTAATAAGCCTAAGTTGCTGAACAAGCCTATTTAATAAGCCTAAGTTGCTGAATAAACCTATTTAATAAGTCTAAGTTGCTGAAATAAGCCTATTTAATAAGGCTATTTAATAAGCCTAAGTTGCTGAATAAGCCTATTTAATAAGTCTAAGTTGCTGAAATAAGGCTATTTAATAAGCCTGAGTTGCTGAAATAAGGCTATTTAATAAGTTTAAGTTGCTGAAATAAGCCTATTTAATAAGCCTAAGTTGCTGAAATAAGCCTATTTAATAAGGCTATTTAATGAGCCTAAGTTGCTGAAATAAGCATATTTAATAAGCCTAAGTTTCTGAACTAAGCCTATTTAAAAAGGTATATTTAATAAGTCTAAGTTGCTGAAATAAACCTATTTAAAAATGCTATTTAATAAGCCTAAGTTGCTGAAATAAACCTATTTAATAAGCCTATTTAATAGGCATATTTAATAAGTCTAAGTTGCTGAAATAAGCCTATTTAATAAGCCTATTTAATAAGCCTATTTAATAAGCCTATTTAATACGCCTATTTAATAAACATATTTAATAAGTATTTAATGAGCCTATTTAATACGTCTATTTAATAAGCCTTTTTAAAAAGCCTATTTAATAAGTCTATTTAATAAGCCTATTTAATACGTCTATTTAATAAGTCTATTTAATAAGCCTATTTAATAAGTATTTAATGAGCCTATTTAATAAGCCTATTTATTGAGCCTATTTAATAAGCCTATTTATTGAGCCTATTTAATAAGCCTATTTATTGAGCCTATTTAATAAGCCTATTTATTGAGCCTATTTAATAAACCTATTTAATATGTCTTTTTAATAAGCCTATTTAATAAGCCTATTTAATAAGCCTATTTATTGAACCTATTTAATAAGCCTATTTAATATGCCTATTTATTGAGCCTATTTAATAAGTCTATTTATTAAGCCTATTTAATAGGCCTATTTAATAAGTCTAAGTTGCTGAAATAAGCCTTTTTAATCAGCATAAGTTGCTGAAATAAGCCTATTTAATAAGCCCAAGTTGCTGAAATAAGCCTACTTAATTAGGCCATTTAATAAGCCTAAGTTGCTGAAATGAGCCTATTTAATAAGCATAAGTTGCTGAAATAAGGCTATTTAATAAGTCTAAGTTGCTGAAATAAGCCTATTTAATAAGCCTAAGTTGCTGAAATAAGCCTATTTAATAAGGCTATTTAATAAGCCTAAGTTGCTGAAATAAGCCTATTTAATAGGCCTATTTAATAAGTCTAATTTGCTGAAATAAGCCTATTTAATAAGCCTATTTATTAGGCCTATTTAATAAGTCTAAGTTGCTGAAATAAGCGTATTTAATAAGCCTAAGTTGCTGAATGAGCCTATTTAATAAGCCTAAGTTGCTGAAATAAGCCTATTTAATAAGCCTAAGTTGCTGAAAAAGCCTATTTAATAAGCCTAAGTTGCTGAATAAACCTATTTAATAAGTCTAAGTTGCTGAAATAAGCCTATTTAATAAGGCTATTTAATAAGCCTAAGTTGCTGAAAAAGCCTATTTAATAAGCCTAAGTTGCTGAATAAGCCTATTTAATAAGTCTAAGTTGCTGAAATAAGCCTATTTAATAAGCCTAAGTTGCTGAAATAAGCCTATTTAATAAGGCTATTTAATGAGCATAAGTTGCTGAAATAAGCATATTTAATAAGCCTAAGTTTCTGAACTAAGCCTATTTAAAAAGGTATATTTAATAAGTCTAAGTTGCTGAAATAAACCTATTTAAAAATGATATTTAATAAGCCTTAGTTTGCTGAATAAGCCTATTTAATAAGGCTATTTAATGAGCCTAAGTTGCAGAAATAAGACTATTTAATAAGCCTAAGTTTCTGAACTAAGCCTATTTAAAAAGGTATATTTAATAAGTCTAAGTTGCTGAAATAAACCTATTTAAAAATGCTATTTAATAAGCCTAAGTTGCTGAAATAAACCTGTTTAATAAGGCTATTTAATAAGCATAAGTTGCTGAAATAAGCTTATTTAATAAGCCTAAGTTGCTGAAATAAGCCTATTTAATAAGGCTCTTTAATAAGTCTAAGTTGCTGAAATAAACCTATTTAATAAGCCTAAGTTGCTAAAATAAGCCTATTTAATTAGTCTATTTAATAAGTCTATTTAATAAGCCTATTTAATAAGCCTATTTAATAAGCCTATTTAATAAGCCTATTTAATACGCCTATTTAATAAACATATTTAATAAGTATTTAATGAGCCTATTTAATACGTCTATTTAATAAGCCTTTTTTTAAAGCCTATTTAATAAGTCTATTTAATAAGCCTATTTAATACGTCTATTTAATAAGTCTATTTAATAAGCCTATTTAATAAGTATTTAATGAGCCTATTTAATAAGCCTATTTATTGAGCCTATTTAATAAGCCTATTTATTGAGCCTATTTAATAAGCCTATTTATTGAGCCTATTTAATAAGCCTATTTATTGAGCCTATTTAATAAGCCTATTTAATATGTCTTTTTAATAAGCCTATTTAATAAGCCTATTTAATAAGCCTATTTATTGAGCCTATTTAATAAGCCTATTTAATATGCCTATTTATTGAGCCTATTTAATAAGTCTATTTAATAAGCCTATTTAATAAGCCTATTTAATAAGTATTTAATGAGCCTATTTAATAAGTCTATTTAATAAGCCTATTTAATAGGCCTATTTAATAAGTCTAAGTTGCTGAAATAAGCCTATTTAATCGGCCTATTTAATACGCCTATTTAATAAGTCTAAGTTGCTGAAATAAGCCTTTTTAATCAGCGTAAGTTGCTGAAATAAGCCTATTTAATAAGCCCAAGTTGCTGGAATAAGCCTACTTAATTAGGCTATTTAATAAGCCTAAGTTGCTGAAATAAGCCTATTTAATAAGCGTAAGTTGCTGAAATAAGGCTATTTAATAAGTCTAAGTTGCTGAAATAAGCCTATTTAATAAGCCTAAGTTGCTGAAATAAGCCTATTTAATAAGGCTATTTAATAAGCCTAAGTTGCTGAAATAAGCCTATTTAATAGGCCTATTTAATAAGTCTAATTTGCTGAAATAAGCCTATTTAATAAGCCTATTTATTAGGCCTATTTAATAAGTCTAAGTTGCTGAAATAAGCGTATTTAATAAGCCTAAGTTGCTGAATGAGCCTATTTAATAAGCCTAAGTTGCTGCAATAAGCCTATTTAATAAGCCTAAGTTGCTGAATAAGCCTATTTAATAAGCCTAAGTTGCTGAATAAACCTATTTAATAAGTCTAAGTTGCTGAAATAAGCCTATTTAATAAGGCTATTTAATAAGCCTAAGTTGCTGAATAAGCCTATTTAATAAGTCTAAGTTGCTGAAATAAGGCTATTTAATAAGCCTGAGTTGCTGAAATAAGACTATTTAATAAGTTTAAGTTGCTGAAATAAGCCTATTTAATAAGCCTAAGTTGCTGAAATAAGCCTATTTAATAAGGCTATTTAATGAGCCTAAGTTGCTGAAATAAGCCTATTTAATAAGCCTAAGTTTCTGAACTAAGCCTATTTAAAAAGGTATATTTAATAAGTCTAAGTTGCTGAAATAAACCTATTTAAAAATGCTATTTAATAAGCCTAAGTTGCTGAAATAAGCCTATTTAATAAGCCTATTTAATAGGCCTATTTAATAAGTCTAAGTTGCTGAAATAAGTATATTTAATAAGCATAAGTTGCTGAAATAAGACTATTTAATGAGTCTAAGTTGCTGAAATAAGGCTATTTAATAAGTCTAAGTTGCTGAAATAAGCCTTTTTAATCAGCGTAAGTTGCTGAAATAAGCCTATTTAATAAGCCCAAGTTGCTGAAATAAGCCTACTTAATTAGGCTATTTAATAAGCCTAAGTTGCTGAAATAAGCCTATTTAATAAGCGTAAGTTGCTGAAATAAGGCTATTTAATAAGTCTAAGTTGCTGAAATAAGCCTATTTAATAAGCCTAAGTTGCTGAAATAAGCCTATTTAATAAGCCTATTTACTAAGCCTAAGTTGCTGAAATAAGCCTATTTAATAAGCCTATTTAATAAGCCTATTTAATAGGCCTATTTAATAAGTCTAAGTTGCTGAAATAAGCCTATTTAATAAGCCTATTTAATAGGCCTATTTAATAAGTCTAAGTTGCTGAAATAAGCCTATTTAATAAGCCTAAGTTGCTGAATGAGCCTATTTAATAAGCCTAAGTTGCTGAAATAAGCCTATTTAATAAGCCTAAGTTGCTGAATAAGCCTATTTAATAAGCTTATGTTGCTGAATAAACCTATTTAATAAGTCTAAGTTGCTGAAATAAGCCTATTTAATAAGGCTATTTAATAAGCCTAAGTTGCTGAAATAAGGCTATTTAATAAGTCTAAGTTGCTGAAATAAGCCTACTTAATAAGCCCAAGTTGCTGAAATAAGCCTACTTAATTTGGCTATTTAATAAGCCTAAGTTGCTGAAATAAGCCTATTTAATAAGCGTAAGTTGCTGAAATAAGGCTATTTAATAAGTCTAAGTTGCTGAAATAAGCCTATTTAATAAGCCTAAGTTGCTGAAATAAGCCTATTTAATAAGCCTATTTACTAAGCCTAAGTTGCTGAAATAAGCCTATTTAATAAGCCTATTTAATAAGCCGATTTAATAGGCCTATTTAATAAGTCTAAGTTGATGAAATAAGCCTATTTAATAAGCCTATTTAATAGGCCTATTTAATAAGTCTAAGTTGCTGAAATAAGCCTATTTAATAAGCCTAAGTTGCTGAATGAGCCTATTTAATAAGCCTAAGTTGCTGAAATAAGCCTATTTAATAAGCCTAAGTTGCTGAATAAGCCTATTTAATAAGCTTATGTTGCTGAATAAACCTATTTAATAAGTCTAAGTTGCTGAAATAAGCCTATTTAATAAGGCTATTTAATATGCCTAAGTTGCTGAATAAGCCTATTTAATAAGTCTAAGTTGCTGAAATAAGGCTATTTAATAAGCCTACGTTGCTGAAATAAGGCTATTTAATAAGTTTAAGTTGCTGAAATAAGCTTATTTAAAAAGCCTAAGTTGCTGAAATAAGCCTATTTAATGAGGCTATTTAATGAGCCTAAGTTGCTGAAATAAGCCTATTTAATAAGCCTAAGTTTCTGAACTAAGCCTATTTAAAAAGGTATATTTAATAAGTCTAAGTTGCTGAAATAAACCTATTTAAAAATGCTATTTAATAAGCCTAAGTTGCTGAAATAAACCTGTTTAATAAGGCTATTTAATAAGCATAAGTTGCTGAAATAAGCTTATTTAATAAGCCTAAGTTGCTGAAATAAGCCTATTTAATAAGGCTATTTAATAAGTCTAAGTTGCTGAAATAAACCTATTTAATAAGCCTAAGTTGCTAAAATAAGCCTATTTAATTAGTCTATTTAATAAGTCTATTTAATAAGCCTATTTAATAAGCCTATTTAATAAGCCTATTTAATAAGCCTATTTAATACGCCTATTTAATAAACATATTTAATAAGTATTTAATGAGCCTATTTAATACGTCTATTTAATAAGCCTTTTTAAAAAGCCTATTTAATAAGTCTATTTAATAAGCCTATTTAATAAGTATTTAATGAGCCTATTTAATAAGCCTATTTATTGAGCCTATTTAATAAGCCTATTTATTGAGCCTATTTAATAAGCCTATTTATTGAGCCGATTTAATAAGCCTATTTATTGAGCCTATTTAATAAGCCTATTTAATATGTCTTTTTAATAAGCCTATTTAATAAGCCTATTTAATAAGCCTATTTATTGAGCCTATTTAATAAGCCTATTTAATATGCCTATTTATTGAGCCTATTTAATAAGTCTATTTAATAAGCCTATTTAATAAGCCTATTTAATAAGTATTTAATGAGCCTATTTAATAAGTCTATTTAATAAGCCTATTTAATAGGCCTATTTAATAAGTCTAAGTTGCTGAAATAAGCCTATTTAATCGGCCTATTTAATACGCCTATTTAATAAGTCTAAGTTGCTGAAATAAGCCTTTTTAATCAGCGTAAGTTGCTGAAATAAGCCTATTTAATAAGCCCAAGTTGCTGAAATAAGCCTACTTAATTAGGCTATTTAATAAGCCTAAGTTGCTGAAATAAGCCTATTTAATAAGCGTAAGTTGCTGAAATAAGGCTTTTTAATAAGTCTAAGTTGCTGAAATAAGCCTATTTAATAAGCCTAAGTTGCTGAAATAAGCCTATTTAATAAGCCTATTTACTAAGCCTAAGTTGCTGAAATAAGCCTATTTAATAAGCCTATTTAATAAGCCTATTTAATAGGCCTATTTAATAAGTCTAAGTTGCTGAAATAAGCCTATTTAATAAGCGTAAGTTGCTGAAATAAGGCTATTTAATAAGTCTAAGTTGCTGAAATAAGCCTATTTAATAAGCCTAAGTTGCTGAAATAAGCCTATTTAATAAGCCTATTTACTAAGCCTAAGTTGCTGAAATAAGCCTATTTAATAAGCCTATTTAATAAGCCTATTTAATAGGCCTATTTAATAAGTCTAAGTTGCTGAAATAAGCCTATTTAATAAGCCTATTTAATAGGCCTATTTAATAAGTCTAAGTTGCTGAAATAAGCCTATTTAATAAGCCTAAGTTGCTGAATGAGCCTATTTAATAAGCCTAAGTTGCTGAAATAAGCCTATTTAATAAGCCTAAGTTGCTGAATAAGCCTATTTAATAAGCTTATGTTGCTGAATAAATCTATTTAATAAGTCTAAGTTGCTGAAATAAGCCTATTTAATAAGGCTATTTAATAAGCCTAAGTTGCTGAAATAAGGCTATTTAATAAGTCTAAGTTGCTGAAATAAGCCTACTTAATAAGCCCAAGTTGCTGAAATAAGCCTACTTAATTTGGCTATTTAATAAGCCTAAGTTGCTGAAATAAGCCTATTTAATAAGCGTAAGTTGCTGAAATAAGGCTATTTAATAAGTCTAAGTTGCTGAAATAAGCCTATTTAATAAGCCTAAGTTGCTGAAATAAGCCTATTTAATAAGCCTATTTACTAAGCCTAAGTTGCTGAAATAAGCCTATTTAATAAGCCTATTTAATAAGCCGATTTAATAGGCCTATTTAATAAGTCTAAGTTGATGAAATAAGCCTATTTAATAAGCCTATTTAATAGGCCTATTTAATAAGTCTAAGTTGCTGAAATAAGCCTATTTAATAAGCCTAAGTTGCTGAATGAGCCTATTTAATAAGCCTAAGTTGCTGAAATAAGCCTATTTAATAAGCCTAAGTTGCTGAATAAGCCTATTTAATAAGCTTATGTTGCTGAATAAACCTATTTAATAAGTCTAAGTTGCTGAAATAAGCCTATTTAATAAGGCTATTTAATATGCCTAAGTTGCTGAATAAGCCTATTTAATAAGTCTAAGTTGCTGAAATAAGGCTATTTAATAAGCCTACGTTGCTGAAATAAGGCTATTTAATAAGTTTAAGTTGCTGAAATAAGCTTATTTAAAAAGCCTAAGTTGCTGAAATAAGCCTATTTAATGAGGCTATTTAATGAGCCTAAGTTGCTGAAATAAGCCTATTTAATAAGCCTAAGTTTCTGAACTAAGCCTATTTAAAAAGGTATATTTAATAAGTCTAAGTTGCTGAAATAAACCTATTTAAAAATGCTATTTAATAAGCCTAAGTTGCTGAAATAAACCTGTTTAATAAGGCTATTTAATAAGCATAAGTTGCTGAAATAAGCTTATTTAATAAGCCTAAGTTGCTGAAATAAGCCTATTTAATAAGGCTATTTAATAAGTCTAAGTTGCTGAAATAAACCTATTTAATAAGCCTAAGTTGCTAAAATAAGCCTATTTAATTAGTCTATTTAATAAGTCTATTTAATAAGCCTATTTAATAAGCCTATTTAATAAGCCTATTTAATAAGCCTATTTAATACGCCTATTTAATAAACATATTTAATAAGTATTTAATGAGCCTATTTAATACGTCTATTTAATAAGCCTTTTTAAAAAGCCTATTTAATAAGTCTATTTAATAAGCCTATTTAATAAGTATTTAATGAGCCTATTTAATAAGCCTATTTATTGAGCCTATTTAATAAGCCTATTTATTGAGCCTATTTAATAAGCCTATTTATTGAGCCGATTTAATAAGCCTATTTATTGAGCCTATTTAATAAGCCTATTTAATATGTCTTTTTAATAAGCCTATTTAATAAGCCTATTTAATAAGCCTATTTATTGAGCCTATTTAATAAGCCTATTTAATATGCCTATTTATTGAGCCTATTTAATAAGTCTATTTAATAAGCCTATTTAATAAGCCTATTTAATAAGTATTTAATGAGCCTATTTAATAAGTCTATTTAATAAGCCTATTTAATAGGCCTATTTAATAAGTCTAAGTTGCTGAAATAAGCCTATTTAATCGGCCTATTTAATACGCCTATTTAATAAGTCTAAGTTGCTGAAATAAGCCTTTTTAATCAGCGTAAGTTGCTGAAATAAGCCTATTTAATAAGCCCAAGTTGCTGAAATAAGCCTACTCAATTAGGCTATTTAATAAGCCTAAGTTGCTGAAATAAGCCTATTTAATAAGCGTAAGTTGCTGAAATAAGGCTTTTTAATAAGTCTAAGTTGCTGAAATAAGCCTATTTAATAAGCCTAAGTTGCTGAAATAAGCCTATTTAATAAGCCTATTTACTAAGCCTAAGTTGCTGAAATAAGCCTATTTAATAAGCCTATTTAATAAGCCTATTTAATAGGCCTATTTAATAAGTCTAAGTTGCTGAAATAAGCCTATTTAATAAGCCTAAGTTGCTGAATAAGCCTATTTAATAAGCTTTAATAAGCCTATTTAATAGGCCTATTTAATAAGTCTAAGTTGCTGAAATAAGCCTATTTAATAAGCCCAAGTTGCTGAAATAAGCCTACTTAATTAGGCTATTTAATAAGCCTAAGTTGCTGAAATAAGCCTATTTAATAAGCGTAAGTTGCTGAAATAAGGCTATTTAATAAGTCTAAGTTGCTGAAATAAGCCTATTTAATAAGCCTAAGTTGCTGAAATAAGCCTATTTAATAAGCCTATTTACTAAGCCTAAGTTGCTGAAATAAGCCTATTTAATAAGCCTATTTAATAAGCCTATTTAATAGGCCTATTTAATAAGTCTAAGTTGCTGAAATAAGCCTATTTAATAAGCCTATTTAATAGGCCTATTTAATAAGTCTAAGTTGCTGAAATAAGCCTATTTAATAAGCCTAAGTTGCTGAATGAGCCTATTTAATAAGCCTAAGTTGCTGAAATAAGCCTATTTAATAAGCCTAAGTTGCTGAATAAGCCTATTTAATAAGCTTATGTTGCTGAATAAATCTATTTAATAAGTCTAAGTTGCTGAAATAAGCCTATTTAATAAGGCTATTTAATAAGCCTAAGTTGCTGAAATAAGGCTATTTAATAAGTCTAAGTTGCTGAAATAAGCCTACTTAATAAGCCCAAGTTGCTGAAATAAGCCTACTTAATTTGGCTATTTAATAAGCCTAAGTTGCTGAAATAAGCCTATTTAATAAGCGTAAGTTGCTGAAATAAGGCTATTTAATAAGTCTAAGTTGCTGAAATAAGCCTATTTAATAAGCCTAAGTTGCTGAAATAAGCCTATTTAATAAGCCTATTTACTAAGCCTAAGTTGCTGAAATAAGCCTATTTAATAAGCCTATTTAATAAGCCGATTTAATAGGCCTATTTAATAAGTCTAAGTTGATGAAATAAGCCTATTTAATAAGCCTATTTAATAGGCCTATTTAATAAGTCTAAGTTGCTGAAATAAGCCTATTTAATAAGCCTAAGTTGCTGAATGAGCCTATTTAATAAGCCTAAGTTGCTGAAATAAGCCTATTTAATAAGCCTAAGTTGCTGAATAAGCCTATTTAATAAGCTTATGTTGCTGAATAAACCTTTTTAATAAGTCTAAGTTGCTGAAATAAGCCTATTTAATAAGGCTATTTAATATGCCTAAGTTGCTGAATAAGCCTATTTAATAAGTCTAAGTTGCTGAAATAAGGCTATTTAATAAGCCTACGTTGCTGAAATAAGGCTATTTAATAAGTTTAAGTTGCTGAAATAAGCTTATTTAAAAAGCCTAAGTTGCTGAAATAAGCCTATTTAATGAGGCTATTTAATGAGCCTAAGTTGCTGAAATAAGCCTATTTAATAAGCCTAAGTTTCTGAACTAAGCCTATTTAAAAAGGTATATTTAATAAGTCTAAGTTGCTGAAATAAACCTATTTAAAAATGCTATTTAATAAGCCTAAGTTGCTGAAATAAACCTGTTTAATAAGGCTATTTAATAAGCATAAGTTGCTGAAATAAGCTTATTTAATAAGCCTAAGTTGCTGAAATAAGCCTATTTAATAAGGCTATTTAATAAGTCTAAGTTGCTGAAATAAACCTATTTAATAAGCCTAAGTTGCTAAAATAAGCCTATTTAATTAGTCTATTTAATAAGTCTATTTAATAAGCCTATTTAATAAGCCTATTTAATAAGCCTATTTAATAAGCCTATTTAATACGCCTATTTAATAAACATATTTAATAAGTATTTAATGAGCCTATTTAATACGTCTATTTAATAAGCCTTTTTAAAAAGCCTATTTAATAAGTCTATTTAATAAGACTATTTAATACGTCTATTTAATAAGTCTATTTAATAAGCCTATTTAATAAGTATTTAATGAGCCTATTTAATAAGCCTATTTATTGAGCCTATTTAATAAGCCTATTTATTGAGCCTATTTAATAAGCCTATTTATTGAGCCGATTTAATAAGCCTATTTATTGAGCCTATTTAATAAGCCTATTTAATATGTCTTTTTAATAAGCCTATTTAATAAGCCTATTTAATAAGCCTATTTATTGAGCCTATTTAATAAGCCTATTTAATATGCCTATTTATTGAGCCTATTTAATAAGTCTATTTAATAAGCCTATTTAATAAGCCTATTTAATAAGTATTTAATGAGCCTATTTAATAAGTCTATTTAATAAGCCTATTTAATAGGCCTATTTAATAAGTCTAAGTTGCTGAAATAAGCCTATTTAATCGGCCTATTTAATACGCCTATTTAATAAGTCTAAGTTGCTGAAATAAGCCTTTTTAATCAGCGTAAGTTGCTGAAATAAGCCTATTTAATAAGCCCAAGTTGCTGAAATAAGCCTACTTAATTAGGCTATTTAATAAGCCTAAGTTGCTGAAATAAGCCTATTTAATAAGCGTAAGTTGCTGAAATAAGGCTTTTTAATAAGTCTAAGTTGCTGAAATAAGCCTATTTAATAAGCCTAAGTTGCTGAAATAAGCCTATTTAATAAGGCTATTTAATAAGCCTAAGTTGCTGAAATAAGCCTATTTAATAGGCCTATTTAATAAGTCTAATTTGCTGAAATAAGCCTATTTAATAAGCCTATTTATTAGGCCTAATTAATAAGCCTATTTATTGAGCCTATTTAATAAGCCTATTTATTGAGCCTATTTAATAAGCCTATTTATTGAGCCTATTTAATAAGCCTATTTAATATGTCTTTTTAATAAGCCTATTTAATAAGCCTATTTAATAAGCCTATTTATTGAGCCTATTTAATAAGCCTATTTAATATGCCTATTTATTGAGCCTATTTAATAAGTCTATTTAATAAGCCTATTTAATAAGCCTATTTAATAAGTATTTAATGAGCCTATTTAATAAGTCTATTTAATAAGCCTATTTAATAGGCCTATTTAATAAGTCTAAGTTGCTGAAATAAGCCTATTTAATCGGCCTATTTAATACGCCTATTTAATAAGTCTAAGTTGCTGAAATAAGCCTTTTTAATCAGAGTAAGTTGCTGAAATAAGCCTATTTAATAAGCCCAAGTTGCTGAAATAAGCCTACTTAATTAGGCTATTTAATAAGCCTAAGTTGCTGAAATAAGCCTATTTAATAAGCGTAAGTTGCTGAAATAAGACTATTTAATAAGTCTAAGTTGCTGAAATAAGCCTATTTAATAAGCCTAAGTTGCTGAAATAAGCCTATTTAATAAGGCTATTTAATAAGCCTAAGTTGCTGAAATAAGCCTATTTAATAGGCCTATTTAATAAGTCAAATTTGCTGAAATAAGCCTATTTAATAAGCCTATTTATTAGGCCTATTTAATAAGTCTAAGTTGCTGAAATAAGCGTTTTTAATAAGCCTAAGTTGCTGATTGAGCCTATTTAATAAGCCTAAGTTGCTGAAATAAGCCTATTTAATAAGCCTAAGTTGCTGAATAAGCCTATTTAATAAGCCTAAGTTGCTGAATAAACCTATTTAATAAGTCTAAGTTGCTGAAATAAGCCTATTTAATAAGGCTATTTAATAAGCCTAAGTTGCTGAATAAGCCTATTTAATAAGTCTAAGTTGCTGAAATAAGGCTATTTAATAAGCCTGAGTTGCTGAAATAAGGCTATTTAATAAGTTTAAGTTGCTGAAATAAGCCTATTTAATAAGCCTAAGTTGCTGAAATAAGCCTATTTAATAAGGCTATTTAATGAGGCTAAGTTGCTGAAATAAGCCTATTTAATAAGCCTAAGTTTCTGAACTAAGCCTATTTAAAAAGGCATATTTAATAAGTCTAAGTTGCTGAAATAAACCTATTTAAAAATGCTATTTAATAAGCCTAAGTTGCTGAAATAAGCCTATTTAATAAGCCTATTTAATAGGCCTATTTAATAAGCCTAAGTTGCTGAAATAAGCCTATTTAATAAGGCTATTTAATAAGCCTAAGTTGCTGAAATAAGCCTATTTAATAGGCCTATTTAATAAGTCTAATTTGCTGAAATAAGCCTATTTAATAAGCCTATTTATTAGGCCTATTTAATAAGTCTAAGTTGCTGAAATAAGCGTATTTAATAAGCCTAAGTTGCTGAATGAGCCTATTTAATAAGCCTAAGTTGCTGAAATAAGCCTATTTAATAAGCCTAAGTTGCTGAAAAAGCCTATTTAATAAGCCTAAGTTGCTGAATAAACCTATTTAATAAGTCTAAGTTGCTGAAATAAGCCTATTTAATAAGGCTATTTAATAAGCCTAAGTTGCTGAATAAGCCTATTTAATAAGTCTAAGTTGCTGAAATAAGGCTATTTAATAAGCCTGAGTTGCTGAAATAAGGCTATTTAATAAGTTTAAGTTGCTGAAATAAGCCTATTTAATAAGCCTAAGTTGCTGAAATAAGCCTATTTAATAAGGCTATTTAATGAGACTAAGTTGCTGAAATAAGCCTATTTAATAAGCCTAAGTTTCTGAACTAAGCCTATTTAAAAAGGTATATTTAATAAGTCTAAGTTGCTGAAATAAACCTATTTAAAAATGCTATTTAATAAGCCTAAGTTGCTGAAATAAGCCTATTTAATAAGCCTATTTAATAGGCCTATTTAATAAGTCTAAGTTGCTGAAATAAGCCTATTTAATAAGCCTAAGTTTTTGAATGAGCCTACTTAATAAGCCTAAGTTGCTGAAAAAAGCCTATTTAATACGCCTAAGTTGCTGAATAAGCCTATTTAATAAGCCTAAGTTGTGAAAAATAAGGCTATTTAATAAGTCTAAGTTCCTGAAATAAGCCTATTTAATAAGCCTAAGTTGCTGAAATAAGTATATTTAATAAGCATAAGTTGCTGAAATAAGCCTATTTAATGAGTCTAAGTTGCTGAAATAAGGCTATTTAATAAGTCTAAGTTGCTGAAATAAGCCTTTTTAATCAGCGTAAGTTGCTGAAATAAGCCTATTTAATAAGCCTAAGTTGCTAAAATAAGCCTACTTAATTAGGCTATTTAATAAGCCTAAGTTGCTGAAATAAGCCTATTTAATAAGCGTAAGTTGCTGAAATAAGGCTATTTAATAAGTCTACGTTGCTGAAATAAGCCTATTTAATAAGCATAAGTTGCTGAAATAAGCCTATTTAATAAGCCTATTTACTAAGCCTAAGTTGCTGAAATAAGCCTATTTAATAAGCCTATTTAATAAGCCTATTTAATAGGCCTATTTAATAAGTCTAAGTTGCTGAAATAAGCCTATTTAATAAGCCTATTTAATAGGCCTATTTAATAAGTCTAAGTTGCTGAAATAAGCCTATTTAAAAGGCCTAAGTTGCTGAATGAGCCTATTTAATAAGCCTAAGTTGCTGAAATAAGCCTATTTTATAAGCCTAAGTTGCTGAATAAGCCTATTTAATAAGCTTATGTTGCTGAATAAACCTATTTAATAAGTCTAAGTTGCTGAAATAAGCTTATTTAATAAGGCTATTTAATAAGCCTAAGTTGCTGAATAAACCTATTTAATAAGTCTAAGTTGCTGAAATAAGGCTATTTAATAAGCCTAAGTTGCTGAAATAAGCCTATTTAATAAGCCTATTTATTGAGCCTATTTAATAAGCCTATTTATTGAGCCGATTTAATAAGCCTATTTATTGAGCCTATTTAATAAGCCTATTTAATATGTCTTTTTAATAAGCCTATTTAATAAGCCTATTTAATAAGCCTATTTATTGAGCCTATTTAATAAGCCTATTTAATATGCCTATTTATTGAGCCTATTTAATAAGTCTATTTAATAAGCCTATTTAATAAGCCTATTTAATAAGTATTTAATGAGCCTATTTAATAAGTCTATTTAATAAGCCTATTTAATAGGCCTATTTAATAAGTCTAAGTTGCTGAAATAAGCCTATTTAATCGGCCTATTTAATACGCCTATTTAATAAGTCTAAGTTGCTGAAATAAGCCTTTTTAATCAGCGTAAGTTGCTGAAATAAGCCTATTTAATAAGCCCAAGTTGCTGAAATAAGCCTACTTAATTAGGCTATTTAATAAGCCTAAGTTGCTGAAATAAGCCTATTTAATAAGCGTAAGTTGCTGAAATAAGGCTTTTTAATAAGTCTAAGTTGCTGAAATAAGCCTATTTAATAAGCCTAAGTTGCTGAAATAAGCCTATTTAATAAGGCTATTTAATAAGCCTAAGTTGCTGAAATAAGCCTATTTAATAGGCCTATTTAATAAGTCTAATTTGCTGAAATAAGCCTATTTAATAAGCCTATTTATTAGGCCTAATTAATAAGCCTATTTATTGAGCCTATTTAATAAGCCTATTTATTGAGCCTATTTAATAAGCCTATTTATTGAGCCTATTTAATAAGCCTATTTAATATGTCTTTTTAATAAGCCTATTTAATAAGCCTATTTAATAAGCCTATTTATTGAGCCTATTTAATAAGCCTATTTAATATGCCTATTTATTGAGCCTATTTAATAAGTCTATTTAATAAGCCTATTTAATAAGCCTATTTAATAAGTATTTAATGAGCCTATTTAATAAGTCTATTTAATAAGCCTATTTAATAGGCCTATTTAATAAGTCTAAGTTGCTGAAATAAGCCTATTTAATCGGCCTATTTAATACGCCTATTTAATAAGTCTAAGTTGCTGAAATAAGCCTTTTTAATCAGAGTAAGTTGCTGAAATAAGCCTATTTAATAAGCCCAAGTTGCTGAAATAAGCCTACTTAATTAGGCTATTTAATAAGCCTAAGTTGCTGAAATAAGCCTATTTAATAAGCGTAAGTTGCTGAAATAAGACTATTTAATAAGTCTAAGTTGCTGAAATAAGCCTATTTAATAAGCCTAAGTTGCTGAAATAAGCCTATTTAATAAGGCTATTTAATAAGCCTAAGTTGCTGAAATAAGCCTATTTAATAGGCCTATTTAATAAGTCAAATTTGCTGAAATAAGCCTATTTAATAAGCCTATTTATTAGGCCTATTTAATAAGTCTAAGTTGCTGAAATAAGCGTTTTTAATAAGCCTAAGTTGCTGATTGAGCCTATTTAATAAGCCTAAGTTGCTGAAATAAGCCTATTTAATAAGCCTAAGTTGCTGAATAAGCCTATTTAATAAGCCTAAGTTGCTGAATAAACCTATTTAATAAGTCTAAGTTGCTGAAATAAGCCTATTTAATAAGGCTATTTAATAAGCCTAAGTTGCTGAATAAGCCTATTTAATAAGTCTAAGTTGCTGAAATAAGGCTATTTAATAAGCCTGAGTTGCTGAAATAAGGCTATTTAATAAGTTTAAGTTGCTGAAATAAGCCTATTTAATAAGCCTAAGTTGCTGAAATAAGCCTATTTAATAAGGCTATTTAATGAGGCTAAGTTGCTGAAATAAGCCTATTTAATAAGCCTAAGTTTCTGAACTAAGCCTATTTAAAAAGGCATATTTAATAAGTCTAAGTTGCTGAAATAAACCTATTTAAAAATGCTATTTAATAAGCCTAAGTTGCTGAAATAAGCCTATTTAATAAGCCTATTTAATAGGCCTATTTAATAAGCCTAAGTTGCTGAAATAAGCCTATTTAATAAGGCTATTTAATAAGCCTAAGTTGCTGAAATAAGCCTATTTAATAGGCCTATTTAATAAGTCTAATTTGCTGAAATAAGCCTATTTAATAAGCCTATTTATTAGGCCTATTTAATAAGTCTAAGTTGCTGAAATAAGCGTATTTAATAAGCCTAAGTTGCTGAATGAGCCTATTTAATAAGCCTAAGTTGCTGAAATAAGCCTATTTAATAAGCCTAAGTTGCTGAAAAAGCCTATTTAATAAGCCTAAGTTGCTGAATAAACCTATTTAATAAGTCTAAGTTGCTGAAATAAGCCTATTTAATAAGGCTATTTAATAAGCCTAAGTTGCTGAATAAGCCTATTTAATAAGTCTAAGTTGCTGAAATAAGGCTATTTAATAAGCCTGAGTTGCTGAAATAAGGCTATTTAATAAGTTTAAGTTGCTGAAATAAGCCTATTTAATAAGCCTAAGTTGCTGAAATAAGCCTATTTAATAAGGCTATTTAATGAGACTAAGTTGCTGAAATAAGCCTATTTAATAAGCCTAAGTTTCTGAACTAAGCCTATTTAAAAAGGTATATTTAATAAGTCTAAGTTGCTGAAATAAACCTATTTAAAAATGCTATTTAATAAGCCTAAGTTGCTGAAATAAGCCTATTTAATAAGCCTATTTAATAGGCCTATTTAATAAGTCTAAGTTGCTGAAATAAGCCTATTTAATAAGCCTAAGTTTTTGAATGAGCCTACTTAATAAGCCTAAGTTGCTGAAAAAAGCCTATTTAATACGCCTAAGTTGCTGAATAAGCCTATTTAATAAGCCTAAGTTGTGAAAAATAAGGCTATTTAATAAGTCTAAGTTCCTGAAATAAGCCTATTTAATAAGCCTAAGTTGCTGAAATAAGTATATTTAATAAGCATAAGTTGCTGAAATAAGCCTATTTAATGAGTCTAAGTTGCTGAAATAAGGCTATTTAATAAGTCTAAGTTGCTGAAATAAGCCTTTTTAATCAGCGTAAGTTGCTGAAATAAGCCTATTTAATAAGCCTAAGTTGCTAAAATAAGCCTACTTAATTAGGCTATTTAATAAGCCTAAGTTGCTGAAATAAGCCTATTTAATAAGCGTAAGTTGCTGAAATAAGGCTATTTAATAAGTCTACGTTGCTGAAATAAGCCTATTTAATAAGCATAAGTTGCTGAAATAAGCCTATTTAATAAGCCTATTTACTAAGCCTAAGTTGCTGAAATAAGCCTATTTAATAAGCCTATTTAATAAGCCTATTTAATAGGCCTATTTAATAAGTCTAAGTTGCTGAAATAAGCCTATTTAATAAGCCTATTTAATAGGCCTATTTAATAAGTCTAAGTTGCTGAAATAAGCCTATTTAAAAGGCCTAAGTTGCTGAATGAGCCTATTTAATAAGCCTAAGTTGCTGAAATAAGCCTATTTTATAAGCCTAAGTTGCTGAATAAGCCTATTTAATAAGCTTATGTTGCTGAATAAACCTATTTAATAAGTCTAAGTTGCTGAAATAAGCTTATTTAATAAGGCTATTTAATAAGCCTAAGTTGCTGAATAAACCTATTTAATAAGTCTAAGTTGCTGAAATAAGGCTATTTAATAAGCCTACGTTGCTGAAATAAGGCTATTTAATAAGTTTAAGTTGCTGAAATAAGCTTATTTAAAAAGCCTAAGTTGCTGAAATAAGCCTATTTAATGAGGCTATTTAATGAGCCTAAGTTGCTGAAATAAGCCTATTTAATAAGCCTAAGTTTCTGAACTAAGCCTATTTAAAAAGGTATATTTAATAAGTCTAAGTTGCTGAAATAAACCTATTTAAAAATGCTATTTAATAAGCCTAAGTTGCTGAAATAAACCTGTTTAATAAGGCTATTTAATGAGCATAAGTTGCTGAAATAAGCTTATTTAATAAGCCTAAGTTGCTGAAATAAGCCTATTTAATAAGGCTATTTAATAAGTCTAAGTTGCTGAAATAAACCTATTTAATAAGCCTAAGTTGCTAAAATAAGCCTATTTAATTAGTCTATTTAATAAGTCTATTTAATAAGCCTATTTAATAAGCCTATTTAATAAGCCTTTTTAATAAGCCTATTTAATACGCCTATTTAATAAACATATTTAATAAGTATTTAATGAGCCTATTTAATACGTCTATTTAATAAGCCTTTTTAAAAAGCCTATTTAATAAGTCTATTTAATAAGCCTATTTAATACGTCTATTTAATAAGTCTATTTAATAAGCCTATTTAATAAGCATTTAATGAGCCTATTTAATAAGCCTATTTATTGAGCCTATTTAATAAGCCTATTTATTGAGCCTATTTAATAAGCCTATTTATTGAGCCAATTTAATAAGCCTATTTATTGAGCATATTTAATAAGCCTATTTAATATGTCTTTTTAATAAGCCTATTTAATAAGCCTATTTAATAAGCCTATTTATTGAGCCTATTTAATAAGCCTATTTAATATGCATATTTATTGAGCCTATTTAATAAGTCTATTTAATAAGCCTATTTAATAAGCCTATTTAATAAGTATTTAATGAGCCTATTTAATAAGTCTATTTAATAAGCCTATTTAATAGGCCTATTTAATAAGTCTAAGTTGCTGAAATAAGCCTATTTAATCGGCCTATTTAATACGCCTATTTAATAAGTCTAAGTTGCTGAAATAAGCCTTTTTAATCAGCGTAAGTTGCTGAAATACGCCTATTTAATAAGCCCAAGTTGCTGAAATAAGCCTACTTAATTAGGCTATTTAATAAGCCTAAGTTGCTGAAATAAGCCTATTTAATAAGCGTAAGTTGCTGAAATAAGGCTATTTAATAAGTCTACGTTGCTGAAATAAGCCTATTTAATAAGCCTAAGTTGCTGAAATAAGCCTATTTAATAAGCCTATTTATTAGGCCTATTTAATAAGTCTAAGTTGCTGAAATAAGCGTATTTAATAAGCCTAAGTTGCTGAATGAGCCTATTTAATAAGCCTAAGTTGCTGAAATAAGCCTATTTAATAAGCCTAAGTTGCTGAATAAGCCTATTTAATAAGCCTAAGTTGCTGAATAAACCTATTTAATAAGTCTAAGTTGCTGAAATAAGCCTATTTAATAAGGCTATTTAATAAGACTAAGTTGCTGAATAAGCCTATTTAATAAGGCTATTTAATGAGCCTAAGTTGCTGAAATAAGGCTATTTAATAAGTTTAAGTTGCTGAAATAAGCCTATTTAATAAGCCTAAGTTGCTGAAATAAACCTATTTAATAAGGCTATTTAATGAGCCTAAGTTGCTGAAATAAGCCTATTTAATAAGCCTAAGTTTCTGAACTAAGCCTATTTAAAAAGGTATATTTAATAAGTCTAAGTTGCTGAAATAAACCTATTTAAAAATGCTATTTAATAAGCCTAAGTTGCTGAAATAAGCCTATTTAATAAGCCTATTTAATAGGCCTATTTAATAAGTCTAAGTTGCTGAAATAAGCCTATTTAATAAGCCTAAGTTTCTGAATGAGCCTACTTAATAAGCCTAAGTTGCTGAAAAAAGCCTATTTAATAAGCCTAAGTTGCTGAATAAGCCTATTTAATAAGCCTAAGTTGCTGAATAAACCTATTTAATAAGTCTAAGTTGCTGAAATAAGCCTATTTAATAAGGCTATTTAATAAGCCTAAGTTGCTGAATAAGCCTATTTAATAAGGCTATTTAATGAGCCTAAGTTGCAGAAATAAGACTATTTAATAAGCCTAAGTTTCTGAACTAAGCCTATTTAAAAAGGTATATTTAATAAGTCTAAGTTGCTGAAATAAACCTATTTAAAAATGCTATTTAATAAGCCTAAGTTGCTGAAATAAACCTGTTTAATAAGGCTATTTAATAAGCATAAGTTGCTGAAATAAGCTTATTTAATAAGCCTAAGTTGCTGAAATAAGCCTATTTAATAAGGCTCTTTAATAAGTCTAAGTTGCTGAAATAAACCTATTTAATAAGCCTAAGTTGCTAAAATAAGCCTATTTAATGAGCCTATTTAATAAGCCTATTTTTTGAGCCTATTTAATACGCCTATTTATTGAGCCTATTTAATAAGCCTATTTATTGAGCCTATTTAATAAGCCTATTTATTGAGCCTATTTAATAAGCCTATTTAATAAGTCTATTTAATAAGCCTATTTAATAAGCCTATTTAATAAGCCTATTCATTGAGCCTATTTAATAAGCCTATTTAATATGCCTATTTATTGAGCCTATTTAATAAGTCTATTTAATAAGCCTATTTAATAAGCCTATTTAATACGTATTTAATGAGCCTATTTAATAAGTCTATTTAATAAGCCTATTTAATAGGCCTATTTAATAAGTCTAAGTTGCTGAAATAAGCCTATTTAAAAGGCCTAAGTTGCTGAATGAGCCTATTTAATAAGCCTAAGTTGCTGAAATAAGCCTATTTTATAAGCCTAAGTTGCTGAATAAGCCTATTTAATAAGCTTATGTTGCTGAATAAACCTATTTAATAAGTCTAAGTTGCTGAAATAAGCTTATTTAATAAGGCTATTTAATAAGCCTAAGTTGCTGAATAAACCTATTTAATAAGTCTAAGTTGCTGAAATAAGGCTATTTAATAAGCCTACGTTGCTGAAATAAGGCTATTTAATAAGTTTAAGTTGCTGAAATAAGCTTATTTAAAAAGCCTAAGTTGCTGAAATAAGCCTATTTAATGAGGCTATTTAATGAGCCTAAGTTGCTGAAATAAGCCTATTTAATAAGCCTAAGTTTCTGAACTAAGCCTATTTAAAAAGGTATATTTAATAAGTCTAAGTTGCTGAAATAAACCTATTTAAAAATGCTATTTAATAAGCCTAAGTTGCTGAAATAAACCTGTTTAATAAGGCTATTTAATGAGCATAAGTTGCTGAAATAAGCTTATTTAATAAGCCTAAGTTGCTGAAATAAGCCTATTTAATAAGGCTATTTAATAAGTCTAAGTTGCTGAAATAAACCTATTTAATAAGCCTAAGTTGCTAAAATAAGCCTATTTAATTAGTCTATTTAATAAGTCTATTTAATAAGCCTATTTAATAAGCCTATTTAATAAGCCTTTTTAATAAGCCTATTTAATACGCCTATTTAATAAACATATTTAATAAGTATTTAATGAGCCTATTTAATACGTCTATTTAATAAGCCTTTTTAAAAAGCCTATTTAATAAGTCTATTTAATAAGCCTATTTAATACGTCTATTTAATAAGTCTATTTAATAAGCCTATTTAATAAGCATTTAATGAGCCTATTTAATAAGCCTATTTATTGAGCCTATTTAATAAGCCTATTTATTGAGCCTATTTAATAAGCCTATTTATTGAGCCAATTTAATAAGCCTATTTATTGAGCATATTTAATAAGCCTATTTAATATGTCTTTTTAATAAGCCTATTTAATAAGCCTATTTAATAAGCCTATTTATTGAGCCTATTTAATAAGCCTATTTAATATGCATATTTATTGAGCCTATTTAATAAGTCTATTTAATAAGCCTATTTAATAAGCCTATTTAATAAGTATTTAATGAGCCTATTTAATAAGTCTATTTAATAAGCCTATTTAATAGGCCTATTTAATAAGTCTAAGTTGCTGAAATAAGCCTATTTAATCGGCCTATTTAATACGCCTATTTAATAAGTCTAAGTTGCTGAAATAAGCCTTTTTAATCAGCGTAAGTTGCTGAAATACGCCTATTTAATAAGCCCAAGTTGCTGAAATAAGCCTACTTAATTAGGCTATTTAATAAGCCTAAGTTGCTGAAATAAGCCTATTTAATAAGCGTAAGTTGCTGAAATAAGGCTATTTAATAAGTCTACGTTGCTGAAATAAGCCTATTTAATAAGCCTAAGTTGCTGAAATAAGCCTATTTAATAAGCCTATTTATTAGGCCTATTTAATAAGTCTAAGTTGCTGAAATAAGCGTATTTAATAAGCCTAAGTTGCTGAATGAGCCTATTTAATAAGCCTAAGTTGCTGAAATAAGCCTATTTAATAAGCCTAAGTTGCTGAATAAGCCTATTTAATAAGCCTAAGTTGCTGAATAAACCTATTTAATAAGTCTAAGTTGCTGAAATAAGCCTATTTAATAAGGCTATTTAATAAGACTAAGTTGCTGAATAAGCCTATTTAATAAGGCTATTTAATGAGCCTAAGTTGCTGAAATAAGGCTATTTAATAAGTTTAAGTTGCTGAAATAAGCCTATTTAATAAGCCTAAGTTGCTGAAATAAACCTATTTAATAAGGCTATTTAATGAGCCTAAGTTGCTGAAATAAGCCTATTTAATAAGCCTAAGTTTCTGAACTAAGCCTATTTAAAAAGGTATATTTAATAAGTCTAAGTTGCTGAAATAAACCTATTTAAAAATGCTATT
The DNA here is from genome assembly GCF_048934315.1 of Petromyzon marinus. NCBI lineage: Eukaryota > Metazoa > Chordata > Hyperoartia > Petromyzontiformes > Petromyzontidae > Petromyzon > Petromyzon marinus. The sequence continues at coordinate 2,749,190 of NW_027422684.1, read as the reverse complement.
TAATAAGCCTAAGTTGCTGAAATAAGCCTATTTAATAAGCCTATTTAATAGGCCTATTTAATAAGTCTAAGTTGCTGAAATAAGCCTATTTAATAAGCCTAAGTTTCTGAATGAGCCTACTTAATAAGCCTAAGTTGCTGAAAAAAGCCTATTTAATAAGCCTAAGTTGCTGAATAAGCCTATTTAATAAGCCTAAGTTGCTGAATAAACCTATTTAATAAGTCTAAGTTGCTGAAATAAGCCTATTTAATAAGGCTATTTAATAAGCCTAAGTTGCTGAATAAGCCTATTTAATAAGGCTATTTAATGAGCCTAAGTTGCAGAAATAAGACTATTTAATAAGCCTAAGTTTCTGAACTAAGCCTATTTAAAAAGGTATATTTAATAAGTCTAAGTTGCTGAAATAAACCTATTTAAAAATGCTATTTAATAAGCCTAAGTTGCTGAAATAAACCTGTTTAATAAGGCTATTTAATAAGCATAAGTTGCTGAAATAAGCTTATTTAATAAGCCTAAGTTGCTGAAATAAGCCTATTTAATAAGGCTCTTTAATAAGTCTAAGTTGCTGAAATAAACCTATTTAATAAGCCTAAGTTGCTAAAATAAGCCTATTTAATGAGCCTATTTAATAAGCCTATTTTTTGAGCCTATTTAATACGCCTATTTATTGAGCCTATTTAATAAGCCTATTTATTGAGCCTATTTAATAAGCCTATTTATTGAGCCTATTTAATAAGCCTATTTAATAAGTCTATTTAATAAGCCTATTTAATAAGCCTATTTAATAAGCCTATTCATTGAGCCTATTTAATAAGCCTATTTAATATGCCTATTTATTGAGCCTATTTAATAAGTCTATTTAATAAGCCTATTTAATAAGCCTATTTAATACGTATTTAATGAGCCTATTTAATAAGTCTATTTAATAAGCCTATTTAATAGGCCTATTTAATAAGTCTAAGTTGCTGAAATAAGCCTATTTAATAAGCCTATTTAATAGGCCTATTTAATAAGTCTAAGTTGCTGAAAAAAGCCTATTTAATAAGCCTAAGTTGCTGAATAAGCCTATTTAATAAGCTTAAGTTGCTGAATAAACCTATTTAATAAGTCTAAGTTGCTGAAATAAGCCTATTTAATAAGGCTATTTAATAAGCCTAAGTTGCTGAATAAGCCTATTTAATAAGGCTATTTAATGAGCCTAAGTTGCAGAAATAAGACTATTTAATAAGCCTAAGTTTCTGAACTAAGCCTATTTAAAAAGGTATATTTAATAAGTCTAAGTTGCTGAAATAAACCTATTTAAAAATGCTATTTAATAAGCCTAAGTTGCTGAAATAAACCTGTTTAATAAGGCTATTTAATAAGCATAAGTTGCTGAAATAAGCTTATTTAATAAGCCTAAGTTGCTGAAATAAGCCTATTTAATAAGGCTCTTTAATAAGTCTAAGTTGCTGAAATAAACCTATTTAATAAGCCTAAGTTGCTAAAATAAGCCTATTTAATTAGTCTATTTAATAAGTCTATTTAATAAGCCTATTTAATAAGCCTATTTAATAAGCCTATTTAATAAGCCTATTTAATACGCCTATTTAATAAACATATTTAATAAGTATTTAATGAGCCTATTTAATACGTCTATTTAATAAGCCTTTTTAAAAAGCCTATTTAATAAGTCTATTTAATAAGCCTATTTAATATGTCTATTTAATAAGTCTATTTAATAAGCCTATTTAATAAGTATTTAATGAGCCTATTTAATAAGCCTATTTATTGAGCCTATTTAATAAGCCTATTTATTGATCCTATTTAATAAGCCTATTTATTGAGCCTATTTAATAAGCCTATTTATTGTGCCTTTTTAATAAGCCTATTTAATATGTCTTTTTAATAAGCCTTTTTAATAAGCCTATTTAATAAGCCTATTTATTGAGCCTATTTAATAAGCCTATTTAATATGCCTATTTATTGAGCCTATTTAATAAGTCTATTTAATAAGCCTATTTAATAAGCCTATTTAATAAGTATTTAATGAGCCTATTTAATAAGTCTATTTAATAAGCCTATTTAATAGGCCTATTTAATAAGTCTAAGTTGCTGAAATAAGCCTATTTAATCGGCCTATTTAATACGCCTATTTAATAAGTCTAAGTTGCTGAAATAAGCCTTTTTAATCAGCGTAAGTTGCTGAAATAAGCCTATTTAATAAGCCCAAGTTGCTGAAATAAGCCTACTTAATTAGGCTATTTAATAAGCCTAAGTTGCTGAAATAAGCCTATTTAATAAGCGTAAGTTGCTGAAATAAGGCTATTTAATAAGTCTACGTTGCTGAAATAAGCCTATTTAATAAGCCTAAGTTGCTGAAATAAGCCTATTTAATAAGCCTATTTATTAGGCCTATTTAATAAGTCTAAGTTGCTGAAATAAGCGTATTTAATAAGCCTAAGTTGCTGAATGAGCCTATTTAATAAGCCTAAGTTGCTGAAATAAGCCTATTTAATAAGCCTAAGTTGCTGAATAAGCCTATTTAATAAGCCTAAGTTGCTGAATAAACCTATTTAATAAGTCTAAGTTGCTGAAATAAGCCTATTTAATAAGGCTATTTAATAAGACTAAGTTGCTGAATAAGCCTATTTAATAAGGCTATTTAATGAGCCTAAGTTGCTGAAATAAGGCTATTTAATAAGTTTAAGTTGCTGAAATAAGCCTATTTAATACGCCTAAGTTGCTGAAATAAACCTATTTAATAAGGCTATTTAATGAGCCTAAGTTGCTGAAATAAGCCTATTTAATAAGCCTAAGTTTCTGAACTAAGCCTATTTAAAAAGGTATATTTAATAAGTCTAAGTTGCTGAAATAAACCTATTTAAAAATGCTATTTAATAAGCCTAAGTTGCTGAAATAAGCCTATTTAATAAGCCTATTTAATAGGCCTATTTAATAAGTCTAAGTTGCTGAAATAAGCCTATTTAATAAGCCTAAGTTTCTGAATGAGCCTACTTAATAAGCCTAAGTTGCTGAAAAAAGCCTATTTAATAAGCCTAAGTTGCTGAATAAGCCTATTTAATAAGCCTAAGTTGCTGAATAAACCTATTTAATAAGTCTAAGTTGCTGAAATAAGCCTATTTAATAAGGCTATTTAATAAGCCTAAGTTGCTGAATAAGCCTATTTAATAAGGCTATTTAATGAGCCTAAGTTGCAGAAATAAGACTATTTAATAAGCCTAAGTTTCTGAACTAAGCCTATTTAAAAAGGTATATTTAATAAGTCTAAGTTGCTGAAATAAACCTATTTAAAAATGCTATTTAATAAGCCTAAGTTGCTGAAATAAACCTGTTTAATAAGGCTATTTAATAAGCATAAGTTGCTGAAATAAGCTTATTTAATAAGCCTAAGTTGCTGAAATAAGCCTATTTAATAAGGCTCTTTAATAAGTCTAAGTTGCTGAAATAAACCTATTTAATAAGCCTAAGTTGCTAAAATAAGCCTATTTAATGAGCCTATTTAATAAGCCTATTTTTTGAGCCTATTTAATACGCCTATTTATTGAGCCTATTTAATAAGCCTATTTATTGAGCCTATTTAATAAGCCTATTTATTGAGCCTATTTAATAAGCCTATTTAATAAGTCTATTTAATAAGCCTATTTAATAAGCCTATTTAATAAGCCTATTCATTGAGCCTATTTAATAAGCCTATTTAATATGCCTATTTATTGAGCCTATTTAATAAGTCTATTTAATAAGCCTATTTAATAAGCCTATTTAATACGTATTTAATGAGCCTATTTAATAAGTCTATTTAATAAGCCTATTTAATAGGCCTATTTAATAAGTCTAAGTTGCTGAAATAAGCCTATTTAATAAGCCTATTTAATAGGCCTATTTAATAAGTCTAAGTTGCTGAAAAAAGCCTATTTAATAAGCCTAAGTTGCTGAATAAGCCTATTTAATAAGCTTAAGTTGCTGAATAAACCTATTTAATAAGTCTAAGTTGCTGAAATGAGCCTATTTAATAAGGCTATTTAATAAGCCTAAGTTGCTGAATAAGCCTATTTAATAAGGCTATTTAATGAGCCTAAGTTGCAGAAATAAGACTATTTAATAAGCCTAAGTTTCTGAACTAAGCCTATTTAAAAAGGTATATTTAATAAGTCTAAGTTGCTGAAATAAACCTATTTAAAAATGCTATTTAATAAGCCTAAGTTGCTGAAATAAACCTGTTTAATAAGGCTATTTAATAAGCATAAGTTGCTGAAATAAGCTTATTTAATAAGCCTAAGTTGCTGAAATAAGCCTATTTAATAAGGCTCTTTAATAAGTCTAAGTTGCTGAAATAAACCTATTTAATAAGCCTAAGTTGCTAAAATAAGCCTATTTAATTAGTCTATTTAATAAGTCTATTTAATAAGCCTATTTAATAAGCCTATTTAATAAGCCTATTTAATAAGCCTATTTAATACGCCTATTTAATAAACATATTTAATAAGTATTTAATGAGCCTATTTAATACGTCTATTTAATAAGCCTTTTTAAAAAGCCTATTTAATAAGTCTATTTAATAAGCCTATTTAATATGTCTATTTAATAAGTCTATTTAATAAGCCTATTTAATAAGTATTTAATGAGCCTATTTAATAAGCCTATTTATTGAGCCTATTTAATAAGCCTATTTATTGATCCTATTTAATAAGCCTATTTATTGAGCCTATTTAATAAGCCTATTTATTGTGCCTTTTTAATAAGCCTATTTAATATGTCTTTTTAATAAGCCTTTTTAATAAGCCTATTTAATAAGCCTATTTATTGAGCCTATTTAATAAGCCTATTTAATATGCCTATTTATTGAGCCTATTTAATAAGTCTATTTAATAAGCCTATTTAATAAGCCTATTTAATAAGTATTTAATGAGCCTATTTAATAAGTCTATTTAAAAAGCCTATTTAATAGGCCTATTTAATAAGTCTAAGTTGCTGAAATAAGCCTATTTAATCGGCCTATTTAATACGCCTATTTAATAAGTCTAAGTTGCTGAAATAAGCCTTTTTAATCAGCGTAAGTTGCTGAAATAAGCCTATTTAATAAGCCCAAGTTGCTGAAATAAGCCTACTTAATTAGGCTATTTAATAAGCCTAAGTTGCTGAAATAAGCCTATTTAATAAGCGTAAGTTGCTGAAATAAGGCTATTTAATAAGTCTACGTTGCTGAAATAAGCCTATTTAATAAGCCTAAGTTGCTGAAATAAGCCTATTTAATAAGCCTATTTATTAGGCCTATTTAATAAGTCTAAGTTGCTGAAATAAGCGTATTTAATAAGCCTAAGTTGCTGAATGAGCCTATTTAATAAGCCTAAGTTGCTGAAATAAGCCTATTTAATAAGCCTAAGTTGCTGAATAAGCCTATTTAAAAAGCCTAAGTTGCTGAATAAACCTATTTAATAAGTCTAAGTTGCTGAAATAAGCCTATTTAATAAGACTATTTAATAGGCCTATTTAATAAGTCTAAGTTGCTGAAATAAGCCTATTTAATAAGCCTAAGTTTCTGAATGAGCCTACTTAATAAGCCTAAGTTGCTGAAAAAAGCCTATTTAATAAGCCTAAGTTGCTGAATAAGCCTATTTAATAAGCCTAAGTTGCTGAATAAACCTATTTAATAAGTCTAAGTTGCTGAAATAAGCCTATTTAATAAGGCTATTTAATAAGCCTAAGTAGCTGAATAAGCCTACTTAATAAGGCTATTTAATGAGCCTAAGTTGCAGAAATAAGACTATTTAATAAGCCTAAGTTTCTGAACTAAGCCTATTTAAAAAGGTATATTTAATAAGTCTAAGTTGCTGAAATAAACCTATTTAAAAATGCTATTTAATAAGCCCAAGTTGCTGAAATAAGCCTACTTAATTAGGCTATTTAATAAGCCTAAGTTGCTGAAATAAGCCTATTTAATAAGCGTAAGTTGCTGAAATAAGGCTATTTAATAAGTCTACGTTGCTGAAATAAGCCTATTTAATAAGCCTAAGTTGCTGAAATAAGCCTATTTAATAAGCCTATTTATTAGGCCTATTTAATAAGTCTAAGTTGCTGAAATAAGCGTATTTAATAAGCCTAAGTTGCTGAATGAGCCTATTTAATAAGCCTAAGTTGCTGAAATAAGCCTATTTAATAAGCCTAAGTTGCTGATTAAGCCTATTTAATAAGCCTAAGTTGCTGAATAAACCTATTTAATAAGTCTAAGTTGCTGAAATAAGCCTATTTAATAAGGCTATTTAATAAGACTAAGTTGCTGAATAAGCCTATTTAATAAGGCTATTTAATGAGCCTAAGTTGCTGAAATAAGGCTATTTAATAAGTTTAAGTTGCTGAAATAAGCCTATTTAATAAGCCTAAGTTGCTGAAATAAACCTATTTAATAAGGCTATTTAATGAGCCTAAGTTGCTGAAATAAGCCTATTTAATAAGCCTAAGTTTCTGAACTAAGCCTATTTAAAAAGGTATATTTAATAAGTCTAAGTTGCTGAAATAAACCTATTTAAAAATGCTATTTAATAAGCCTAAGTTGCTGAAATAAGCCTATTTAATAAGCCTATTTAAAAAGGTATATTTAATAAGTCTAAGTTGCTGAAATAAACCTATTTAAAAATGCTATTTAATAAGCCTAAGTTGCTGAAATAAGCCTATTTAATAAGCCTATTTAATAGGCCTATTTAATAAGTCTAAGTTGCTGAAATAAGCCTACTTAATAAGCCTAAGTTTCTGAATGAGCCTACTTAATAAGCCTAAGTTGCTGAAAAAAGCCTATTTAATAAGCCTAAGTTGCTGAATAAGCCTATTTAATAAGCCTAAGTTGCTGAATAAATCTATTTAATAAGTCTAAGTTGCTGAAATAAGCCTATTTAATAAGGCTATTTAATAAGCCTAAGTAGCTGAATAAGCCTACTTAATAAGGCTATTTAATGAGCCTAAGTTGCAGAAATAAGACTATTTAATAAGCCTAAGTTTCTGAACTAAGCCTATTTAAAAAGGTATATTTAATAAGTCTAAGTTGCTGAAATAAACCTATTTAAAAATGCTATTTAATAAGCCTAAGTTGCTGAAATAAACCTGTTTAATAAGGCTATTTAATAAGCATAAGTTGCTGAAATAAGCTTATTTAATAAGCCTAAGTTGCTGAAATAAGCCTATTTAATAAGGCTCTTTAATAAGTCTAAGTTGCTGAAATAAACCTATTTAATAAGCCTAAGTTGCTAAAATAAGCCTATTTAATTAGTCTATTTAATAAGTCTATTTAATAAGCCTATTTAATAAGCCTATTTAATAAGCCTATTTAATAAGCCTATTTAATACGCCTATTTAATAAACATATTTAATAAGTATTTAATGAGCCTATTTAATACGTCTATTTAATAAGCCTTTTTAAAAAGCCTATTTAATAAGTCTATTTAATAAGCCTATTTAATATGTCTATTTAATAAGTCTATTTAATAAGCCTATTTAATAAGTATTTAATGAGCCTATTTAATAAGCCTATTTATTGAGCCTATTTAATAAGCCTATTTATTGAGCCTATTTAATAAGCCTATTTATTGAGCCTATTTAATAAGCCTATTTATTGAGCCTATTTAATAAGCCTATTTAATATGTCTTTTTAATAAGCCTATTTAATAAGCCTATTTAATAAGCCTATTTATTGAGCCTATTTAATAAGCCTATTTAATATGCCTATTTATTGAGCCTATTTAATAAGTCTATTTAATAAGCCTATTTAATAAGCCTATTTAATAAGTATTTAATGAGCCTATTTAATAAGTCTATTTAATAAGCCTATTTAATAGGCCTATTTAATAAGTCTAAGTTGCTGAAATAAGCCTTTTTAATCAGCGTAAGTTGCTGAAATAAGCCTATTTAATAAGCCCAAGTTGCTGAAATAAGCCTACTTAATTAGGCTATTTAATAAGCCTAAGTTGCTGAAATAAGCCTATTTAATAAGCGTAAGTTGCTGAAATAAGGCTATTTAATAAGTCTACGTTGCTGAAATAAGCCTATTTAATAAGCCTAAGTTGCTGAAATAAGCCTATTTAATAAGCCTATTTATTAGGCCTATTTAATAAGTCTAAGTTGCTGAAATAAGCGTATTTAATAAGCCTAAGTTGCTGAATGAGCCTATTTAATAAGCCTAAGTTGCTGAAATAAGCCTATTTAATAAGCCTAAGTTGCTGAATAAGCCTATTTAATAAGGCTATTTAATAAGACTAAGTTGCTGAATAAGCCTATTTAATAAGGCTATTTAATGAGCCTAAGTTGCTGAAATAAGGCTATTTAATAAGTTTAAGTTGCTGAAATAAGCCTATTTAATAAGCCTAAGTTGCTGAAATAAACCTATTTAATAAGGCTATTTAATGAGCCTAAGTTGCTGAAATAAGCCTATTTAATAAGCCTAAGTTTCTGAACTAAGCCTATTTCAAAAGGTATATTTAATAAGTCTAAGTTGCTGAAATAAACCTATTTAAAAATGCTATTTAATAAGCCTAAGTTGCTGAAATAAGCCTATTTAATAAGCCTATTTAATAGGCCTATTTAATAAGTCTAAGTTGCTGAAATAAGCCTATTTAATAAGCCTAAGTTTCTGAATGAGCCTACTTAATAAGCCTAAGTTGCTGAAAAAAGCCTATTTAATAAGCCTAAGTTGCTGAATAAGCCTATTTAATAAGCCTAAGTTGCTGAATAAACCTATTTAATAAGTCTAAGTTGCTGAAATAAGCCTATTTAATAAGGCTATTTAATAAGCCTAAGTTGCTGAATAAGCCTACTTAATAAGGCTATTTAATGAGCCTAAGTTGCAGAAATAAGACTATTTAATAAGCCTAAGTTTCTGAACTAAGCCTATTTAAAAAGGTATATTTAATAAGTCTAAGTTGCTGAAATAAACCTATTTAAAAATGCTATTTAATAAGCCCAAGTTGCTGAAATAAGCCTACTTAATTAGGCTATTTAATAAGCCTAAGTTGCTGAAATAAGCCTATTTAATAAGCGTAAGTTGCTGAAATAAGGCTATTTAATAAGTCTACGTTGCTGAAATAAGCCTATTTAATAAGCCTAAGTTGCTGAAATAAGCCTATTTAATAAGCCTATTTATTAGGCCTATTTAATAAGTCTAAGTTGCTGAAATAAGCGTATTTAATAAGCCTAAGTTGCTGAATGAGCCTATTTAATAAGCCTAAGTTGCTGAAATAAGCCTATTTAATAAGCCTAAGTTGCTGATTAAGCCTATTTAATAAGCCTAAGTTGCTGAATAAACCTATTTAATAAGTCTAAGTTGCTGAAATAAGCCTATTTAATAAGGCTATTTAATAAGACTAAGTTGCTGAATAAGCCTATTTAATAAGGCTATTTAATGAGCCTAAGTTGCTGAAATAAGGCTATTTAATAAGTTTAAGTTGCTGAAATAAGCCTATTTAATAAGCCTAAGTTGCTGAAATAAACCTATTTAATAAGGCTATTTAATGAGCCTAAGTTGCTGAAATAAGCCTATTTAATAAGCCTAAGTTTCTGAACTAAGCCTATTTAAAAAGGTATATTTAATAAGTCTAAGTTGCTGAAATAAACCTATTTAAAAATGCTATTTAATAAGCCTAAGTTGCTGAAATAAGCCTATTTAATAAGCCTATTTAAAAAGGTATATTTAATAAGTCTAAGTTGCTGAAATAAACCTATTTAAAAATGCTATTTAATAAGCCTAAGTTGCTGAAATAAGCCTATTTAATAAGCCTATTTAATAGGCCTATTTAATAAGTCTAAGTTGCTGAAATAAGCCTATTTAATAAGCCTAAGTTTCTGAATGAGCCTACTTAATAAGCCTAAGTTGCTGAAAAAAGCCTATTTAATAAGCCTAAGTTGCTGAATAAGCCTATTTAATAAGCCTAAGTTGCTGAATAAACCTATTTAATAAGTCTAAGTTGCTGAAATAAGCCTATTTAATAAGGCTATTTAATAAGCCTAAGTAGCTGAATAAGCCTACTTAATAAGGCTATTTAATGAGCCTAAGTTGCTGAAATAAGGCTATTTAATAAGTTTAAGTTGCTGAAATAAGCCTATTTAATAAGCCTAAGTTGCTGAAATAAACCTATTTAATAAGGCTATTTAATGAGCCTAAGTTGCTGAAATAAGCCTATTTAATAAGCCTAAGTTTCTGAACTAAGCCTATTTAAAAAGGTATATTTAATAAGTCTAAGTTGCTGAAATAAACCTATTTAAAAATGCTATTTAATAAGCCTAAGTTGCTGAAATAAGCCTATTTAATAAGCCTATTTAAAAAGGTATATTTAATAAGTCTAAGTTGCTGAAATAAACCTATTTAAAAATGCTATTTAATAAGCCTAAGTTGCTGAAATAAGCCTATTTAATAAGCCTATTTAATAGGCCTATTTAATAAGTCTAAGTTGCTGAAATAAGCCTATTTAATAAGCCTAAGTTTCTGAATGAGCCTACTTAATAAGCCTAAGTTGCTGAAAAAAGCCTATTTAATAAGCCTAAGTTGCTGAATAAGCCTATTTAATAAGCCTAAGTTGCTGAATAAACCTATTTAATAAGTCTAAGTTGCTGAAATAAGCCTATTTAATAAGGCTATTTAATAAGCCTAAGTAGCTGAATAAGCCTACTTAATAAGGCTATTTAATGAGCCTAAGTTGCAGAAATAAGACTATTTAATAAGCCTAAGTTTGTGAACTAAGCCTATTTAAAAAGGTATATTTAATAAGTCTAAGTTGCTGAAATAAACCTATTTAAAAATGCTATTTAATAAGCCTAAGTTGCTGAAATAAACCTGTTTAATAAGGCTATTTAATAAGCATAAGTTGCTGAAATAAGCTTATTTAATAAGCCTAAGTTGCTGAAATAAGCCTATTTAATAAGGCTCTTTAATAAGTCTAAGTTGCTGAAATAAACCTATTTAATAAGCCTAAGTTGCTAAAATAAGCCTATTTAATGAGCCTATTTAATAAGCCTATTTTTTGAGCCTATTTAATACGCCTATTTATTGAGCCTATTTAATAAGCCTATTTATTGAGCCTATTTAATAAACCTATTTATTGAGCCTATTTAATAAGCCTATTTAATAAGTCTATTTAATAAGCCTATTTAATAAGCCTATTTAATAAGCCTATTCATTGAGCCTATTTAATAAGCCTATTTAATATGCCTATTTATTGAGCCTATTTAATAAGTATATTTAATAAGCCTATTTAATAAGCCTATTTAATAAGTATTTAATGAGCCTATTTAATAAGTCTATTTAATAAGCCTATTTAATAGGCCTATTTAATAAGTCTAAGTTGCTGAAATAAGCCTATTTAATAAGCCTATTTAATAGGCCTATTTAATAAGTCTAAGTTGCTGAAATAAGCCTATTTAATAAGCCTAAGTTTCTGAATGAGCCTATTTAATAAGCCTAAGTTGCTGAAATAAGCCTATTTAATAAGCCTAAGTTGCTGAATAAGCCTATTTAATAAGCCTAAGTTGCTGAAATAAGCCTATTTAATAAGTCTAAGTTGCTGAAATAAGCCTATTTAATAAGCCTAAGTTGCTGAAATAAGCCTATTTAATAAGCCTAACTTGCTGAAATAAGGCTATTTAATAAGTCTAAGTTGCTGAAATAAGCCAATTTAATAAGCCTAAGTTGCTAAAATAAGCCTATTTAATGAGGCTATTTAATAAGTCTATTTAATAAGCCTATTTTTAATAAGCCTATTTAATAAGCCTATTTAATACACCTATTTAATAAACCTATTTAATAAGTATTTAATGAACCTATTTAATAAGTCTATTTAATAAGCCTTTTAATAAGCTTATTTAATATGCCTATTTAATAAGCCTATTTAATAAGTCTATTTAATAAGTCTATTTAATAAGCCTATTTAATAAGTATTTAATGAGCCTATTTAATAAGTCTATTTAATAAGCCTTTTTAATAAGCTTATTTAATGAGCCTATTTAATAAGCCTATTTATTGAGCCTATTTAATAAGCCTATTTATTGAGCCTATTTAATAAGCCTATTTATTGAGCCTATTTAATAAGCCTATTTATTGAGCCTATTTAATAATCCTATTTATTGAGCCTATTTAATAAGCCTATTTAATAAGCCTATTTAATAAGCCTATTTAATAAACCTATTTAATAAGTATTTAATGAGCCTATTTAATAAGTCTATTTAATAAGCCTTTTTAATAAGCTTATTTAATGAGCCTATTTAATAAGCCTATTTATTGAGCCTATTTAATAAGCCTATTTATTGAGCCTATTTTAATAAGCCAATTTATTGAGCCTATTTAATAAGTCTATTTATTGAGCCTATTTAATAAGTCTAAGTTGCTGAAATAAGCCTTTTTAATCAGCGTAAGTTGCTGAAATAAGCCTATTTAATAAGCCCAAGTTGCTGAAATAAGCCTACTTAATTAGGCTATTTAATAAGCCTAAGTTGCTGAAATAAGCCTATTTAATAAGCGTAAGTTGCTGAAATAAGGCTATTTAATAAGTCTACGTTGCTGAAATAAGCCTATTTAATAAGCCTAAGTTGCTGAAATAAGCCTATTTAATAAGCCTATTTATTAGGCCTATTTAATAAGTCTAAGTTGCTGAAATAAGCGTATTTAATAAGCCTAAGTTGCTGAATGAGCCTATTTAATAAGCCTAAGTTGCTGAAATAAGCCTATTTAATAAGCCTAAGTTGCTGAATAAGCCTATTTAATAAGGCTATTTAATAAGACTAAGTTGCTGAATAAGCCTATTTAATAAGGCTATTTAATGAGCCTAAGTTGCTGAAATAAGGCTATTTAATAAGTTTAAGTTGCTGAAATAAGCCTATTTAATAAGCCTAAGTTGCTGAAATAAACCTATTTAATAAGGCTATTTAATGAGCCTAAGTTGCTGAAATAAGCCTATTTAATAAGCCTAAGTTTCTGAACTAAGCCTATTTAAAAAGGTATATTTAATAAGTCTAAGTTGCTGAAATAAACCTATTTAAAAATGCTATTTAATAAGCCTAAGTTGCTGAAATAAGCCTATTTAATAAGCCTATTTAATAGGCCTATTTAATAAGTCTAAGTTGCTGAAATAAGCCTATTTAATAAGCCTAAGTTTCTGAATGAGCCTACTTAATAAGCCTAAGTTGCTGAAAAAAGCCTATTTAATAAGCCTAAGTTGCTGAATAAGCCTATTTAATAAGCCTAAGTTGCTGAATAAACCTATTTAATAAGTCTAAGTTGCTGAAATAAGCCTATTTAATAAGGCTATTTAATAAGCCTAAGTTGCTGAATAAGCCTACTTAATAAGGCTATTTAATGAGCCTAAGTTGCAGAAATAAGACTATTTAATAAGCCTAAGTTTCTGAACTAAGCCTATTTAAAAAGGTATATTTAATAAGTCTAAGTTGCTGAAATAAACCTATTTAAAAATGCTATTTAATAAGCCCAAGTTGCTGAAATGAGCCTACTTAATTAGGCTATTTAATAAGCCTAAGTTGCTGAAATAAGCCTATTTAATAAGCGTAAGTTGCTGAAATAAGGCTATTTAATAAGTCTACGTTGCTGAAATAAGCCTATTTAATAAGCCTAAGTTGCTGAAATAAGCCTATTTAATAAGCCTATTTATTAGGCCTATTTAATAAGTCTAAGTTGCTGAAATAAGCGTATTTAATAAGCCTAAGTTGCTGAATGAGCCTATTTAATAAGCCTAAGTTGCTGAAATAAGCCTATTTAATAAGCCTAAGTTGCTGATTAAGCCTATTTAATAAGCCTAAGTTGCTGAATAAACCTATTTAATAAGTCTAAGTTGCTGAAATAAGCCTATTTAATAAGGCTATTTAATAAGACTAAGTTGCTGAATAAGCCTATTTAATAAGGCTATTTAATGAGCCTAAGTTGCTGAAATAAGGCTATTTAATAAGTTTAAGTTGCTGAAATAAGCCTATTTAATAAGCCTAAGTTGCTGAAATAAACCTATTTAATAAGGCTATTTAATGAGCCTAAGTTGCTGAAATAAGCCTATTTAATAAGCCTAAGTTTCTGAACTAAGCCTATTTAAAAAGGTATATTTAATAAGTCTAAGTTGCTGAAATAAACCTATTTAAAAATGCTATTTAATAAGCCTAAGTTGCTGAAATTATCCTATTTAATAAGCCTATTTAAAAAGGTATATTTAATAAGTCTAAGTTGCTGAAATAAACCTATTTAAAAATGCTATTTAATAAGCCTAAGTTGCTGAAATAAGCCTATTTAATAAGCCTATTTAATAGGCCTATTTAATAAGTCTAAGTTGCTGAAATAAGCCTATTTAATAAGCCTAAGTTTCTGAATGAGCCTACTTAATAAGCCTAAGTTGCTGAAAAAAGCCTATTTAATAAGCCTAAGTTGCTGAATAAGCCTATTTAATAAGCCTAAGTTGCTGAATAAACCTATTTAATAAGTCTAAGTTGCTGAAATAAACCTATTTAAAAATGCTATTTAATAAGCCTAAGTTGCTGAAATAAACCTGTTTAATAAGGCTATTTAATAAGCATAAGTTGCTGAAATAAGCTTATTTAATAAGCCTAAGTTGCTGAAATAAGCCTATTTAATAAGGCTCTTTAATAAGTCTAAGTTGCTGAAATAAACCTATTTAATAAGCCTAAGTTGCTAAAATAAGCCTATTTAATGAGCCTATTTAATAAGCCTATTTTTTGAGCCTATTTAATACGCCTATTTATTGAGCCTATTTAATAAGCCTATTTATTGAGCCTATTTAATAAGCCTATTTATTGAGCCTATTTAATAAGCCTATTTAATAAGTCTATTTAATAAGCCTATTTAATAAGCCTATTTAATAAGCCTATTCATTGAGCCTATTTAATAAGCCTATTTAATATGCCTATTTATTGAGCCTATTTAATAAGTCTATTTAATAAGCCTATTTAATAAGCCTATTTAATAAGTATTTAATGAGCCTATTTAATAAGTCTATTTCATAAGCCTATTTAATAGGCCTATTTAATAAGTCTAAGTTGCTGAAATAAGCCTATTTAATAAGCCTATTTAATAGGCCTATTTAATAAGTCTAAGTTGCTGAAATAAGCCTATTTAATAAGCCTAAGTTTCTGAATGAGCCTATTTAATAAGCCTAAGTTGCTGAAATAAGCCTATTTAATAAGCCTAAGTTGCTGAATAAGCCTATTTAATAAGCCTAAGTTGCTGAAATAAGCCTATTTAATAAGTCTAAGTTGCTGAAATAAGCCTATTTAATAAGCCTAAGTTGCTGAAATAAGCCTATTTAATAAGCCTAACTTGCTGAAATAAGGCTATTTAATAAGTCTAAGTTGCTGAAATAAGCCAATTTAATAAGCCTAAGTTGCTAAAATAAGCCTATTTAATGAGGCTATTTAATAAGTCTATTTAATAAGCCTATTTTTAATAAGCCTATTTAATAAGCCTATTTAATACACCTATTTAATAAACCTATTTAATAAGTATTTAATGAACCTATTTAATAAGTCTATTTAATAAGCCTTTTAATAAGCTTATTTAATATGCCTATTTAATAAGCCTATTTAATAAGTCTATTTAATAAGTCTATTTAATAAGCCTATTTAATAAGTATTTAATGAGCCTATTTAATAAGTCTATTTAATAAGCCTTTTTAATAAGCTTATTTAATGAGCCTATTTAATAAGCCTATTTATTGAGCCTATTTAATAAGCCTATTTATTGAGCCTATTTAATAAGCCTATTTATTGAGCCTATTTAATAAGCCTATTTATTGAGCCTATTTAATAATCCTATTTATTGAGCCTATTTAATAAGCCTATTTAATAAGCCTATTTAATAAGCCTATTTAATAAACCTATTTAATAAGTATTTAATGAGCCTATTTAATAAGTCTATTTAATAAGCCTTTTTAATAAGCTTATTTAATGAGCCTATTTAATAAGCCTATTTATTGAGCCTATTTAATAAGCCTATTTATTGAGCCTATTTAATAAGCCAATTTATTGAGCCTATTTAATAAGTCTATTTATTGAGCCTATTTAATAAGCCTATTTAATAAGCCTATTTATTGAGCCTATTTAATAAGTCTATTTAATTCGCCTATTTAATAAGCCTATTTAATAAGTATTTAATGAGCCTATTTAATAAGCCTATTTAATAAGCTTATTTAATAAGCCTATTTAATAAGCCTATTTATTGAGCCTATTTAATAAGCCTATTTAATAAGCCTATTTATTGAGCCTATTTAATAAGTCTATTTAATAAGCCTATTTAATAAGCCTATTTAATAGGCCTATTTAATAAGTCTAAGATGTTGAAATAAGCCTATTTAATAAGCCTATTTAATAGGCTTATCTAATAAGTCTAAGTTGCTGAAATAAGCCTATTTAATAAGCCTAAGTTTCTGAATAAACCTATTTAATAAGTCTAAGTTGCTGAAATAAGCCTATTTAATAAGGCTATTCAATAAGCCTAAGTTGCTGAAATACGCCTATTTAATAAGCCTATTTAATAAGCCTATTTAATAAGTATTTAATGAGGCTATTTAATACGCCTATTTAATAAGCCTATTTAATAAGCCTATTTAATACGCCTATTTAATAAACATATTTAATAAGTATTTAATGAGCCTATTTAATACGTCTATTTAATAAGCCTTTTTTTAATAAGCCTATTTAATAAGTCTATTTAATAAGCCTATTTAATAAGTATGTAATGAGCCTATTTAATAAGCCTATTTATTGAGCCTATTTAATACGCCTATTTATTGAGCCTATTTAATAAGCCTATTTATTGAGCCTATTTAATAAGCCTATTTATTGAGCCTATTTAATATGCCTATTTAATAAGTCTATTTAATAAGCCTATTTAATAAGCCTATTTAATAAGCCTATTTATTGAGCCTATTTAATAAGCCTATTTATTGAGCCTATTTAATAAGCCTATTTAATAAGCCTATTTAATAAGCCTATTTAATAAGCCTATTTAATAAGCCTTTTTATTGAGCCTATTTAATAAGCCTATTTATTGAGCCTATTTAATAAGCCTATTTATTGAGCCTATTTAATAAGCCTATTTATTGAACCTATTTAATAAGCCTAATTATTGAGCCTATTTAATAAGCCTATTTAATAAGCCTATTTAATAAGCCTATTTAATAAGCCTATTTATTGAGCCTATTTAATAAGCCTATTTAATAAGCCTATTTATTGAGCCTATTTAATAAGTCTATTTAATAAGCCTATTTAATAAGCCTATTTAATAAGTATTTAATGAGCCTATTTAATAAGTCTATTTAATAAGCCTATTTAATAAGCCTATTTAATAAGTATTTAATGAGCCTATTTAATAAGCCTATTTAATAAGCTTATTTAATAAGCCTATTTAATAAGCCTATTTATTGAGCCTATTTAATAAGCCTATTTAATAAGCCTATTTATTGAGCCTATTTAATAAGTCTATTTAATAAGCCTATTTAATAAGCCTATTTAATAAGTATTTAATGAGCCTATTTAATAAGTCTATTTAACAAGCCTATTTAATAGGCCTATTTAATAAGTCTAAGATGTTGAAATAAGCCTATTTAATAAGCCTATTTAATAGGCTTATCTAATAAGTCTAAGTTGCTGAAATAAGCCTATTTAATAAGCCTAAGTTTCTGAATAAACCTATTTAATAAGTCTAAGTTGCTGAAATAAGCCTATTTAATAAGGCTATTCAATAAGCCTAAGTTGCTGAAATAAGCCTATTTAATAAGCCTATTTAATAAGCCTATTTAATAAGTATTTAATGAGGCTATTTAATAAGCCTATTTAATGAGGCTATTTAATAAGCCTATTTAATACGCCTATTTAATAAACATATTTAATAAGTATTTAATGAGCCTATTTAATACATCTATTTAATAAGCCTTTTTTAATAAGCCTATTTAATAAGTCTATTTAATAAGCCTATTTAATAAGTATTTAATGAGCCTATTTAATAAGCCTATTTATTGAGCCTATTTAATAAGCCTATTTATTGAGCCTATTTAATAAGCCTATTTATTGAGCCTATTTAATAAGCCTATTTATTGAGCCTATTTAATAAGCCTATTTAATAAGTCTATTTAATAAGCCTATTTAATAAGCCTATTTAATAAGCCTATTTATTGAGCCTATTTAATAAGCCTAATTATTGAGCCTATTTAATAAGCCTATTTAATAAGCCTATTTAATAAGCCTATTTAATAAGCCTATTTATTGAGCCTATTTAATAAGCCTATTTAATAAGCCTATTTATTGAGCCTATTTAATAAGTCTATTTAATAAGCCTATTTAATAAGCCTATTTAATAAGTATTTAATGAGCCTATTTAATAAGTCTATTTAATAAGCCTATTTAATAGGCCTATTTAATAAGTCTAAGTTGTTGAAATAAGCCTATTTAATAGGCCTATTTAATAAGTCTAAGTTGCTGAAATAAGCCTATTTAATAAGCCTAAGTTTCTGAATACACCTATTTAATAAATCTAAGTTGCTGAAATAAGCCTATTTAATAAGGCTATTTAATAAGCCTAAGTTGCTGAAATAAGCCTATTTAATAAGCCTATTTAATATGCCTATTTAATAAACATATTTAATAAGTATTTAATGAGCCTATTTAATAAGTCTATTTAATAAGCCTTTTTAATAAGCCTATTTAATAAGTCTATTTAATAAGCCTATTTAATAAGTATATTTAATAAGTCTATTTAATAAGCCTATTTAATAAGTATTTAAGAGCCTATTTAATAAGCCTATTTATTGAGCCTATTTAATGAGCCTATTTATTGAGCCTATTTAATAAGCCTATTTATTGAGCCTATTTAATAAGCCTATTTATTGAGCCTATTTAATAAGCCTATTTAATAAGTCTATTTAATAAGCCTATTTAATAAGCCTATTTATTGAGCCTATTTAATAAGCCTATTTAATAAGTCTATTTAATAAGCCTATTTAATAAGCCTATTTAATAAGCCTATTTATTGAGCCTATTTAATAAGCCTATTTAATAAGCCTATTTATTGAGCCTATTTAATAAGTCTATTTAATAAGCCTATTTAATAAGCCTATTTAATAAGTATTTAATGAGCCTAGTTAATAAGCCTATTTAATAAGCCTATTTAATAGGCCTATTTAATAAGTCTAAGTTGCTGAAATAAGCCTATTTAATAAGCCTAAGTTTCTGAATGAGCCTATTTAATAAGCCTAAGTTGCTGAAATAAGCCTATTTAATAAGCCTAAGTTGCTGAATAAGCCTATTTAATAAGCCTAAGTTGCTGAATAAACCTATTTAATAAGCCTAAGTTGCTGAAATAAACCTATTTAAAAATGTTATTTAATAAGCCTAAGTTGTTGAAATAAACCTGTTTAATAAGGCTATTTAATAAGCGTAAGTTGCTGAAATAAGCTTATTTAATAAGCCTAAGTTGCTGAAATAAGCCTATTTAATAAGGCTATTTAATAAGCCTAAGTTGCTGAATAAGCCTATTTAATAAGTCTAAGTTGCTGAAATAAGCCTATTTAATAAGGCTATTTAATAAGCCTAAGTTGCTGAATAAGCCTATTTAATAAGCCTAAGTTGCTGAATAAACCTATTTAATAAGTCTAAGTTGCTGAAATAAGCCTTTTTAATAAGGCTATTTAATAAGCCTAAGTTGCTGAATAAACCTATTTAATAAGTCTAAGTTGCTGAAATAAGGCTATTTAATAAGCCTGAGTTGCTGAAATAAGGCTATTTAATAAGTTTAAGTTGCTGAAATAAGCCTATTTAATAAGCCTAAGTTGCTAAAATAAGACCATTTAATAAGGCTATTTAATGAGCCTAAGTTGCTGAAATAAGCCTATTTAATAAGCCTAAGTTTCTGAACTAAGCCTATTTAAAAAGGTATATTTAATAAGTCTAAGTTGCTGAAATAAACCTATTTAAAAATGCTATCTAATAAGCCTAAGTTTCTGAAATAAGCCTATTTAATAAGCCTATTTAATAGGCCTATTTAATAAGTCTAAGTTGCTGAAATAAGCCTATTTAATAAGCCTAAGTTTCTGAATGAACCTACTTAATAAGCCTAAGTTGCTGAAAAAAGCCTATTTAATAAGCCTAAGTTGCTGAATAAGCCTATTTAATAAGCCTAAGTTGCTGAATAAACCTATTTAATAAGTCTAAGTTGCTGAAATAAGCCTATTTAATAAGGCTATTTAATAAGCCTAAGTTGCTGAATAAGCCTATTTAATAAGGCTATTTAATGAGCCTAAGTTGCAGAAATTTAGACTATTTAATAAGCCTAAGTTTCTGAACTAAGCCTATTTAAAAAGGTATATTTAATAAGTCTAAGTTGCTGAAATAAACCTATTTAAAAATGCTATTTAATAAGCCTAAGTTGCTGAAATAAACCTGTTTAATAAGGCTATTTAATAAGCATAAGTTGCTGAAATAAACCTATTTAATAAGCCTAAGTTGCTAAAATAAGCCTATTTAATGAGCCTATTTAAAAGCCTATTTTTTTAGCCTATTTAATACGCCTATTTAATAAACCTATTTAATAAGTATTTAATGAGCCTATTTAATAAGTCTATTTAATAAGCCTTTTTAATAAGCTTATTTAATATGCCTATTTAATAAGCCTATTTAATAAGTCTATTTAATAAGTCTATTTAATAAGCCTATTTAATAAGCCTATTTAATAAGCCTAAGTTGCTAAAATAAGACCATTTAATAAGGCTATTTAATGAGCCTAAGTTGCTGAAATAAGCCTATTTAATAAGCCTAAGTTTCTGAACTAAGCCTATTTAAAAAGGTATATTTAATAAGTCTAAGTTGCTGAAATAAACCTATTTAAAAATGCTATCTAATAAGCCTAAGTTGCTGAAATAAGCCTATTTAATAAGCCTATTTAATAGGCCTATTTAATAAGTCTAAGTTGCTGAAATAAGCCTATTTAATAAGCCTAAGTTTCTGAATGAGCCTACTTAATAAGCCTAAGTTGCTGAAAAAAGCCTATTTAATAAGCCTAAGTTGCTGAATAAGCCTATTTAATAAGCCTAAGTTGCTGAATAAACCTATTTAATAAGTCTAAGTTGCTGAAATAAGCCTATTTAATAAGGCTATTTAATAAGCCTAAGTTGCTGAATAAGCCTATTTAATAAGGCTATTTAATGAGCCTAAGTTGCAGAAATTTAGACTATTTAATAAGCCTAAGTTTCTGAACTAAGCCTATTTAAAAAGGTATATTTAATAAGTCTAAGTTGCTGAAATAAACCTATTTAAAAATGCTATTTAATAAGCCTAAGTTGCTGAAATAAACCTGTTTAATAAGGCTATTTAATAAGCATAAGTTGCTGAAATAAACCTATTTAATAAGCCTAAGTTGCTAAAATAAGCCTATTTAATGAGCCTATTTAAAAGCCTATTTTTTTAGCCTATTTAATACGCCTATTTAATAAACCTATTTAATAAGTATTTAATGAGCCTATTTAATAAGTCTATTTAATAAGCCTTTTTAATAAGCTTATTTAATATGCCTATTTAATAAGCCTATTTAATAAGTCTATTTAATAAGTCTATTTAATAAGCCTATTTAATAAGCCTATTTAATAAGCCTATTTATTGAGCCTATTTAATAATCCTAGTTATTGAGCCTATTTAATAAGCCTATTTAATAAGCATATTTTATAAGCCTATTTAATAAACCTATTTAATAAGTATTTAATGAGCCTATTTAATAAGCCTATTTAATAAACCTATTTATTGAGCCTATTTAATAAGCCTATTTAATAAGCCTATTTATTGAGCCTATTTAATAAGTCTATTTAATAAGCCTATTTAATAAGCCTATTTAATAAGTATTTAATGAGCCTATTTAATAAGTCTATTTAATAAGCCTATTTAATAGGCCTATTTAATAAGTCTAAGATGTTGAAATAAGCCTATTTAATAAGCCTATTTAATAGGCTTATCTAATAAGTCTAAGTTGCTGAAATAAGCCTATTTAATAAGCCTAAGTTTCTGAATAAACCTATTTAATAAGTCTAAGTTGCTGAAATAAGCCTATTTAATAAGGCTATTCAATAAGCCTAAGTTGCTGAAATAAGCCTATTTAATAAGCCTAAGTTGCTGAAATAAGCCTATTTAATAAGCCTAACTTGCTGAAATAAGGCTTTTTAATAAGTCTAAGTTGCTGAAATAAGCCTATTTAATAAGCCTAAGTTGCTAAAATAAGCCTATTTAATGAGGCTATTTAATAAGTCTATTTAATAAGCCTATTTTTAATAAGCCTATTTAATAAGCCTATTTAATATGCCTATTTAATAAACCTATTTAATAAGTATTTAATGAGCCTATTTAATAAGTCTATTTAATAAGCCTTTTTAATAAGCTTATTTAATATGCCTATTTAATAAGCCTATTTAATAAGTCTATTTAATAAGTCTATTTAATAAGCCTATTTAATAAGCCTATTTAATAAGCCTATTTATTGAGCCTATTTAATAATCCTATTTATTGAGCCTATTTAATAAGCCTATTTAATAAGTCTATTTAATAAGCCTATTTAATAAGCCTATTTAATAAGCCTATTTATTGAGCCTATTTAATAAGTCTAATTATTGAGCCTATTTAATAAGCCTATTTAATAAGCCTATTTAATAAGCCTATTTAATAAGCCTATTTATTGAGCCTATTTAATAAGCCTATTTAATAAGCCTATTTATTGTGCCTATTTAATAAGTCTATTTAATAAGCCTATTTATTAAGCCTATTTAATAAGTATTTAATGAGCCTATTTAATAAGTCTATTTAATAAGCCTATTTAATAGGCCTATTTAATAAGTCTAAGTTGTTGAAATAAGCCTATTTAATAGGCCTATTTAATAAGTCTAAGTTGCTGAAATAAGCCTATTTAATAAGCCTAAGTTTCTGAATACACCTATTTAATAAAACTAAGTTGCTGAAATAAGCCTATTTAATAAGGCTATTTAATAAGCCTAAGTTGCTGAAATAAGCCTATTTAATAAGCCTATTTAATAAGTATTTAATGAGGCTATTTAATAAGCCTATTTAATAAGCCTATTTAATAAGCCTATTTAACAAGCCTATTTAATATGCCTATTTAATAAACATATTTAATAAGTATTTAATGAGCCTATTTAATAAGTCTATTTAATAAGCCTTTTTAATAAGCCTATTTAATACGTCTATTTAATAAGCCTATTTAATAAGTCTATTTAATAAGTCTATTTAATAAGCCTATTTAATAAGTATTTAATGAGCCTATTTAATAAGCCTATTTATTGAGCCTATTTAATGAGCCTATTTATTGAGCCTATTTAATAAGCCTATTTATTGAGCCTATTTAATAAGCCTATTTATTGAGCCTATTTAATAAGCCTATTTAATAAGTCTATTTAATAAGCCTATTTAATAAGCCTATTTATTGAGCCTATTTAATAAGCCTATTTAATAAGTCTATTTAATAAGCCTATTTAATAAGCCTATTTAATAAGCCTATTTATTGAGCCTATTTAATAAGCCTATTTAATAAGCCTATTTATTGAGCCTATTTAATAAGTCTATTTAATAAGCCTATTTAATAAGCCTATTTAATAAGTATTTAATGAGCCTAGTTAATAAGCCTATTTAATAAGCCTATTTAATAGGCCTATTTAATAAGTCTAAGTTGCTGAAATAAGCCTATTTAATAAGCCTAAGTTTCTGAATGAGCCTATTTAATAAGCCAAAGTTGCTGAAATAAGCCTATTTAATAAGCCTAAGTTGCTGAATAAGCCTATTTAATAAGCCTAAGTTGCTGAATAAACCTATTTAATAAGCCTAAGTTGCTGAAATAAACCTATTTAAAAATGTTATTTAATAAGCCTAAGTTGTTGAAATAAACCTGTTTAATAAGGCTATTTAATAAGCGTAAGTTGCTGAAATAAGCTTATTTAATAAGCCTAAGTTGCTGAAATAAGCCTATTTAATAAGGCTATTTAATAAGCCTAAGTTGCTGAATAAGCCTATTTAATAAGTCTAAGTTGCTGAAATAAGCCTATTTAATAAGGCTATTTAATAAGCCTAAGTTGCTGAATAAGCCTATTTAATAAGCCTAAGTTGCTGAATAAACCTATTTAATAAGTCTAAGTTGCTGAAATAAGCCTATTTAATAAGGCTATTTAATAAGCCTAAGTTGCTGAATAAACCTATTTAATAAGTCTAAGTTGCTGAAATAAGGCTATTTAATAAGCCTGAGTTGCTGAAATAAGGCTATTTAATAAGTTTAAGTTGCTGAAATAAGCCTATTTAATAAGCCTAAGTTGCTAAAATAAGACCATTTAATAAGGCTATTTAATGAGCCTAAGTTGCTGAAATAAGCCTATTTAATAAGCCTAAGTTTCTGAACTAAGCCTATTTAAAAAGGTATATTTAATAAGTCTAAGTTGCTGAAATAAACCTATTTAAAAATGCTATCTAATAAGCCTAAGTTGCTGAAATAAGCCTATTTAATAAGCCTATTTAATAGGCCTATTTAATAAGTCTAAGTTGCTGAAATAAGCCTATTTAATAAGCCTAAGTTTCTGAATGAGCCTACTTAATAAGCCTAAGTTGCTGAAAAAAGCCTATTTAATAAGCCTAAGTTGCTGAATAAGCCTATTTAATAAGCCTAAGTTGCTGAATACACCTATTTAATAAGTCTAAGTTGCTGAAATAAGCCTATTTAATAAGGCTATTTAATAAGCCTAAGTTGCTGAATAAGCCTATTTAATAAGGCTATTTAATGAGCCTAAGTTGCAGAAATTTAGACTATTTAATAAGCCTAAGTTTCTGAACTAAGCCTATTTAAAAAGGTATATTTAATAAGTCTAAGTTGCTGAAATAAACCTATTTAAAAATGCTATTTAATAAGCCTAAGTTGCTGAAATAAACCTGTTTAATAAGGCTATTTAATAAGCATAAGTTGCTGAAATAAACCTATTTAATAAGCCTAAGTTGCTAAAATAAGCCTATTTAATGAGCCTATTTAATAAGCCTATTTTTTTAGCCTATTTAATATGCCTATTTATTGAGCCTATTTAATAAGCCTATTTATTGAGCCTATTTAATAAGCCTATTTATTGAGCCTATTTAATAAGCCTATTTTTTTAGCCTATTTAATATGCCTATTTAATGAGGCTATTTAATAAGTCTATTTAATTAGCCTATTTTTAATAATCCTATTTAATAAGCCTATTTAATAAGCATATTTTATAAGCCTATTTAATAAACCTATTTAATAGGCTTATCTAATAAGTCTAAGTTGCTGAAATAAGCCTATTTAATAAGCCTAAGTTTCTGAATAAACCTATTTAATAAGTCTAAGTTGCTGAAATAAGCCTATTTAATAAGGCTATTCAATAAGCCTAAGTTGCTGAAATAAGCCTATTTAATAAGCCTAAGTTGCTGAAATAAGCCTATTTAATAAGCCTAACTTGCTGAAATAAGGCTTTTTAATAAGTCTAAGTTGCTGAAATAAGCCTATTTAATAAGCCTAAGTTGCTAAAATAAGCCTATTTAATGAGGCTATTTAATAAACCTATTTAATAAGTATTTAATGAGCCTATTTAATAAGTCTATTTAATAAGCCTTTTTAATAAGCTTATTTAATATGCCTATTTAATAAGCCTATTTAATAAGCCTATTTAATAAGTCTATTTAATAAGCCTATTTAATAAGCCTATTTTTAATAAGCCTATTTAATAAGCCTATTTAATACGCCTATTTAATAAACCTATTTAATAAGTATTTAATGAGCCTATTTAATAAGTCTATTTAATAAGCCTTTTTAATAAGCTTATTTAATATGCCTATTTAATAAGCCTATTTAATAAGCCTATTTAATAAGTCTATTTAATAAGCCTATTTAATAAGCCTATTTAATAAGCTTATTTATTGAGCCTATTTAATAATCCTATTTATTGAGCCTATTTAATAAGCCTATTTAATAAGCATATTTTATAAGCCTATTTAATAAACCTATTTAATAAGTATTTAATGAGCCTATTTAATAAGTCTATTTAATAAGCCTTTTTAATAAGCTTATTTAATGAGCCTATTTAATAAGCCTATTTATTGAGCCTATTTAATAAGCCTATTTATTGAGCCTATTTAATAAGCCAATTTATTGAGCCTATTTAATAAGCCTATTTATTGAGCCTATTTAATAAGCCTATTTAATAACCTATTTAATAAGTATTTAATGAGCCTATTTAATAAGTCTATTTAATAAGCCTATTTAATAGGCCTATTTAATAAGTCTAAGATGTTGAAATAAGCCTATTTAATAAGCCTATTTAATAGGCTTATCTAATAAGTCTAAGTTGCTGAAATAAGCCTATTTAATAAGCCTAAGTTTCTGAATAAACCTATTTAATAAGTCTAAGTTGCTGAAATAAGCCTATTTAATAAGGCTATTCAATAAGCCTAAGTTGCTGAAATAAGCCTATTTAATAAGCCTAAGTTGCTGAAATAAGCCTATTTAATAAGCCTAACTTGCTGAAATAAGGCTTTTTAATAAGTCTAAGTTGCTGAAATAAGCCTATTTAATAAGCCTAAGTTGCTAAAATAAGCCTATTTAATGAGGCTATTTAATAAGTCTATTTAATAAGCCTATTTTTAATAAGCCTATTTAATAAGCCTATTTAATACGCCTATTTAATAAACCTATTTAATAAGTATTTAATGAGCCTATTTAATAAGTCTATTTAATAAGCCTTTTTAATAAGCTTATTTAATATGCCTATTTAATAAGCCTATTTAATAAGCCTATTTAATAAGTCTATTTAATAAGCCTATTTAATAAGCCTATTTAATAAGCTTATTTATTGAGCCTATTTAATAATCCTATTTATTGAGCCTATTTAATAAGCCTATTTAATAAGCATATTTTATAAGCCTATTTAATAAACCTATTTAATAAGTATTTAACGAGCCTATTTAATAAGTCTATTTAATAAGCCTTTTTAATAAGCTTATTTAATGAGCCTATTTAATAAGCCTATTTATTGAGCCTATTTAATAAGCCTATTTATTGAGCCTATTTAATAAGCCAATTTATTGAGCCTATTTAATAAGCCTATTTATTGAGCCTATTTAATAAGCCTATTTAATAACCTATTTAATAAGTATTTAATGAGCCTATTTAATAAGTCTATTTAATAAGCCTATTTAATAGGCCTATTTAATAAGTCTAAGATGTTGAAATAAGCCTATTTAATAAGCCTATTTAATAGGCTTATCTAATAAGTCTAAGTTGCTGAAATAAGCCTATTTAATAAGCCTAAGTTTCTGAATAAACCTATTTAATAAGTCTAAGTTGCTGAAATAAGCCTATTTAATAAGGCTATTCAATAAGCCTAAGTTGCTGAAATAAGCCTATTTAATAAGCCTAAGTTGCTGAAATAAGCCTATTTAATAAGCCTAACTTGCTGAAATAAGGCTTTTTAATAAGTCTAAGTTGCTGAAATAAGCCTATTTAATAAGCCTAAGTTGCTAAAATAAGCCTATTTAATGAGGCTATTTAATAAGTCTATTTAATAAGCCTATTTTTAATAAGCCTATTTAATAAGCCTATTTAATACGCCTATTTAATAAACCTATTTAATAAGTATTTAATGAGCCTATTTAATAAGTCTATTTAATAAGCCTTTTTAATAAGCTTATTTAATATGCCTATTTAATAAGCCTATTTAATAAGCCTATTTAATAAGTCTATTTAATAAGCCTATTTAATAAGCCTATTTAATAAGCTTATTTATTGAGCCTATTTAATAATCCTATTTATTGAGCCTATTTAATAAGCCTATTTAATAAGCATATTTTATAAGCCTATTTAATAAACCTATTTAATAAGTATTTAATGAGCCTATTTAATAAGTCTATTTAATAAGCCTTTTTAATAAGCTTATTTAATGAGCCTATTTAATAAGCCTATTTATTGAGCCTATTTAATAAGCCTATTTATTGAGCCTATTTAATAAGCCAGTTTATTGAGCCTATTTAATAAGCCTATTTATTGAGCCTATTTAATAAGCCTATTTAATAAACCTATTTAATAAGCCTATTTAATAAGCCTATTTAATAAGCCTATTTAATAAGCCTATTTAATAAGTATTTAATGAGCCTATTTAATAAGCCTATTTAATAAGTTTATTTAATAAGCCTATTTAATAAACCTATTTAATAAGCCTATTTAATAAGTCTATTTAATAAGCCTATTTAATAAGCCTATTTAATAAGTATTTAATGAGCCTATTTAATAAGCCTATTTAATAAGCTTATTTAATAAGCCTATTTAATAAGCCTATTTATTGAGCCTATTTAATAAGCCTATTTAATAAACCTATTTAATAAGCCTATTTGATAAGCCTATTTAATAAGCCTATTTAATAAGCCTATTTAATAAGTATTTAATGAGCCTATTTAATAAGCCTATTTATTGAGCCTATTTAATAAGCCTATTTAATAAACCTATTTAATAAGCCTATTTAATAAGTCTATTTAATAAGCCTATTTAATAAGCCTATTTAATAAGTATTTAATGAGCCTATTTAATAAGCCTATTTAATAAGCTTATTTAATAAGCCTATTTAATAAGCCTATTTATTGAACCTATTTAAAAAGCCTATTTAATAAGCCTATTTATTGAGCCTATTTAATAAGTCTATTTAATAAGCCTAATTAATAAGCCTATTTAATAGGCCTATTTAATAAGTCTAAGATGTTGAAATAAGCCTATTTAATAAGCCTATTTAATAGGCTTATCTAATAAGTCTAAGTTGCTGAAATAAGCCTATTTAATAAGCCTAAGTTTCTGAATAAACCTATTTAATAAGTCTAAGTTGCTGAAATAAGCCTATTTAATAAGGCTATTCAATAAGCCTAAGTTGCTGAAATAAGCCTAATTAATAAGCCTATTTAATAAGCCTATTTAATAAGTATTTAATGAGGCTATTTAATAAGCCTATTTAATAAGCCTATTTAATGAGCCTATTTAATACGTCTATTTAATAAGCCTTTTTTAATAAGCCTATTTAATAAGTCTATTTAATAAGCCTATTTAATAAGTATATTTAATAAGTCTATTTAATAAGCCTATTTAATAAGTATTTAATGAGCCTATTTAATAAGCCTATTTATTGAGCCTATTTAATAAGCCTATTTAATAAGCCTATTTAATAAGCCTATTTAATAAACCTATTTAATAAGCCTATTTAATAAGCCTATTTAATAAGCCTATTTAATAAGCCTATTTAATAAGTATTTAATGAGCCTATTTAATAAGCCTATTTATTGAGCCTATTTAATAAGCCTATTTAATAAACCTATTTAATAAGCCTATTTAATAAGTCTATTTAATAAGCCTATTTAATAAGCCTATTTAATAAGTATTTAATGAGCCTATTTAATAAGCCTATTTAATAAGCTTATTTAATAAGCCTATTTAATAAGCCTATTTATTGAGCCTATTTAATAAGCCTATTTAATAAGCCTATTTATTGAGCCTATTTAATAAGTCTATTTAATAAGCCTATTTAATAAGCCTATTTAATAGGCCTATTTAATAAGTCTAAGATGGTGAAATAAGCCTATTTAATAAGCCTATTTAATAGGCTTATCTAATAAGTCTAAGTTGCTGAAATAAGCCTATTTAATAAGCCTAAGTTTCTGAATAAACCTATTTAATAAGTCTAAGTTGCTGAAATAAGCCTATTTAATAAGGCTATTCAATAAGCCTAAGTTGCTGAAATAAGCCTATTTAATAAGCCTATTTAAAAAGCCTATTTAATAAGTATTTAATGAGGCTATTTAATAAGCCTATTTAATAAGCCTATTTAATAAGCCTATTTAATACACCTATTTAATAAACATATTTAATAAGTATTTAATGAGCCTATTTAATACGTCTATTTAATAAGCCTTTTTTAATAAGCCTATTTAATAAGTCTATTTAATAAGCCTATTTAATAAGTATATTTAATAAGTCTATTTAATAAGCCTATTTAATAAGTATTTAATGAGCCTATTTAATAAGCCTATTTATTGAGCCTATTTAATAAGCCTATTTATTGAGCCTATTTAATAAGCCTATTTATTGAGCCTATTTAATAAGCCTATTTATTGAGCCTATTTAATAAGCCTATTTAATAAGTCTATTTAATAAGCCTATTTAATAAGCCTATTTAATAAGCCTATTTATTGAGCCTATTTAATAAGCCTATTTATTGAGCCTATTTAATAAGCCTATTTAATAAGCCTATTTAATAAGCCTATTTAATAAGCCTATTTAATAAGCCTTTTTATTGAGCCTATTTAATAAGACTATTTATTGAGCCTATTTAATAAGCCTATTTATTGAGCCTATTTAATAAGCCTATTTATTGAGCCTATTTAATAGCCTAATTATTGAGCCTATTTAATAAGCCTATTTAATAAGCCGATTTAATAAGCCTATTTAATGAGGCTATTTAATACGCCTATTTAATAAGCCTATTTAATAAGCCTATTTATTGAGCCTATTTAATAAGTCTATTTAATAAGCCTATTTAATAAGCCTATTTAATAAGTATTTAATGAGCCTATTTAATAAGTCTATTTAATAAGCCTATTTAATAAGCCTATTTAATAAGCCTATTTATTGAGCCTATTTAATAAGCCTATTTAATAAGCCTATTTATTGAGCCTATTTAATAAGTCTATTTAATAAGCCTATTTAATAAGCCTATTTAATAGGCCTATTTAATAAGTCTAAGATGGTGAAATAAGCCTATTTAATAAGCCTATTTAATAGGCTTATCTAATAAGTCTAAGTTGCTGAAATAAGCCTATTTAATAAGCCTAAGTTTCTGAATAAACCTATTTAATAAGTCTAAGTTGCTGAAATAAGCCTATTTAATAAGGCTATTCAATAAGCCTAAGTTGCTGAAATAAGCCTATTTAATAAGCCTATTTAAAAAGCCTATTTAATAAGTATTTAATGAGGCTATTTAATAAGCCTATTTAATAAGCCTATTTAATAAGCCTATTTAATACACCTATTTAATAAACATATTTAATAAGTATTTAATGAGCCTATTTAATACGTCTATTTAATAAGCCTTTTTTAATAAGCCTATTTAATAAGTCTATTTAATAAGCCTATTTAATAAGTATATTTAATAAGTCTATTTAATAAGCCTATTTAATAAGTATTTAATGAGCCTATTTAATAAGCCTATTTATTGAGCCTATTTAATAAGCCTATTTATTGAGCCTATTTAATAAGCCTATTTATTGAGCCTATTTAATAAGCCTATTTATTGAGCCTATTTAATAAGCCTATTTAATAAGTCTATTTAATAAGCCTATTTAATAAGCCTATTTAATAAGCCTATTTATTGAGCCTATTTAATAAGCCTATTTATTGAGCCTATTTAATAAGCCTATTTAATAAGCCTATTTAATAAGCCTATTTAATAAGCCTATTTAATAAGCCTTTTTATTGAGCCTATTTAATAAGACTATTTATTGAGCCTATTTAATAAGCCTATTTATTGAGCCTATTTAATAAGCCTATTTATTGAGCCTATTTAATAGCCTAATTATTGAGCCTATTTAATAAGCCTATTTAATAAGCCGATTTAAAAAGCCTATTTAATGAGGCTATTTAATACGCCTATTTAATAAGCCTATTTAATTGGCCTATTTAATAAGTCTATGTTGCTGAAATAAGCCTATGTAATAAGCCTAAGTTTCTGAATAAACCTATTTAATAAGTCTAAGTTGCTGAAATAAGCCTATTTAATAAGGCTATTTAATAAGCCTAAGTTGCTGAAATAAGCCTATTTAATAAGCCTATTTAATAAGCCTATTTAATAAGTATTTAAAGAGGCTATTTAATAAGCCTATTTAATAAGCCTATTTAATAAGCCTATTTAATAAGCCTATTTAATACGCCTATTTAATAAACATATTTAATAAGTATTTAATGAGCCTATTTAATAAGTCTATGTTGCTGAAATAAGCCTATGTAATAAGCCTAAGTTTCTGAATAAACCTATTTAATAAGTCTAAGTTGCTGAAATAAGCCTATTTAATAAGGCTATTTAATAAGCCTAAGTTGCTGAAATAAGCCTATTTAATAAGCCTTTTTAATAAGCCTATTTAATAAGTCTATTTAATAAGCCTATTTAATAAGTCTATTTAATAGGTCTATTTAATAAGCCTATTTAATAAGTATTTAATGAGCCTATTTAATAAGCCTATTTATTGAGCCTATTTAATAAGCCTATTTATTGAGCCTATTTAATAAGCCTATTTATTGAGCCTATTTAATAAGCCTATTTATTGAGCCTATTTAATAAGCCTATTTAATAAGTCTATTTAATAAGCCTATTTAATAGGCCTATTTATTGAGCATATTTAATAAGCCTATTTAATAAGTCTATTTAATAAGCCTATTTAATAGGCCTATTTAATAAGTCTAAGTTGCTGAAATAAGCCTATTTAATAAGCCTAAGTTTCTGAATGAGCCTATTTAATATGCCTAAGTTGCTGAAATAAGCCTATTTAATAAGCCTAAGTTGCTGAATAAGCCTATTTAATAAGCCTAAGTTGCTGAATAAACCTATTTAATAAGCCTAAGTTGCTGAAATAAACCTATTTAAAATGCTATTTAATAAGCCTAAGTTGTTGAAATAAACCTGTTTAATAAGGCTATTTAATAAGCATAAGTTGCTGAAATAAGCTTATTTAATAAGCCTAAGTTGCTGAAATAAGCCTATTTAATAAGGCTATTTAATAAGCCTAAGTTGCTGAATAAGCCTATTTAATGAGTCTAAGTTGCTGAAATAAGGCTATTTAATAAGCCTAAGTTGCTGAATAAGCCTATTTAATAAGCCTAAGTTGCTGAAATAAGCCTATTTAATAAGCCTAAGTTTCTGAATGAGCCTATTTAATAAGCCTAAGTTGCTGAAATAAGCCTATTTAATAAGCCTAAGTTGCTGAATAAGCCTATTTAATAAGCCTAAGTTGCTAAAATAAGCCTATTTAATGAGGCTATTTAATAAGTCTATTTAATAAGCCTATTTAATAAGCCTATTTAATAAGCCTATTTAATACGCCTATTTAATAAACATATTTAATAAATATTTAATGAGCCTATTTAATAAGTCTATTTAAAAAGCCTTTTTAATAAGCCTATTTAATAAGCCTATTTGATAAGTCTATTTAATAAGTCTATTTAATAAGCCTATTTAATAAGTATTTAATGAGCCTATTTAATAAGCCTATTTATTGAGCCTATTTAAAAAGCCAATTTTTTGAGCCTATTTAATAAGCTTAATTATTGAGCCTATTTCATAAGCCTATTTAATAAGTCTATTTAATAAGCCTATTTAATAAGCCTATTTATTAAATAGGCTTATTTCAGCAACTTAGGCTTATTAAAAAGGCTTATTCAGCAACTTAGGCTTATTAAATAGCCTTATTTCAGCAACTTAGACTTATTAAATAGGCTTATTCAGCAACTTAGGCTTATTAAATAGCCTTATTAAATAGGCTTATTTCAGCAACTTAGGCTTATTAAATAAGCTTATTTCAGCAACTTATGCTTATTAAATAGCCTTATTAAACAGGTTTATTTCAACAACTTAGGCTTATTAAATAGCATTTTTAAATAGGTTTATTTCAGCAACTTAGGCTTATTAAATAGCCTTATTAAATAGGCTTATTTCAGCAACTTAGGCTTATTAAATAAGCTTATTTCAGCAACTTATGCTTATTAAATAGCCTTATTAAACAGGTTTATTTCAGCAACTTAGGCTTATTAAATAGGTTTATTCAGCAACTTAGGCTTATTAAATAGGCTTATTCAGCAACTTAGGCTTATTAAATAGGCTTATTTCAGCAACTTAGGCTTATTAAATAGGCTCATTCAGAAACTTAGGCTTATTAAATAGGCTTATTTCAGCAACTTAGACTTATTAAATAGGCCTATTAAATAGGCTTATTAAATAGGCTTATTAACTAGGCTCATTAAATACTTATTAAATAGGCTTATTAAATAGGCTTATTAAATAGACTTATTAAATAGGCTCAATAAATAGGCTTATTAAATAGGCTTATTAAATAGGCTCAATAAATAGGCTTATTAAATAGGCTTATTAAATAGGCTTATTAAATAGACTTATTAAATAGGCTTATTAAATAGGCTCAATAAATAGGCTTATTAAATAGGCTTATTAAATAGACTTATTAAATAGGCTTACTAAATAGGCTCAATAAATAGGGTTATTAAATAGGCTCAATAAATAGGCTTATTAAATAGGCTCAATAAATAGGCTTATTAAATAGGCTCAATAAATAGGCTTATTAAATAGGCTCATTAAATACTTATTAAATAGGCTTATTAAATAGACTTATTAAATAGACTTATTAAATAGGCTTATTAAATAGACTTATTAAATAGGCTTATTAAAAAGGCTTATTAAATAGACTTATTAAATAGGCTCATTAAATACTTATTAAATATGTTTATTAAATAGGCATATTAAATAGGCTTATTAAATAGGCTTATTAAATAGGCTTATTAAATAGGCTTATTAAATAGGCCTATTAAATAGGCTTATTTCAACAACTTAGACTTATTAAATACGCCTATTAAATAGGCTTATTAAATAGACTTATTAAATAGGCTCATTAAATACTTATTAAATAGGCTTATTAAATAGGCTGATTAAATAGACTTATTAAATAGGCTCAATAAATAGGCTTATTAAATAGGCTCAATAAATAGGCTTATTAAATAGGCTTATTAAATAGGCTTATTAAATAGGCTTATTAAATAGGCTCAATAAATAGGCTTATTTTAGCAACTTAGGCTTATTTAGACTTATTAAATAGGTTTATTCAGCAACTTAGGCTTATTAAATAGGATTATTCAGCAACTTAGGCTTATTAAATAGGCTTATTTCAGCAACTTATGCTTATTAAATAGGCTCATTCAGAAACGTAGGCTTATTAAATAGGCTTATTTCAGCAACTTAGGCTCATTAAATAGCCTTATTAAATAGGCTTATTTCAGCAACTTAGGCTTATTAAATAGGCTTATTTCAGCAACTTAAACTTATTAAATAGCCTTATTTCAGCACCTTAGGCTTATTAAATAGCCTTATTTCAGAAACTTAGACTTATTAAATGGGCTTATTTCAGCAACTTAGGCATATTAAATAGGCTTATTCAGCAACTTAGGCTTATTAAATAGGCTTATTTCAGTAACTTAGACTTATTAAATAGGCCTATTAAATAGGCTTATTAAATAGGCTTATTAAATAGGCTTATTTCAGCAACTTAGGCTTATTAAATAGCCTTATTAAATAGGCTTATTTCAGCAACTTAGACTTATTTAATAGGTTTATTCAGCAACTTAGGCTTATTAAATAGGCTTATTCAGCAACTTAGGCTTATTAAATAGGCTTATTTCAGCAACTTATGCTTATTAAATAGGCTCATTCAGAAACTTAGGCTTATTAAATAGGCTTATTTCAGCAACTTAGACTTATTAAATAGGCCTATTAAATAGGCTTATTAAATAGGCTTATTTCAGCAACTTAGGCTCATTAAATAGCCTTATTAAACAGGCTTATTAAATAGACTTATTAAATAGGCTCATTAAACACTTATTAAATAGGCTTATTAAATAGGCTTATTAAATAGACTTATTTAATAGGCTCAATAAATAGGCTTATTAAATAGGCTCATTAAATACTTATTAAATAGGCTTATTAAATAGACTTATTGAATAGACTTATTAAATAGGCTTATTAAATAGACTTATTAAATAGGCTTATTAAAAAGGTTTATTAAATAGACTTATTAAATAGGCTCATTAAATACTTATTAAATATGTTTATTAAATAGGCGTATTAAATAGTCTTATTAAATAGGCTTATTAAATAGGCTTATTAAAAAGGCTTATTAAATAGACTTATTAAATAGCCTCATTAAATAGGTTTATTTTAGCAACTTAGGCTTATTAAATAGGTTTATTTCAGCAACTTAGACTTATTAAATAGCCTTATTAAATAGGCTTATTTCATCAACTTAGGCTTATTAAATAAGCTTATTTCAGCAACTTATGCTTATTAAATAGCCTTATTAAACAGGTTTATTTCAGCAACTTAGGCTTATTAAATAGCATTTTTAAATAGGTTTATTTCAGCAACTTAGACGTATTAAATATACCTTTTTAAATAGGCTTAGTTCAGAAACTTAGGTTTATTAAATAGGCTTATTTCAGCAACTTAGGCTCATTAAATAGCCTTATTAAATAGGCTTATTTCAGCAACTTAGGCTTATTAAATAGGCTTATTTCAGCAACTTAAACTTATTAAATAGCCTAATTTCAGCAACTTAGGCTTATTAAATAGCCTTATTTCAGAAACTTAGACTTATTAAATAGGCTTATTCAGCAACTTAGGCTTATTAAATAGGCTTATTTCAGCAACTTATGCTTATTAAATAGGCTCATTCAGAAACTTAGGCTTATTAAATAGGCTTTTTTCAGCAACTTAGACTTATTAAATAGGCCTATTAAATAGGCTTATTAAATAGGCTTATTTCAGCAACTTAGGCTCATTAAATAGCCTTATTAAACAGGCTTATTAAATAGACTTATTAAATAGGCTCATTAAACACTTATTAAACAGGCTTATTAAATAGGCTTATTAAATAGACTTATTAAATAGGCTCAATAAATAGGCTTATTAAATATGCTTATTAAATTGGCTCAATAAATAGGCTTTTTAAATAGGCTTATTAAATAGGCTTATTAAATAGACTTATTAAATAGGCTTATTAAATAGGCTGAATAAATAAGCTTATTAAATAGGCTCAATAAATAGGCTTATTAAATAGGCTCAATAAATAGGCTTATTAAATAGGCTCAATAAATAGGCTTATTAAATAGGCTCATTAAATTCTTATTAAATAGGCTTATTAAATAGACTTATTGAATAGACTTATTAAATAGGCTTATTAAATAGACTTATTAAATAGGCTTATTAAATAGGCTTATTAAAAAGGCTTATTAAATAGACTTATTAAATAGCCTCATTAAATAGGCTTATTTTAGCAACTTAGGATTATTAAATAGGTTTATTTCAGCAACTTAGACTTATTAAATAGCCTTATTAAATAGGCTTATTTCAGCAACTTAGGCTTATTAAATAAGCTTATTTCAGCAACTTATGCTTATTAAATAGCCTTATTAAACAGGTTTATTTCAGCAACTTAGGCTTATTAAATAGCATTTTTAAATAGGTTTATTTCAGCAACTTAGGTTTATTAAATAGGCTTATTTCAGCAACTTAGGCTCATTAAATAGCCTTATTAAATAGGCTTATTTCAGCAACTTAGGTTTATTAAATAGGCTTATTTCAGCAACTTAAACTTATTAAATAGCCTTATTTCAGCAACTTAGGCTTATTAAATAGCCTTATTTCGGAAACTTAGACTTATTAAATAGGCTTATTTCAGCAACTTAGGCATATTAAATAGGCTTATTCAGCAACTTAGGCTTATTCAATAGGCTTATTTCAGCAACTTAGACTTATTAAATAGGCCTATTAAATAGGCTTATTAAATAGGCTTATTAAATCGGCTTATTTCAGCAACTTAGGCTTATTAAATAGGCTTATTAAATAGGCTTATTTCAGCAACTTAGGCTTATTAAATAGCCTTATTTCAGCAACTTACGCTTATTAAATAGGCTTATTTCAGCAATTTAGGCTTATTAAATAGCCTAATTAAGTAGGCTTATTTCAGCAACTTGGGCTTATTAAATCTGCTTATTTCAGCAACTTATGCTGATTAAAAAGGCTTATTTCAGCAACTTAGACTTATTAAATAGCCTTATTTCAGCAACTTAGACTCATTAAATAGGCTTATTTCAGCAACTTATGCCTATTAAATATACTTATTTCAGCAACTTAGGCTTATTAAATAGGCTTATTTCCGCAACTTAGACTTATTAAATAGCCTTATTTCAGCAACTTAGTCTTATTAAATAGGCTTATTTCAGCAACTTAGGCTTATTAAATAGCCTTATTTCAGCAACTTAGACTTATTAAATAGGCTTATTTCAGCAACTTAGGCTTATTAAATAGGCTCATTCAGAAACTTAGGCTTATTAAATAGGCTTATTTCAGCAACTTAGATTTATTAAATAGGCCTATTAAATAGGCTTATTAAATAGGCTTATTTCAGCAACTTAGGCTTATTAAATAGGCTCATTCAGAAACTTAGGCTTATTAAATAGGCTTATTTCAGCAACTTAGATTTATTAAATAGGCCTATTAAATAGGCTTATTAAATTGGCTCAATAAATAGGCTTTTTAAATAGGCTTATTAAATAGGCTTATTAAATAGACTTATTAAATAGGCTTATTAAATAGGCTCAATAAATAAGCTTATTAAATAGGCTCAATAAATAGGCTTATTAAATAGGCTCAATAAATAGGCTTATTAAATAGGCTCAATAAATAGGCTTATTAAATAGGCTCATTAAATACTTATTAAATAGGCTTATTAAATAGACTTATTGAATAGACTTATTAAATAGGCTTATTAAATAGACTTATTAAATAGGCTTATTAAAAAGGCTTATTAAATATACTTATTAAATAGGCTCATTAAATACTTATTAAATATGTTTATTAAATAGGCGTATTAAATAGGCTTATTAAATAGGCTTATTAAATAGGCTTATTAAAAAGGCTTATTAAATAGACTTATTAAATAGCCTCATTAAATCGGCTTATTTTAGCAACTTAGGATTATTAAATAGGTTTATTTCAGCAACTTAGACTTATTAAATAGCCTTATTAAATAGGCTTATTTCAGCAACTTAGGCTTATTAAATAAGCTTATTTCAGCAACTTATGCTTATTAAATAGCCTTATTAAACAGGTTTATTTCAGCAACTTAGGCTTATTAAATAGCATTTTTAAATAGGTTTATTTCAGCAACTTAGACTTATTAAATATACCTTTTTAAATAGGCTTAGTTCAGAAACTTAGGCTTATTAAATAGGCTTATTTCAGCAACTTAGGCTCATTAAATAGCCTTATTAAATAGGCTTATTTCAGCAACTTAGGTTTATTAAATAGGCTTATTTCAGCAACTTAAACTTATTAAATAGCCTTATTTCAGCAACTTAGGCTTATTAAATAGCCTTATTTCGGAAACTTAGACTTATTCAATAGGCTTATTTCAGCAACTTAGACTTATTAAATAGGCCTATTAAATAGGCTTATTAAATAGGCTTATTAAATCGGCTTATTTCAGCAACTTAGGCTTATTAAATAGGCTTATTAAATAGGCTTATTTCAGCAACTTAGGCTTATTAAATAGCCTTATTTCAGCAACTTATGCTTATTAAATAGGCTTATTTCAGCAATTTAGGCTTATTAAATAGCCTAATTAAGTAGGCTTATTTCAGCAACTTGGGCTTATTAAATCTGCTTATTTCAGCAACTTATGCTGATTAAAAAGGCTTATTTCAGCAACTTAGACTTATTAAATAGCCTTATTTCAGCAACTTAGACTCATTAAATAGGCTTATTTCAGCAACTTAGGCTTATTAAATAGGCCTATTAAATAGGCTTATTAAATAGGCTTATTTAAGCAACTTAGACTTATTAAATAGGCCTATTAAATAGGCTTATTAAATAGACTTATTAAATAGGGTCATTAAATACTTATTAAATAGGCTTATTAAATAGGCTTATTAAATAGACTTATTAAATAGGCTCAATAAATAGGCTTATTAAGTAGGCTCAATAAATAGGCTTATTAAATAGGCATATTAAATAGGCTTATTAGATAGACTTATTAAATCGGCTTATTAAATAGGCTCAATAAATAGGCTTATTAAATAGGCTCAATAAATACGCTTATTAAATAGGCTCAATAAACAGGCTTATTAAATAGGCTCAATAAATAGGCTTATTAAATAGGCTTATTAAATAGACTTATTTCAGCAACTTAGGCTTATTAAATAGGCTTATTAAAAAGGCTTATTTCAGCAACTTAGGTTTATTAAATAGGCTTATTTCAGCAACTTATGCTTATTAAATATACTTATTTCAGCAACTTAGGCTTATTAAATAGGCTTATTTCAGCAACTTAGACTTATTAAATAGCCTTATTTCAGCAACTTAGTCTTATTAAATAGGCTTATTTCAGCAACTTAGGCTTATTAAATAGCCTTATTTCAGCAACTTAGACTTATTAAATAGGCTTATTTCAGCAACTTAGGCTTATTAAATAGGCTCATTCAGAAACTTAGGCTTATTAAATATGCTTATTTCAGCAACTTAGATTTATTAAATAGGCCTATTAAATAGGCTTATTAAATAGGCTTATTTCAGCAACTTAGGCTCATTAAATAGCCTTATTAAATAGGCTTATTAAATAAACTTATTAAATAGGCTCATTAAATACTTATTAAATAGGCTTATTAAGTAGGCTTATTAAATAGACTTATTAAATAGGCTCAATAAATAGGCTTATTAAATAGGCTCAATAAATAGGCTTATTAAATAGGCTTATTAAATAGACTCATTAAATAGGCTTATTAAATAGGCTCAATAAATAGGCTTATTAAATAGGCTCAATAAATAGGCTTATAAAATAGGCTCAATAAATAGGTTTATTAAATAGGCTCAATAAATAGGCTTATTAAATAGGCTCATTAAATACTTATTAAATAGGCTTATTAAATAGACTTATTAAATAGACTTATTAA
Source organism: Petromyzon marinus (assembly GCF_048934315.1). Lineage (NCBI taxonomy): Eukaryota > Metazoa > Chordata > Hyperoartia > Petromyzontiformes > Petromyzontidae > Petromyzon > Petromyzon marinus. Next base: position 2,708,353 of record NW_027422684.1, on the reverse strand, counting down.
ATAGGCTTATTAAAAAGGCTTATTAAATAGACTTATTAAATAGGCTCATTAAATACTTATTAAATATGTTTATTAAATAGGCGTATTAAATAGGCTTATTAAATAGGCTTATTAAATAGGCTTATTAAAAAGGCTTATTAAATAGACTTATTAAATAGCCTCATTAAATAGGCTTATTTTAGCAACTTAGGCTTATTAAATAGGTTTATTTCAGCAACTTATGCTTATTAAATAGGCTCATTCAGAAACTTAGGCTTATTAAATAGGCTTATTTCAGCAACTTAGGCTCAATAAATAGCCTTATTAAACAGGCTTATTAAATAGACTTATTAAATAGGCTCATTAAACACTTATTAAATAGGCTTATTAAATAGGCTTATTAAATAGACTTATTATATAGGCTCAATAAATAGGCTTATTAAATAGGCTTATTAAATAGGCTCATTAAATACTTATTAAATATGTGTATTAAATAGGCGTATTAAATAGGCTTATTAAATAGGCTTATTAAATAGGCTTCTTAAATAGGCTTATTAAATAGACTTATTAAATAGCCTCATTAAATAGGCTTATTTTAGCAACTTAGGCTTATTAAATAGGTTTATTTCAACAACTTAGACTTATTAAATAGCCTTATTAAATAGGCTTATTTCAGCAACTTAGGCTTATTAAATAAGCTTATTTCAGCAACTTATGCTTATTAAATAGCCTTATTAAACAGGTTTATTTCAGCAACTTAGGCATATTAAATAGCATTTTTAAATAGGTTTATTTCAGCAACTTAGACTTATTAAATATACCTTTTTAAATAGGCTTAGTTCAGAAACTTAGGCTTATTAAATAGGCTTATTTCAGCAACTTAGGCTCATTAAATAGCCTTATTAAATAGGCTTATTTCAGCAACTTAGGCTTATTAAATAGGCTTATTTCAGCAACTTAAACTTAATAAATAGCCTTATTTCAGCAACTTAGGCTTATTAAATAGCCTTATTTCAGAAACTTAGACTTATTAAATAGGCTTATTTCAGCAACTTAGGCTTATTAAATAGGCTTATTCAGCAACTTAGGCTTATTAAATAGGCTTATTTCAGCAACTTAGACTTATTAAATAGGCTTATTAAATAGGCTTATTTCAGCAACTTAGGTTTATTAAATAGGCTTATTTCAGCAACTTAGTCTTATTAAATAGCCTTATTTCAGCAACTTACACTTATTAAATAGGCCTATTAAATAGGCTTATTAAATAGGCTTATTTCAGCAACTTAGGCTCATTAAATAGCCTTATTAAATAGGCTTATTAAATAAACTTATTAAATAGGCTCATTAAATACTTATTAAATAGGCTTATTAAGTAGGCTTATTAAATAGACTTATTAAATAGGCTCAATAAATAGGCTTATTAAATAGGCTCAATAAATAGGCTTATTAAATAGGCTTATTAAATAGGCTTATTAAATAGACTCATTAAATAGGCTTATTAAATAGGCTCAATAAATAGGCTTATAAAATAGGCTCAATAAATAGGCTTATTAAATAGGCTCAATAAATAGGCTTATTAAATAGGCTCATTAAATACTTATTAAATAGGCTTATTAAATAGACTTATTAAATAGACTTATTAAATAGGCTTATTAAAAAGGCTTATTAAATAGACTTATTAAATAGGCTCATTAAATACTTATTAAATATGTTTATTAAATAGGCATATTAAATAGGTATATTAAATAGGCTTATTAAATAGGCTTATTAAATAGACTTATTAAATAGCCTCATTAAATAGGCTTATTTTAGCAACTTAGGCTTATTAAATAGGTTTATTTCAGCAACTTAGACTTATTAAACAGCCTTATTAAATAGGCTTATTTCAGCAACTTAGGCTTATTAAATAGGCTTATTCAGCAACTTAGGCTTATTAAATAGGCTTATTTCAGCAACTTATGCTTATTAAATAGGCTCATTCAGAAACTTAGGCTTATTAAATAGGCTTATTTCAGCAACTTAGGCTCATTAAATAGCCTTATTAAACAGGCTTATTAAATAGACTTATTAAATAGGCTCATTAAACACTTATTAAATAGGCTTATTAAATAGGCTTATTAAATAGACTTATTATATAGGCTCAATAAATAGGCTTATTAAATAGGCTTATTAAATAGGCTCATTAAATACTTATTAAATATGTGTATTAAATAGGCGTATTAAATAGGCTTATTAAATAAGCATATTAAATAGGCTTCTTAAATAGGCTTATTAAATAGTCTTATTAAATAGCCTCATTAAATAGGCTTATTTTAGCAACTTAGGCTTATTAAATAGGTTTATTTCAACAACTTAGACTTATTACATAGCCTTATTAAATAGGCTTATTTCAGCAACTTAGGCTTATTAAATAAGCTTATTTCAGCAACTTATGCTTATTAAATAGCCTTATTAAACAGGTTTATTTCAGCAACTTAGGCATATTAAATAGCATTTTTAAATAGGTTTATTTCAACAACTTAGACTTATTAAATATACCTTTTTAAATAGGCTTAGTTCAGAAACTTAGGCTTATTAAATAGGCTTATTTCAGCAACTTAGGCTCATTAAATAGCCTTATTAAATAGGCTTATTTCAGCAACTTAGGCTTATTAAATAGGCTTATTTCAGCAACTTAAACTTAATAAATAGCCTTATTTCAGCAACTTAGGCTTATTAAATAGCCTTATTTCAGAAACTTAGACTTATTAAATAGGCTTATTTCAGCAACTTAGGCTTATTAAATAGGCTTATTCAGCAACTTAGGCTTATTAAATAGGCTTATTTCAGCAACTTAGACTTATTAAATAGGCTTATTAAATAGGCTTATTTCAGCAACTTAGGTTTATTAAAAAGGCTTATTTCAGCAACTTAAACTTATTAAATAGCCTTATTTCAGCAACTTACACTTATTAAACAGGCTTATTTCAGCAACTTAGGCTTATTAAATAGGCTTATTAAATAGGCTTATTTCAGCAACTTAGGTTTATTAAATTGGCTTATTTCAGCAACTTAGTCTTATTAAATAGCCTTATTTCAGCAACTTACACTTATTAAACAGGCTTATTTCAGCAACTTAGGCTTATTAAATAGCCTAATTAAGTAGGCTTATTTCAGCAACTTAGGCTTATTAAATAACATTTTTAAATAGCTTTATTTCAGCAACTTAGACTTATTAAATATACCTTTTTAAATAGGCTTAGTTCAGAAACTTAGGCTTATTAAATAGGCTTATTTCAGCAACTTAGGCTCATTAAATAGCCTTATTAAATAGGCTTATTTCAGCAACTTAGGCTTATTAAATAGGCTTATTTCAGCAACTTAAACTTATTAAATAGCCTTATTTCAGCAAGTTAGGCTTATTAAATAGGCTTATTCAGCAACTTAGGCTTATTAAATAGGCTTATTTCATCAACTTAGACTTATTAAATAGGCCTATTAAATAGGCTTATTAAATAGGCTTATTAAATAGGCTTATTTCAGCAACTTAGGCTTATTAAATAGGCTTATTAAATAGGCTTATTTCAGCAACTTAGGTTTTTTAAATAGGCTTATTTCAGCAACTTAGTCTTATTAAATAGCCTTATTTCAGCAACTTACACTTATTAAACAGGCTTATTTCAGCAACTTAGGCTTATTAAATAGGCTTATTTCAGCAACTTAGACTTATTAACTAGCCTTATTAAATAGGCTTATTTCAGCAACTTAGGCTTATTAAATAAGCTTATTTCAGCAACTTATGCTTATTAAATAGCCTTATTAAACAGGTTTATTTCAGCAACTTAGGCTTATTAAATAGCATTTTTAAATAGGTTTATTTCAGCAACTTAGACTTATTAAGTATACCTTTTTAAATAGGTTTAGTTCTGAAACTTAGGCTTATTAAATAGGCTTATTTCAGCAACTTAGGCTTATTAAATAGGCTTATTTCAGCAACTTAGGCTTATTAAATAGCCTTATTTCAGAAACTTAGACTTATTAAATAGCCTTATTTCAGCAACTTAGGCTTATTAAATAGCCTTATTTCAGAAACTTAGACTTATTAAATAGGCTTATTTCCGCAACTTAGGCTTATTAAATAGGCTTATTCAGCAACTTAGGCTTATTAAATAGGCTTATTTCAGCAACTTAGACTTATTAAATAGGCCTATTAAATAGGCTTATTAAATAGGCTTATTAAATAGGCTTATTTCAGCAACTTAGGCTTATTAAATAGGCTTATTAAATTGGCTTATTTCAGCAACTTAGTCTTATTAAATAGCCTTATTTCAGCAACTTACGTTTATTAAATAGGCTTATTTCAGCAACTTAGGCTTATTAAATAGCCTAATTAAGTAGACTTATTTCAGCAACTTGGGCTTATTAAATCGGCTTATTTCAGCAACTTACGCTGATTAAAAAGGCTTATTTCAGCAACTTAGACTTATTAAATAGCCTTATTTCAGCAACTTAGACTCATTAAATAGGCTTATTTCAGCAACTTATGCTTATTAAATATACTTATTTCAGCAACTTAGGCTTATTAAATAGGCTTATTTCAGCAACTTAGACTTATTAAATCGCCTTATTTCAGCAACTTAGGCTTATTAAATAGGCTTATTTCAGCAACTTAGGCTTATTAAATAGCCTTATTTCAGCAACTTAGACTTATTAAATAGGCTTATTTCAGCAACTTAGGCTTATTAAATAGGCTCATTCAGAAACTTAGGCTTATTAAATAGGCCTATTTCAGCAACTTAGACTTATTAAATAGCCTTATTAAATAGGCTTATTAAATAGACTTATTAAATAGGCTCATTAAATACTTATTAAATAGGCTTATTAAGTAGGCTTATTAAATAGACTTATTAAATAGGCTCAATAAATAGGCTTATTAAATAGGCTCAATAAATAGGCATATTAAATAGGCTTATTAAATAGGCTTATTAAATAGACTCATTAAATAGGCTTATTAAATAGGCTCAATAAATAGGCTCATTAAATAGGCTCAATAAATAGGCTTATAAAATAGGCTCAATAAATTGGCTTATTAAATAGGCTTATTTCAGCAACTTAGGTTTATTAAATAGGCTTATTTCAGCAACTTAGTCTTATTAAATAGCCTTATTTCAGCAACTTACACTTATTAAACAGGCTTATTTCAGCAACTTAGGCTTATTAAATAGGCTTATTTCAGCAACTTAGACTTATTAACTAGCCTTATTAAATAGGCTTATTTCAGCAACTTAGGCTTATTAAATAAGCTTATTTCAGCAACTTATGTTATTAAATAGCCTTATTAAACAGGTTTATTTCAGCAACTTAGGCTTATTAAATAGCATTTTTAAATAGGTTTATTTCAGCAACTTAGACTTATTAAGTATACCTTTTTAAATAGGTTTAGTTCAGAAACTTAGGCTTATTAAATAGGCTTATTTCAGCAACTTAGGCTCATTAAATAGCCTTATTAAATAGGCTTATTTCAGCAACTTAGGCTTATTAAATAGGCTTATTTCAGCAACTTAGGCTTATTAAATAGCCTTATTTCAGAAACTTAGACTTATTAAATAGCCTTATTTCAGCAACTTAGGCTTATTAAATAGCCTTATTTCAGAAACTTAGACTTATTAAATAGGCTTATTTCAGCAACTTAGGCTTTCAAATAGGCTTATTCAGCAACTTAGGCTTATTAAATAGGCTTATTTCAGCAACTTAGACTTATTAAATAGGCCTATTAAATAGGCTTATTAAATAGGCTTATTAAATAGGCTTATTTCAGCAACTTAGGCTTATTAAATAGGCTTATTAAATAGGCTTATTTCAGCAACTTAGTCTTATTAAATAGCCTTATTTCAGCAACTTACGTTTATTAAATAGGCTTATTTCAGCAACTTAGGCTTATTAAATAGCCTAATTAAGTAGACTTATTTCAGCAACTTGGGCTTATTAAATCGGCTTATTTCAGCAACTTACGCTGATTAAAAAGGCTTATTTCAGCAACTTAGACTTATTAAATAGCCTTATTTCAGCAACTTAGACTCATTAAATAGGCTTATTTCAGCAACTTATGCTTATTAAATATACTTATTTCAGCAACTTAGGCTTATTAAATAGGCTTATTTCAGCAACTTAGACTTATTAAATCGCCTTATTTCAGCAACTTAGGCTTATTAAATAGGCTTATTTCAGCAACTTAGGCTTATTAAATAGCCTTATTTCAGCAACTTAGACTTATTAAATAGGCTTATTTCAGCAACTTAGGCTTATTAAATAGGCTCATTCGGAAACTTAGGCTTATTAAATAGGCCTATTTCAGCAACTTAGACTTATTAAATAGCCTTATTAAATAGGCTTATTAAATAGACTTATTAAATAGGCTCATTAAATACTTATTAAATAGGCTTATTAAGTAGGCTTATTAAATAGACTTATTAAATAGGCTCAATAAATAGGCTTATTAAATAGGCTCAATAAAAAGGCATATTAAATAGGCTTATTAAATAGGCTTATTAAATAGACTCATTAAATAGGCTTATTAAATAGGCTCAATAAATAGGCTCATTAAATAGGCTCAATAAATAGGCTTATAAAATAGGCTCAATAAATTGGCTTATTAAATAGGCTTATTTCAGCAACTTAGGTTTATTAAATAGGCTTATTTCAGCAACTTAGTCTTATTAAATAGCCTTATTTCAGCAACTTACACTTATTAAACAGGCTTATTTCAGCAACTTAGGCTTATTAAATAGGCTTATTTCAGCAACTTAGACTTATTAACTAGCCTTATTAAATAGGCTTATTTCAGCAACTTAGGCTTATTAAATAGCATTTTTAAATAGGTTTATTTCAGCAACTTAGACTTATTAAGTATACCTTTTTAAATAGGTTTAGTTCAGAAACTTAGGCTTATTAAATAGGCTTATTTCAGCAACTTAGGCTCATTAAATAGCCTTATTAAATAGGCTTATTTCAGCAACTTAGGCTTATTAAATAGGCTTATTTCAGCAACTTAGGCTTATTAAATAGCCTTATTTCAGAAACTTAGACTTATTAAATAGCCTTATTTCAGCAACTTAGGCTTATTAAATAGCCTTATTTCAGAAACTTAGACTTATTAAATAGGCTTATTTCAGCAACTTAGGCTTTCAAATAGGCTTATTCAGCAACTTAGGCTTATTAAATAGGCTTATTTCAGCAACTTAGACTTATTAAATAGGCCTATTAAATAGGCTTATTAAATAGGCTTATTAAATAGGCTTATTTCAGCAACTTAGGCTTATTAAATAGGCTTATTAAATAGGCTTATTTCAGCAACTTAGTCTTATTAAATAGCCTTATTTCAGCAACTTACGTTTATTAAATAGGCTTATTTCAGCAACTTAGGCTTATTAAATAGCCTAATTAAGTAGACTTATTTCAGCAACTTGGGCTTATTAAATCGGCTTATTTCAGCAACTTACGCTGATTAAAAAGGCTTATTTCAGCAACTTAGACTTATTAAATAGCCTTATTTCAGCAACTTAGACTCATTAAATAGGCTTATTTCAGCAACTTATGCTTATTAAATATACTTATTTCAGCAAATTAGGCTTATTAAATAGGCTTATTTCAGCAACTTAGACTTATTAAATCGCCTTATTTCAGCAACTTAGGCTTATTAAATAGGCTTATTTCAGCAACTTAGGCTTATTAAATAGGCTTATTTCAGCAACTTAGGCTTATTAAATAGGCTCATTCAGAAACTTAGGCTTATTAAATAGGCCTATTTCAGCAACTTAGACTTATTAAATAGCCTTATTAAATAGGCGTATTAAATAGACTTATTAAATAGGCTCATTAAATACTTATTAAATAGGCTTATTAAGTAGGCTTATTAAATAGACTTATTAAATAGGCTCAATAAATAGGCTTATTAAATAGCCTCAATAAATAGGCATATTAAATAGGCTTATTAAATACGCTTATTAAATAGACTCATTAAATAGGCTTATTAAATAGGCTCAATAAATAGGCTCATTAAATAGGCTCAATAAATAGGCTTATAAAATAGGCTCAATAAATAGGCTTATTAAATAGGCTCAATAAATAGGCTTATTAAATAGGCTCATTAAATACTTATTAAATAGGCTTATTAAATAGACTTATTAAATAGACTTATTAAATAGGCTTATTAAATAGACTTATTAAATAGGCTTATTAAAAAGGCTTATTAAATAGACTTATTAAATAGGCTCATTAAATACTTATTAAATATGTTTATTAAATAGGCGTATTAAATAGGCTTATTAAATAGGCTTATTAAATAGGCTTATTAAATAGGCGTATTAAATAGGCTTATTAAATAGTCTTATTAAATAGGCTTATTAAATAGGCTTATTAAATAGACTTATTAAATAGCCTCATTAAACAGGCTTATTTTAGCAACTTAGGCTTATTAAATAGGTTTATTTCAGCAACTTAGACTTATTAAATAGCCTTATTAAATAGGCTTATTTCAGCAACTTAGGCTTATTAAATAGGCTTATTCAGCAACTTAGGCTTATTAAATAGGCTTATTTCAGCAACTTATGCTTATTAAATAGGCTCATTCAGAAACTTAGGCTTATTAAATAGGCTTATTTCAGCAACTTAGACTTATTAAATAGGCCTATTAAATAGGTGTATTAAATAGGCTTATTTCAGCAACTTAGGCACATTAAATAGCCTTATTAAACAGGCTTATTAAATAGACTTATTAAATAGGCTCATTAACCACTTATTAAATAGGCTTATTAAATAGGCTTATTAAATAGACTTATTAAATAGGCTCAATAAATAGGCTTATTAAATAGGCTTATTAAATAGGCTCATTAAATACTTATTAAATATGTTTATTAAATAGGCGTATTAAATAGGCTTATTAAATAGCCTCATTAAATAGGCTTATTTTAGCAACTTAGGCTTATTAAATAGGTTTATTTCAGCAACTTATGCTTATTAAATAGCCTTAATAAACAGGTTTATTTCAGCAACTTAGGCTTATTAAATAGCATTTTTAAATAGCTTTATTTCAGCAACTTAGACTTATTAAATATACCTTTTTAAATAGGCTTAGTTCAGAAACTTAGGCTTATTAAATAGGCTTATTTCAGCAACTTAGGCTCATTAAATAGCCTTATTAAATAGGCTTATTTCAGCAACTTAGGGTTATTAAATAGGCTTATTTCAGCAACTTAAACTTATTAAATAGCCTTATTTCAGTAACTTAAGCTTATTAAATAGCCTTATTTCAAAACTTAGACTTATTAAATAGGCTTATTTCAGCAACTTAGGCTTATTAAATAGGCTTATTCAGCAACTTAGGCTTATTAAATAGGCTTATTTCAGCAACTTAGACTTATTAAATAGGCCAATTAAATAGGCTTATTAAATAGGCTTATTAAATAGGCTTATTTCAGCAACTTAGGCTTATTAAATAGGCTTATTAAATAGGCTTATTTCAGCAACTTAGGTATATTAAATAGGCTTATTTCAGCAACTTAGTCTTATTAAATAGCCTTATTTCAGCAACTTACGCTTATTAAATAGGCTTATTTCAGCAACTTAGGCTTATTAAATAGCCTAATTAAGTAGGCTTATTTCAGCAACTTGGGCTTATTAAATAGGCTTATTTCAGCAACTTACGCTGATTAAAAATGCTTATTTCAGCAACTTAGACTTATTAAATAGCCTTATTTCAGCAACTTAGGCTTATTAAATAGGCTTATTTCAGCAACTTAGGCTTATTAAATAGCCTTATTTCAGCAACTTAGACTTATTAAATAGGCTTATTTCAGCAACTTTGGCTTATTAAATAGGCTTATTCAGCAACTTAGGCTTATTAAATAGGCTTATTTCAGCAACTTAGGCTTATTAAATAGGCCTATTAAATAGGCTTATTAAATAGGCTTATTTCAGCAACTTAGACTTATTAAATAGGCCTATTAAATAGGCTTATTAAATAGACTTATTAAATAGGCTCATTAAATAGGCTTATTTTAGCAACTTAGGCTTATTAAATAGGTTTATTTCAACAACTTAGACTTATTAAATAGCCTTATTAAATAGGCTTATTTCAGCAACTTAGTCTTATTAAAAAGCCTTATTTCAGCAACTTACGCTTATTAAATAGGCTTATTTCAGCAACTTAGGCTTATTAAATAGCCTAATTAAGTAGGCTTATTTCAGCAACTTGGGCTTATTAAATAGGTTTATTTCAACAACTTAGACTTATTAAATAGCCTTATTAAATAAGCTTATTTCAGCAACTTAGTCTTATTAAACAGCCTTATTTCAGCAACTTACGCCTATTAAATAGGCTTATTTCAGCAACTTAGGCTTATTAAATAGCCTAATTAAGTAGGCTTATTTCAGCAACTTGGGCTTATTAAATAGGCTTATTTCAGCAACTTACGCTGATTAAAAAGGCTTATTTCAGCAACTTAGACTTATTAAATAGCCTTATTTCAGCAACTTAAACTCATTAAATAGGCTTATTTCAGCAACTTATGCTTATTAAATATACTTATTTCAGCAACTTAGGCTTATTAAATAGGCTTATTTCAGCAACTTAGACTTATTAAATAGCCTTATTTCAGCAACTTAGGCTTATTAAATAGGCTTATTTCAGCAACTTGGGCTTATTAAATAGCCTTATTTCAGCAACTTATACTTATTAAATAGGCTTATTTCAGCAACTTTGGCTTATTAAATAGGCTTATTCAGCAACTTAGGCTTATTAAATAGGCTTATTTCAGCAACTTAGGCTTATTAAATAGGCCTATTAAATTGGCTTATTAAATAGGCTTATTTCAGCAACTTAGACTTATTAAATAGGCCTATTAAATAGGCTTATTAAATAGACTTATTAAATAGGCTCATTAAATAGGCTTATTTTAGCAACTTAGGCTTATTAAATAGGTTCATTTCAACAACTTAGACTTATTAAATAGCCTTATTAAATAGCCTTATTTCAGCAACTTAGACTCATTAAATAGGCTTATTTCAGCAACTTATGCTTATTAAATATACTTATTTCAGCAACTTAGGCTTATTAAATAGGCTTATTTCAGCAACTTAGACTAATTAAATAGCCTTATTTCAGCAACTTAGGCTTATTAAATAGGCTTATTTCAGCAACTTAGGCTTATTAAATAGCCTTATTTCAGCAACTTAGACTTATTAAATAGCCTTATTTCAGCAACTTAGGCTTATTAAATAGGCTTATTTCAGCAACTTAGGCTTATTAAATAGCCTTATTTCAGCAACTTAGACTTATTAAATAGGCTTATTTCAGCAACTTAGGCTTATTAAATAGGCCTATTAAATAGGCTTATTAAATAGGCTTATTTCAGCAACTTAGACTTATTAAATAGGCCTATTAAATAGGCTTATTAAATAGACTTATTAAATAGGCTCATTAAATAGGCTTATTTTAGCAACTTAGGCTTATTAAATAGGTTTATTTCAACAACTTAGACTTATTAAATAGCCTTATTAAATAGGCTTATTTCAGCAACTTAGGCTTATTAAATAAGCTTATTTCAGCAACTTAGTCTTATTAAATAGCCTTATTTCAGCAACTTACGCTTATTAAATAGGCTTATTTCAGCAACTTAGGCTTATTAAATAGCCTAATTAAGTAGGCTTATTTCAGCAACTTGGGCTTATTAAATAGGCTTATTTCAGCAACTTACGCTGATTAAAAAGGCTTATTTCAGCAACTTAGACCTATTAAATAGCCTTATTTCAGCAACTTAAACTCATTAAATAGGCTTATTTCAGCAACTTATGCTTATTAAATATACTTATTTCAGCAACTTAGGCTTATTAAATAGCCTTATTTCAGCAACTTACGCTTATTAAATAGGCTTATTTCAGCAACTTAGGCTTATTAAATAGCCTAATTAAGTAGGCTTATTTCAGCAACTTGGGCTTATTAAATAGGCTTATTTCAGCAACTTACGCTGATTAAAAATGCTTATTTCAGCAACTTAGACTTATTAAATAGCCTTATTTCAGCAACTTAGACTCATTAAATAGGCTTATTTCAGCAACTTATGCTTATTAAATATACTTATTTCAGCAACTTAGGCTTATTAAATAGGCTTATTTCAGCAACTTAGACTTATTAAATAGCCTTATTTCAGCAACTTAGGCTTATTAAATAGCCTTATTTCAGCAACTTAGACTTATTAAATAGGCTTATTTCAGCAACTTTGGCTTATTAAATAGGCTTATTCAGCAACTTAGGCTTATTAAATAGGCTTATTTCAGCAACTTAGGCTTATTAAATAGGCCTATTAAATAGGCTTATTAAATAGGCTTATTTCAGCAACTTAGACTTATTAAATAGGCCTATTAAATAGGCTTATTAAATAGACTTATTAAATAGGCTCATTAAATAGGCTTATTTTAGCAACTTAGGCTTATTAAATAGGTTTATTTCAACAACTTAGACTTATTAAATAGCCTTATTAAATAGGCTTATTTCAGCAACTTAGTCTTATTAAAAAGCCTTATTTCAGCAACTTACGCTTATTAAATAGGCTTATTTCAGCAACTTAGGCTTATTAAATAGCCTAATTAAGTAGGCTTATTTCAGCAACTTAGGCTTATTAAATAGGCTTATTCAGCAACTTAGGCTTATTAAATAGGCTTATTTCAGCAACTTATGCTTATTAAATAGGCTCATTCAGAAACTTAGGCTTATTAAATAGGCTTATTTCAGCAACTTAGACTTATTAAATAGGCCTATTAAATAGGTGTATTAAATAGGCTTATTTCAGCAACTTAGGCACATTAAATAGCCTTATTAAACAGGCTTATTAAATAGACTTATTAAATAGGCTCATTAAACACTTATTAAATAGGCTTATTAAATAGGCTTATTAAATAGACTTATTAAATAGGCTCAATAAATAGGCTTATTAAATAGGCTTATTAAATAGGCTCATTAAATACTTATTAAATATGTTTATTAAATAGGCGTATTAAATAGGCTTATTAAATAGCCTCATTAAATAGGCTTATTTTAGCAACTTAGGCTTATTAAATAGGTTTATTTCAGCAACTTATGCTTATTAAATAGCCTTAATAAACAGGTTTATTTCAGCAACTTAGGCTTATTAAATAGCATTTTTAAATAGCTTTATTTCAGCAACTTAGACTTATTAAATATACCTTTTTAAATAGGCTTAGTTCAGAAACTTAGGCTTATTAAATAGGCTTATTTCAGCAACTTAGGCTCATTAAATAGCCTTATTAAATAGGCTTATTTCAGCAAATTAGGGTTATTAAATAGGCTTATTTCAGCAACTTAAACTTATTAAATAGCCTTATTTCAGTAACTTAGGCTTATTAAATAGCCTTATTTCAAAACTTAGACTTATTAAATAGGCTTATTTCAGCAACTTAGGCTTATTAAATAGGCTTATTCAGCAACTTAGGCTTATTAAATAGGCTTATTTCAGCAACTTAGACTTATTAAATAGGCCAATTAAATAGGCTTATTAAATAGGCTTATTAAATAGGCTTATTTCAGCAACTTAGGCTTATTAAATAGGCTTATTAAATAGGCTTATTTCAGCAACTTAGGTTTATTAAATAGGCTTATTTCAGCAACTTAGTCTTATTAAATAGCCTTATTTCAGCAACTTACGCTTATTAAATAGGCTTATTTCAGCAACTTAGGCTTATTAAATAGCCTAATTAAGTAGGCTTATTTCAGCAACTTGGGCTTATTAAATAGGCTTATTTCAGCAACTTACGCTGATTAAAAATGCTTATTTCAGCAACTTAGACTTATTAAATAGCCTTATTTCAGCAACTTAGGCTTATTAAATAGGCTTATTTCAGCAACTTAGGCTTATTAAATAGCCTTATTTCAGCAACTTAGACTTATTAAATAGGCTTATTTCAGCAACTTTGGCTTATTAAATAGGCTTATTCAGCAACTTAGGCTTATTAAATAGGCTTATTTCAGCAACTTAGGCTTATTAAATAGGCCTATTAAATAGGCTTATTAAATAGGCTTATTTCAGCAACTTAGACTTATTAAATAGGCCTATTAAATAGGCTTATTAAATAGACTTATTAAATAGGCTCATTAAATAGGCTTATTTTAGCAACTTAGGCTTATTAAATAGGTTTATTTCAACAACTTAGACTTATTAAATAGCCTTATTAAATAGGCTTATTTCAGCAACTTAGTCTTATTAAAAAGCCTTATTTCAGCAACTTACGCTTATTAAATAGGCTTATTTCAGCAACTTAGGCTTATTAAATAGCCTAATTAAGTAGGCTTATTTCAGCAACTTGGGCTTATTAAATAGGTTTATTTCAACAACTTAGACTTATTAAATAGCCTTATTAAATAAGCTTATTTCAGCAACTTAGTCTTATTAAACAGCCTTATTTCAGCAACTTACGCCTATTAAATAGGCTTATTTCAGCAACTTAGGCTTATTAAATAGCCTAATTAAGTAGGCTTATTTCAGCAACTTGGGCTTATTAAATAGGCTTATTTCAGCAACTTACGCTGATTAAAAAGGCTTATTTCAGCAACTTAGACTTATTAAATAGCCTTATTTCAGCAACTTAAACTCATTAAATAGGCTTATTTCAGCAACTTATGCTTATTAAATATACTTATTTCAGCAACTTAGGCTTATTAAATAGGCTTATTTCAGCAACTTAGACTTATTAAATAGCCTTATTTCAGCAACTTAGGCTTATTAAATAGGCTTATTTCAGCAACTTGGGCTTATTAAATAGCCTTATTTCAGCAACTTATACTTATTAAATAGGCTTATTTCAGCAACTTTGGCTTATTAAATAGGCTTATTCAGCAACTTAGGCTTATTAAATAGGCTTATTTCAGCAACTTAGGCTTATTAAATAGGCCTATTAAATTGGCTTATTAAATAGGCTTATTTCAGCAACTTAGACTTATTAAATAGGCCTATTAAATAGGCTTATTAAATAGACTTATTAAATAGGCTCATTAAATAGGCTTATTTTAGCAACTTAGGCTTATTAAATAGGTTCATTTCAACAACTTAGACTTATTAAATAGCCTTATTAAATAGCCTTATTTCAGCAACTTAGACTCATTAAATAGGCTTATTTCAGCAACTTATGCTTATTAAATATACTTATTTCAGCAACTTAGGCTTATTAAATAGGCTTATTTCAGCAACTTAGACTAATTAAATAGCCTTATTTCAGCAACTTAGGCTTATTAAATAGGCTTATTTCAGCAACTTAGGCTTATTAAATAGCCTTATTTCAGCAACTTAGACTTATTAAATAGCCTTATTTCAGCAACTTAGGCTTATTAAATAGGCTTATTTCAGCAACTTAGGCTTATTAAATAGCCTTATTTCAGCAACTTAGACTTATTAAATAGGCTTATTTCAGCAACTTAGGCTTATTAAATAGGCCTATTAAATAGGCTTATTAAATAGGCTTATTTCAGCAACTTAGACTTATTAAATAGGCCTATTAAATAGGCTTATTAAATAGACTTATTAAATAGGCTCATTAAATAGGCTTATTTTAGCAACTTAGGCTTATTAAATAGGTTTATTTCAACAACTTAGACTTATTAAATAGCCTTATTAAATAGGCTTATTTCAGCAACTTAGGCTTATTAAATAAGCTTATTTCAGCAACTTAGTCTTATTAAATAGCCTTATTTCAGCAACTTACGCTTATTAAATAGGCTTATTTCAGCAACTTAGGCTTATTAAATAGCCTAATTAAGTAGGCTTATTTCAGCAACTTGGGCTTATTAAATAGGCTTATTTCAGCAACTTACGCTGATTAAAAAGGCTTATTTCAGCAACTTAGACCTATTAAATAGCCTTATTTCAGCAACTTAAACTCATTAAATAGGCTTATTTCAGCAACTTATGCTTATTAAATATACTTATTTCAGCAACTTAGGCTTATTAAATAGCCTTATTTCAGCAACTTACGCTTATTAAATAGGCTTATTTCAGCAACTTAGGCTTATTAAATAGCCTAATTAAGTAGGCTTATTTCAGCAACTTGGGCTTATTAAATAGGCTTATTTCAGCAACTTACGCTGATTAAAAATGCTTATTTCAGCAACTTAGACTTATTAAATAGCCTTATTTCAGCAACTTAGACTCATTAAATAGGCTTATTTCAGCAACTTATGCTTATTAAATATACTTATTTCAGCAACTTAGGCTTATTAAATAGGCTTATTTCAGCAACTTAGACTTATTAAATAGCCTTATTTCAGCAACTTAGGCTTATTAAATAGGCTTATTTCAGCAACTTAGGCTTATTAAATAGCCTTATTTCAGCAACTTAGACTTATTAAATAGGCTTATTTCAGCAACTTTGGCTTATTAAATAGGCTTATTCAGCAACTTAGGCTTATTAAATAGGCTTATTTCAGCAACTTAGGCTTATTAAATAGGCCTATTAAATAGGCTTATTAAATAGGCTTATTTAAGCAACTTAGACTTATTAAATAGGCCTATTAAATAGGCTTATTAAATAGACTTATTAAATAGGCTCATTAAATAGGCTTATTTTAGCAACTTAGGCTTATTAAATAGGTTTATTTCAACAACTTAGACTTATTAAATAGCCTTATTAAATAGGCTTATTTCAGCAACTTAGTCTTATTAAAAAGCCTTATTTCAGCAACTTACGCTTATTAAATAGGCTTATTTCAGCAACTTAGGCTTATTAAATAGCCTAATTAAGTAGGCTTATTTCAGCAACTTGGGCTTATTAAATAGGTTTATTTCAACAACTTAGACTTATTAAATAGCCTTATTAAATAAGCTTATTTCAGCAACTTAGTCTTATTAAACAGCCTTATTTCAGCAACTTACGCCTATTAAATAGGCTTATTTCAGCAACTTAGGCTTATTAAATAGCCTAATTAAGTAGGCTTATTTCAGCAACTTGGGCTTATTAAATAGGCTTATTTCAGCAACTTACGCTGATTAAAAAGGCTTATTTCAGCAACTTAGACTTATTAAATAGCCTTATTTCAGCAACTTAAACTCATTAAATAGGCTTATTTCAGCAACTTATGCTTATTAAATATACTTATTTCAGCAACTTAGGCTTATTAAATAGGCTTATTTCAGCAACTTAGACTTATTAAATAGCCTTATTTCAGCAACTTAGGCTTATTAAATAGGCTTATTTCAGCAACTTGGGCTTATTAAATAGCCTTATTTCAGCAACTTATACTTATTAAATAGGCTTATTTCAGCAACTTTGGCTTATTAAATAGGCTTATTCAGCAACTTAGGCTTATTAAATAGGCTTATTTCAGCAACTTAGGCTTATTAAATAGGCCTATTAAATTGGCTTATTAAATAGGCTTATTTCAGCAACTTAGTCTTATTAAATAGGCCTATTAAATAGGCTTATTAAATAGACTTATTAAATAGGCTCATTAAATAGGCTTATTTTAGCAACTTAGGCTTATTAAATAGGTTCATTTCAACAACTTAGACTTATTAAATAGCCTTATTAAATAGCCTTATTTCAGCAACTTAGACTCATTAAATAGGCTTATTTCAGCAACTTATGCTTATTAAATATACTTATTTCAGCAACTTAGGCTTATTAAATAGGCTTATTTCAGCAACTTAGACTAATTAAATAGCCTTATTTCAGCAACTTAGGCTTATTAAATAGGCTTATTTCAGCAACTTAGGCTTATTAAATAGCCTTATTTCAGCAACTTAGACTTATTAAATAGCCTTATTTCAGCAACTTAGGCTTATTAAATAGGCTTATTTCAGCAACTTAGGCTTATTAAATAGCCTTATTTCAGCAACTTAGACTTATTAAATAGGCTTATTTCAGCAACTTTGGCTTATTAAATAGGCTTATTCAGCAACTTAGGCTTATTAAATAGGCTTATTTCAGCAACTTAGGCTTATTAAATAGGCCTATTAAATAGGCTTATTAAATAGGCTTATTTCAGCAACTTAGACTTATTAAATAGGCCTATTAAATAGGCTTATTAAATAGACTTATTAAATAGGCTCATTAAATAGGCTTATTTTAGCAACTTAGGCTTATTAAATAGGTTTATTTCAACAACTTAGACTTATTAAATAGCCTTATTAAATAGGCTTATTTCAGCAACTTAGGCTTATTAAATAAGCTTATTTCAGCAACTTAGTCTTATTAAATAGCCTTATTTCAGCAACTTACGCTTATTAAATAGGCTTATTTCAGCAACTTAGGCTTATTAAATAGCCTAATTAAGTAGGCTTATTTCAGCAACTTGGGCTTATTAAATAGGCTTATTTCAGCAACTTACGCTGATTAAAAAGGCTTATTTCAGCAACTTAGACCTATTAAATAGCCTTATTTCAGCAACTTAAACTCATTAAATAGGCTTATTTCAGCAACTTATGCTTATTAAATATACTTATTTCAGCAACTTAGGCTTATTAAATAGGCTTATTTCAGCAACTTAGACTTATTAAATAGCCTTATTTCAGCCACTTAGACTTATTAAATAGGCTTATTTCAGCAACTTTGGCTTATTAAATAGGCTTATTCAGCAACTTAGGCTTATTAAATAGGCTTATTTCAGCAACTTAGGCTTATTAAATAGGCCTATTAAATTGGCTTATTAAATAGGCTTATTTCAGCAACTTAGACTTATTAAATAGGCCTATTAAATAGGCTTATTAAATAGACTTATTAAATAGGCTCATTAAATAGGCTTATTTTAGCAACTTAGGCTTATTAAATAGGTTCATTTCAACAACTTAGACTTATTAAATAGCCTTATTAAATAGCCTTATTTCAGCAACTTAGACTCAATAAATAGGCTTATTTCAGCAACTTATGCTTATTAAATATACTTATTTCAGCAACTTAGGCTTATTAAATAGGCTTATTTCAGCAACTTAGACTAATTAAATAGCCTTATTTCAGCAACTTAGGCTTATTAAATAGGCTTATTTCAGCAACTTAGGCTTATTAAATAGCCTTATTTCAGCAACTTAGACTTATTAAATAGCCTTATTTCAGCAACTTAGGCTTATTAAATAGGCTTATTTCAGCAACTTAGGCTTATTAAATAGCCTTATTTCAGCAACTTAGACTTATTAAATAGGCTTATTTCAGCAACTTTGGCTTATTAAATAGGCTTATTCAGCAACTTAGGCTTATTAAATAGGCTTATTTCAGCAACTTAGGCTTATTAAATAGGCCTATTAAATAGGCTTATTAAATAGGCTTATTTCAGCAACTTAGACTTATTAAATAGGCCTATTAAATAGGCTTATTAAATAGACTTATTAAATAGGCTCATTAAATAGGCTTATTTTAGCAACTTAGGCTTATTAAATAGGTTTATTTCAACAACTTAGACTTATTAAATAGCCTTATTAAATAGGCTTATTTCAGCAACTTAGGCTTATTAAATAAGCTTATTTCAGCAACTTAGTCTTATTAAATAGCCTTATTTCAGCAACTTACGCTTATTAAATAGGCTTATTTCAGCAACTTAGGCTTATTAAATAGCCTAATTAAGTAGGCTTATTTCAGCAACTTGGGCTTATTAAATAGGCTTATTTCAGCAACTTACGCTGATTAAAAAGGCTTATTTCAGCAACTTAGACCTATTAAATAGCCTTATTTCAGCAACTTAAACTCATTAAATAGGCTTATTTCAGCAACTTATGCTTATTAAATATACTTATTTCAGCAACTTAGGCTTATTAAATAGGCTTATTTCAGCAACTTAGACTTATTAAATAGCCTTATTTCAGCAACTTAGGCTTATTAAATAGGCTTATTTCAGCAACTTGGGCTTATTAAATAGCCTTATTTCAGCAACTTAGACTTATTAAATAGGCTTATTTCAGCAACTTTGGCTTATTAAATAGGCTTATTCAGCAACTTAGGCTTATTAAATAGGCTTATTTCAGCAACTTAGGGTTATTAAATAGGCCTATTAAATAGGCTTATTAAATAGGCTTATTTCAGCAACTTAGACTTATTAAATAGGCCTATTAAATAGGCTTATTAAATAGACTTATTAAATAGGCTCATTAAATAGGCTTATTTTAGCAACTTAGGCTTATTAAATAGGTTCATTTCAACAACTTAGACTTATTAAATAGCCTTATTAAATAGCCTTATTTCAGCAACTTAGACTCATTAAATAGGCTTATTTCAGCAACTTATGCTTATTAAATATACTTATTTCAGCAACTTAGGCTTATTAAATAGGCTTATTTCAGCAACTTAGACTTATTAAATAGCCTTATTTCAGCAACTTAGGCTTATTAAATAGGCTTATTTCAGCAACTTAGGCTTATTAAATAGCCTTATTTCAGCAACTTAGACTTATTAAATAGGCTTATTTCAGCAACTTTGGCTTATTAAATAGGCTTATTCAGCAACTTAGGCTTATTAAATAGGCTTATTTCAGCAACTTAGGCTTATTAAATAGGCCTATTAAATAGGCTTATTAAATAGGCTTATTTCAGCAACTTAGACTTATTAAATAGGCCTATTAAATAGGCTTATTAAATAGACTTATTAAATCGCCTCATTAAATAGGCTTATTTTAGCAACTTAGGCTTATTAAATAGGTTTATTTCAACAACTTAGACTTATTAAATAGCCTTATTAAATAGGATTATTTCAGCAACTTAAGCTTATTAAATAAGCTTATTTCAGCAACTTATGCTTATTAAATAGCCTTATTAAACAGGTTTATTTCAGCAACTTAGGCATATTAAATAGTATTTTTAAATAGGTTTATTTCAGCAACTTAGACTTATTAAATATACCTTTTTAAATAGGCTTAGTTCAGAAACTTAGGCTTATTAAATAGGCTTATTTCAGCAACTTAGGCTCATTAAATAGCCTTATTAAATAGGCTTATTTCAGCAACTTAGGCTTATTAAATAGGCATATTTCAGCAACTTAAACTTATTAAATAGCCTTATTTCAGCAACTTAGGCTTATTAAATAGCCTTATTTCAGAAACTTAGACTTATTAAATAGGCTTATTTCAGCAACTTAGGCTTATTAAATAGGCTTATTCAGCAACTTGGGCTTATTAAATAGGCTTATTTCAGCAACTTACGCTGATTAAAAAGGCTTATTTCAGCAACTTAGACCTATTAAATAGCCTTATTTCAGCAACTTAAACTCATTAAATAGGCTTATTTCAGCAACTTATGCTTATTAAATATACTTATTTCAGCAACTTAGGCTTATTAAATAGGCTTATTTCAGGAACTTAGACTTATTAAATAGCCTTATTTCAGCAACTTAGACTCATTAAATAGGCTTATTTCAGCAACTTATGCTTATTAAATATACTTATTTCAGCAACTTAGGCTTATTAAATAGGCTTATTTCAGCAACTTAGACTTATTAAATAGCCTTATTTCAGCAACTTAGGCTTATTAAATAGGCTTATTTCAGCAACTTAGGCTTATTAAATAGCCTTATTTCAGCAACTTAGACTTATTAAATAGGCTTATTTCAGCAACTTTGGCTTATTAAATAGGCTTATTCAGCAACTTAGGCTTATTAAATAGGCTTATTTCAGCAACTTAGGCTTATTAAATAGGCCTATTAAATAGGCTTATTAAATAGGCTTATTTCAGCAACTTAGACTTATTAAATAGGCCTATTAAATAGGCTTATTAAATAGACTTATTAAATAGCCTCATTAAATAGGCTTATTTTAGCAACTTAGGCTTATTAAATAGGTTTATTTCAACAACTTAGACTTATTAAATAGCCTTATTAAATAGGATTATTTCAGCAACTTAAGCTTATTAAATAAGCTTATTTCAGCAACTTATGCTTATTAAATAGCCTTATTAAACAGGTTTATTTCAGCAACTTAGGCATATTAAATAGTATTTTTAAATAGGTTTATTTCAGCAACTTAGACTTATTAAATATACCTTTTTAAATAGGCTTAGTTCAGAAACTTAGGCTTATTAAATAGGCTTATTTCAGCAACTTAGGCTCATTAAATAGCCTTATTAAATAGGCTTATTTCAGCAACTTAGGCTTATTAAATAGGCATATTTCAGCAACTTAAACTTATTAAATAGCCTTATTTCAGCAACTTAGGCTTATTAAATAGCCTTATTTCAGAAACTTAGACTTATTAAATAGGCTTATTTCAGCAACTTAGGCTTATTAAATAGGCTTATTCAGCAACTTGGGCTTATTAAATAGGCTTATTTCAGCAACTTACGCTGATTAAAAAGGCTTATTTCAGCAACTTAGACCTATTAAATAGCCTTATTTCAGCAACTTAAACTCATTAAATAGGCTTATTTCAGCAACTTATGCTTATTAAATATACTTATTTCAGCAACTTAGGCTTATTAAATAGGCTTATTTCAGCAACTTAGACTTATTAAATAGCCTTATTTCAGCAACTTAGGCTTATTAAATAGGCTTATTTCAGCAACTTGGGCTTATTAAATAGCCTTATTTCAGCAACTTAGACTTATTAAATAGGCTTATTTCAGCAACTTTGGCTTATTAAATAGGCTTATTCAGCAACTTAGGCTTATTAAATAGGCTTATTTCAGCAACTTAGGGTTATTAAATAGGCCTATTAAATAGGCTTATTAAATAGGCTTATTTCAGCAACTTAGACTTATTAAATAGGCCTATTAAATAGGCTTATTAAATAGACTTATTAAATAGGCTCATTAAATAGGCTTATTTTAGCAACTTAGGCTTATTAAATAGGTTCATTTCAACAACTTAGACTTATTAAATAGCCTTATTAAATAGCCTTATTTCAGCAACTTAGACTCATTAAATAGGCTTATTTCAGCAACTTATGCTTATTAAATATACTTATTTCAGCAACTTAGGCTTATTAAATAGGCTTATTTCAGCAACTTAGACTTATTAAATAGCCTTATTTCAGCAACTTAGGCTTATTAAATAGGCTTATTTCAGCAACTTAGGCTTATTAAATAGCCTTATTTCAGCAACTTAGACTTATTAAATAGGCTTATTTCAGCAACTTTGGCTTATTAAATAGGCTTATTCAGCAACTTAGGCTTATTAAATAGGCTTATTTCAGCAACTTAGGCTTATTAAATAGGCCTATTAAATAGGCTTATTAAATAGGCTTATTTCAGCAACTTAGACTTATTAAATAGGCCTATTAAATAGGCTTATTAAATAGACTTATTAAATAGCCTCATTAAATAGGCTTATTTTAGCAACTTAGGCTTATTAAATAGGTTTATTTCAACAACTTAGACTTATTAAATAGCCTTATTAAATAGGATTATTTCTGCAACTTAAGCTTATTAAATAAGCTTATTTCAGCAACTTATGCTTATTAAATAGCCTTATTAAACAGGTTTATTTCAGCAACTTAGGCATATTAAATAGTATTTTTAAATAGGTTTATTTCAGCAACTTAGACTTATTAAATATACCTTTTTAAATAGGCTTAGTTCAGAAACTTAGGCTTATTAAATAGGCTTATTTCAGCAACTTAGGCTCATTAAATAGCCTTATTAAATAGGCTTATTTCAGCAACTTAGGCTTATTAAATAGGCATATTTCAGCAACTTAAACTTATTAAATAGCCTTATTTCAGCAACTTAGGCTTATTAAATAGCCTTATTTCAGAAACTTAGACTTATTAAATAGGCTTATTTCAGCAACTTAGGCTTATTAAATAGGCTTATTCAGCAACTTAGGCTTATTAAATAGGCTTATTTCAGCAACTTAGACTTATTAAATAGGCCTATTAAATAGGCTTATTAAATAGGCTTATTTCAGCAACTTAAACTTATTAAATAGCCTTATTTCAGCAACTTAGGCTTATTAAATAGCCTTATTTCAGAAACTTAGACTTATTAAATAGGCTTATTTCAGCAACTTAGGCTTATTAAATAGGCTTATTCAGCAACTTAGGCTTATTAAATAGGCTTATTTCAGCAACTTAGGCTTATTAAATAGTGCTATTAAATAGGCTTATTAAATAGGCTTATTTCAGCAACTTAGACTTATTAAATAGGCCTATTAAATAGGCTTATTAAATAGACTTATTAAATAGGCTCATTAAATAGGCTTATTTTAGCAACTTAGGCTTATTAAATAGGTTTATTTCAACAACTTAGACTTATTAAATAGCCTTATTAAATAGGCTTATTTCAGCAACTTAGTCTTATTAAAAAGCCTTATTTCAGCAACTTACGCTTATTAAATAGGCTTATTTCAGCAACTTAGGCTTATTAAATAGCCTAATTAAGTAGGCTTATTTCAGCAACTTGGGCTTATTAAATAGGTTTATTTCAACAACTTAGACTTATTAAATAGCCTTATTAAATAAGCTTATTTCAGCAACTTAGTCTTATTAAACAGCCTTATTTCAGCAACTTACGCCTATTAAATAGGCTTATTTCAGCAACTTAGGCTTATTAAATAGCCTAATTAAGTAGGCTTATTTCAGCAACTTGGGCTTATTAAATAGGCTTATTTCAGCAACTTACGCTGATTAAAAAGGCTTATTTCAGCAACTTAGACTTATTAAATAGCCTTATTTCAGCAACTTAAACTCATTAAATAGGCTTATTTCAGCAACTTATGCTTATTAAATATACTTATTTCAGCAACTTAGGCTTATTAAATAGGCTTATTTCAGCAACTTAGACTTATTAAATAGCCTTATTTCAGCAACTTAGGCTTATTAAATAGGCTTATTTCAGCAACTTGGGCTTATTAAATAGCCTTATTTCAGCAACTTAGACTTATTAAATAGGCTTATTTCAGCAACTTTGGCTTATTAAATAGGCTTATTCAGCAACTTAGGCTTATTAAATAGGCTTATTTCAGCAACTTAGGCTTATTAAATAGGCCTATTAAATTGGCTTATTAAATAGGCTTATTTCAGCAACTTAGACTTATTAAATAGGCCTATTAAATAGGCTTATTAAATAGACTTATTAAATAGGCTCATTAAATAGGCTTATTTTAGCAACTTAGGCTTATTAAATAGGTTCATTTCAACAACTTAGACTTATTAAATAGCCTTATTAAATAGCCTTATTTCAGCAACTTAGACTCATTAAATAGGCTTATTTCAGCAACTTATGCTTATTAAATATACTTATTTCAGCAACTTAGGCTTATTAAATAGGCTTATTTCAGCAACTTAGACTAATTAAATAGCCTTATTTCAGCAACTTAGGCTTATTAAATAGGCTTATTTCAGCAACTTAGGCTTATTAAATAGCCTTATTTCAGCAACTTAGACTTATTAAATAGGCTTATTTCAGCAACTTTGGCTTATTAAATAGGCTTATTCAGCAACTTAGGCTTATTAAATAGGCTTATTTCAGCAACTTAGACTTATTAAATAGGCTTATTTCAGCAACTTTGGCTTATTAAATAGGCTTATTCAGCAACTTAGGCTTATTAAATAGGCTTATTTCAGCAACTTAGGGTTATTAAATAGGCCTATTAAATAGGCTTATTAAATAGGCTTATTTCAGCAACTTAGACTTATTAAATAGGCCTATTAAATAGGCTTATTAAATAGACTTATTAAATAGGCTCATTAAATAGGCTTATTTTAGCAACTTAGGCTTATTAAATAGGTTCATTTCAACAACTTAGACTTATTAAATAGCCTTATTAAATAGCCTTATTTCAGCAACTTAGACTCATTAAATAGGCTTATTTCAGCAACTTATGCTTATTAAATATACTTATTTCAGCAACTTAGGCTTATTAAATAGGCTTATTTCAGCAACTTAGACTTATTAAATAGCCTTATTTCAGCAACTTAGGCTTATTAAATAGGCTTATTTCAGCAACTTAGGCTTATTAAATAGGCATATTTCAGCAACTTAAACTTATTAAATAGCCTTATTTCAGCAACTTAGGCTTATTAAATAGCCTTATTTCAGAAACTTAGACTTATTAAATAGGCTTATTTCAGCAACTTAGGCTTATTAAATAGGCTTATTCAGCAACTTAGGCTTATTAAATAGGCTTATTTCAGCAACTTAGACTTATTAAATAGGCCTATTAAATAGGCTTATTAAATAGGCTTATTTCAGCAACTTAAACTTATTAAATAGCCTTATTTCAGCAACTTAGGCTTATTAAATAGCCTTATTTCAGAAACTTAGACTTATTAAATAGGCTTATTTCAGCAACTTAGGCTTATTAAATAGGCTTATTCAGCAACTTAGGCTTATTAAATAGGCTTATTTCAGCAACTTAGGCTTATTAAATAGGCCTATTAAATAGGCTTATTAAATAGGCTTATTTCAGCAACTTAGACTTATTAAATAGGCCTATTAAATAGGCTTATTAAATAGACTTATTAAATAGGCTCATTAAATAGGCTTATTTTAGCAACTTAGGCTTATTAAATAGGTTTATTTCAACAACTTAGACTTATTAAATAGCCTTATTAAATAGGCTTATTTCAGCAACTTAGTCTTATTAAAAAGCCTTATTTCAGCAACTTACGCTTATTAAATAGGCTTATTTCAGCAACTTAGGCTTATTAAATAGCCTAATTAAGTAGGCTTATTTCAGCAACTTGGGCTTATTAAATAGGTTTATTTCAACAACTTAGACTTATTAAATAGCCTTATTAAATAAGCTTATTTCAGCAACTTAGTCTTATTAAACAGCCTTATTTCAGCAACTTACGCCTATTAAATAGGCTTATTTCAGCAACTTAGGCTTATTAAATAGCCTAATTAAGTAGGCTTATTTCAGCAACTTGGGCTTATTAAATAGGCTTATTTCAGCAACTTACGCTGATTAAAAAGGCTTATTTCAGCAACTTAGACTTATTAAATAGCCTTATTTCAGCAACTTAAACTCATTAAATAGGCTTATTTCAGCAACTTATGCTTATTAAATATACTTATTTCAGCAACTTAGGCTTATTAAATAGGCTTATTTCAGCAACTTAGACTTATTAAATAGCCTTATTTCAGCAACTTAGGCTTATTAAATAGGCTTATTTCAGCAACTTGGGCTTATTAAATAGCCTTATTTCAGCAACTTAGACTTATTAAATAGGCTTATTTCAGCAACTTTGGCTTATTAAATAGGCTTATTCAGCAACTTAGGCTTATTAAATAGGCTTATTTCAGCAACTTAGGCTTATTAAATAGGCCTATTAAATTGGCTTATTAAATAGGCTTATTTCAGCAACTTAGACTTATTAAATAGGCCTATTAAATAGGCTTATTAAATAGACTTATTAAATAGGCTCATTAAATAGGCTTATTTTAGCAACTTAGGCTTATTAAATAGGTTCATTTCAACAACTTAGACTTATTAAATAGCCTTATTAAATAGCCTTATTTCAGCAACTTAGACTCATTAAATAGGCTTATTTCAGCAACTTATGCTTATTAAATATACTTATTTCAGCAACTTAGGCTTATTAAATAGGCTTATTTCAGCAACTTAGACTAATTAAATAGCCTTATTTCAGCAACTTAGGCTTATTAAATAGGCTTATTTCAGCAACTTAGGCTTATTAAATAGCCTTATTTCAGCAACTTAGACTTATTAAATAGGCTTATTTCAGCAACTTTGGCTTATTAAATAGGCTTATTCAGCAACTTAGGCTTATTAAATAGGCTTATTTCAGCAACTTAGACTTATTAAATAGGCTTATTTCAGCAACTTTGGCTTATTAAATAGGCTTATTCAGCAACTTAGGCTTATTAAATAGGCTTATTTCAGCAACTTAGGGTTATTAAATAGGCCTATTAAAT
Source organism: Petromyzon marinus (assembly GCF_048934315.1). Lineage (NCBI taxonomy): Eukaryota > Metazoa > Chordata > Hyperoartia > Petromyzontiformes > Petromyzontidae > Petromyzon > Petromyzon marinus. Next base: position 2,680,544 of record NW_027422684.1, on the reverse strand, counting down.
AGGCTTATTAAATAGGCTTATTTCAGCAACTTAGACTTATTAAATAGGCCTATTAAATAGGCTTATTAAATAGACTTATTAAATAGGCTCATTAAATAGGCTTATTTTAGCAACTTAGGCTTATTAAATAGGTTCATTTCAACAACTTAGACTTATTAAATAGCCTTATTAAATAGCCTTATTTCAGCAACTTAGACTCATTAAATAGGCTTATTTCAGCAACTTATGCTTATTAAATATACTTATTTCAGCAACTTAGGCTTATTAAATAGGCTTATTTCAGCAACTTAGACTTATTAAATAGCCTTATTTCAGCAACTTAGGCTTATTAAATAGGCTTATTTCAGCAACTTAGGCTTATTAAATAGGCATATTTCAGCAACTTAAACTTATTAAATAGCCTTATTTCAGCAACTTAGGCTTATTAAATAGCCTTATTTCAGAAACTTAGACTTATTAAATAGGCTTATTTCAGCAACTTAGGCTTATTAAATAGGCTTATTCAGCAACTTAGGCTTATTAAATAGGCTTATTTCAGCAACTTAGACTTATTAAATAGGCCTATTAAATAGGCTTATTAAATAGGCTTATTTCAGCAACTTAAACTTATTAAATAGCCTTATTTCAGCAACTTAGGCTTATTAAATAGCCTTATTTCAGAAACTTAGACTTATTAAATAGGCTTATTTCAGCAACTTAGGCTTATTAAATAGGCTTATTCAGCAACTTAGGCTTATTAAATAGGCTTATTTCAGCAACTTAGGCTTATTAAATAGGCCTATTAAATAGGCTTATTAAATAGGCTTATTTCAGCAACTTAGACTTATTAAATAGGCCTATTAAATAGGCTTATTAAATAGACTTATTAAATAGGCTCATTAAATAGGCTTATTTTAGCAACTTAGGCTTATTAAATAGGTTTATTTCAACAACTTAGACTTATTAAATAGCCTTATTAAATAGGCTTATTTCAGCAACTTAGTCTTATTAAAAAGCCTTATTTCAGCAACTTACGCTTATTAAATAGGCTTATTTCAGCAACTTAGGCTTATTAAATAGCCTAATTAAGTAGGCTTATTTCAGCAACTTGGGCTTATTAAATAGGTTTATTTCAACAACTTAGACTTATTAAATAGCCTTATTAAATAAGCTTATTTCAGCAACTTAGTCTTATTAAACAGCCTTATTTCAGCAACTTACGCCTATTAAATAGGCTTATTTCAGCAACTTAGGCTTATTAAATAGCCTAATTAAGTAGGCTTATTTCAGCAACTTGGGCTTATTAAATAGGCTTATTTCAGCAACTTACGCTGATTAAAAAGGCTTATTTCAGCAACTTAGACTTATTAAATAGCCTTATTTCAGCAACTTAAACTCATTAAATAGGCTTATTTCAGCAACTTATGCTTATTAAATATACTTATTTCAGCAACTTAGGCTTATTAAATAGGCTTATTTCAGCAACTTAGACTTATTAAATAGCCTTATTTCAGCAACTTAGGCTTATTAAATAGGCTTATTTCAGCAACTTGGGCTTATTAAATAGCCTTATTTCAGCAACTTAGACTTATTAAATAGGCTTATTTCAGCAACTTTGGCTTATTAAATAGGCTTATTCAGCAACTTAGGCTTATTAAATAGGCTTATTTCAGCAACTTAGGCTTATTAAATAGGCCTATTAAATTGGCTTATTAAATAGGCTTATTTCAGCAACTTAGACTTATTAAATAGGCCTATTAAATAGGCTTATTAAATAGACTTATTAAATAGGCTCATTAAATAGGCTTATTTTAGCAACTTAGGCTTATTAAATAGGTTCATTTCAACAACTTAGACTTATTAAATAGCCTTATTAAATAGCCTTATTTCAGCAACTTAGACTCATTAAATAGGCTTATTTCAGCAACTTATGCTTATTAAATATACTTATTTCAGCAACTTAGGCTTATTAAATAGGCTTATTTCAGCAACTTAGACTAATTAAATAGCCTTATTTCAGCAACTTAGGCTTATTAAATAGGCTTATTTCAGCAACTTAGGCTTATTAAATAGCCTTATTTCAGCAACTTAGACTTATTAAATAGGCTTATTTCAGCAACTTTGGCTTATTAAATAGGCTTATTCAGCAACTTAGGCTTATTAAATAGGCTTATTTCAGCAACTTAGACTTATTAAATAGGCTTATTTCAGCAACTTTGGCTTATTAAATAGGCTTATTCAGCAACTTAGGCTTATTAAATAGGCTTATTTCAGCAACTTAGGGTTATTAAATAGGCCTATTAAATAGGCTTATTAAATAGGCTTATTTCAGCAACTTAGACTTATTAAATAGGCCTATTAAATAGGCTTATTAAATAGACTTATTAAATAGGCTCATTAAATAGGCTTATTTTAGCAACTTAGGCTTATTAAATAGGTTCATTTCAACAACTTAGACTTATTAAATAGCCTTATTAAATAGCCTTATTTCAGCAACTTAGACTCATTAAATAGGCTTATTTCAGCAACTTATGCTTATTAAATATACTTATTTCAGCAACTTAGGCTTATTAAATAGGCTTATTTCAGCAACTTAGACTTATTAAATAGCCTTATTTCAGCAACTTAGGCTTATTAAATAGGCTTATTTCAGCAACTTAGGCTTATTAAATAGGCATATTTCAGCAACTTAAACTTATTAAATAGCCTTATTTCAGCAACTTAGGCTTATTAAATAGCCTTATTTCAGAAACTTAGACTTATTAAATAGGCTTATTTCAGCAACTTAGGCTTATTAAATAGGCTTATTCAGCAACTTAGGCTTATTAAATAGGCTTATTTCAGCAACTTAGACTTATTAAATAGGCCTATTAAATAGGCTTATTAAATAGGCTTATTTCAGCAACTTAAACTTATTAAATAGCCTTATTTCAGCAACTTAGGCTTATTAAATAGCCTTATTTCAGAAACTTAGACTTATTAAATAGGCTTATTTCAGCAACTTAGGCTTATTAAATAGGCTTATTCAGCAACTTAGGCTTATTAAATAGGCTTATTTCAGCAACTTAGGCTTATTAAATAGGCCTATTAAATAGGCTTATTAAATAGGCTTATTTCAGCAACTTAGACTTATTAAATAGGCCTATTAAATAGGCTTATTAAATAGACTTATTAAATAGGCTCATTAAATAGGCTTATTTTAGCAACTTAGGCTTATTAAATAGGTTTATTTCAACAACTTAGACTTATTAAATAGCCTTATTAAATAGGCTTATTTCAGCAACTTAGTCTTATTAAAAAGCCTTATTTCAGCAACTTACGCTTATTAAATAGGCTTATTTCAGCAACTTAGGCTTATTAAATAGCCTAATTAAGTAGGCTTATTTCAGCAACTTGGGCTTATTAAATAGGTTTATTTCAACAACTTAGACTTATTAAATAGCCTTATTAAATAAGCTTATTTCAGCAACTTAGTCTTATTAAACAGCCTTATTTCAGCAACTTACGCCTATTAAATAGGCTTATTTCAGCAACTTAGGCTTATTAAATAGCCTAATTAAGTAGGCTTATTTCAGCAACTTGGGCTTATTAAATAGGCTTATTTCAGCAACTTACGCTGATTAAAAAGGCTTATTTCAGCAACTTAGACTTATTAAATAGCCTTATTTCAGCAACTTAAACTCATTAAATAGGCTTATTTCAGCAACTTATGCTTATTAAATATACTTATTTCAGCAACTTAGGCTTATTAAATAGGCTTATTTCAGCAACTTAGACTTATTAAATAGCCTTATTTCAGCAACTTAGGCTTATTAAATAGGCTTATTTCAGCAACTTGGGCTTATTAAATAGCCTTATTTCAGCAACTTAGACTTATTAAATAGGCTTATTTCAGCAACTTTGGCTTATTAAATAGGCTTATTCAGCAACTTAGGCTTATTAAATAGGCTTATTTCAGCAACTTAGGCTTATTAAATAGGCCTATTAAATTGGCTTATTAAATAGGCTTATTTCAGCAACTTAGACTTATTAAATAGGCCTATTAAATAGGCTTATTAAATAGACTTATTAAATAGGCTCATTAAATAGGCTTATTTTAGCAACTTAGGCTTATTAAATAGGTTCATTTCAACAACTTAGACTTATTAAATAGCCTTATTAAATAGCCTTATTTCAGCAACTTAGACTCATTAAATAGGCTTATTTCAGCAACTTATGCTTATTAAATATACTTATTTCAGCAACTTAGGCTTATTAAATAGGCTTATTTCAGCAACTTAGACTAATTAAATAGCCTTATTTCAGCAACTTAGGCTTATTAAATAGGCTTATTTCAGCAACTTAGGCTTATTAAATAGCCTTATTTCAGCAACTTAGACTTATTAAATAGGCTTATTTCAGCAACTTTGGCTTATTAAATAGGCTTATTCAGCAACTTAGGCTTATTAAATAGGCTTATTTCAGCAACTTAGACTTATTAAATAGGCTTATTTCAGCAACTTTGGCTTATTAAATAGGCTTATTCAGCAACTTAGGCTTATTAAATAGGCTTATTTCAGCAACTTAGGGTTATTAAATAGGCCTATTAAATAGGCTTATTAAATAGGCTTATTTCAGCAACTTAGACTTATTAAATAGGCCTATTAAATAGGCTTATTAAATAGACTTATTAAATAGGCTCATTAAATAGGCTTATTTTAGCAACTTAGGCTTATTAAATAGGTTCATTTCAACAACTTAGACTTATTAAATAGCCTTATTAAATAGCCTTATTTCAGCAACTTAGACTCATTAAATAGGCTTATTTCAGCAACTTATGCTTATTAAATATACTTATTTCAGCAACTTAGGCTTATTAAATAGGCTTATTTCAGCAACTTAGACTTATTAAATAGCCTTATTTCAGCAACTTAGGCTTATTAAATAGGCTTATTTCAGCAACTTAGGCTTATTAAATAGCCTTATTTCAGCAACTTAGACTTATTAAATAGGCTTATTTCAGCAACTTTGGCTTATTAAATAGGCTTATTCAGCAACTTAGGCTTATTAAATAGGCTTATTTCAGCAACTTAGGCTTATTAAATAGGCCTATTAAATAGGCTTATTAAATAGGCTTATTTCAGCAACTTAGACTTATTAAATAGGCCTATTAAATAGGCTTATTAAATAGACTTATTAAATAGCCTCATTAAATAGGCTTATTTTAGCAACTTAGGCTTATTAAATAGGTTTATTTCAACAACTTAGACTTATTAAATAGCCTTATTAAATAGGATTATTTCAGCAACTTAAGCTTATTAAATAAGCTTATTTCAGCAACTTATGCTTATTAAATAGCCTTATTAAACAGGTTTATTTCAGCAACTTAGGCATATTAAATAGCATTTTTAAATAGGTTTATTTCAGCAACTTAGACTTATTAAATATACCTTTTTAAATAGGCTTAGTTCAGAAACTTAGGCTTATTAAATAGGCTTATTTCAGCAACTTAGGCTCATTAAATAGCCTTATTAAATAGGCTTATTTCAGCAACTTAGACTTATTAAATAGGCCTATTAAATAGGCTTATTAAATAGACTTATTAAATAGGCTCATTAAATTGGCTTATTTTAGCAACTTAGGCTTATTAAATAGGTTCATTTCAACAACTTAGACTTATTAAATAGCCTTATTAAATAGCCTTATTTCAGCAACTTAGACTCATTAAATAGGCTTATTTCAGCAACTTATGCTTATTAAATATACTTATTTCAGCAACTTAGGCTTATTAAATAGGCTTATTTCAGCAACTTAGACTAATTAAATAGCCTTATTTCAGCAACTTAGGCTTATTAAATAGGCTTATTTCAGCCACTTAGGCTTATTAAATAGCCTTATTTCAGCAACTTAGACTTATTAAATAGCCTTATTTCAGCAACTTAGGCTTATTAAATAGGCTTATTTCAGCAACTTAGGCTTATTAAATAGCCTTATTTCAGCAACTTAGACTTATTAAATAGGCTTATTTCAGCAACTTTGGCTTATTAAATAGGCTTATTCAGCATCTTAGGCTTATTAAATAGGCTTATTTCAGCAACTTAGGCTTATTAAATAGGCCTATTAAATAGGCTTATTAAATAGGCTTATTTCAGCAACTTAGACTTATTAAATAGGCCTATTAAATAGGCTTATTAAATAGACTTATTAAATAGGCTCATTAAATAGGCTTATTTTAGCAACTTAGGCTTATTAAATAGGTTTATTTCAACAACTTAGACTTATTAAATAGCCTTATTAAATAGACTTATTTCAGCAACTTAGGCTTATTAAATAAGCTTATTTCAGCAACTTAGTCTTATTAAATAGCCTTATTTCAGCAACTTACGCTTATTAAATAGGCTTATTTCAGCAACTTAGGCTTATTAAATAGCCTAATTAAGTAGGCTTATTTCAGCAACTTGGGCTTATTAAATAGGCTTATTTCAGCAACTTACGCTGATTAAAAAGGCTTATTTCAGCAACTTAGACCTATTAAATAGCCTTATTTCAGCAACTTAAACTCATTAAATAGGCTTATTTCAGCAACTTATGCTTATTAAATATACTTATTTCAGCAACTTAGGCTTATTAAATAGGCTTATTTCAGCAACTTAGACTTATTAAATAGCCTTATTTCAGCAACTTAGGCTTATTAAATAGGCTTATTTCAGCAACTTGGGCTTATTAAATAGCCTTATTTCAGCAACTTAGACTTATTAAATAGGCTTATTTCAGCAACTTTGGCTTATTAAATAGGCTTATTCAGCAACTTAGGCTTATTAAATAGGCTTATTTCAGCAACTTAGGCTTATTAAATAGGCCTATTAAATTGGCTTATTAAATAGGCTTATTTCAGCAACTTAGACTTATTAAATAGGCCTATTAAATAGGCTTATTAAATAGACTTATTAAATAGGCTCATTAAATAGGCTTATTTTAGCAACTTAGGCTTATTAAATAGGTTCATTTCAACAACTTAGACTTATTAAATAGCCTTATTAAATAGCCTTATTTCAGCAACTTAGACTCAATAAATAGGCTTATTTCAGCAACTTATGCTTATTAAATATACTTATTTCAGCAACTTAGGCTTATTAAATAGGCTTATTTCAGCAACTTAGGCTTATTAAATAGGCTTATTTCAGCAACTTTGGCTTATTAAATAGGCTTATTGAGCAACTTAGGCTTATTAAATAGGCTTATTTCAGCAACTTAGGCTTATTAAATAGGCTTATTTCAGCAACTTAGGCTTATTAAATAGCCTTATTTCAGCAACTTAGACTTATTAAATAGCCTTATTTCAGCAACTTAGGCTTATTAAATAGGCTTATTTCAGCAACTTAGGCTTATTAAATAGCCTTATTTCAGCAACTTAGACTTATTAAATAGGCTTAATTCAGCAACTTTGGCTTATTAAATAGGCTTATTCAGCAACTTAGGCTTATTAAATAGGCTTATTTCAGCAACTTAGGCTTATTAAATAGGCCTATTAAATAGGCTTATTAAATAGGCTTATTTCAGCAACTTAGACTTATTAAATAGGCCTATTAAATAGGCTTATTAAATAGACTTATTAAATAGGCTCATTAAATAGGCTTATTTTAGCAACTTAGGCTTATTAAATAGGTTTATTTCAACAACTTAGACTTATTAAATAGCCTTATTAAATAGGCTTATTTCAGCAACTTAGGCTTATTAAATAAGCTTATTTCAGCAACTTAGTCTTATTAAATAGCCTTATTTCAGCAACTTACGCTTATTAAATAGGCTTATTTCAGCAACTTAGGCTTATTAAATAGCCTAATTAAGTAGGCTTATTTCAGCAACTTGGGCTTATTAAATAGGCTTATTTCAGCAACTTACGCTGATTAAAAAGGCTTATTTCAGCAACTTAGACCTATTAAATAGCCTTATTTCAGCAACTTAAACTCATTAAATAGGCTTATTTCAGCAACTTATGCTTATTAAATATACTTATTTCAGCAACTTAGGCTTATTAAATAGGCTTATTTCAGCAACTTAGACTTATTAAATAGCCTTGTTTCAGCAACTTAGGCTTATTAAATAGGCTTATTTCAGCAACTTGGGCTTATTAAATAGCCTTATTTCAGCAACTTAGACTTATTAAATAGGCTTATTTCAGCAACTTTGGCTTATTAAATAGGCTTATTCAGCAACTTAGGCTTATTAAATAGGCTTATTTCAGCAACTTAGGGTTATTAAATAGGCCTATTAAATAGGCTTATTAAATAGGCTTATTTCAGCAACTTAGACTTATTAAATAGGCCTATTAAATAGGCTTATTAAATAGACTTATTAAATAGGCTCATTAAATAGGCTTATTTTAGCAACTTAGGCTTATTAAATAGGTTCATTTCAACAACTTAGACTTATTAAATAGCCTTATTAAATAGCCTTATTTCAGCAACTTAGACTCATTAAATAGGCTTATTTCAGCAACTTATGCTTATTAAATATACTTATTTCAGCAACTTAGGCTTATTAAATAGGCTTATTTCAGCAACTTAGACTTATTAAATAGCCTTATTTCAGCAACTTAGGCTTATTAAATAGGCTTATTTCAGCAACTTAGGCTTATTAAATAGCCTTATTTCAGCAACTTAGACTTATTAAATAGGCTTATTTCAGCAACTTTGGCTTATTAAATAGGCTTATTCAGCAACTTAGGCTTATTAAATAGGCTTATTTCAGCAACTTAGGCTTATTAAATAGGCCTATTAAATAGGCTTATTAAATAGGCTTATTTCAGCAACTTAGACTTATTAAATAGGCCTATTAAATAGGCTTATTAAATAGACTTATTAAATAGCCTCATTAAATAGGCTTATTTTAGCAACTTAGGCTTATTAAATAGGTTTATTTCAACAACTTAGACTTATTAAATAGCCTTATTAAATAGGATTATTTCAGCAACTTAAGCTTATTAAATAAGCTTATTTCAGCAACTTATGCTTATTAAATAGCCTTATTAAACAGGTTTATTTCAGCAACTTAGGCATATTAAATAGCATTTTTAAATAGGTTTATTTCAGCAACTTAGACTTATTAAATATACCTTTTTAAATAGGCTTAGTTCAGAAACTTAGGCTTATTAAATAGGCTTATTTCAGCAACTTAGGCTCATTAAATAGCCTTATTAAATAGGCTTATTTCAGCAACTTAGGCTTATTAAATAGGCTTATTTCAGCAACTTAAACTTATTAAATAGCCTTATTTCAGCAACTTAGGCTTATTAAATAGCCTTATTTCAGAAACTTAGACTTATTAAATAGGCTTATTTCAGCAACTTAGGCTTATTAAATAGGCTTATTCAGCAACTTAGGCTTATTAAATAGGCTTATTTCAGCAACTTAGACTTATTAAATAGGCCTATTAAATAGGCTTATTAAATAGGCTTATTTCAGCAACTTAAACTTATTAAATAGCCTTATTTCAGCAACTTAGGCTTATTAAATAGCCTTATTTAAGAAACTTAGACTTAGTAAATAGGCTTATTTCAGCAACTTAGGCTTATTAAATAGGCTTATTCAGCAACTTAGGCTTATTAAATAGGCTTATTTCAGCAACTTAGACTTATTAAATAGGACTATTAAATAGGCTTATTAAATAGGCTTATTAAATAGGCTTATTTCAGCAACTTAGCCTTATTAAATAGGCTTATTAAATAGGCTTATTTCAGCAACTTAGGTTTATTAAATAGGCTTATTTCAGCAACTTAGTCTTATTAAATAGCCTTATTTCAGCAACTTACACTTATTAAACAGGCTTATTTCAGCAACTTAGGCTTATTAAATAGCCTAATTAAGTAGGCTTATTTCAGCAACTTGGGCTTATTAAATAGGCTTATTTCAGCAACTTACGCTGATTAAAAAGGCTTATTTCAGCAACTTAGACTTATTAAATAGCCTTATTTCAGCAACTTATGCTTATTAAATATACTTATTTCAGCAACTTAGGCTTATTAAATAGGCTTATTTCAGCAACTTATGCTTATTAAATATACTTATTTCAGCAACTTAGGCTTATTAAATAGGCTTATTTCAGCAACTTAGACTTATTAAATAGCCTTATTTCAGCAACTTAGGCTTATTAAATAGGCTTATTTCAGCAACTTGGGCTTATTAAATAGCCTTATTTCAGCAACTTAGACTTATTAAATAGGCTTATTTCAGCAACTTTGGCTTATTAAATAGGCTTATTCAGCAACTTAGGCTTATTAAATAGGCTTATTTCAGCAACTTAGGCTTAATAAATAGGCCTATTAAATTGGCTTATTAAATAGGCTTATTTCAGCAACTTAGACTTTTTAAATAGGCCTATTAAATAGGCTTATTAAATAGACTTATTAAATAGGCTCATTAAATAGGCTTATTTTAGCAACTTAGGCTTATTAAATAGGTTCATTTCAACAACTTAGACTTATTAAATGGCCTTATTAAATAGCCTTATTTCAGCAACTTAGACTCATTAAATAGGCTTATTTCAGCAACTTATGCTTATTAAATATACTTATTTCAGCAACTTAGGCTTATTAAATAGGCTTATTTCAGCAACTTAGACTAATTAAATAGCCTTATTTCAGCAACTTAGGCTTATTAAATAGGCTTATTTCAGCAACTTAGGCTTATTAAATAGCCTTATTTCAGCAACTTAGACTTATTAAATAGCCTTATTTCAGCAACTTAGGCTTATTAAATAGGCTTATTTCAGCAACTTAGGCTTATTAAATAGCCTTATTTCAGCAACTTAGACTTATTAAATAGGCTTATTTCAGCAACTTTGGCTTATTAAATAGGCTTATTCAGCAACTTAGGCTTATTAAATAGGCTTATTTCAGCAACTTAGGCTTATTAAATAGGCCTATTAAATAGGCTTATTAAATAGGCTTATTTCAGCAACTTAGACTTATTAAATAGGCCTATTAAATAGGCTTATTAAATAGACTTATTAAATAGGCTCATTAAATAGGCTTATTTTAGCAACTTAGGCTTATTAAATAGGTTTATTTCAACAACTTAGACTTATTAAATAGCCTTATTAAATAGGCTTATTTCAGCAACTTAGGCTTATTAAATAAGCTTATTTCAGCAACTTAGTCTTATTAAATAGCCTTATTTCAGCAACTTACGCTTATTAAATAGGCTTATTTCAGCAACTTAGGCTTATTAAATAGCCTAAATAAGTAGGCTTATTTCAGCAACTTGGGCTTATTAAATAGGCTTATTTCAGCAACTTACGCTGATTAAAAAGGCTTATTTCAGCAACTTAGACCTATTAAATAGCCTTATTTCAGCAACTTAAACTCATTAAATAGGCTTATTTCAGCAACTTATGCTTATTAAATATACTTATTTCAGCAACTTAGGCTTATTAAATAGGCTTATTTCAGCAACTTAGACTTATTAAATAGCCTTATTTCAGCAACTTAGGCTTATTAAATAGGCTTATTTCAGCAACTTGGGCTTATTAAATAGCCTTATTTCAGCAACTTAGACTTATTAAATAGGCTTATTTCAGCAACTTAGGCTTATTAAATAGGCCTATTAAATAGGCTTATTAAATAGGCTTATTTCAGCAACTTAGACTTATTAAATAGGCCTATTAAATAGGCTTATTAAATAGACTTATTAAAGAGGCTCATTAAATAGGCTTATTTTAGCAACTTAGGCTTATTAAATAGGTTCATTTCAACAACTTAGACTTATTAAATAGCCTTATTAAATAGCCTTATTTCAGCAACTTAGACTCATTAAATAGGCTTATTTCAGCAACTTATGCTTATTAAATATACTTATTTCAGCAACTTAGGCTTATTAAATAGGCTTATTTCAGCAACTTAGACTTATTAAATAGCCTTATTTCAGCAACTTAGGCTTATTAAATAGGCTTATTTCAGCAACTTAGGCTTATTAAATAGCCTTATTTCAGCAACTTAGACTTATTAAATAGGCTTATTTCAGCAACTTTGGCTTATTAAATAGGCTTATTCAGCAAATTAGGCTTATTAAATAGGCTTATTTCAGCAACTTAGGCTTATTAAATAGGCCTATTAAATAGGCTTATTAAATAGGCTTTTTTCAGCAACTTAGACTTATTAAATAGGCCTATTAAATAGGCTTATTAAATAGACTTATTAAATAGCCTCATTAAATAGGCTTATTTTAGCAACTTAGGCTTATTAAATAGGTTTATTTCAACAACTTAGACTTATTAAATAGCCTTATTAAATAGGATTATTTCAGCAACTTAAGCTTATTAAATAAGCTTATTTCAGCAACTTATGCTTATTAAATAGCCTTATTAAACAGGTTTATTTCAGCAACTTAGGCATATTAAATAGCATTTTTAAATAGGTTTATTTCAGCAACTTAGACTTATTAAATATACCTTTTTAAATAGGCTTAGTTCAGAAACTTAGGCTTATTAAATAGGCTTATTTCAGCAACTTAGGCTCATTAAATAGCCTTATTAAATAGGCTTATTTCAGCAACTTAGGCTTATTAAATAGGCTTATTTCAGCAACTTAAACTTATTAAATAGCCTTATTTCAGCAACTTAGGCTTATTAAATAGCCTTATTTCAGAAACTTAGACTTATTAAATAGGCTTATTTCAGCAACTTAGGCTTATTAAATAGGCTTATTCAGCAACTTAGGCTTATTAAATAGGCTTATTTCAGCAACTTAGACTTATTAAATAGGCCTATTAAATAGGCTTATTAAATAGGCTTATTTCAGCAACTTAAACTTATTAAATAGCCTTATTTCAGCAACTTAGGCTTATTAAATAGCCTTATTTCAGAAACTTAGACTTATTAAATAGGCTTATTTCAGCAACTTAGGCTTATTAAATAGGCTTATTCAGCAACTTAGGCTTATTAAATAGGCTTATTTCAGCAACTTAGACTTATTAAATAGGCCTATTAAATAGGCTTATTAAATAGGCTTATTAAATAGGCTTATTTCAGCAACTTAGCCTTATTAAATAGGCTTATTAAATAGGCTTATTTCAGCAACTTAGGTTTATTAAATAGGCTTATTTCAGCAACTTAGTCTTATTAAATAGCCTTATTTCAGCAACTTACACTTATTAAACAGGCTTATTTCAGCAACTTAGGCTTATTAAATAGCCTAATTAAGTAGGCTTATTTCAGCAACTTGGGCTTATTAAATAGGCTTATTTCAGCAACTTACGCTGATTAAAAAGGCTTATTTCAGCAACTTAGACTTATTAAATAGCCTTATTTCAGCAACTTATGCTTATTAAATATACTTATTTCAGCAACTTAGGCTTATTAAATAGGCTTATTTCAGCAACTTATGCTTATTAAATATACTTATTTCAGCAACTTAGGCTTATTAAATAGGCTTATTTCAGCAACTTAGACTTATTAAATAGCCTTATTTCAGCAACTTAGGCTTATTAAATAGGCTTATTTCAGCAACTTGGGCTTATTAAATAGGCCTATTAAATAGGCTTATTAAATAGGCTTATTTCAGCAACTTAGACTTATTAAATAGGCCTATTAAATAGGCTTATTAAATAGACTTATTAAATAGCCTCATTAAATAGGCTTATTTTAGCAACTTAGGCTTATTAAATAGGTTTATTTCAACAACTTAGACTTATTAAATAGCCTTATTAAATAGGATTATTTCAGCAACTTAAGCTTATTAAATAAGCTTATTTCAGCAACTTATGCTTATTAAATAGCCTTATTAAACAGGTTTATTTCAGCAACTTAGGCATATTAAATAGCATTTTTAAATAGGTTTATTTCAGCAACTTAGACTTATTAAATATACCTTTTTAAATAGGCTTAGTTCAGAAACTTAGGCTTATTAAATAGGCTTATTTCAGCAACTTAGGCTCATTAAATAGCCTTATTAAATAGGCTTATTTCAGCAACTTAGGCTTATTAAATAGGCTTATTTCAGCAACTTAAACTTATTAAATAGCCTTATTTCAGCAACTTAGGCTTATTAAATAGCCTTATTTCAGAAACTTAGACTTATTAAATAGGCTTATTTCAGCAACTTAGGCTTATTAAATAGGCTTATTCAGCAACTTAGGCTTATTAAATAGGCTTATTTCAGCAACTTAGACTTATTAAATAGGCCTATTAAATAGGCTTATTAAATAGGCTTATTTCAGCAACTTAAACTTATTAAATAGCCTTATTTCAGCAACTTAGGCTTATTAAATAGCCTTATTTAAGAAACTTAGACTTAGTAAATAGGCTTATTTCAGCAACTTAGGCTTATTAAATAGGCTTATTCAGCAACTTAGGCTTATTAAATAGGCTTATTTCAGCAACTTAGACTTATTAAATAGGACTATTAAATAGGCTTATTAAATAGGCTTATTAAATAGGCTTATTTCAGCAACTTAGCCTTATTAAATAGGCTTATTAAATAGGCTTATTTCAGCAACTTAGGTTTATTAAATAGGCTTATTTCAGCAACTTAGTCTTATTAAATAGCCTTATTTCAGCAACTTACACTTATTAAACAGGCTTATTTCAGCAACTTAGGCTTATTAAATAGCCTAATTAAGTAGGCTTATTTCAGCAACTTGGGCTTATTAAATAGGCTTATTTCAGCAACTTACGCTGATTAAAAAGGCTTATTTCAGCAACTTAGACTTATTAAATAGCCTTATTTCAGCAACTTATGCTTATTAAATATACTTATTTCAGCAACTTAGGCTTATTAAATAGGCTTATTTCAGCAACTTATGCTTATTAAATATACTTATTTCAGCAACTTAGGCTTATTAAATAGGCTTATTTCAGCAACTTAGACTTATTAAATAGCCTTATTTCAGCAACTTAGGCTTATTAAATAGGCTTATTTCAGCAACTTGGGCTTATTAAATAGCCTTATTTCAGCAACTTAGACTTATTAAATAGGCTTATTTCAGCAACTTTGGCTTATTAAATAGGCTTATTCAGCAACTTAGGCTTATTAAATAGGCTTATTTCAGCAACTTAGGCTTAATAAATAGGCCTATTAAATTGGCTTATTAAATAGGCTTATTTCAGCAACTTAGACTTTTTAAATAGGCCTATTAAATAGGCTTATTAAATAGACTTATTAAATAGGCTCATTAAATAGGCTTATTTTAGCAACTTAGGCTTATTAAATAGGTTCATTTCAACAACTTAGACTTATTAAATGGCCTTATTAAATAGCCTTATTTCAGCAACTTAGACTCATTAAATAGGCTTATTTCAGCAACTTATGCTTATTAAATATACTTATTTCAGCAACTTAGGCTTATTAAATAGGCTTATTTCAGCAACTTAGACTAATTAAATAGCCTTATTTCAGCAACTTAGGCTTATTAAATAGGCTTATTTCAGCAACTTAGGCTTATTAAATAGCCTTATTTCAGCAACTTAGACTTATTAAATAGCCTTATTTCAGCAACTTAGGCTTATTAAATAGGCTTATTTCAGCAACTTAGGCTTATTAAATAGCCTTATTTCAGCAACTTAGACTTATTAAATAGGCTTATTTCAGCAACTTTGGCTTATTAAATAGGCTTATTCAGCAACTTAGGCTTATTAAATAGGCTTATTTCAGCAACTTAGGCTTATTAAATAGGCCTATTAAATAGGCTTATTAAATAGGCTTATTTCAGCAACTTAGACTTATTAAATAGGCCTATTAAATAGGCTTATTAAATAGACTTATTAAATAGGCTCATTAAATAGGCTTATTTTAGCAACTTAGGCTTATTAAATAGGTTTATTTCAACAACTTAGACTTATTAAATAGCCTTATTAAATAGGCTTATTTCAGCAACTTAGGCTTATTAAATAAGCTTATTTCAGCAACTTAGTCTTATTAAATAGCCTTATTTCAGCAACTTACGCTTATTAAATAGGCTTATTTCAGCAACTTAGGCTTATTAAATAGCCTAAATAAGTAGGCTTATTTCAGCAACTTGGGCTTATTAAATAGGCTTATTTCAGCAACTTACGCTGATTAAAAAGGCTTATTTCAGCAACTTAGACCTATTAAATAGCCTTATTTCAGCAACTTAAACTCATTAAATAGGCTTATTTCAGCAACTTATGCTTATTAAATATACTTATTTCAGCAACTTAGGCTTATTAAATAGGCTTATTTCAGCAACTTAGACTTATTAAATAGCCTTATTTCAGCAACTTAGGCTTATTAAATAGGCTTATTTCAGCAACTTGGGCTTATTAAATAGCCTTATTTCAGCAACTTAGACTTATTAAATAGGCTTATTTCAGCAACTTAGGCTTATTAAATAGGCCTATTAAATAGGCTTATTAAATAGGCTTATTTCAGCAACTTAGACTTATTAAATAGGCCTATTAAATAGGCTTATTAAATAGACTTATTAAAGAGGCTCATTAAATAGGCTTATTTTAGCAACTTAGGCTTATTAAATAGGTTCATTTCAACAACTTAGACTTATTAAATAGCCTTATTAAATAGCCTTATTTCAGCAACTTAGACTCATTAAATAGGCTTATTTCAGCAACTTATGCTTATTAAATATACTTATTTCAGCAACTTAGGCTTATTAAATAGGCTTATTTCAGCAACTTAGACTTATTAAATAGCCTTATTTCAGCAACTTAGGCTTATTAAATAGGCTTATTTCAGCAACTTAGGCTTATTAAATAGCCTTATTTCAGCAACTTAGACTTATTAAATAGGCTTATTTCAGCAACTTTGGCTTATTAAATAGGCTTATTCAGCAAATTAGGCTTATTAAATAGGCTTATTTCAGCAACTTAGGCTTATTAAATAGGCCTATTAAATAGGCTTATTAAATAGGCTTTTTTCAGCAACTTAGACTTATTAAATAGGCCTATTAAATAGGCTTATTAAATAGACTTATTAAATAGCCTCATTAAATAGGCTTATTTTAGCAACTTAGGCTTATTAAATAGGTTTATTTCAACAACTTAGACTTATTAAATAGCCTTATTAAATAGGATTATTTCAGCAACTTAAGCTTATTAAATAAGCTTATTTCAGCAACTTATGCTTATTAAATAGCCTTATTAAACAGGTTTATTTCAGCAACTTAGGCATATTAAATAGCATTTTTAAATAGGTTTATTTCAGCAACTTAGACTTATTAAATATACCTTTTTAAATAGGCTTAGTTCAGAAACTTAGGCTTATTAAATAGGCTTATTTCAGCAACTTAGGCTCATTAAATAGCCTTATTAAATAGGCTTATTTCAGCAACTTAGGCTTATTAAATAGGCTTATTTCAGCAACTTAAACTTATTAAATAGCCTTATTTCAGCAACTTAGGCTTATTAAATAGCCTTATTTCAGAAACTTAGACTTATTAAATAGGCTTATTTCAGCAACTTAGGCTTATTAAATAGGCTTATTCAGCAACTTAGGCTTATTAAATAGGCTTATTTCAGCAACTTAGACTTATTAAATAGGCCTATTAAATAGGCTTATTAAATAGGCTTATTTCAGCAACTTAAACTTATTAAATAGCCTTATTTCAGCAACTTAGGCTTATTAAATAGCCTTATTTCAGAAACTTAGACTTATTAAATAGGCTTATTTCAGCAACTTAGGCTTATTAAATAGGCTTATTCAGCAACTTAGGCTTATTAAATAGGCTTATTTCAGCAACTTAGACTTATTAAATAGGCCTATTAAATAGGCTTATTAAATAGGCTTATTAAATAGGCTTATTTCAGCAACTTAGCCTTATTAAATAGGCTTATTAAATAGGCTTATTTCAGCAACTTAGGTTTATTAAATAGGCTTATTTCAGCAACTTAGTCTTATTAAATAGCCTTATTTCAGCAACTTACACTTATTAAACAGGCTTATTTCAGCAACTTAGGCTTATTAAATAGCCTAATTAAGTAGGCTTATTTCAGCAACTTGGGCTTATTAAATAGGCTTATTTCAGCAACTTACGCTGATTAAAAAGGCTTATTTCAGCAACTTAGACTTATTAAATAGCCTTATTTCAGCAACTTATGCTTATTAAATATACTTATTTCAGCAACTTAGGCTTATTAAATAGGCTTATTTCAGCAACTTATGCTTATTAAATATACTTATTTCAGCAACTTAGGCTTATTAAATAGGCTTATTTCAGCAACTTAGACTTATTAAATAGCCTTATTTCAGCAACTTAGGCTTATTAAATAGGCTTATTTCAGCAACTTGGGCTTATTAAATAGCCTTATTTCAGCAACTTAGACTTATTAAATAGGCTTATTTCAGCAACTTTGGCTTATTAAATAGGCTTATTCAGCAACTTAGGCTTATTAAATAGGCTTATTTCAGCAACTTAGGCTTAATAAATAGGCCTATTAAATTGGCTTATTAAATAGGCTTATTTCAGCAACTTAGACTTTTTAAATAGGCCTATTAAATAGGCTTATTAAATAGACTTATTAAATAGGCTCATTAAATAGGCTTATTTTAGCAACTTAGGCTTATTAAATAGGTTCATTTCAACAACTTAGACTTATTAAATGGCCTTATTAAATAGCCTTATTTCAGCAACTTAGACTCATTAAATAGGCTTATTTCAGCAACTTATGCTTATTAAATATACTTATTTCAGCAACTTAGGCTTATTAAATAGGCTTATTTCAGCAACTTAGACTAATTAAATAGCCTTATTTCAGCAACTTAGGCTTATTAAATAGGCTTATTTCAGCAACTTAGGCTTATTAAATAGCCTTATTTCAGCAACTTAGACTTATTAAATAGCCTTATTTCAGCAACTTAGGCTTATTAAATAGGCTTATTTCAGCAACTTAGGCTTATTAAATAGCCTTATTTCAGCAACTTAGACTTATTAAATAGGCTTATTTCAGCAACTTTGGCTTATTAAATAGGCTTATTCAGCAACTTAGGCTTATTAAATAGGCTTATTTCAGCAACTTAGGCTTATTAAATAGGCCTATTAAATAGGCTTATTAAATAGGCTTATTTCAGCAACTTAGACTTATTAAATAGGCCTATTAAATAGGCTTATTAAATAGACTTATTAAATAGGCTCATTAAATAGGCTTATTTTAGCAACTTAGGCTTATTAAATAGGTTTATTTCAACAACTTAGACTTATTAAATAGCCTTATTAAATAGGCTTATTTCAGCAACTTAGGCTTATTAAATAAGCTTATTTCAGCAACTTAGTCTTATTAAATAGCCTTATTTCAGCAACTTACGCTTATTAAATAGGCTTATTTCAGCAACTTAGGCTTATTAAATAGCCTAAATAAGTAGGCTTATTTCAGCAACTTGGGCTTATTAAATAGGCTTATTTCAGCAACTTACGCTGATTAAAAAGGCTTATTTCAGCAACTTAGACCTATTAAATAGCCTTATTTCAGCAACTTAAACTCATTAAATAGGCTTATTTCAGCAACTTATGCTTATTAAATATACTTATTTCAGCAACTTAGGCTTATTAAATAGGCTTATTTCAGCAACTTAGACTTATTAAATAGCCTTATTTCAGCAACTTAGGCTTATTAAATAGGCTTATTTCAGCAACTTGGGCTTATTAAATAGCCTTATTTCAGCAACTTAGACTTATTAAATAGGCTTATTTCAGCAACTTAGGCTTATTAAATAGGCCTATTAAATAGGCTTATTAAATAGGCTTATTTCAGCAACTTAGACTTATTAAATAGGCCTATTAAATAGGCTTATTAAATAGACTTATTAAATAGGCTCATTAAATAGGCTTATTTTAGCAACTTAGGCTTATTAAATAGGTTCATTTCAACAACTTAGACTTATTAAATAGCCTTATTAAATAGCCTTATTTCAGCAACTTAGACTCATTAAATAGGCTTATTTCAGCAACTTATGCTTATTAAATATACTTATTTCAGCAACTTAGGCTTATTAAATAGGCTTATTTCAGCAACTTAGACTTATTAAATAGCCTTATTTCAGCAACTTAGGCTTATTAAATAGGCTTATTTCAGCAACTTAGGCTTATTAAATAGCCTTATTTCAGCAACTTAGACTTATTAAATAGGCTTATTTCAGCAACTTTGGCTTATTAAATAGGCTTATTCAGCAACTTAGGCTTATTAAATAGGCTTATTTCAGCAACTTAGGCTTATTAAATAGGCCTATTAAATAGGCTTATTAAATAGGCTTTTTTCAGCAACTTAGACTTATTAAATAGGCCTATTAAATAGGCTTATTAAATAGACTTATTAAATAGCCTCATTAAATAGGCTTATTTTAGCAACTTAGGCTTATTAAATAGGTTTATTTCAACAACTTAGACTTATTAAATAGCCTTATTAAATAGGATTATTTCAGCAACTTAAGCTTATTAAATAAGCTTATTTCAGCAACTTATGCTTATTAAATAGCCTTATTAAACAGGTTTATTTCAGCAACTTAGGCATATTAAATAGCATTTTTAAATAGGTTTATTTCAGCAACTTAGACTTATTAAATATACCTTTTTAAATAGGCTTAGTTCAGAAACTTAGGCTTATTAAATAGGCTTATTTCAGCAACTTAGGCTCATTAAATAGCCTTATTAAATAGGCTTATTTCAGCAACTTAGGCTTATTAAATAGGCTTATTTCAGCAACTTAAACTTATTAAATAGCCTTATTTCAGCAACTTAGGCTTATTAAATAGCCTTATTTCAGAAACTTAGACTTATTAAATAGGCTTATTTCAGCAACTTAGGCTTATTAAATAGGCTTATTCAGCAACTTAGGCTTATTAAATAGGCTTATTTCAGCAACTTAGACTTATTAAATAGGCCTATTAAATAGGCTTATTAAATAGGCTTATTTCAGCAACTTAAACTTATTAAATAGCCTTATTTCAGCAACTTAGGCTTATTAAATAGCCTTATTTCAGAAACTTAGACTTATTAAATAGGCTTATTTCAGCAACTTAGGCTTATTAAATAGGCTTATTCAGCAACTTAGGCTTATTAAATAGGCTTATTTCAGCAACTTAGACTTATTAAATAGGCCTATTAAATAGGCTTATTAAATAGGCTTATTAAATAGGCTTATTTCAGCAACTTAGCCTTATTAAATAGGCTTATTAAATAGGCTTATTTCAGCAACTTAGGTTTAGTAAATAGGCTTATTTCAGCAACTTAGTCTTATTAAATAGCCTTATTTCAGCAACTTACACTTATTAAACAGGCTTATTTCAGCAACTTAGGCTTATTAAATAGCCTAATTAAGTAGGCTTATTTCAGCAACTTGGGCTTATTAAATAGGCTTATTTCAGCAACTTACGCTGATTAAAAAGGCTTATTTCAGCAACTTAGACTTATTAAATAGCCTTATTTCAGCAACTTATGCTTATTAAATATACTTATTTCAGCAACTTAGGCTTATTAAATAGGCTTATTTCAGCAACTTAGACTTATTAAATAGCCTTATTAAATATGCTTATTTCAGCAACTTAGGCTTATTAAATAGGCTTATTTCAGCAACTTAGACTTATTAAATAGCCTTATTAAATAGGCTTATTTCAGCAACTTAGGCTTATTAAATAAGCTTATTTCAGCAACTTATGCTTATTAAATAGCCTTATTAAACAGGTTTATTTCAGCAACTTAGGCTTATTAAATAGCATTTTTAAATAGGTTTATTTCAGCAACTTAGACTTATTAAGTATACCTTTTTAAATAGGTTTAGTTCAGAAACTTAGGCTTATTAAATTGCCTTATTTCAGCAACTTAGGCTTATTAAATAGCCTTATTTCAGAAACTTAGACTTATTAAATAGGCTTATTTCAGCAACTTAGGCTTATTAAATAGGCTTATTCAGCAACTTAGGCTTATTAAATAGGCTTATTTCAGCAACTTAGACTTATTAAATAGGCCTATTAAATAGGCTTATTAAATAGGCTTATTAAATAGGCTTATTTCAGCAACTTAGGCTTATTAAATAGGCTTATTAAATAGGCTTATTTCAGCAACTTAGTCTTATTAAATAGCCTTATTTCAGCAAATTACGTTTATTAAATAGGCTTATTTCAGCAACTTAGGCTTATTAAATAGCCTAATTAAGTAGACTTATTTCAGTAACTTGGGCTTATTAAATCGGCTTATTTCAGCAACTTACGCTGATTAAAAAGGCTTATTTCAGCAACTTAGACTTATTAAATAGCCTTATTTCAGCAACTTAGACTCATTAAATAGGCTTATTTCAGCAACTTATGCTTATTAAATATACTTATTTCATCAACTTAGGCTTATTAAATAGGCTTATTTCAGCAACTTAGACTTATTAAATAGCCTTATTTCAGCAACTTACGCTTTTTAAATAGGCTTATTTCAGCAACTTAGGCTTATTAAATAGCCTTATTTCAGCAACTTAGACTTATTAAATAGGCTTATTTCAGCAACTTAGGCTTATTAAATAGGCTCATTCAGAAACTTAGGCTTATTAAATAGGCCTATTTCAGCAACTTAGACTTATTAAATAGCCTTATTAAATAGGCTTATTAAATAGACGTATTAAATAGGCTCATTAAATACTTATTAAATAGGCTTATTAAGTAGGCTTATTAAATAGACTTGTTAAATAGGCTCAATAAATAGGCTTATTAAATAGGCTCAATGAATTGGCATATTAAATAGGCTTATTAAATAGGCTTATTAAATAGACTCATTAAATAGGCTTATTAAATAGGCTCAATAAATAGGCTCATTAAATAGGCTCAATAAATAGGCTTATAAAATATGCTCAATAAATAGGCTTATTAAATAGGCTCAATAAATAGGCTTATTAAATAGGCTCATTAAATACTTATTAAATAGGCTTATTAAATAGACTTATTAAATAGACTTATTAAATAGGCTTATTAAATAGACTTATTAAATAGGCTTATTAAAAAGGCTTATTAAATAGACTTATTAAATAGGCTCATTAAATACTTATTAAATATGTTTATTAAATAGGCGTATTAAATACGCTTATTAAATAGGCTTATTAAATAGGCTTATTAAATAGGCTTATTAAATAGACTTATTAAATAGCCTCATTAAATAGGCTTATTTTAGCAACTTAGGCTTATTAAATAGGTTTATTTCAGCAACTTAGACTTATTAAATAGCCTTATTAAATAGGCTTATTTCAGCAACTTAGTCTTATTAAATAGGCTTATTCAGCAACTTAGGCTTATTAAATAGGCTTATTTCAGCAACTTATGCTTATTAAATAGGCTCATTCAGAAACTTAGGCTTATTAAATAGGCTTATTTCAGCAACTTAGACTTATTAAATAGGCCTATTAAATAGGTGTATTAAATAGGCTTATTTCAGCAACTTAGGCTCATTAAATAGCCTTATTAAACAGGCTTATTAAATAGACTTATTAAATAGGCTCATTAAACACTTATTAAATAGGCTTATTAAATAGGCTTATTAAATAGACTTATTAAATAGGCTCAATAAATAGGCTTATTAAATAGGCTTATTAAATAGGCTCATTAAATAGTTATTAAATATGTTTATTAAATAGGCGTATTAAATAGGCTTATTAAATAGCCTCATTAAATAGGCTTATTTTAGCAACTTAGGCTTATTAAATAGGTTTATTTCAGCAACTTAGACTTAATAAATAGCCTTATTAAATAGGCTTATTTCAGAAACTTAGGCTTATTAAATAAGCTTATTTCAGCAACTTATGCTTATTAAATAGCCTTATTAAACAGGTTTATTTCAGCAACTTAGGCTTATTAAATAGCATTTTTAAATAGCTTTATTTCAGCAACTTAGACTTATTAAATATACCTTTTTAAATAGGCTTAGTTCAGAAACTTAGGCTTATTAAATAGGCTTATTTCAGCAACTTAGGCTCATTAAATAGCCTTATTAAATAGGCTTATTTCAGCAACTTAGGCTTATTAAATAGGCTTATTTCAGCAACTTAGACTTATTAAATAGGCCTATTAAATAGGCTTATTAAATAGGCTTATTAAATAGGCTTATTTCAGCAACTTAGGCTTATTAAATAGGCTTATTAAATAGGCTTATTTCAGCAACTTAGGTTTATTAAATAGGCTTATTTCAGCAACTTAGTCTTATTAAATAGCCTTATTTCAGCAACTTACGCTTATTAAATAGGCTTATTTCAGCAACTTAGGCTTATTAAATAGCCTAATTAAGTAGGCTTATTTCAGCAACTTGGGCTTATTAAATAGGCTTATTTCAGCAACTTAGACTCATTAAATAGGCTTATTTCAGCAATTTATGCTTATTAAATATACTTATTTCAGCAACTTAGGCTTATTAAATAGGCTTATTTCAGCAACTTAGACTTATTAAATAGCCTTATTTCAGCAACTTAGGCTTATTAAATAGGCTTATTTCAGCAACTTAGGCTTATTAAATAGCCTTATTTCAGCAACTTAGACTTATTAAATAGGCTTATTTCAGCAACTTTGGCTTATTAAATAGGCTTATTCAGCAACTTAGGCTTATTAAATAGGCTTATTTCAGCAACTTAGGCTTATTAAATAGGCCTATTAAATAGGCTTATCAAATAGGCTTATTTCAGCAACGTAGACTTATTAAATAGGCCTATTAAATAGGCTTATTAAATAGACTTATTAAATAGGCCCATTAAATACTAATTAAATAGGCTTATTAAATAGGCTTATTAAATAGACTTATTAAATAGGCTCAATAAATTGGCTTATTAAATAGGCTTATTAAGTATGCTCAATAAATTGGCTTATTAAATAGGCTTATTAAATAGGTTTTTAAATTGACTTATTAAATAGACTTATTAAATAGGCTTATTAAATAGGCTTTTTAAATAGGCTTATTAAATAGGCTTATTAAATAGACTTATTAAATAGCCTCATTAAATAGGCTTATTTTAGCAACTTAGGCTTATTAAATAGGTTTATTTCAGCAACTTAGACTTATTAAATAGCCTTATTTCAGCAAAATAGACTTATTAAATAGGCTTATTTCAGCAACTTATGCTTATTAAATATACTTATTTCAGCAACTTAGGCTTATTAAATAAGCTTATTTCAGCAACATAGGCTTATTAATTAGCCTTATTTCAGCAACTTAGACGTATTAAATAGGCCTATTAAATAGGCTTATTAAATAGACTTATTAAATAGGCTCATTAAATACTTATTAAATAGGCTTATTAAATAGGCTTATTAAATAGACTTATTAAATAGGCTCAATAAATAGGCTTATTAAATAGGCCTATTAAATAGCCTCAATAAATAGGCTTATTACATAGGCTTATTAAATAGGCTTATTAAATAGACTTATTAAATAGGCTTATTAAATAGGCTCAATAAATTGGCTTATTAAATAGGCTCAATAAATAGGCTTATTAAATAGGCTCAATAAATAGGCTTATTAAATAGGCTCAATAAATAGGCTTATTAAATAGGCTCATTAAATACTTATTAAATAGGCTTATTAAATAGACTTATTTCAGCAACTTAGGCTTATTAAATAGCCTTATTGAATAGGCTTATTTCAGCAACTTAGACTTATTAAATAGGTTTATTCAGCAACTTAGGCTTATTAAATAGGTTTGTTCAGCAACTTAGGCTTATTAAATAGGCTTGTTCAGCAACTTAGGCTTATTAAATAAGCTTATTTCAGCAACTTAGGCTTATTAAATAGGCTCATTCAGAAACTTAGGCTTATTAAATAGGCTTATTTCAGCAACTTAGACTTATTAAATAGGCCTATTAAATAGGCTTATTAAATAGGCTTATTTCAGCAACTTAGGCTCATTAAATAGCCTTATTAAATAGGCTTATTAAATAGACTTATTAAATAGGCTCATTAAATACTTATTAAATAGGCTTATTAAGTAGGCTTATTAAATAGACTTATTAAATAGGCTCAATAAATAGGCTTATTAAATAGGCTTATTAAATAGGCTTATTAAATAGGCTTATTAAATAGGCTTATTAAATAGGCTTATTAAATAGACTTATTAAATAGGCTCAATAAATAGGCTTATTAAATAGGCCTATTAAATAGCCTCAATAAATAGGCTTATTACATAGGCTTATTAAATAGGCTTATTAAATAGACTTATTAAATAGGCTTATTAAATAGGCTCAATAAATTGGCTTATTAAATAGGCTCAATAAATAGGCTTATTAAATAGGCTCAATAAATAGGCTTATTAAATAGGCTCAATAAATAGGCTTATTAAATAGGCTCATTAAATACTTATTAAATAGGCTTATTAAATAGACTTATTTCAGCAACTTAGGCTTATTAAATAGCCTTATTGAATAGGCTTATTTCAGCAACTTAGACTTATTAAATAGGTTTATTCAGCAACTTAGGCTTATTAAATAGGTTTGTTCAGCAACTTAGGCTTATTAAATAGGCTTGTTCAGCAACTTAGGCTTATTAAATAAGCTTATTTCAGCAACTTAGGCTTATTAAATAGGCTCATTCAGAAACTTAGGCTTATTAAATAGGCTTATTTCAGCAACTTAGACTTATTAAATAGGCCTATTAAATAGGCTTATTAAATAGGCTTATTTCAGCAACTTAGGCTCATTAAATAGCCTTATTAAATAGGCTTATTAAATAGACTTATTAAATAGGCTCATTAAATACTTATTAAATAGGCTTATTAAGTAGGCTTATTAAATAGACTTATTAAATAGGCTCAATAAATAGGCTTATTAAATAGGCTTATTAAATAGGCTTATTAAATAGGCTTATTAAATAGGCTTATTAAATAGACTTATTAAATAGGCTTATTAAATAGGCTCAATAAATAGGCTTATTAAATAGGCTCAATAAATAGGCTTATAAAATAGGCTCAATAAATAGGCTTATTAAATAGGCTCAATAAATAGGCTTATTAAATAGGCTCAATAAATACTTATTAAATAGGCTTATTACATAGACTTATTAAATAGACTTATTAAATAGGCTTATTAAATAGATTTATTAAATAGGCTTATTAAAAAGGCTTATTAAATAGACTTATTAAATAGGCTCATTAAATACTTATTAAATATGTTTATTAAATAGGCGTATTAAATAGGCTTATTAAATAGGCTTATTAAATAGGCTTATTAAATAGGCTTATTAAATAGACTTATTAAATAGCCTCATTAAATAGGCTTATTTTAGCAACTTAGGCTTATTAAATAGGTTTATTTCAGCAACTTAGACTTATTAAATAGCCTTATTAAATAGCCTTATTTCAGCAACTTAGACTTATTAAATAGCCTTATTTCAGCAACTTAGACTCATTAAATAGGCTTATTTCAGCAACTTATGCTTATTAAATATACTTATTTCAGCAACTTAGGCTTATTAAATAGGCTTATTTCAGCAACTTAGACTTATTAAATAGCCTTATTTCAGAAACTTAGGCTTATTAAATAGGCTTATTTCAGCAACTTAGGCTTATTAAATAGCCTTATTTCAGCAACTTAGACTTATTAAATAGGCTTATTTCAGCAACTTAGGCTTATTAAATAGGGTTATTCAGCAACTTAGGCTTATTAAATAGGCTTATTTCAGCAACTTAGGCTTATTAAATAGGCCTATTAAATAGGCTTATTAAATAGGCTTATTTAAGCAACTTAGACTTATTAAATAGGCCTATTAAATAGGCTTATTAAATAGACTTATTAAATAGGGTCATTAAATACTTATTAAATAGGCTTATTAAATAGGCTTATTAAATAGACTTATTAAATAGGCTCAATAAATAGGCTTATTAAGTAGGCTCAATAAATAGGCTTATTAAATAGGCATATTAAATAGGCTTATTAGATAGACTTATTAAATCGGCTTATTAAATAGGCTCAATAAATAGGCTTATTAAATAGGCTCAATAAATACGCTTATTAAATAGGCTCAATAAACAGGCTTATTAAATAGGCTCAATAAATAGGCTTATTAAATAGGCTTATTAAATAGACTTATTTCAGCAACTTAGGCTTATTAAATAGGCTTATTAAAAAGGCTTATTTCAGCAACTTAGGTTTATTAAATAGGCTTATTTCAGCAACTTAGTCTTATTAAATAGCCTTATTTCAGCAACTTACGCTTATTAAATAGGCTTATTTCAGCAACTTAGGCTTATTAAATAGCCTAATTAAGTAGGCTTATTTCAGCAACTTGGGCTTATTAAATAGGCTTATTTCAGCAACTTACGCTGATTAAAAAGGCATATTTCAGCAACTTAGACTTATTAAATAGCCTTATTTCAGCAACTTAGACTCATTAAATAGGCTTATTTCAGCAACATATGCTTATTAAATATACTTATTTCAGCAACTTAGGCTTATTAAATAGGCTTATTTCAGCAACTTAGGCTTATTAAATAGCCTTATTTCAGCAACTTAGACTTATTAAATAGGCTTATTTCAGCAACTTAGGCTTATTAAATAGGCTTATTCAGCAACTTAGGCTTATTAAATAGGCTTATTTCAGCAACTTAGGCTTATTAAATAGGCCTATTAAATAGGCTTATTAAATAGACTTATTTCAGCAACTTAGGCTTATTAAATAGCCTTATTGAATAGGCTTATTTCAGCAACTTAGACTTATTAAATAGGTTTATTCAGCAACTTAGGCTTATTAAATAGGTTTGTTCAGCAACTTAGGCTTATTAAATAGGCTTGTTCAGCAACTTAGGCTTATTAAATAAGCTTATTTCAGCAACTTAGGCTTATTAAATAGGCTCATTCAGAAACTTAGGCTTATTAAATAGGCTTATTTCAGCAACTTAGACTTATTAAATAGGCCTATTAAATAGGCTTATTAAATAGGCTTATTTCAGCAACTTAGGCTCATTAAATAGCCTTATTAAATAGGCTTATTAAATAGACTTATTAAATAGGCTCATTAAATACTTATTAAATAGGCTTATTAAGTAGGCTTATTAAATAGACTTATTAAATAGGCTCAATAAATAGGCTTATTAAATAGGCTTATTAAATAGGCTTATTAAATAGGCTTATTAAATAGGCTTATTAAATAGACTTATTAAATAGGCTTATTAAATAGGCTCAATAAATAGGCTTATTAAATAGGCTCAATAAATAGGCTTATAAAATAGGCTCAATAAATAGGCTTATTAAATAGGCTCAATAAATAGGCTTATTAAATAGGCTCAATAAATACTTATTAAATAGGCTTATTACATAGACTTATTAAATAGACTTATTAAATAGGCTTATTAAATAGATTTATTAAATAGGCTTATTAAAAAGGCTTATTAAATAGACTTATTAAATAGGCTCATTAAATACTTATTAAATATGTTTATTAAATAGGCGTATTAAATAGGCTTATTAAATAGGCTTATTAAATAGGCTTATTAAATAGGCTTATTAAATAGACTTATTAAATAGCCTCATTAAATAGGCTTATTTTAGCAACTTAGGCTTATTAAATAGGTTTATTTCAGCAACTTAGACTTATTAAATAGCCTTATTAAATAGCCTTATTTCAGCAACTTAGACTTATTAAATAGCCTTATTTCAGCAACTTAGACTCATTAAATAGGCTTATTTCAGCAACTTATGCTTATTAAATATACTTATTTCAGCAACTTAGGCTTATTAAATAGGCTTATTTCAGCAACTTAGACTTATTAAATAGCCTTATTTCAGAAACTTAGGCTTATTAAATAGGCTTATTTCAGCAACTTAGGCTTATTAAATAGCCTTATTTCAGCAACTTAGACTTATTAAATAGGCTTATTTCAGCAACTTAGGCTTATTAAATAGGGTTATTCAGCAACTTAGGCTTATTAAATAGGCTTATTTCAGCAACTTAGGCTTATTAAATAGGCCTATTAAATAGGCTTATTAAATAGGCTTATTTAAGCAACTTAGACTTATTAAATAGGCCTATTAAATAGGCTTATTAAATAGACTTATTAAATAGGGTCATTAAATACTTATTAAATAGGCTTATTAAATAGGCTTATTAAATAGACTTATTAAATAGGCTCAATAAATAGGCTTATTAAGTAGGCTCAATAAATAGGCTTATTAAATAGGCATATTAAATAGGCTTATTAGATAGACTTATTAAATCGGCTTATTAAATAGGCTCAATAAATAGGCTTATTAAATAGGCTCAATAAATACGCTTATTAAATAGGCTCAATAAACAGGCTTATTAAATAGGCTCAATAAATAGGCTTATTAAATAGGCTTATTAAATAGACTTATTTCAGCAACTTAGGCTTATTAAATAGGCTTATTAAAAAGGCTTATTTCAGCAACTTAGGTTTATTAAATAGGCTTATTTCAGCAACTTAGTCTTATTAAATAGCCTTATTTCAGCAACTTACGCTTATTAAATAGGCTTATTTCAGCAACTTAGGCTTATTAAATAGCCTAATTAAGTAGGCTTATTTCAGCAACTTGGGCTTATTAAATAGGCTTATTTCAGCAACTTACGCTGATTAAAAAGGCATATTTCAGCAACTTAGACTTATTAAATAGCCTTATTTCAGCAACTTAGACTCATTAAATAGGCTTATTTCAGCAACATATGCTTATTAAATATACTTATTTCAGCAACTTAGGCTTATTAAATAGGCTTATTTCAGCAACTTAGGCTTATTAAATAGCCTTATTTCAGCAACTTAGACTTATTAAATAGGCTTATTTCAGCAACTTAGGCTTATTAAATAGGCTTATTCAGCAACTTAGGCTTATTAAATAGGCTTATTTCAGCAACTTAGGCTTATTAAATAGGCCTATTAAATAGGCTTATTAAATAGGCTTATTTAAGCAACTTAGACTTATTAAATAGGCCTATTAAATAGGCTTATTAAATAGACTTATTAAATAGGGTCATTAAATACTTATTAAATAGGCTTATTAAATAGGCTTATTAAATAGACTTATTAAATAGGCTCAATAAATAGGCTTATTAAGTAGGCTCAATAAATAGGCTTATTAAATAGGCATATTAAATAGGCTTATTAGATAGACTTATTAAATCGGCTTATTAAATAGGCTCAATAAATAGGCTTATTAAATAGGCTCAATAAATACGCTTATTAAATAGGCTCAATAAACAGGCTTATTAAATAGGCTCAATAAATAGGCTTATTAAATAGGCTTATTAAATAGGCTTATTTCAGCAACTTAGGCTTATTAAATAGGCTTATTAAAAAGGCTTATTTCAGCAACTTAGGTTTATTAAATAGGCTTATTTCAGCAACTTAGTCTTATTAAATAGCCTTATTTCAGCAACTTACGCTTATTAAATAGGCTTATTTCAGCAACTTAGGCTTATTAAATAGCCTAATTAAGTAGGCTTATTTCAGCAACTTGGGCTTATTAAATAGGCTTATTTCAGCAACTTACGCTGATTAAAAAGGCATATTTCAGCAACTTAGACTTATTAAATAGCCTTATTTCAGCAACTTAGACTCATTAAATAGGCTTATTTCAGCAACATATGCTTATTAAATATACTTATTTCAGCAACTTAGGCTTATTAAATAGGCTTATTTCAGCAACTTAGCCTTATTAAATAGCCTTATTTCAGCAACTTAGGCTTATTAAATATGCTTATTTCAGCAACTTAGGCTTATTAAATAGCCTTATTTCAGCAACTTAGACTTATTAAATAGGCTTATTTCAGCAACTTTGGCTTATTAAATTGGCTTATTCAGCAACTTAGGCTTATTAAATAGGCTTATTTCAGCAACTTAGGCTTATTAAATAGGCCTATTAAATAGGCTTATTAAATAGGCTTATTTCAGCAACTTAGACTTATTAAATAGGCCTATTAAATAGGCTTTTTAAATTGACTTATTAAATAGACTTATTAAATAGGCTTATTAAATAGGCTTTTTAAATAGGCTTATTAAATAGGCTTATTAAATAGACTTATTAAATAGCCTCATTAAATAGGCTTATTTTAGCAACTTAGGCTTATTAAATAGGTTTATTTCAGCAACTTAGACTTATTAAATAGCCTTATTTCAGCAAAATAGACTTATTAAATAGGCTTATTTCAGCAACTTATGCTTATTAAATATACTTATTTCAGCAACTTAGGCTTATTAAATAAGCTTATTTCAGCAACATAGGCTTATTAATTACCCTTATTTCAGCAACTTAGACGTATTAAATAGGCCTATTAAATAGGCTTATTAAATAGACTTATTAAATAGGCTCATTAAATACTTATTAAATAGGCTTATTAAATAGGCTTATTAAATAGACTTATTAAATAGGCTCAATAAATAGGCTTATTAAATAGGCCTATTAAATATCCTCAATAAATAGGCTTATTACATAGGCTTATTAAATAGGCTTATTAAATAGGCTCAATAAATTGGCTTATTAAATAGGCTCAATAAATAGGCTTATTAAATAGGCTCAATAAATAGGCTTATTAAATAGGCTCAATAAATAGGCTTATTAAATAGGCTCATTAAATACTTATTAAATAGGCTTATTAAATAGACTTATTTCAGCAACTTAGGCTTATTAAATAGCCTTATTGAATAGGCTTATTTCAGCAACTTAGACTTATTAAATAGGTTTATTCAGCAACTTAGGCTTATTAAATAGGTTTGTTCAGCAACTTAGGCTTATTAAATAGGCTTGTTCAGCAACTTAGGCTTATTAAATAAGCTTATTTCAGCAACTTAGGCTTATTAAATAGGCTCATTCAGAAACTTAGGCTTATTAAATAGGCTTATTTCAGCAACTTAGACTTATTAAATAGGCCTATTAAATAGGCTTATTAAATAGGCTTATTTAAGCAACTTAGACTTATTAAATAGGCCTATTAAATAGGCTTATTAAATAGACTTATTAAATAGGGTCATTAAATACTTATTAAATAGGCTTATTAAATAGGCTTATTAAATAGACTTATTAAATAGGCTCAATAAATAGGCTTATTAAGTAGGCTCAATAAATAGGCTTATTAAATAGGCATATTAAATAGGCTTATTAGATAGACTTATTAAATCGGCTTATTAAATAGGCTCAATAAATAGGCTTATTAAATAGGCTCAATAAATACGCTTATTAAATAGGCTCAATAAACAGGCTTATTAAATAGGCTCAATAAATAGGCTTATTAAATAGGCTTATTAAATAGGCTTATTTCAGCAACTTAGGCTTATTAAATAGGCTTATTAAAAAGGCTTATTTCAGCAACTTAGGTTTATTAAATAGGCTTATTTCAGCAACTTAGTCTTATTAAATAGCCTTATTTCAGCAACTTACGCTTATTAAATAGGCTTATTTCAGCAACTTAGGCTTATTAAATAGCCTAATTAAGTAGGCTTATTTCAGCAACTTGGGCTTATTAAATAGGCTTATTTCAGCAACTTACGCTGATTAAAAAGGCATATTTCAGCAACTTAGACTTATTAAATAGCCTTATTTCAGCAACTTAGACTCATTAAATAGGCTTATTTCAGCAACATATGCTTATTAAATATACTTATTTCAGCAACTTAGGCTTATTAAATAGGCTTATTTCAGCAACTTAGCCTTATTAAATAGCCTTATTTCAGCAACTTAGGCTTATTAAATATGCTTATTTCAGCAACTTAGGCTTATTAAATAGCCTTATTTCAGCAACTTAGACTTATTAAATAGGCTTATTTCAGCAACTTTGGCTTATTAAATTGGCTTATTCAGCAACTTAGGCTTATTAAATAGGCTTATTTCAGCAACTTAGGCTTATTAAATAGGCCTATTAAATAGGCTTATTAAATAGGCTTATTTCAGCAACTTAGACTTATTAAATAGGCCTATTAAATAGGCTTTTTAAATTGACTTATTAAATAGACTTATTAAATAGGCTTATTAAATAGGCTTTTTAAATAGGCTTATTAAATAGGCTTATTAAATAGACTTATTAAATAGCCTCATTAAATAGGCTTATTTTAGCAACTTAGGCTTATTAAATAGGTTTATTTCAGCAACTTAGACTTATTAAATAGCCTTATTTCAGCAAAATAGACTTATTAAATAGGCTTATTTCAGCAACTTATGCTTATTAAATATACTTATTTCAGCAACTTAGGCTTATTAAATAAGCTTATTTCAGCAACATAGGCTTATTAATTACCCTTATTTCAGCAACTTAGACGTATTAAATAGGCCTATTAAATAGGCTTATTAAATAGACTTATTAAATAGGCTCATTAAATACTTATTAAATAGGCTTATTAAATAGGCTTATTAAATAGACTTATTAAATAGGCTCAATAAATAGGCTTATTAAATAGGCCTATTAAATATCCTCAATAAATAGGCTTATTACATAGGCTTATTAAATAGGCTTATTAAATAGGCTCAATAAATTGGCTTATTAAATAGGCTCAATAAATAGGCTTATTAAATAGGCTCAATAAATAGGCTTATTAAATAGGCTCAATAAATAGGCTTATTAAATAGGCTCATTAAATACTTATTAAATAGGCTTATTAAATAGACTTATTTCAGCAACTTAGGCTTATTAAATAGCCTTATTGAATAGGCTTATTTCAGCAACTTAGACTTATTAAATAGGTTTATTCAGCAACTTAGGCTTATTAAATAGGTTTGTTCAGCAACTTAGGCTTATTAAATAGGCTTGTTCAGCAACTTAGGCTTATTAAATAAGCTTATTTCAGCAACTTAGGCTTATTAAATAGGCTCATTCAGAAACTTAGGCTTATTAAATAGGCTTATTTCAGCAACTTAGACTTATTAAATAGGCCTATTAAATAGGCTTATTAAATAGGCTTATTTCAGCAACTTAGGCTCATTAAATAGCCTTATTAAATAGGCTTATTAAATAGACTTATTAAATAGGCTCATTAAATACTTATTAAATAGGCTTATTAAGTAGGCTTATTAAATAGACTTATTAAATAGGCTCAATAAATAGGCTTATTAAATAGGCTTATTAAATAGGCTTATTAAATAGGCTTATTAAATAGGCTTATTAAATAGGCTTATTAAATAGACTTATTAAATAGGCTCAATAAATAGGCTTATTAAATAGGCCTATTAAATAGCCTCAATAAATAGGCTTATTACATAGACTTATTAAATAGGCTTATTAAATAGACTTATTAAATAGGCTTATTAAATAGGCTCAATAAATTGGCTTATTAAATAGGCTCAATAAATAGGCTTATTAAATAGGCTCAATAAATAGGCTTATTAAATAGGCTCAATAAATAGGCTTATTAAATAGGCTCATTAAATACTTATTAAATAGGCTTATTAAATAGACTTATTTCAGCAACTTAGGCTTATTAAATAGCCTTATTGAATAGGCTTATTTCAGCAACTTAGACTTATTAAATAGGTTTATTCAGCAACTTAGGCTTATTAAATAGGTTTGTTCAGCAACTTAGGCTTATTAAATAGGCTTGTTCAGCAACTTAGGCTTATTAAATAAGCTTATTTCAGCAACTTAGGCTTATTAAATAGGCTCATTCAGAAACTTAGGCTTATTAAATAGGCTTATTTCAGCAACTTAGACTTATTAAATAGGCCTATTAAATAGGCTTATTAAATAGGCTTATTTCAGCAACTTAGGCTCATTAAATAGCCTTATTAAATAGGCTTATTAAATAGACTTATTAAATAGGCTCATTAAATACTTATTAAATAGGCTTATTAAGTAGGCTTATTAAATAGACTTATTAAATAGGCTCAATAAATAGGCTTATTAAATAGGCTTATTAAATAGGCTTATTAAATAGGCTTATTAAATAGGCTTATTAAATAGACTTATTAAATAGGCTTATTAAATAGGCTCAATAAATAGGCTTATTAAATAGGCTCAATAAATAGGCTTATAAAATAGGCTCAATAAATAGGCTTATTAAATAGGCTCAATAAATAGGCTTATTAAATAGGCTCAATAAATACTTATTAAATAGGCTTATTACATAGACTTATTAAATAGACTTATTAAATAGGCTTATTAAATAGATTTATTAAATAGGCTTATTAAAAAGGCTTATTAAATAGACTTATTAAATAGGCTCATTAAATACTTATTAAATATGTTTATTATATAGGCGTATTAAATAGGCTTATTAAATAGGCTTATTAAATAGGCTTATTAAATAGGCTTATT
This sequence comes from Petromyzon marinus, assembly GCF_048934315.1. Classification (NCBI taxonomy): domain Eukaryota; kingdom Metazoa; phylum Chordata; class Hyperoartia; order Petromyzontiformes; family Petromyzontidae; genus Petromyzon; species Petromyzon marinus. The sequence goes on along the minus strand of NW_027422684.1, from coordinate 2,644,431 downwards.
AAATAGACTTATTAAATAGCCTCATTAAATAGGCTTATTTTAGCAACTTAGGCTTATTAAATAGGTTTATTTCAGCAACTTAGACTTATTAAATAGCCTTATTAAATAGCCTTATTTCAGCAACTTAGACTTATTAAATAGCCTTATTTCAGCAACTTAGACTCATTAAATAGGCTTATTTCAGCAACTTATGCTTATTAAATATACTTATTTCAGCAACTTAGGCTTATTAAATAGGCTTATTTCAGCAACTTAGACTTATTAAATAGCCTTATTTCAGAAACTTAGGCTTATTAAATAGGCTTATTTCAGCAACTTAGGCTTATTAAATAGCCTTATTTCAGCAACTTAGACTTATTAAATAGGCTTATTTCAGCAACTTAGGCTTATTAAATAGGGTTATTCAGCAACTTAGGCTTATTAAATAGGCTTATTTCAGCAACTTAGGCTTATTAAATAGGCCTATTAAATAGGCTTATTAAATAGGCTTATTTAAGCAACTTAGACTTATTAAATAGGCCTATTAAATAGGCTTATTAAATAGACTTATTAAATAGGGTCATTAAATACTTATTAAATAGGCTTATTAAATAGGCTTATTAAATAGACTTATTAAATAGGCTCAATAAATAGGCTTATTAAGTAGGCTCAATAAATAGGCTTATTAAATAGGCATATTAAATAGGCTTATTAGATAGACTTATTAAATCGGCTTATTAAATAGGCTCAATAAATAGGCTTATTAAATAGGCTCAATAAATACGCTTATTAAATAGGCTCAATAAACAGGCTTATTAAATAGGCTCAATAAATAGGCTTATTAAATAGGCTTATTAAATAGACTTATTTCAGCAACTTAGGCTTATTAAATAGGCTTATTAAAAAGGCTTATTTCAGCAACTTAGGTTTATTAAATAGGCTTATTTCAGCAACTTAGTCTTATTAAATAGCCTTATTTCAGCAACTTACGCTTATTAAATAGGCTTATTTCAGCAACTTAGGCTTATTAAATAGCCTAATTAAGTAGGCTTATTTCAGCAACTTGGGCTTATTAAATAGGCTTATTTCAGCAACTTACGCTGATTAAAAAGGCATATTTCAGCAACTTAGACTTATTAAATAGCCTTATTTCAGCAACTTAGACTCATTAAATAGGCTTATTTCAGCAACATATGCTTATTAAATATACTTATTTCAGCAACTTAGGCTTATTAAATAGGCTTATTTCAGCAACTTAGGCTTATTAAATAGCCTTATTTCAGCAACTTAGACTTATTAAATAGGCTTATTTCAGCAACTTAGGCTTATTAAATAGGCTTATTCAGCAACTTAGGCTTATTAAATAGGCTTATTTCAGCAACTTAGGCTTATTAAATAGGCCTATTAAATAGGCTTATTAAATAGGCTTATTTAAGCAACTTAGACTTATTAAATAGGCCTATTAAATAGGCTTATTAAATAGACTTATTAAATAGGGTCATTAAATACTTATTAAATAGGCTTATTAAATAGGCTTATTAAATAGACTTATTAAATAGGCTCAATAAATAGGCTTATTAAGTAGGCTCAATAAATAGGCTTATTAAATAGGCATATTAAATAGGCTTATTAGATAGACTTATTAAATCGGCTTATTAAATAGGCTCAATAAATAGGCTTATTAAATAGGCTCAATAAATACGCTTATTAAATAGGCTCAATAAACAGGCTTATTAAATAGGCTCAATAAATAGGCTTATTAAATAGGCTTATTAAATAGGCTTATTTCAGCAACTTAGGCTTATTAAATAGGCTTATTAAAAAGGCTTATTTCAGCAACTTAGGTTTATTAAATAGGCTTATTTCAGCAACTTAGTCTTATTAAATAGCCTTATTTCAGCAACTTACGCTTATTAAATAGGCTTATTTCAGCAACTTAGGCTTATTAAATAGCCTAATTAAGTAGGCTTATTTCAGCAACTTGGGCTTATTAAATAGGCTTATTTCAGCAACTTACGCTGATTAAAAAGGCATATTTCAGCAACTTAGACTTATTAAATAGCCTTATTTCAGCAACTTAGACTCATTAAATAGGCTTATTTCAGCAACATATGCTTATTAAATATACTTATTTCAGCAACTTAGGCTTATTAAATAGGCTTATTTCAGCAACTTAGCCTTATTAAATTGCCTTATTTCAGCAACTTAGGCTTATTAAATATGCTTATTTCAGCAACTTAGGCTTATTAAATAGCCTTATTTCAGCAACTTAGACTTATTAAATAGGCTTATTTCAGCAACTTTGGCTTATTAAATTGGCTTATTCAGCAACTTAGGCTTATTAAATAGGCTTATTTCAGCAACTTAAGCTTATTAAATAGGCCTATTAAATAGGCTTATTAAATAGGCTTATTTCAGCAACTTAGACTTATTAAATAGGCCTGTTAAATAGGCTTATTAAATTGACTTATTAAATAGGCTCATTAAATACTTATTAAATAGGCTTATTAAATAGGCTTATTAAATAGACTTAATAAATAGGCTCAATAAATAGGCTTATTAAATAGGCTTATTAAGTAGGCTCAATAAATAGGCTTATTAAATAGGCTTATTAAATAGGCGTTTTAAATTGACTTATTAAATAGACTTATTAAATAGGCTTATTAAATAGACTTATTAAATAGCCTCATTAAATAGGCTTATTTTAGCAACTTAGGCTTATTAAATAGGCTTATTTCAGCAACTTAGGCTTATTAAATAGCGTTATTTCAGCAACTTAGACTTATTAAATAGGCTTATTCAGCAACTTAGGCTTATTAAATAGCCTTATTAAATAGGCTTATTTCAGCAACTTAGGCTTATTAAATAGGCTTATTTCAGCAACTTAGACTTATTAAAAAGGCTTATTTCAGCAACTTAGGCTTATTAAATAGGCTTATTCAGCAACTTAGGCTTATTAAATAGGCTTATTTCAGCAACTTAGACTTATTAAATAGGCCTATTAAATAGGCTTATTAAATAGACTTATTAAATAGGCTCATTAAATACTTATTAAATAGGCTTATTAAATAGGCTTATTAAATAGACTTATTAAATAGGCTCAATAAATAGGCTTATTAAATAGGCTTATTAAATAGGCTTATTTCAGCAACTTAGACTTATTAAATAGGCCTATTAAATAGGCTTATTAAATAGGCTTATTTTGGCAACTTAGACTTATTAAATAGGCCTATTAAATAGGCTTATTTCAGCAACTTAGGCTTATTAAACAGGCTTATTAAATAGGCTAATTTCAGCAACTTAGGCTTATTAAATAGGCTTATTTCAGCAACTTAGACTTATTAAATAGCCTTATTTCAGCAACTTACACTTATTAAATAGGCTTATTTCAGCAACTTAGGCTTATTAAATAGCCTAATTAAGTAGGCTTATTTCAGCAACTTGGGCTTATTAAATAGGCTTATTTCAGCAACTTACGCTGATTAGAAAGGCTTATTTCAGCAACTTAGACTTATTAAATAGCCTTATTTCAGCAATTTAGACTTATTAAATAGGCTTATTTCAGCAACTTATGCTTATTAAATATACTTATTTCAGCAACTTAGGCTTATTACATAGGCTTATTTCAGCAACTTAGACTTATTAAATAGGCTTATTTCAGCAACTTAGGTTTATTAAATAGGCTTATTCAGCAACTTAGGCTTATTAAATAGGCTTATTAAATAGGCTTATTTCAGCAACTTAGGCTTATTAAATAGGCTTATTCAACAACTTAGGCTTATTAAATAGGTTCATTCAATACTTATTAAATAGGCTTATTAAACAGGCTTATTAAATAGACTCATTAAATAGGCTCAATAAATAGGCTTATTAAATAGGCTTATTAATTAGGCTTATTAAATAGGCTTATTAAATAGACTTGTTAAATAGGCTTATTAAATAGGCTCAATAAATAGGCTTATGAAATAGGCTCAATAAATAGGCTTATTAAATAGGCTCAATAAATAGGCTTATTAAATAGGCTCATTAAATACTTCTTAAATAGGCTTATTAAATAGACTTATTAAATAGACTTATTAAATAGGCTTATTAAATAGGCTTATTAAATAGGCTTATTAAAAAGGCTTATTAAATATAGTTAATAAATAGGCTCATAAAATACTTATTAAATAGGTTTATTAAATAGGCATATTAAATAGGCTTATTAAATAGGCTTATTAAATAGGCTTATTAAATAGACTTATTAAATAGCCTCATTAAATAGGCTTATTTTAGCAACTTAGGCTTATTAAATAGGCTTATTTCAGCAACTTAGGCTTATTAAATAGGCTTATTCAGCAACTTAGGCTTATTAAATAGGCTTATTTCAGCAACTTAGACTTATTAAATAGGCCTATTACATAGGCTTATTAAATAGACTTTTTAAATAGGCTCATTAAATACTTATTAAATAGGCTCATTAAATAGGCTTATTAAATAGACTTATTAAATAGGCTCAATAAATAGGCTTATTAAATAGGCGTATTAAATAGGCTCAATAAATAGGCTTATTAAATAGGCTCAATAAATAGGCGTATTAAATAGGCTCAATAAATAGGCTTATTAAATAGGCTCATTAAATACTTATTAAATAGGCTTATTAACTAGACTTATTAAATAGACTTATTAAATAACCTTATTAAATAGACTTATTAAATAGGCTTATTAAAAATGCTCATTAAATACTTATTAAATGTGTTTATTAAATAGGCGTATTAAATAGGCTTATTAAATAGACTTATTAAATAGGCTTATTAAATAGACTTATTAAATATCCTCATTAAATAGGCTTATTTTAGCAACTTGGGCTTATTAAATAGGTTTATTTCAGCAACTTAGACTTATTAAAGAGCCTTATTAAATAGGCTTATTTCAGCAACTTAGGCTTATTAAATAGGCTTATTCAGCAACTTAGGCTTATTAAATAGGCTTATTAAATAGGCTTATTTCAGCAACTTAGGCTTATTAAATAGGCTTATTCAGCAAATCAGGCTTATTAAATAGGCTCATTCAATACTTATTAAATAGGCTTATTAAACAGGCTTATTAAATAGACTCATTAAATAGGCTCAATAAATAGGCTTATTAAATATGCGTATTAATTAGGCTTATTAAATAGGCTTATTAAATAGACTTGTTAAATAGGCTTATTAAATAGGCTCAATAAATAGGCTTATGAAATAGGCTCAATAAATAGGCTTATTAAATAGGCTCAATAAATAGGCTTATTAAATAGGCTCATTAAATACTTCTTAAATAGGCTCATTAAATAGACTTATTAAATAGACTTATTAAATAGGCTTATTAAATAGGCTTATTAAATAGGCTTATTAAAAAGGCTTATTAAATAGAGTTAATAAATAGGCTCATTAAATACTTATTAAATAGGTTTATTAAATAGGCGTATTAAATAGGCTTATTAAATAGGCTTATTAAATAGGCTTATTAAATAGACTTATTAAATAGCCTCATTAAATAGGCTTATTTTAGCAACTTAGGCTTATTAAATAGGCTTATTTCAGCAACTTAGGCTTATTAAATAGCGTTATTTCAGCAACTTAGACTTATTAAATAGGCTTATTCAGCAACTTAGGCTTATTAAATAGCCTTATTAAATAGGCTTATTTCAGCAACTTAGGCTTATTAAATAGGCTTATTTCAGCAACTTAGACTTATTAAAAAGGCTTATTTCAGCAACTTAGGCTTATTAAATAGGCTTATTCAGCAACTTAGGCTTATTAAATAGGCTTATTTCAGCAACTTAGACTTATTAAATAGGCCTATTAAATAGGCTTATTAAATAGACTTATTAAATAGGCTCATTAAATACTTATTAAATAGGCTTATTAAATAGGCTTATTAAATAGACTTATTAAATAGGCTCAATAAATAGGCTTATTAAATAGGCGTATTAAATAGGCTCAATAAATAGGCTTCTTAAATAGGCTCAATAAATAGGCTTATTAAATAGGCTCAATAAATGGGCCTATTAAATAGGCTCATTAAATACTTATTAAATAGGCTTATTAACTAGACTTATTAAATAGACTTATTAAATAGGCTTATTAAATAGACTTATTAAATAGGCTTATTAAAAATGCTCATTAAATACTTATTAAATGTGTTTATTAAATAGGCGTATTAAATAGGCTTATTAAATAGGCTTATTAAATAGGCATATTAAATAGACTTATTAAATATCCTCATTAAATAGGCTTATTTTAGCAACTTGGGCTTATTAAATAGGTTTATTTCAGCAACTTAGACTTATTAAAGAGCCTTATTAAATAGGCTTATTTCAGCAACTTAGGCTTATTAAATAGGCTCATTCAGAAACTTAGGCTTATTAAATAGGCTTATTTCAGCAACTTAGGCTTATTAAATAGGCTTATTAAATAGGCTTATTTCAGCAACGTAGGCTTATTAAATAGGCTTATTCAACAACTTAGGCTTATTAAATAGGCTCATTCAATACTTATTAAATAGGCTTATTAAACAGGCTTATTAAATAGACTCATTAAATAGGCTCAATAAATAGGCTCATTAAATAGGCTTATTAATTAGGCTTATTAAATAGGCTTATTAAATAGACTTGTTAAATAGGCTTATTAAATAGGCTCAATAAATAGGCTTATGAAATAGGCTCAATAAATAGGCTTATTAAATAGGCTCAATAAATAGGCTTATTAAATAGGCTCATTAAATACTTCTTAAATAGGCTCATTAAATTGACTTATTAAATAGACTTATTAAATAGGCTTATTAAATAGGCTTATTAAATAGGCTTATTAAAAAGGCTTATTAAATAGAGTTAATAAATAAGCTCATTAAATACTTATTAAATAGGTTTATTAAATAGGCGTATTAAATAGGCTTATTAAATAGGCTTATTAAATAGGCTTATTAAATAGACTTATTAAATAGCCTCATTAAATAGGCTTATTTTAGCAACTTAGGCTTATTAAATAGGCTTATTTCAGCAACTTAGGCTTATTAAATAGCGTTATTTCAGCAACTTAGACTTATTAAATAGGCTTATTCAGCAACTTAGGCTTATTAAATAGCCTTATTAAATAGGCTTATTTCAGCAACTTAGGCTTATTAAATAGGCTTAATTAGCAACTTACGCTTATTAAATAGGCTTATTTCAGCAACTTAGACTTATTAAATAGGCCTATTAAATAGGCTTATTAAATAGACTTATTAAATAGGCTCATGAAATACTTATTAAATAGGCTCATTAAATAGGCTTATTAAATAGACTTATTAAATAGGCTCAATAAATAGGCTTATTAAATAGGCATATTAAATAGGCTCAATAAATAGGCTTATTAAATAGGCTTATTAAATAGGCTCAATAAATAGGCTTATTAAATAGGCTCAATAAATAGGCTTATTAAATAGGCTCAATAAATAGGCTTATTAAATAGGCTCATTAAATACTTATTAAATAGGCTTATTAACTAGACTTATTAAATAGACTTATTAAATAGGCTTATTAAATAGGCTTATTAAATAGGCTTATTAAATAGGCTTATTAAATAGGCATATTAAATAGACTTATTTAATATCCTCATTAAATAGGCTTATTTTAGCAACTTGGGCTTATTAAATAGGTTTATTTCAGCAACTTAGACTTATTAAAGAGCCTTATTAAATAGGCTTATTTCAGCAACTTAGGCTTATTAAATAAGCTTATTTCAGCAACTTATGCTTATTAAATAGCCTTATTAAACAGGTTTATTTCAGCAACTTAGGCTTATTAAATAGCATTTTAAAATAGGTTTATTTCAGCAACTTAGACTTATTAAAATATACCTTTTTAAATAGGCTTAGTTCAGAAACTCAGGCTTATTAAATAGTCTTATTTCAGCAACTTAGGCTCATTAAATAGCCTTATTAAATAGGCTTATTTCAGCAACTTGGGCTTATTAAATAGGCTTATTTCAGCAACTTAGACTTATTAAATAGCCTTATTTCAGCAACTTAGGCTTATTAAATAGCATTATTTCAGAAACTTAGACTTATTAAATAGGCTTATTCAGCAACTTAGGCTTATTAAATAGCCTTATTAAATAGGCTTATTTCAGCAATTTAGACTTATTAAATAGGTTTATTCAGCAACTTAGGCTTATTAAATAGGCTTATTCAGCAACTTAGGCTTATTAAATAGGCTTATTTCAGCAACTTAGGCTTATTAAATAGGCTCATTCAGAAACTTAGGCTTATTAAATAGGCTTATTTCAGCAACTTAGACTTATTAAATATGCCTATTAAATAGGCTTATTAAATAGGCTAATTTCATCAACTTAGGCTTATTAAATAGGCTCATTCAGAAACGTAGGCTTATTAAATAGGCTTATTTCAGCAACTTAGACTTATAAAATAGGCTTATTAAAAGGCTTATTAAATAGACGTATTAAATAGCCTCATTAAATAGGCTTATTTTTGCAACGTATGCTTATTAAATAGGCTTATTTCAGCAACTTAGGCTTATTAAATAGCGTTATTTCAGCAATTTAGACTTATTAAATAGGCTTATTCAGCAACTTAGGCTTATTAAATAGCCTTATTAAATAGGCTTATTTCAGCAACTTAGGCTTATTAAATAGGCTTATTTCAGCAACTTAGACTTATTAAAAAGGCTTATTTCAGCAACTTAGGCTTATTAAATAGGCTTATTCAGCAACTTAGGCTTATTAAATAGGCTTATTTCAGCAACTTAGGCTTATTAAATAGGCTCATTCAGCAACTTTGGCTTATTAAATAGGCTTATTTCAGCAACTTAGACTTATTAAATAGACTATTAAATAGGCTTATTAAATAGGCTTATTTCAGCAACTTAGGCTTATTAAATAGCATTATTTCAGAAACTTAGACTTATTAAATAGGCTTATTAAGCAACATACGCTTATTAAATAGCCTTATTAAATAGGCTTATTTCAGCAATTTAGACTTATAAAATAGGCTTATTAAAAGGCTTATTAAATAGACGTATTAAATAGCCTCATTAAATAGGCTTATTTTAGCAACTTAGGGTTATTAAATAGGCTTATTTCAGCAACTTAGGCTTATTAAATAGCGTTATTTCAGCAATTTAGACTTATTAAATAGGCTTATTCAGCAACTTAGGCTTATTAAATAGCCTTATTAAATAGGCTTATTTCAGCAACTTAGGCTTATTAAATAGGCTTATTTCAGCAACTTAGACTTATTAAAAAGGCTTATTTCAGCAACTTAGGCTTATTAAATAGGCTTATTCAGCAACTTAGGCTTATTAAATAGGCTTATTTCAGCAACTTAGGCTTATTAAATAGGCTTATTCAGCAACTTTGGCTTATTAAATAGGCTTATTTCAGCAACTTAGGCTTACTTAATAAGCCTATTTAATAAGCCTATTTATTGAGCCTATTTAATAAGTCTATTTAATAAGCCTATTTAATAAGCCTATTTAATAAGTATTTAATGAGCCTATTTAATAAGTCTATTTAATAAGCCTATTTAATAGGCCTATTTAATAAGTCTAAGTTGCTGAAATAAGCCTATTTAATAAGGCGTTTTAATAAGTCTAAGTTGCTGAAATAAACCTATTTAATAAGCCTAAGTTGATAAAATAAGCCTATTTAATGAGGCTATTTAATAAGTCTACTTAATAAGCCTATTTAATAAGCCTATTCGATAAGCCTATTTAATAAGCCTATTTAATATGCCTATTTAATAAACATATTTAAATAGTATTTAATGAGCCTATTTAATAAGTCTATTTAATAAGCCTTTTTAATAAGCCTATTTAATAAGTCTATTTAATAAGCCTATTTAATAAGTCTATTTAATAAGTCTATTTAATAAGCCTATTTAATAAGTATTTAATGAGCCTATTTAATAAGCCATTTATTGAGACAATTTAATAAGCCTATTTATTGAGCCTATTTTATAAGCCTATTTATTGAGCCTATTTAATAAGCCTATTTATTGAGCCAATTTAATAAGCCTATTTATTGAGCCTATTTAATAAGCCTATTTAATAAGCCTATTTATTGAGCCTATTTAATAAGCCTATTTAATAAGCCTATTTATTGAACCTATTTAATAAGTCTATTTAATAAGCCTATTTAATAAGCCTATTTAATAAGTATTTAATGAGCCTATTTAATAAGTCTATTTAATAAGCCTATTTAATAAGGCTATTTAATTAGCCTAAGTTGCTGAAATAAGCCTATTTAATAAGCCTATTTAATAGGCCTATTTAATAAGTCTAAGTTGCTGAAATAAGCCTATTTAATAAGCCTAAGTTTCTGAATGAGCCTATTTAATAAGCCTAAGTTGCTGAAATAAGCTTATTTAATAAGCCCAAGTTGCTGAACAAGCCTATTTAATAAGCCTAAGTTGCTGAATAAACCTATTTATTAAGTCTAAGTTGCTGAAACAAGCCTATTCAATAAGGCTATTTAATAAGCTTAAGTTGCTGAAATAAGCCTATTTAATAAGCCTATTTAATAAATATTTAATGAGGCTATTTAATAAGCCTATTTAATAAGCCTATTTAATAAGCCTATTTAATACGCCTATTTAATAAACATATTTAATAATTATTTAATGAGCCTATTTAATAAGCCTATTTATTGAGCCTATTTAATAAGCCTATTTATTGAGCCTAATTAATAAGCCTATTTATTGAGCCTATTTAATAAGCCTATTTATTGAGCCTATTTAATAAGCCTATTTAATAAGTCTATTTAATAAGCCTATTTAATAAGCCTATTTATTGAGCCTATTTAATAAGCCTATTTAATAAGCCTATTTATTGAGCCTATTTAATAAGTCTATTTAATAAGCCTATTTAATAAGCCTATTTAATAAGTATTTAATGAGCCTATTTAATAAGTCTATTTAATAAGCCTATATAATAGGCCTATTTAATAAGTCTAAGTTGCTGAAATAAGCCTATTTAATAAGCCTATTTAATAGGCCTATTTAATAAGCCTAAGTTGCTGAAATAAGCCTATTTAATAAGTCTAAGTTGCTGAAATAAGGCTAATTAATAAGCCTAAGTTGCTGAAATAAGCCTATTTAATAAGCCTAAGTTGCTGAAATAAGGCTATTTAATAAGTCTAAGTTGCTGAAATAAGCCTATTTAATACGCCTAAATTGCTGAAATAAGTATATTTAATAAGCATAAGTTGCTGAAATAAGCCTATTTAATAAGTCTAAGTTGCTGAAATAAGGCTCTTTAATAAGTCTAAGTTGCTGAAATAAACCTATTTAATAAGCCTAAGTTGCTAAAATAAGCCTATTTAATGAGGCTATTTAATAAGTCTATTTAATAAGCCTATTTAATAAGCCTATTTAATAAGCTTATTTAATAAGCCTATTTATTGATCCTATTTAATAAGCCTGTTTATTGAGCCTATTTAATAAGCCTATTTATTGAGCCTATTTAATAAGCCTATTTATTGAGCCTATTTAATAAGCCGATTTAATAAGTCTATCTAATGAGCCTATTTAATAAGCCTATTTAATAAGCCTATTTATTGAGCCTACTTAATAAGCCTATTTAATAAGCCTATTTATTGGGCCTATTTAATAAGTCTATTTAATACGCCTGTTTAATAAGCCTATTTAATAAGTATTTAATGAGCCTATTTAATAAGTCTATTTAATAAGCCTATTTAATAGGCCTATTTAATAAGTCTAAGTTGCTTAAATAAGCCTATTTAATAAGCCTATTTAATAGGCCTACTTAATAAGCCTAAGTTGCTGAAATAAGCCTATTTAATAAGCCTAAGTTGCTGAATAAGCCTATTTAATAAGCCTAAGTTGCTGAAATAAGCCTATTTAATAAGTCTAAGTTGCTGAAATAAGGCTATTTAATAAGCCTAAGTTGCTGAAATAATCCTATTTAATAAGCCTAAGTTGCTGAAATAAGGCTATTTAATAAGTCTAAGTTGCTGAAATAAGCCTATTTAATAAGCCTAAGTTGCTGAAATAAGTATATTTAATAAGCATAAGTTGCTGAAATAAGCCTATTTAATAAGGCTATTTAATAAGTCTAAGTTGCTGAAATAAACCTATTTAATAAGCCTAAGTTGCTAAAATAAGCCTATTTAATGAGGCTATTTAATAAGTCTATTTAATAAGCCTATTTAATAAGCCTATTTAATAAGCCTATTTAATAAGCCTATTTAATACACCTATTTAATAAACATATTTAATAAGTTTTTAATGAGCCTATTTAATAAGTCTTTTTAATAAGCCTTTTTAATAAGCCTATTTAATAAATCTATTTAATAAGCCTATTTAATAAGTCTATTTAATAAGTCTATTTAATAAGCCTATTTAATAAGTATTTAATGAGCCTATTTAATAAGCCTATTTATTGAGCCTATTTAATAAGCCTATTTATTGAGCCTATTTTATAAGCCTATTTATTGAGCCTATTTAATAAGCCTATTTATTGAGCCTATTTAATAAGTCTATTTAATAAGCCTACGTAATAAGCCTATTTAATAAGTATTTAATGAGCCTATTTGAAAGTCTATTTAATAAGCCTATTTAATAAGGCTATTTAATGAGCCTAAGTTGCTGAAATAAGCCTATTTAATAAGCCTATTTAATAGGCCTATTTAATAAGTCTAAGTTGCTGAAATAAGCCTATTTAATAAGCCTAAGTTTCTGAATGAGCCTATTTAATAAGCCTAAGTTGCTGAAATAAGCTTATTTAATAAGCCTAAGTTGCTGAACAAGCCTATTTAATAAGCCTACGTTGCTGAACAAACCTATTTAATAAGCCTAAGTTGCTGAATAAACCTATTTAATAAGTCTAAGTTGCTGAAATAAGCCTATTCAATAAGGCTATTTTATAAGCCTAAGTTGCTGAAATAAGTCTATTTAATAAGTCTATTTAATAAGCCTATTTATTGAGCCTATTTAATAAGCTTATTTATTGAGCCTATTTAATAAGCCTATTTATTGAGCCTATTTAATGAGCCTATTTATTGAGCCTTATTAATAAGCCTATTTAATAAGTCTATTTAATAAGCCTATTTAATAAGCCTATATAATAAGCCTATTTATTGAGGCTATTTAATAGGCCTATTTAATAAGCCTATTTATTGAGCCTATTTAATAAGTCTATTTAATAAGCCTATTTAATAAGCCTATTTAATAATTATTTAATGAGCCTATTTAATAAGTCTATTTAATAAGCCTATTTAATAGGCCTATTTAATAAGTCTAAGTTGCTGAAATAAGGCTATTTAATAAGTCTAAGTTGCTGAAATAAGCCTATTTAATAAGCCTAAGTTGCTGAAATAAGTATATTTAATAAGCATAAGTTGCTGAAATAAGCCTATTTAATAAGTCTATTTTGCTGAAATAAGGCTATTTAATAAGTCTAAGTTGCTGAAATAAACCTATTTAATAAGCCTAAGTTGCTAAAATAAGCCTATTTAATGAGGCTATTTAATAAGTCTATTTAATAAGCCTATTTAATAAGCCTATTTAATAAGCCTATTTAATAAGCCTATTTAATAAGTCTATTTAATAAGTCAATTTAAAACGCCTATTTAATAAGCCTATTTAATAAGCCTATTTATTGAGCCTACTTAATAAGCCTATTTAATAAGCCTATTTATTGAGCCTATTTATTAAGTCTATTTAATAAGCCTATTTAATAAGCCTATTTAATAAGTATTTAATGAGCCTATTTAATAAGTCTATTTAATAAGCCTATTTAATAGGCCTATTTAATAAGTCTAAGTTGCTGAAATAAGCCTATTTAATAAGCCTATTTAATAGGCCTATTTAATAAGCCTAAGTTGCTGAAATAAGCCTATTTAATAAGCCTAAGTTGCTGAAATAAGGCTATTTAATAAGCCAAAGTTGCTGAAATAAGCCTATTTAATAAGCCTAAGTTGCTGAAATAAGGCTATTTAATAAGGCTAAGTTGCTGAAATAAGCCTATTTAATAAGCCTAAGTTGCTGAAATAAGTATATTTAATAAGCATATGTTGCTGAAATAAGCCTATTTAATGAGTCTAAGTTGCTGAAATAAGGCTATTTAATAAGTCTAAGTTGCTGAAATAAGCCTTTTTAATCAGCGTAAGTTGCTGAAATAAGCCTATTTTATAAGCCCAAGTTGCTGAAATAAGCCTACTTAATTAGGCTATTTAATAAGCCTAAGTTGCTGAAATAAGCCTATTTAATAAGCGTAAGTTGCTGAAATAAGGCTATTTAATAAGACTAAGTTGCTGAAATAAGCCTATTTAATAAACCTAAGTTGCTGAAATAAGCCTTTTTAATAAGCCTATTTAATAAGCCTAAGTTGCTGAAATAAGCCTATTTAATAAGCCTATTTAATAAGCCTATTTATTGAGCCTATTTAATAAGCCTGTTTATTGAGCCTATTTAAGAAGCGTATTTATTGAGCCTATTTAATAAGCCTATTTATTGAGCCTATTTAATAAGCCGATTTAATAAGTCTATCTAATAAGCCTATTTAATATGCCTATTTAATAAGCCTATTTATTGAGCCTACTTAATAAGCCTATTTATTGAGCCTATTTAATAAGTCTATTTAATAAGCCTATTTAATAAGCCTATTTAATAAGTATTTAATGAGCCTATTTAATAAGTCTATTTAATAAGCCTATTTAATAGGCCTATTTAATAAGTCTAAGTTGCTTAAATAAGCCTATTTAATAAGCCTATTTAATAGGCCTATTTAATAAGCCTAAGTTGCTGAAATAAGCCTATTTAATAAGCCTAAGTTGCTGAATAAGCCTATTTAATAAGCCTAAGTTGCTGAAATAAGCCTATTTAATAAGTCTAAGTTGCTGAAATAAGGCTATTTAATAAGCCTAAGTTGCTGAAATAAGCCTATTTAATAAGCCTAAGTTGCTGAAATAAGGCTATTTAATAAGTCTAAGTTGCTGAAATAAGCCTAAGTTGCTGAAATAAGTATATTTAATAAGCATAAGTTGCTGAAATAAGCCTATTTAATGAGTCTAAGTTGCTGAAATAAGGCTATTTAATAAGTCTAAGTTGCTGAAATAAGCCTATTTAACAAGGCTATTTAATAAGTCAAAGTTGCTGAAATAAACCTATTTAATAAGCCTAAGTTGCTAAAATAAGCCTATTTAATGAGGCTATTTAATAAGTCTATTTAATAAGCCTATTTAATAAGCCTATTTAATAAGCCTATTTAATACGCCTATTTAATAAACATATTTAATAAGTATTTAATGAGCCTATTTAATAAGTCTATTTAATAAGCCTTTTTAATAAGCCTATTTAATAAATCTATTTAATAAGCCTATTTAATAAGTCTATTTAATAAGTCTATGTAATAAGCCTATTTAATAAGTATTTAATGAGCCTATTTAATAAGCCTATTTATTGAGCCTATTTAATAAGCCTATTTATTGAGCCTATTTTATAAGCCTATTTATTGAGCCTATTTAATAAGCCTATTTATTGAGCCTATTTAATAAGCCTATTTAATAAGTCTATTTAATAAGCCTATTTAATAAGCCTATTTAATAAGCCTATTTAATAAGCCTATTTAATAAGCCTATTTATTGAGCCTATTTAATAAGTCTATTTAATAAGCCTACTTAATAAGCCTATTTAATAAGTGTTTAATGAGCCTATTTAATAAGTCTATTTAATAAGCCTATTTAATAAGGCTATTTAATGAGCCTAAGTTGCTGAAATAAGCCTATTTAATAAGCCTATTTAATAGGCCTATTTAATAAGTCTAAGTTGCTGAAATAAGCCTATTTAATAAGCCTAAGTTTCTGAATGAGCCTATTTAATAAGCCTAAGTTGCTGAAATAAGCTTATTTAATAAGCTTAAGTTGCTGAACAAGCCTATTTAATAAGTCTAAGTTGCTGAACAAACCTATTTAATAAGCCTAAGTTGCTGAATAAACCTATTTAATAAGTCTAAGTTGCTGAAATAAGCCTATTCAATAAGGCTATTTAATAAGCCTAAGTTGCTGAAATAAGTCTATTTAATAAGCCTATTTAATAAGTATTTAATGAGCCTATTTAATAAGCCTATTTATTGAGCCTATTTAATAAGCCTATTTATTGAGCCTATTTAATAAGCCTATTTATTGAGCCTATTTAATAAGCCAATTTATTGAGCCTATTTAATAAGCCTATTTAATAGGCCTATTTAATAAGTCTAAGTTGCTGAAATAAGGCTATTTAATAAGTCTAAGTTGCTGAAATAAGCCTATTTAATAAGCCTAAGTTGCTGAAATAAGTATATTTAATAAGCATAAGTTGCTGAAATAAGCCTATTTAATAAGTCTATTTTGCTGAAATAAGGCTATTTAATAAGTCTAAGTTGCTGAAATAAACCTATTTAATAAGCCTAAGTTGCTAAAATAAGCCTATTTAATGAGGCTATTTAATAAGTCTATTTAATAAGCCTATTTAATAAGCCTATTTAATAAGTCTATTTAATAAGTCAATTTAAAACGCCTATTTAATAAGCCTATTTAATAAGCCTATTTATTGAGCCTACTTAATAAGCCTATTTAATAAGCCTATTTATTGAGCCTATTTATTAAGTCTATTTAATAAGCCTATTTAATAAGCCTATTTAATAAGTATTTAATGAGCCTATTTAATAAGTCAATTTAATAAGCCTATTTAATAGGCCTATTTAATAAGTCTAAGTTGCTGAAATAAGCCTATTTAATAAGCCTATTTAATAGGCCTATTTAATAAGCCTAAGTTGCTGAAATAAGCCTATTTAATAAGCCTAAGTTGCTGAATAAGCCAATTTAATAAGCCAAAGTTGCTGAAATAAGCCTATTTAATAAGTCTAAGTTGCTGAAATAAGGCTATTTAATAAGCCTAAGTTGCTGAAATAAGCATATTTAATAAGCCTAAGTTGCTGAAATAAGGCTATTTAATAAGGCTAAGTTGCTGAAATAAGCCTATTTAATAAGCCTAAGTTGCTGAAATAAGTATATTTAATAAGCATATGTTGCTGAAATAAGCCTATTTAATGAGTCTAAGTTGCTGAAATAAGGCTATTTAATAAGTCTAAGTTGCTGAAATATGCCTTTTTAATCAGCGTAAGTTGCTGAAATAAGCCTATTTAATAAGCCCAAGTTGCTGAAATAAGCCTACTTAATTAGGCTATTTAATAAGCCTAAGTTGCTGAAATAAGCCTATTTAATAAGCGTAAGTTGCTGAAATAAGGCTATTTAATAAGACTAAGTTGCTGAAATAAGCCTATTTAATAAACCTAAGTTGCTGAAATAAGCCTTTTTAATAAGCCTATTTAATAAGCCTAAGTTGCTGAAATAAGCCTATTTAATAAGCCTATTTAATAAGCCTATTTATTGAGCCTATTTAATAAGCCTGTTTATTGAGCCTATTTAATAAGCGTATTTATTGAGCCTATTTAATAAGCCTATTTATTGAGCCTATTTAATAAGCCGATTTAATAAGTCTATCTAATAAGCCTATTTAATATGCCTATTTAATAAGCCTATTTATTGAGCCTACTTAATAAGCCTATTTATTGAGCCTATTTAATAAGTCTATTTAATAAGCCTATTTAATAAGCCTATTTAATAAGTATTTAATGACCCTATTTAATAAGTCTATTTAATAAGCCTATTTAATAGGCCTATTTAATAAGTCTAAGTTGCTTAAATAAGCCTATTTAATAAGCCTATTTAATAGGCCTATTTAATAAGCCTAAGTTGCTGAAATAAGCCTATTTAATAAGCCTAAGTTGCTGAATAAGCCTATTTAATAAGCCTAAGTTGCTGAAATAAGCCTATTTAATAAGTCTAAGTTGCTGAAATAAGGCTATTTAATAAGCCTAAGTTGCTGAAATAAGCCTATTTAATAAGCCTAAGTTGCTGAAATAAGTATATTTAATAAGCATATGTTGCTGAAATAAGCCTATTTAATGAGTCTAAGTTGCTGAAATAAGGCTATTTAATAAGTCTAAGTTGCTGAAATATGCCTTTTTAATCAGCGTAAGTTGCTGAAATAAGCCTATTTAATAAGCCCAAGTTGCTGAAATAAGCCTACTTAATTAGGCTATTTAATAAGCCTAAGTTGCTGAAATAAGCCTATTTAATAAGCGTAAGTTGCTGAAATATGGCTATTTAATAAGACTAAGTTGCTGAAATAAGCCTATTTAATAAACCTAAGTTGCTGAAATAAGCCTTTTTAATAAGCCTATTTAATAAGCCTAAGTTGCTGAAATAAGTCTATTTAATAAGCCTATTTAATAAGCCTATTTATTGAGCCTATTTAATAAGCCTGTTTATTGAGCCTATTTAATAAGCGTATTTATTGAGCCTATTTAATAAGCCTATTTATTGAGCCTATTTAATAAGCCGATTTAATAAGTCTATCTAATAAGCCTATTTAATATGCCTATTTAATAAGCCTATTTATTGAGCCTACTTAATAAGCCTATTTATTGAGCCTATTTAATAAGTCTATTTAATAAGCCTATTTAATAAGCCTATTTAATAAGTATTTAATGACCCTATTTAATAAGTCTATTTAATAAGCCTATTTAATAGGCCTATTTAATAAGTCTAAGTTGCTTAAATAAGCCTATTTAATAAGCCTATTTAATAGGCCTATTTAATAAGCCTAAGTTGCTGAAATAAGCCTATTTAATAAGCCTAAGTTGCTGAATAACCCTATTTAATAAGCCTAAGTTGCTGAAATAAGCCTATTTAATAAGTCTAAGTTGCTGAAATAAGGCTATTTAATAAGCCTAAGTTGCTGAAATAAGCCTATTTAATAAGCCTAAGTTTCTGAAATAAGGCTATTTAATAAGTCTAAGTTGCTGAAATAAGCCTATTTAATAAGCCTAAGTTGCTGAAATAAGTATATTTAATAAGCATAAGTTGCTGAAATAAGCCTATTTAATGAGTCTAAGTTGCTGAAATAAGGCTATTTAATAAGTCTAAGTTGCTGAAATAAGGCTATTTAATAAGGCTATTTAATAAGTCTAAGTTGCTGAAATAAACCTATTTAATAAGCCTAAGTTGCTAAAATAAGCCTATTTAATGAGGCTATTTAATAAGTCTATTTAATAAGCCTATTTAATAAGCCTATTTAATAAGCCTATTTAATAAGCCTATTTAATACGCCTATTTAATAAACATATTTAATAAGTATTTAATGAGCCTATTTAATAAGTCTATTTAATAAGCCTTTTTAATAAGCCTATTTAATAAATCTATTTAATAAGCCTATTTAATAAGTCTATTTAATAAGTCTATGTAATAAGCCTATTTAATAAGTATTTATTGAGCCTATTTAATAAGCCTATTTATTGAGCCTATTTAATAAGCCTATTTATTGAGCCTATTTTATAAGCCTATTTATTGAGCCTATTTAATAAGCCTATTTATTGAGCCTATTTAATAAGCCTATTTAATAAGTCTATTTAATAAGCCTATTTAATAAGCCTATTTAATAAGCCTATTTAATAAGCCTATTTAATAAGCCTATTTATTGAGCCTATTTAATAAGTCTATTTAATAAGCCTACTTAATAAGCCTATTTAATAAGTATTTAATGAGCCTATTTAATAAGTCTATTTAATAAGCCTATTTAATAAGGCTATTTAATGAGCCTAAGTTGCTGAAATAAGCCTATTTAATAAGCCTATTTAATAGGCCTATTTAATAAGTCTAAGTTGCTGAAATAAGCCTATTTAATAAGCCTAAGTTTCTGAATGAGCCTATTTAATAAGCCTAAGTTGCTGAAATAAGCTTATTTAATAAGCCTAAGTTGCTGAACAAGCCTATTTAATAAGCCTAAGTTGCTGAACAAACCTATTTAATAAGCCTAAGTTGCTGAATAAACCTATTTAATAAGTCTAAGTTGCTGAAATAAGCCTATTCAATAAGGCTATTTAATAAGCCTAAGTTGCTGAAATAAGTCTATTTAATAAGCCTATTTAATAAGTATTTAATGAGCCTATTTAATAAGCCTATTTATTGAGCCTATTTAATAAGCCTATTTATTGAGCCTATTTAATAAGCCTATTTATTGAGCCTATTTAATAAGCCAATTTATTGAGCCTATTTAATAAGCCTATTTAATAAGTCTATTTAATAAGCCTATTTAATAAGCCTTTGTAATAAGCCTATTTATTGAGGCTATTTAATAGGCCTATTTAATAAGCCTATTTATTGAGCCTATTTAATAAGTCTATTTAATAAGCCTATTTAATAAGCCTATTTAATAAGCCTATTTAATAAGCCTATTTAATAAGCCTATTTAATAAGCCTATTTATTGAGCCTATTTAATAAGTCTATTTAATAAGCCTATTTATTGAGCCTATTTAATAAGCCTATTTATTGAGCCTATTTTATAAGCCTATTTATTGAGCCTATTTAATAAGCCTATTTATTGAGCCTATTTAATAAGCCTATTTAATAAGTCTATTTAATAAGTATTTAATGAGCCTATTTAATAAGCCTATTTATTGAGCCTATTTAATAAGCCTATTTATTGAGCCTATTTAATAAGCCTATTTATTGAGCCTATTTAATAAGCCAATTTATTGAGCCTATTTAATAAGCCTATTTAATAGGCCTATTTAATAAGTCTAAGTTGCTGAAATAAGGCTATTTAATAAGTCTAAGTTGCTGAAATAAGCCTATTTAATAAGCCTAAGTTGCTGAAATAAGTATATTTAATAAGCATAAGTTGCTGAAATAAGCCTATTTAATAAGTCTATTTTGCTGAAATAAGGCTATTTAATAAGTCTAAGTTGCTGAAATAAACCTATTTAATAAGCCTAAGTTGCTAAAATAAGCCTATTTAATGAGGCTATTTAATAAGTCTATTTAATAAGCCTATTTAATAAGCCTATTTAATAAGCCTATTTAATAAGCCTATTTAATAAGTCTATTTAATAAGTCAATTTAAAACGCCTATTTAATAAGCCTATTTAATAAGCCTATTTATTGAGCCTACTTAATAAGCCTATTTAATAAGCCTATTTATTGAGCCTATTTATTAAGTCTATTTAATAAGCCTATTTAATAAGCCTATTTAATAAGTATTTAATGAGCCTATTTAATAAGTCAATTTAATAAGCCTATTTAATAGGCCTATTTAATAAGTCTAAGTTGCTGAAATAAGCCTATTTAATAAGCCTATTTAATAGGCCTATTTAATAAGCCTAAGTTGCTGAAATAAGCCTATTTAATAAGCCTAAGTTGCTGAATAAGCCAATTTAATAAGCCAAAGTTGCTGAAATAAGCCTATTTAATAAGTCTAAGTTGCTGAAATAAGGCTATTTAATAAGCCTAAGTTGCTGAAATAAGCATATTTAATAAGCCTAAGTTGCTGAAATAAGGCTATTTAATAAGGCTAAGTTGCTGAAATAAGCCTATTTAATAAGCCTAAGTTGCTGAAATAAGTATATTTAATAAGCATATGTTGCTGAAATAAGCCTATTTAATGAGTCTAAGTTGCTGAAATAAGGCTATTTAATAAGTCTAAGTTGCTGAAATATGCCTTTTTAATCAGCGTAAGTTGCTGAAATAAGCCTATTTAATAAGCCCAAGTTGCTGAAATAAGCCTACTTAATTAGGCTATTTAATAAGCCTAAGTTGCTGAAATAAGCCTATTTAATAAGCGTAAGTTGCTGAAATAAGGCTATTTAATAAGACTAAGTTGCTGAAATAAGCCTATTTAATAAACCTAAGTTGCTGAAATAAGCCTTTTTAATAAGCCTATTTAATAAGCCTAAGTTGCTGAAATAAGCCTATTTAATAAGCCTATTTAATAAGCCTATTTATTGAGCCTATTTAATAAGCCTGTTTATTGAGCCTATTTAATAAGCGTATTTATTGAGCCTATTTAATAAGCCTATTTATTGAGCCTATTTAATAAGCCGATTTAATAAGTCTATCTAATAAGCCTATTTAATATGCCTATTTAATAAGCCTATTTATTGAGCCTACTTAATAAGCCTATTTATTGAGCCTATTTAATAAGTCTATTTAATAAGCCTATTTAATAAGCCTATTTAATAAGTATTTAATGACCCTATTTAATAAGTCTATTTAATAAGCCTATTTAATAGGCCTATTTAATAAGTCTAAGTTGCTTAAATAAGCCTATTTAATAAGCCTATTTAATAGGCCTATTTAATAAGCCTAAGTTGCTGAAATAAGCCTATTTAATAAGCCTAAGTTGCTGAATAAGCCTATTTAATAAGCCTAAGTTGCTGAAATAAGCCTATTTAATAAGTCTAAGTTGCTGAAATAAGGCTATTTAATAAGCCTAAGTTGCTGAAATAAGCCTATTTAATAAGCCTAAGTTGCTGAAATAAGTATATTTAATAAGCATATGTTGCTGAAATAAGCCTATTTAATGAGTCTAAGTTGCTGAAATAAGGCTATTTAATAAGTCTAAGTTGCTGAAATATGCCTTTTTAATCAGCGTAAGTTGCTGAAATAAGCCTATTTAATAAGCCCAAGTTGCTGAAATAAGCCTACTTAATTAGGCTATTTAATAAGCCTAAGTTGCTGAAATAAGCCTATTTAATAAGCGTAAGTTGCTGAAATAAGGCTATTTAATAAGACTAAGTTGCTGAAATAAGCCTATTTAATAAACCTAAGTTGCTGAAATAAGCCTTTTTAATAAGCCTATTTAATAAGCCTAAGTTGCTGAAATAAGTCTATTTAATAAGCCTATTTAATAAGCCTATTTATTGAGCCTATTTAATAAGCCTGTTTATTGAGCCTATTTAATAAGCGTATTTATTGAGCCTATTTAATAAGCCTATTTATTGAGCCTATTTAATAAGCCGATTTAATAAGTCTATCTAATAAGCCTATTTAATATGCCTATTTAATAAGCCTATTTATTGAGCCTACTTAATAAGCCTATTTATTGAGCCTATTTAATAAGTCTATTTAATAAGCCTATTTAATAAGCCTATTTAATAAGTATTTAATGACCCTATTTAATAAGTCTATTTAATAAGCCTATTTAATAGGCCTATTTAATAAGTCTAAGTTGCTTAAATAAGCCTATTTAATAAGCCTATTTAATAGGCCTATTTAATAAGCCTAAGTTGCTGAAATAAGCCTATTTAATAAGCCTAAGTTGCTGAATAACCCTATTTAATAAGCCTAAGTTGCTGAAATAAGCCTATTTAATAAGTCTAAGTTGCTGAAATAAGGCTATTTAATAAGCCTAAGTTGCTGAAATAAGCCTATTTAATAAGCCTAAGTTTCTGAAATAAGGCTATTTAATAAGTCTAAGTTGCTGAAATAAGCCTATTTAATAAGCCTAAGTTGCTGAAATAAGTATATTTAATAAGCATAAGTTGCTGAAATAAGCCTATTTAATGAGTCTAAGTTGCTGAAATAAGGCTATTTAATAAGTCTAAGTTGCTGAAATAAGGCTATTTAATAAGGCTATTTAATAAGTCTAAGTTGCTGAAATAAACCTATTTAATAAGCCTAAGTTGCTAAAATAAGCCTATTTAATGAGGCTATTTAATAAGTCTATTTAATAAGCCTATTTAATAAGCCTATTTAATAAGCCTATTTAATAAGCCTATTTAATACGCCTATTTAATAAACATATTTAATAAGTATTTAATGAGCCTATTTAATAAGTCTATTTAATAAGCCTTTTTAATAAGCCTATTTAATAAATCTATTTAATAAGCCTATTTAATAAGTCTATTTAATAAGTCTATGTAATAAGCCTATTTAATAAGTATTTATTGAGCCTATTTAATAAGCCTATTTATTGAGCCTATTTAATAAGCCTATTTATTGAGCCTATTTCATAAGCCTATTTATTGAGCCTATTTAATAAGCCTATTTATTGAGCCTATTTAATAAGCCTATTTAATAAGTCTATTTAATAAGCCTATTTAATAAGCCTATTTAATAAGCCTATTTAATAAGCCTATTTAATAAGCCTATTTATTGAGCCTATTTAATAAGTCTATTTAATAAGCCTACTTAATAAGCCTATTTAATAAGTATTTAATGAGCCTATTTAATAAGTCTATTTAATAAGCCTATTTAATAAGGCTATTTAATGAGCCTAAGTTGCTGAAATAAGCCTATTTAATAAGCCTATTTAATAGGCCTATTTAATAAGTCTAAGTTGCTGAAATAAGCCTATTTAATAAGCCTAAGTTTCTGAATGAGCCTATTTAATAAGCCTAAGTTGCTGAAATAAGCTTATTTAATAAGCCTAAGTTGCTGAACAAGCCTATTTAATAAGCCTAAGTTGCTGAACAAACCTATTTAATAAGCCTAAGTTGCTGAATAAACCTATTTAATAAGTCTAAGTTGCTGAAATAAGCCTATTCAATAAGGCTATTTAATAAGCCTAAGTTGCTGAAATAAGTCTATTTAATAAGCCTATTTAATAAGTATTTAATGAGCCTATTTAATAAGCCTATTTATTGAGCCTATTTAATAAGCCTATTTATTGAGCCTATTTAATAAGCCTATTTATTGAGCCTATTTAATAAGCCAATTTATTGAGCCTATTTAATAAGCCTATTTAATAAGTCTATTTAATAAGCCTATTTAATAAGCCTATGTAATAAGCCTATTTATTGAGGCTATTTAATAGGCCTATTTAATAAGCCTATTTATTGAGCCTTTTTAATAAGTCTATTTAATAAGCCTATTTAATAAGCCTATTTAATAAGCCTATTTAATAAGCCTATTTAATAAGCCTATTTAATAAGCCTATTTATTGAGCCTATTTAATAAGTCTATTTAATAAGCCTATTTATTGAGCCTATTTAATAAGCCTATTTATTGAGCCTATTTTATAAGCCTATTTATTGAGCCTATTTAATAAGCCTATTTATTGAGCCTATTTAATAAGCCTATTTAATAAGTCTATTTAATAAGTATTTAATGAGCCTATTTAATAAGCCTATTTATTGAGCCTATTTAATAAGCCTATTTATTGAGCCTATTTTATAAGCCTATTTA
Organism: Petromyzon marinus; assembly: GCF_048934315.1. Taxonomy (NCBI): domain Eukaryota; kingdom Metazoa; phylum Chordata; class Hyperoartia; order Petromyzontiformes; family Petromyzontidae; genus Petromyzon; species Petromyzon marinus. The sequence continues at coordinate 2,619,411 of NW_027422684.1, read as the reverse complement.
TTGAGCCTATTTAATAAGCCTATTTATTGAGCCTATTTAATAAGCCTATTTAATAAGTCTATTTAATAAGCCTATTTAATAAGCCTATTTAATAAGCCTATTTAATAAGCCTATTTAATAAGCCTATTTATTGAGCCTATTTAATAAGTCTATTTAATAAGCCTACTTAATAAGCCTATTTAATAAGTGTTTAATGAGCCTATTTAATAAGTCTATTTAATAAGCCTATTTAATAAGGCTATTTAATGAGCCTAAGTTGCTGAAATAAGCCTATTTAATAAGCCTATTTAATAGGCCTATTTAATAAGTCTAAGTTGCTGAAATAAGCCTATTTAATAAGCCTAAGTTTCTGAATGAGCCTATTTAATAAGCCTAAGTTGCTGAAATAAGCTTATTTAATAAGCTTAAGTTGCTGAACAAGCCTATTTAATAAGTCTAAGTTGCTGAACAAACCTATTTAATAAGCCTAAGTTGCTGAATAAACCTATTTAATAAGTCTAAGTTGCTGAAATAAGCCTATTCAATAAGGCTATTTAATAAGCCTAAGTTGCTGAAATAAGTCTATTTAATAAGCCTATTTAATAAGTATTTAATGAGCCTATTTAATAAGCCTATTTATTGAGCCTATTTAATAAGCCTATTTATTGAGCCTATTTAATAAGCCTATTTATTGAGCCTATTTAATAAGCCAATTTATTGAGCCTATTTAATAAGCCTATTTAATAGGCCTATTTAATAAGTCTAAGTTGCTGAAATAAGGCTATTTAATAAGTCTAAGTTGCTGAAATAAGCCTATTTAATAAGCCTAAGTTGCTGAAATAAGTATATTTAATAAGCATAAGTTGCTGAAATAAGCCTATTTAATAAGTCTATTTTGCTGAAATAAGGCTATTTAATAAGTCTAAGTTGCTGAAATAAACCTATTTAATAAGCCTAAGTTGCTAAAATAAGCCTATTTAATGAGGCTATTTAATGAGCCTAAGTTGCTGAAATAAGACTATTTAATAAGCCTGAGTTTCTGAACTAAGCCTATTTAAAAAGGTATATTTAATAAGTCTAAGTTGCTGAAATAAACCTATTTAAAAATGCTATTTAATAAGCCTAAATTGCTGAAATAAACCTGTTTAATAAGGCTATTTAATAAGAATAAGTTGCTGAAATAAGCTTATTTAATAAGCCTAAGTTGCTGAAATAAGCCTATTTAAAAGCCTAAGTTTCTGAATGAGCCTATTTAATAAGCCTAAGTTGCTGAAATAAGCCTATTTAATAAGGCTCTTTAATAAGTCTAAGTTGCTGAAATAAACCTATTTAATAAGCCCAAGTTGCTAAAATAAGCCTATTTAATGAGGATATTTAATAAGTCTATTTAATATGCCTATTTAATAAGCCTATTTAATAAGCCTATTTAATACGCCTATTTAATAAACACATTTAATAAGTATTTAATGAGCATTTTTAATAAGCCTATTTAATAAGTCTATTTAATAAGCCTATTTAATAAGTCTATTTAATAAGTCTAGTTAATAAGCCTATTTAATAAGTATTTAATGAGCCTATTTAATAGGCCTATTTATTGAGCCTATTTAATAAGCCTATTTATTGAGCCTATTTAATAAGCCTATTTATTGAGCCTATTTAATACGCCTATTTAATAAGCCTATTTATTGAGCCTATTTAATAAGTCTATTTAATAAGCCTATTTAATAAGCCTATTTAATAAGTATTTAATGAGCCTATTTAATAAGTCTATTTAATAAGCCTATTTAATAGGCCTATTTAATAAGTCTAAGTTGCTGAAATAAGCCTATTTAATATGCCTAAGTTGCTGAATAAGCCTATTTAATAAGCCTAAGTTGCTGAAATAAGCCTTTTTAATAAGTCTAAGTTGCTGAAATAAGCCTATTTAATAAGCCTAAGTTGCTGAAATAAGCCTATTTAATAAGGCTATTTAATAAGCCTAAGTTGCTGAATAAGCCTATTTAATAAGTCTAAGTTGCTGAAATAACGCTATTTAATAAGCCTAAGTTGCTGAAATAAGCCTATTTAATAAGCCTAAGTTGCTAAAATAAGCCTATTTAATGAGGCTATTTAATAAGTCTATTTAATAAGCCTATTTAATAAGCCTATTTAATAAGCCTATTTAATACGCCTATTTAATAAACCTATTTAATAAGTATTTAATGAGCCTATTTATTAACTCTATTTAATAAGCCTTTTTAATAAGCCTATTTAATAAGCCTATTTAATAAGCCTATTTAATAAGTCTATTTAATAAGTCTATATAATGAGCCTATTTAAGAAGTATTTAATGAGCCTATTTAATAAGCCTATTTATTGAGCCTATTTAATAAGCCTATTTATTGAGCCTATTTCATAAGCCTATTTATTGAGCCTATTTAATAAGCCTATTTAACAAGTCTATTTAATAAGCCTATTTAATAAGCCTAATTAATACGCATATTTAATAAGCCTATTTATTGAGCCTATTTAATGAGTCTATTTAATAAGCCTGTTTAATAAGCCTATTTAATAAGTATTGAATGAGCCTATTTAATAAGCCTAAGTTGCTGAATAAGCCTATTTAATAAGCCTAAGTTGCTGAAATAAGCCTATTTAATAAGCCTATTTAATAAGCCTAAGTTGCTGAATAAGCCTATTTAATAAGCCTAAGTTGCTGAAATAAGCCTATTTAATAAGGCTCTTTAATAAGTCTAAGTTGCTGAAATAAACCTATTTAATAAGCCCAAGTTGCTAAAATAAGCCTATTTAATGAGGATATTTAATAAGTCTATTTAATAAGCCTATTTAATAAGTCTATTTAATAAGCCTATTTAATACGCCTATTTAATAAACACATTTAATAAGTATTTAATGAGCATTTTTAATAAGCCTATTTAATAAGTCTATTTAATAAGGTTATTTAATAAGTCTATTTAATAAGTCTAGTTAATAAGCCTATTTAATAAGTATTTAATGAGCCTATTTAATAAGCCTATTTATTGAGCCTATTTAATACGCCTATTTATTGAGCCTATTTAATAAGCCTATTTATTGAGCCTATTTAATACGCCTATTTAATAAGCCTATTTATTGAGCCTATTTAATGAGTCTATTTAATAAGCCTATTTAATGAGCCTATTTAATAAGTATTTAATGAGCCTATTTAAAAAGTCTATTTAATAAGCCTATGTAATAGGCCTATTTAATAAGTCTAAGTTGCTGAAATAAGCCTATTTAATAAGCCTAAGTTGCTGAATAAGCCTATTTAATAAGCCTAAGTTGCTCAAATAAGCCTATTTAATAAGCCTAAGTTGCTAAAATAAGCCTATTTAATGAGGCTATTTAATAAGTCTATTTAATAAGCCTATTTAATAAGCCTATTTAATAAGCCTATTTAATACGCCTATTTAATAAACCTATTTAATAAGTATTTAATGAGCCTATTTATTAACTCTATTTAATAAGCCTTTTTAATAAGCCTATTTAATAAGCCTATTTAATAAGCCTATTTAATAAGTCTATTTAATAAGTCTATTTAATAAGCCTATTTAAGAAGTATTTAATGAGCCTATTTAATAAGCCTATTTATTGAGCCTATTTAATAAGCCTATTTATTGAGCCTATTTCATAAGCCTATTTATTGAGCCTATTTAATAAGCCTATTTAACAAGTCTATTTAATAAGCCTATTTAATAAGCCTAATTAATAAGCCTATTTAATAAGCCTATTTATTGAGCCTATTTAATGAGTCTATTTAATAAGCCTGTTTAATAAGCCTATTTAATAAGTATTGAATGAACCTATTTAATAAGCCTAAGTTGTTGAATAAGCCTATTTAATAAGCCTAAGTTGCTGAAATAAGCCTATTTAATAAGCCTATTTAATAAGCCTAAGTTGCTGAATAAGCCTATTTAATAAGCCTAAGTTGCTGAAATAAGCCTATTTAATAAGTCTAAGTTGCTGAAATAAGCCTATGTAATAAGCCTAAGTTGCTGAAATAAGTATATTTAATAAGCATAAGTTGCTGAAATAAGCCTATTTAATAAGTCTAAATTGCTGAAATAAGGCTATTTAATAAGTCTAAGTTGCTGAAATAAGCCTTTCTAATCAGCGTAAGTTGCTGAAATAAGCCTATTTAATAAGCCCAAGTTGCTGAAATAAGCCTACTTAATTAGGCTATTTAATAAGCCTAAGTTGCTGAAATAAGCCTATTTAATAAGTGTAAGTTGCTGAAATAAGGCTATTTAATAAGTCTAAGTTGCTGAAATAAGCCTATTTAATAAGCCTAAGTTGCTGAAATTAGCCTATTTAATAAGCCTGTTTAATAAGCCTAAGTTGCTGAAATAAGCCTATTTAATAAGCCTATTTAATAGGCCTATTTAATAAGTCTAAGTTGCCAAAATAAGCCTATTTAATAAGCCTATTTAATAGGCCTATTTAATAAGTCTAAGTTGCTGAAATAAGCCTATTTAATAAGCCTATTTAATAGGCCTATTTAATAAGTCTAAGTTGCTGAAATAAGCCTATTTAATATGCCTAAGTTGCTGAATGAGCCTATTTAATAAGCCTAAGTTGCTGAAATAAGCCTTTTTAATAAGTTGCTGAAATAAGCCTATTTAATAAGCCTAAGTTGCTGAAATAAGCCTCTTTAATAAGGCTATTTAATAAGCCTAAGTTGCTGAATAAGCCTATTTAATAAGTCTAAGTTGCTGAAATAAGCATATTTAATAAGCCTAAGTTGCTGAAATAAGCCTATTTAATAAGGCTATTTAATGAGCCTAAGTTGCTGAAATAAGACTATTTAATAAGCCTGAGTTTCTGAACTAAGCCTATTTAAAAAGGTATATTTAATAAGTCTAAGTTGCTGAAATAAACCTATTTAAAAATGCTATTTAATAAGCCTAAATTGCTGAAATAAACCTGTTTAATAAGGCTATTTAATAAGAATAAGTTGCTGAAATAAGCTTATTTAATAAGCCTAAGTTGCTGAAATAAGCCTATTTAAAAGCCTAAGTTTCTGAATGAGCCTATTTAATAAGCCTAAGTTGCTGAAATAAGCCTATTTAATAAGGCTCTTTAATAAGTCTAAGTTGCTGAAATAAACCTATTTAATAAGCCCAAGTTGCTAAAATAAGCCTATTTAATGAGGATATTTAATAAGTCTATTTAATATGCCTATTTAATAAGCCTATTTAATAAGCCTATTTAATACGCCCATTTAATAAACACATTTAATAAGTATTTAATGAGCATTTTTAATACGCCTATTTAATAAGTCTATTTAATAAGCCTATTTAATAAGTCTATTTAATAAGTCTAGTTAATAAGCCTATTTAATAAGTATTTAATGAGCCTATTTAATAGGCCTATTTATTGAGCCTATTTAATAAGCCTATTTATTGAGCCTATTTAATAAGCCTATTTATTGAGCCTATTTAATACGCCTATTTAATAAGCCTATTTATTGAGCCTATTTAATAAGTCTATTTAATAAGCCTATTTAATAAGCCTATTTAATAAGTATTTAATGAGCCTATTTAATAAGTCTATTTAATAAGCCTATTTAATAGGCCTATTTAATAAGTCTAAGTTGCTGAAATAAGCCTATTTAATATGCCTAAGTTGCTGAATAAGCCTATTTAATAAGCCTAAGTTGCTGAAATAAGCCTTTTTAATAAGTCTAAGTTGCTGAAATAAGCCTATTTAATAAGCCTAAGTTGCTGAAATAAGCCTATTTAATAAGGCTATTTAATAAGCCTAAGTTGCTGAATAAGCCTATTTAATAAGTCTAAGTTGCTGAAATAACGCTATTTAATAAGCCTAAGTTGCTGAAATAAGCCTATTTAATAAGCCTAATTTGCTAAAATAAGCCTATTTAATGAGGCTATTTAATAAGTCTATTTAATAAGCCTATTTAATAAGCCTATTTAATAAGCCTATTTAATACGCCTATTTAATAAACCTATTTAATAAGTATTTAATGAGCCTATTTAATAAGCCTATTTATTGAGCCTATTTAATAAGCCTATTTATTGAGCCTATTTCATAAGCCTATTTATTGAGCCTATTTAATAAGCCTATTTAACAAGTCTATTTAATAAGCCTATTTAATAAGCCTAATTAATAAGCCTATTTAATAAGCCTATTTATTGAGCCTATTTAATGAGTCTATTTAATAAGCCTGTTTAATAAGCCTATTTAATAAGTATTGAATGAGCCTATTTAATAAGCCTAAGTTGCTGAATAAGCCTATTTAATAAGCCTAAGTTGCTGAAATAAGCCTTTTTAATAAGTCTAAGTTGCTGAAATAAGCCTATTTAATAAGCCTAAGTTGCTGAAATAAGCCTATTTAATAAGGCTATTTAATAAGCCTAAGTTGCTGAATAAGCCTATTTAATAAGCCTAAGTTGCTAAAATAAGCCTATTTAATGAGGCTATTTAATAAGTCTATTTAATAAGCCTATTTAATAAGCCTATTTAATAAGCCTATTTAATACGCCTATTTAATAAGTCTATTTAATAAGTCTATTTAATGAGCCTATTTAAGAAGTATTTAATGAGCCTATTTAATAAGCCTATTTATTGAGCCTATTTAATAAGCCTATTTATTAACTCTATTTAATAAGCCTTTTAAATAAGCCTATTTAAAAAGCCTATTTAATAAGCCTATTTAATAAGTCTATTTAATAAGTCTATTTAATGAGCCTATTTAAGAAGTATTTAATGAGCCTATTTAATAAGCCTATTTATTGAGCCTATTTAATAAGCCTATTTATTGAGCCTATTTCATAAGCCTATTTATTGAGCCTATTTAATAAGCCTATTTAACAAGTCTATTTAATAAGCCTATTTAATAAGCCTAATTAATACGCATATTTAATAAGCCTATTTATTGAGCCTATTTAATGAGTCTATTTAATAAGCCTGTTTAATAAGCCTATTTAATAAGTATTGAATGAGCCTATTTAATAAGCCTAAGTTGCTGAATAAGCCTATTTAATAAGCCTAAGTTGCTGAAATAAGCCTATTTACTAAGCCTATTTAATAAGCCTAAGTTGCTGAATAAGCCTATTTAATAAGCCTAAGTTGCTGAAATAAGCCTATTTAATAAGGCTCTTTAATAAGTCTAAGTTGCTGAAATAAACCTATTTAATAAGCCCAAGTTGCTAAAATAAGCCTATTTAATGAGGATATTTAATAAGTCTATTTAATAAGCCTATTTAATAAGTCTATTTAATAAGCCTATTTAATACGCCTATTTAATAAACACATTTAATAAGTATTTAATGAGCATTTTTAATAAGCCTATTTAATAAGTCTATTTAATAAGGTTATTTAATAAGTCTATTTAATAAGTCTAGTTAATAAGCCTATTTAATAAGTATTTAATGAGCCTATTTAATAAGCCTATTTATTGAGCCTATTTAATAAGCCTATTTATTGAGCCTATTTAATAAGCCTATTTATTGAGCCTATTTAATACGCCTATTTAATAAGCCTATTTATTGAGCCTATTTAATAAGTCTATTTAATAAGCCTATTTAATGAGCCTATTTAATAAGTATTTAATGAGCCTATTTAAAAAGTCTATTTAATAAGCCTATGTAATAGGCCTATTTAATAAGTCTAAGTTGCTGAAATAAGCCTATTTAATAAGCCTAAGTTGCTGAATAAGCCTATTTAATAAGCCTAAGTTGCTGAAATAAGCCTTTTTAATAAGTCTAAGTTGCTGAAATAAGCCTATTTAATAAGCCTAAGTTGCTGAAATAAGCCTATTTAATAAGGCTATTTAATAAGCCTAAGTTGCTGAATAAGCCTATTTAATAAGTCTAAGTTGCTGAAATAACGCTATTTAATAAGCCTAAGTTGCTGAAATAAGCCTATTTAATAAGCCTAAGTTGCTAAAATAAGCCTATTTAATGAGGCTATTTAATAAGTCTATTTAATAAGCCTATTTAATAAGCCTATTTAATAAGCCTATTTAATACGCCTATTTAATAAACCTATTTAATAAGTATTTAATGAGCCTATTAATTAACTCTATTTAATAAGCCTTTTTAATAAGCCTATTTAATAAGCCTATTTAATAAGCCTATTTAATAAGTCTATTTAATAAGTCTATTTAATAAGCCTATTTAAGAAGTATTTAATGAGCCTATTTAATAAGCCTATTTATTGAGCCTATTTAATAAGCCTATTTATTGAGCCTATTTCATAAGCCTATTTATTGAGCCTATTTTATAAGCCTATTTAACAAGTCTATTTAATAAGCCTATTTAATAAGCCTAATTAATAAGCCTATTTAATAAGCCTATTTATTGAGCCTATTTAATGAGTCTATTTAATGAGCCTGTTTAATAAGCCTATTTAATAAGTATTGAATGAACCTATTTAATAAGCCTAAGTTGTTGAATAAGCCTATTTAATAAGCCTAAGTTGCTGAAATAAGCCTATTTAATAAGCCTATTTAATAAGCCTAAGTTGCTGAATAAGCCTATTTAATAAACCTAAGTTGCTGAAATAAGCCTATTTAATAAGTCTAAGTTGCTGAAATAAGCCTATGTAATAAGCCTAAGTTGCTGAAATAAGTATATTTAATAAGCATAAGTTGCTGAAATAAGCCTATTTAATAAGTCTAAATTGCTGAAATAAGGCTATTTAATAAGTCTAAGTTGCTGAAATAAGCCTTTCTAATCAGCGTAAGTTGCTGAAATAAGCCTATTTAATAAGCCCAAGTTGCTGAAATAAGCCTACTTAATTAGGCTATTTAATAAGCCTAAGTTGCTGAAATAAGCCTATTTAATAAGTGTAAGTTGCTGAAATAAGGCTATTTAATAAGTCTAAGTTGCTGAAATAAGCCTATTTAATAAGCCTAAGTTGCTGAAATTAGCCTATTTAATAAGCCTGTTTAATAAGCCTAAGTTGCTGAAATAAGCCTATTTAATAAGCCTATTTAATAGGCCTATTTAATAAGTCTAAGTTGCCAAAATAAGCCTATTTAATAAGCCTATTTAATAGGCCTATTTAATAAGTCTAAGTTGCTGAAATAAGCCTATTTAATACGCCTATTTAATAGGCCTATTTAATAAGTCTAAGTTGCTGAAATAAGCCTATTTAATATGCCTAAGTTGCTGAATGAGCCTATTTAATAAGCCTAAGTTGCTGAAATAAGCCTTTTTAATAAGTCTAAGTTGCTGAAATAAGCCTATTTAATAAGCCTAAGTTGCTGAAATAAGCCTATTTAATAAGGCTATTTAATAAGCCTATTTAATAGGCCTATTTAATAAGTCTAAGTTGCCAAAATAAGCCTATTTAATAAGCCTATTTAATAGGCCTATTTAATAAGTCTAAGTTGCTGAAATAAGCCTATTTAATAAGCCTATTTAATAGGCCTATTTAATAAGTCTAAGTTGCTGAAATAAGCCTATTTAATATGCCTAAGTTGCTGAATGAGCCTATTTAATAAGCCTAAGTTGCTGAAATAAGCCTATTTAATATGCCTAAGTTGCTGAATGAGCCTATTTAATAAGCCTAAGTTGCTGAAATAAGCCTATTTAATAAGTCTATTTAATAAGTCTAGTTAATAAGCCTATTTAATAAGTATTTAATGAGCCTATTTAATAGGCCTATTTATTGAGCCTATTTAATAAGCCTATTTATTGAGCCTATTTAATAAGCCTATTTATTGAGCCTATTTAATACGCCTATTTAATAAGCCTATTTATTGAGCCTATTTAATAAGCCTATTTAATAAGTATTTAATGAGCCTATTTAATAAGTCTATTTAATAAGCCTATTTAATAGGCCTATTTAATAAGTCTAAGTTGCTGAAATAAGCCTATTTAATATGCCTAAGTTGCTGAATAAGCCTATTTAATAAGCCTAAGTTGCTGAAATAAGCCTTTTTAATAAGTCTAAGTTGCTGAAATAAGCCTATTTAATAAGCCTAAGTTGCTGAAATAAGCCTATTTAATAAGGCTATTTAATAAGCCTAAGTTGCTGAATAAGCCTATTTAATAAGTCTAAGTTGCTGAAATAACGCTATTTAATAAGCCTAAGTTGCTGAAATAAGCCTATTTAATAAGCCTAATTTGCTAAAATAAGCCTATTTAATGAGGCTATTTAATAAGTCTATTTAATAAGCCTATTTAATAAGCCTATTTAATAAGCCTATTTAATATGCCTATTTAATAAACCTATTTAATAAGTATTTAATGAGCCTATTTAATAAGCCTATTTATTGAGCCTATTTAATAAGCCTATTTATTGAGCCTATTTCATAAGCCTATTTATTGAGCCTATTTAATAAGCCTATTTAACAAGTCTATTTAATAAGCCTATTTAATAAGCCTAATTAATAAGCCTATTTAATAAGCCTATTTATTGAGCCTATTTAATGAGTCTATTTAATAAGCCTGTTTAATAAGCCTATTTAATAAGTATTGAATGAGCCTATTTAATAAGCCTAAGTTGCTGAATAAGCCTATTTAATAAGCCTAAGTTGCTGAAATAAGCCTTTTTAATAAGTCTAAGTTGCTGAAATAAGCCTATTTAATAAGCCTAAGTTGCTGAAATAAGCCTATTTAATAAGGCTATTTAATAAGCCTAAGTTGCTGAATAAGCCTATTTAATAAGCCTAAGTTGCTAAAATAAGCCTATTTAATGAGGCTATTTAATAAGTCTATTTAATAAGCCTATTTAATAAGCTTATTTAATAAGCCTATTTAATACGCCTATTTAATAAACCTATTTAATAAGTATTTAATGAGCCTATTTATTAACTCTATTTAATAAGCCTTTTAAATAAGCCTATTTAAAAAGCCTATTTAATAAGCCTATTTAATAAGTCTATTTAATGAGCCTATTTAAGAAGTATTTAATGAGCCTATTTAATAAGCCTATTTATTGAGCCTATTTAATAAGCCTATTTATTGAGCCTATTTCATAAGCCTATTTATTGAGCCTATTTAATAAGCCTATTTAACAAGTCTATTTAATAAGCCTATTTAATAAGTATTTAATGAGCCTATTTAATAGGCCTATTTATTGAGCCTATTTAATAAGCCTATTTATTGAGCCTATTTAATAAGCCTATTTAACAAGTCTATTTAATAAGCCTATTTAATAAGTATTTAATGAGCCTATTTAATAGGCCTATTTATTGAGCCTATTTAATAAGCCTATTTATTGAGCCTATTTAATAAGCCTATTTATTGAGCCTATTTAATACGCCTATTTAATAAGCCTATTTATTGAGCCTATTTAATAAGTCTATTTAATAAGCCTATTTAATAAGCCTATTTAATAAGTATTTAATGAGCCTATTTAATAAGTCTATTTAATAAGCCTATTTAATAGGCCTATTTAATAAGTCTAAGTTGCTGAAATAAGCCTATTTAATATGCCTAAGTTGCTGAATAAGCCTATTTAATAAGCCTAAGTTGCTGAAATAAGCCTTTTTAATAAGTCTAAGTTGCTGAAATAAGCCTATTTAATAAGCCTAAGTTGCTGAAATAAGCCTATTTAATAAGGCTATTTAATAAGCCTAAGTTGCTGAATAAGCCTATTTAATAAGTCTAAGTTGCTGAAATAACGCTATTTAATAAGCCTAAGTTGCTGAAATAAGCCTATTTAATAAGCCTAATTTGCTAAAATAAGCCTATTTAATGAGGCTATTTAATAAGTCTATTTAATAAGCCTATTTAATAAGCCTATTTAATAAGCCTATTTAATATGCCTATTTAATAAACCTATTTAATAAGTATTTAATGAGCCTATTTAATAAGCCTATTTATTGAGCCTATTTAATAAGCCTATTTATTGAGCCTATTTCATAAGCCTATTTATTGAGCCTATTTAATAAGCCTATTTAACAAGTCTATTTAATAAGCCTATTTAATAAGCCTAATTAATAAGCCTATTTAATAAGCCTATTTATTGAGCCTATTTAATGAGTCTATTTAATAAGCCTGTTTAATAAGCCTATTTAATAAGTATTGAATGAGCCTATTTAATAAGCCTAAGTTGCTGAATAAGCCTATTTAATAAGCCTAAGTTGCTGAAATAAGCCTTTTTAATAAGTCTAAGTTGCTGAAATAAGCCTATTTAATAAGCCTAAGTTGCTGAAATAAGCCTATTTAATAAGGCTATTTAATAAGCCTAAGTTGCTGAATAAGCCTATTTAATAAGCCTAAGTTGCTAAAATAAGCCTATTTAATGAGGCTATTTAATAAGTCTATTTAATAAGCCTATTTAATAAGCTTATTTAATAAGCCTATTTAATACGCCTATTTAATAAACCTATTTAATAAGTATTTAATGAGCCTATTTATTAACTCTATTTAATAAGCCTTTTAAATAAGCCTATTTAAAAAGCCTATTTAATAAGCCTATTTAATAAGTCTATTTAATAAGTCTATTTAATGAGCCTATTTAAGAAGTATTTAATGAGCCTATTTAATAAGCCTATTTATTGAGCCTATTTAATAAGCCTATTTATTGAGCCTATTTCATAAGCCTATTTATTGAGCCTATTTAATAAGCCTATTTAACAAGTCTATTTAATAAGCCTATTTAATAAGCCTAATTAATACGCATATTTAATAAGCCTATTTATTGAGCCTATTTAATGAGTCTATTTAATAAGCCTGTTTAATAAGCCTATTTAATAAGTATTGAATGAGCCTATTTAATAAGCCTAAGTTGCTGAATAAGCCTATTTAATAAGCCTAAGTTGCTGAAATAAGCCTATTTACTAAGCCTATTTAATAAGCCTAAGTTGCTGAATAAGCCTATTTAATAAGCCTAAGTTGCTGAAATAAGCCTATTTAATAAGGCTCTTTAATAAGTCTAAGTTGCTGAAATAAACCTATTTAATAAGCCCAAGTTGCTAAAATAAGCCTATTTAATGAGGATATTTAATAAGTCTATTTAATAAGCCTATTTAATAAGTCTATTTAATAAGCCTATTTAATACGCCTATTTAATAAACACATTTAATAAGTATTTAATGAGCATTTTTAATAAGCCTATTTAATAAGTCTATTTAATAAGGTTATTTAATAAGTCTATTTAATAAGTCTAGTTAATAAGCCTATTTAATAAGTATTTAATGAGCCTATTTAATAAGCCTATTTATTGAGCCTATTTAATAAGCCTATTTATTGAGCCTATTTAATAAGCCTATTTATTGAGCCTATTTAATACGCCTATTTAATAAGCCTATTTATTGAGCCTATTTAATAAGTCTATTTAATAAGCCTATTTAATGAGCCTATTTAATAAGTATTTAATGAGCCTATTTAAAAAGTCTATTTAATAAGCCTATGTAATAGGCCTATTTAATAAGTCTAAGTTGCTGAAATAAGCCTATTTAATAAGCCTAAGTTGCTGAATAAGCCTATTTAATAAGCCTAAGTTGCTGAAATAAGCCTTTTTAATAAGTCTAAGTTGCTGAAATAAGCCTATTTAATAAGCCTAAGTTGCTGAAATAAGCCTATTTAATAAGGCTATTTAATAAGCCTAAGTTGGTGAATAAGCCTATTTAATAAGTCTAAGTTGCTGAAATAACGCTATTTAATAAGCCTAAGTTGCTGAAATAAGCCTATTTAATAAGCCTAAGTTGCTAAAATAAGCCTATTTAATGAGGCTATTTAATAAGTCTATTTAATAAGCCTATTTAATAAGCCTATTTAATAAGCCTATTTAATACGCCTATTTAATAAACCTATTTAATAAGTATTTAATGAGCCTATTTATTAACTCTATTTAATAAGCCTTTTTAATAAGCCTATTTAATAAGCCTATTTAATAAGCCTATTTAATAAGTCTATTTAATAAGTCTATTTAATAAGCCTATTTAAGAAGTATTTAATGAGCCTATTTAATAAGCCTATTTATTGAGCCTATTTAATAAGCCTATTTATTGAGCCTATTTCATAAGCCTATTTATTGAGCCTATTTTATAAGCCTATTTAACAAGTCTATTTAATAAGCCTATTTAATAAGCCTAATTAATAAGCCTATTTAATAAGCCTATTTATTGAGCCTATTTAATGAGTCTATTTAATGAGCCTGTTTAATAAGCCTATTTAATAAGTATTGAATGAACCTATTTAATAAGCCTAAGTTGTTGAATAAGCCTATTTAATAAGCCTAAGTTGCTGAAATAAGCCTATTTAATAAGCCTATTTAATAAGCCTAAGTTGCTGAATAAGCCTATTTAATAAACCTAAGTTGCTGAAATAAGCCTATTTAATAAGTCTAAGTTGCTGAAATAAGCCTATGTAATAAGCCTAAGTTGCTGAAATAAGTATATTTAATATGCATAAGTTGCTGAAATAAGCCTATTTAATAAGTCTAAATTGCTGAAATAAGGCTATTTAATAAGTCTAAGTTGCTGAAATAAGCCTTTCTAATCAGCGTAAGTTGCTGAAATAAGCCTATTTAATAAGCCCAAGTTGCTGAAATAAGCCTACTTAATTAGGCTATTTAATAAGCCTAAGTTGCTGAAATAAGCCTATTTAATAAGTGTAAGTTGCTGAAATAAGGCTATTTAATAAGTCTAAGTTGCTGAAATAAGCCTATTTAATAAGCCTAAGTTGCTGAAATTAGCCTATTTAATAAGCCTGTTTAATAAGCCTAAGTTGCTGAAATAAGCCTATTTAATAAGCCTATTTAATAGGCCTATTTAATAAGTCTAAGTTGCCAAAATAAGCCTATTTAATAAGCCTATTTAATAGGCCTATTTAATAAGTCTAAGTTGCTGAAATAAGCCTATTTAATAAGCCTATTCAATAGGCCTATTTAATAAGTCTAAGTTGCTGAAATAAGCCTATTTAATATGCCTAAGTTGCTGAATGAGCCTATTTAATAAGCCTAAGTTGCTGAAATAAGCCTTTTTAATAAGTCTAAGTTGCTGAAATAAGCCTATTTAATAAGCCTAAGTTGCTGAAATAAGCCTATTTAATAAGGCTATTTAATAAGCCTATTTAATAGGCCTATTTAATAAGTCTAAGTTGCCAAAATAAGCCTATTTAATAAGCCTATTTAATAGGCCTATTTAATAAGTCTAAGTTGCTGAAATAAGCCTATTTAATAAGCCTATTTAATAGGCCTATTTAATAAGTCTAAGTTGCTGAAATAAGCCTATTTAATATGCCTAAGTTGCTGAATGAGCCTATTTAATAAGCCTAAGTTGCTGAAATAAGCCTATTTAATAAGCCTAAGTTGCTGAATACACCTATTTAATAAGTCTAAGTTGCTGAAATAAGGCTATTTAATAAGCCTAAGTTGCTGAAATAAGGCTATTTAATAAGTTTAAGTTTCTGAAATAAGCCTATTTAATACGCCTAAGTTGCTGAAATAAGCCTATTTAATAAGGCTATTTAATGAGCCTAAGTTGCTGAAATAAGCCTATTTAATAAGCCTAAGTTTCTGAACTAAGCCTATTTAAAAAGGTATATTTAATAAGTCTAAGTTGCTGAAATAAACCTATTTAAAAATGCTATTTAATAAGCCTAAGTTACTGAAATAAACCTGTTTAATAAGGCTATTTAATAAGCATAAGTTGCTGAAATAAGCTTATTTAATAAGCCTAAGTTGCTGAAATAAGCCTATTTAATAAGGCTATTTAATAAGTCTAAGTTGCTGAAATTAACCTATTTAATAAGCCTAAGTTGCTAAAATAAGCCTATTTAATGAGGCTATTTAATGAGTCTATTTAATAAGACTATTTAATAAGCCTATTTAATAAGCCTATTTAATAAGCCTATTTAATACGCCTATTTAATAAACATATTTAATAAGTATTTAATGAGCCTATTTAATAAGTCTATTTAATAAGCCTTTTAATAAGCCTATTTAATAAGTCTCTTTAATAAGCCTATTTAATAAGACTATTTAATAAGTCTATTTAATAAGCCTATTAAATAAGTATTTAATGAGCCTATTTAATAAGCCTAAGTTTCTGAATGAGCCTATTTAATAAGCCTAAGTTGCTGAAATACGCCTATTTAATAAGCCTAAGTTGCTGAACAAGCCTATTTAATAAGCCTAAGTTGCTGAAATAAGCCTTTTTAATCAGCGTAAGTTGCTGAAATAAGCCTATTTAATAAGCCCAAGTTGCTGAAATAAACCTACTTAATTAGGTTATTTAATAAGCCTAAGTTGCTGAAATAATCCTATTTAATAAGCGTAATTTGCTGAAATAAGGCTATTCAATAAGTCTAAGTTGTTGAAATAAGCCTATGTAATAAGCCTAAGTTGCTGAAATAAGCCTATTTAATAAGCCTGTGTAATACGCCTAAGTTGCTGAAATAAGCCTATTTAATAAGCCTATTTAATAAGCCTATTTAATAGGCCTATTTAATAAGTCTAAGTTGCTGAAATAAGCCTATTTAATAAGCCTATTTAATAGTCTATTTAATAAGTCTAAGTTGCTGAAATAAGCCTATTTAATAAGCCAAAGTTGCTGAATGAGCCTATTTAATAAGCCAAAGTTGGTGAAATAAGCCTATTTAATAAGCCTAATTTGCTGAATAAGCCTTTTTAATAAGCCTAAGTTGCTGAATAAACCTATTTAATAAGTCTAAGTTGCTGAAATAAGCCTATTTAATAAGGCTATTTAATAAGCCTAAGTTGCTGAATAAGCCTATTTAATAAGTCTAAGTTGCTGAAATAAGGCTACTTAATAAGCCTAAGTTGCTGAAATAAGGCTATTTAATAAGTTTAAGTTGCTGAAATAAGCCTATTTAATAAGCCTAAGTTGCTGAAATAAGCCTATTTAATAAGGCTATTTAATGAGCCTAAGTTGATGAAATAAACCTATTTAATAAGCCTAAGTTTCTGAACTAAGCCTATTTAAAAAGGTATATTTAGTAAGTCTAAGTTGCTGAAATAAACCTATTTAAAAATGCTATTTAATAAGCCTAAGTTGCTGAAATAAACCTGTTTAATAAGGCTATTTAATAAGCATAAGTTGCTGAAATAAGCTTATTTAATAAACCTAAGTTGCTGAAATAAGCCTATTTAATAAGGCTATTTAATAAGCCTAAGTTGCTAAAATAAGCCTATTTAATGAGGCTATTTAATAAGTCTATTTAATAAGACTATTTAATAAGCCTATTTAATAAGCCTATTTAATAAGCCTATTTAATACACCTATTTAATAAACATATTTAATAAGTATTTAATGAGCCTATTTAATAAGTCTATTTAATAAGCCTTTTTAATAAGCCTATTTAATAAGTCTATTTAATAAGCCTATTTAATAAGTCTATTTAATAAGTCTATTTAATAAGCCTATTTAATAAGTATTTAATGAGCCTATTTAATAAGCCAATTTATTGAGCCTATTTAATAAGCCTATTTATTGAGCCTATTTAATAAGCCTATTTATTGAGCCTATTTAATAAGCCTATTTATTGAGCCTATTTAATAAGCCTATTTAATAAGTCTATTTAATAAGCCTATTAAATAAGCCTATTTAATACGCCTATTTATTGAGCCTATTTAATAAGCATATTTAATAAGCCTATTTATTGAGCCTATTTAATAAGTCTATTTAATAAGCCTATTTAATAAGTATTTAATGAGCCTATTTAATAAGTCTATTCAATAAGCCTATTTAATAGGCCTATTTAATAAGTCTAATTTGCTGAAATAAGCCTATTTAATAAGCCTATTTAATAAGTCTAAGTTGCTGAAATAAGCCTATTTAATGAGCCTAAGTTTCTGAATGAGCCTATTTAATAAGCCTAAGTTGCTGAAATAAGCCTATTTAATAAGGCTATTTAATAAGCCTAAGTTGCTGAATAAGCCTATTTAATAAGGCTATTTAATGAGCCTAAGTTGCTGAAATAAGCCTTTTTAATAAGGCTATTTAATAAGCATAAGTTGCTGAAATAAGCTTATTTAATAAGCCTAAGTTGCTGAAATAAGCCTATTTAAAAAGGCTCTTTAATAAGTCTAAGTTGCTGAAATAAACCTATTTAATAAGCCTAAGTTGCTAAAATAAGCCTATTTAATGAGGCTATTTAATACGTCTATTTAATAAGCCTATTTTATAAGCCTATTTAATAAGCCTATTTAATAAGCCTATTTAATACGCCTATTTAATAAACATATTTTAAAAGTCTATTTAATAAGTCTATTTAATAAGCCTATTTAATAAGTATTTAATGAGCCTATTTAATAAGCCTATTTATTGAGCCTATTTAATAAGCCTATTTATTGAGCCTATTTAATAAGCCTATTTATTGAGCCTATTTAATAAGCCTATTTATTGAGCCTATTTAATAAGCCGATTTAATAAGTCTATTTAATAAGTATTTAATGAGCTTGTTTAATAAGCCTATTTATTGAGCCTATTTAATAAGCCTCTTTAATAAGCCTATTTATTGAGCTTATTTAATAAGTCTATTTAATAAGCCTATTTAATAAGCCTATTTAATAAGTATTTAATGAGCCTATTTAATAAGTCTATTTAATACGCCAATTTAATAGGCCTATTTAATAAGTCTAAGTTGCTGAAATAAGCCTATTTAATAAGCCTAAGTTGCTGAATAAGCCTATTTAATAAGCCTAAGTTGCTGAATTAAGCCTATTTAATAAGCCTAAGTTGCTGAAATAAGCCTATTTAATAAGGCTATTTAATAAGCCTAAGTTGCTGAATAAGCCTATTTAATAAGTCTAAGTTGCTGAAATAAGCCTCTTTAATAAGGTTTTTTAATAAGCCTAAGTTTCTGAACTAAGCCTATTTAAAAAGGTATATCTAATAAGTCTAAGTTGCTGAAATAAATCTATTTAAAAATGCTATTTAATAAGCCTAAGTTGCTGAAATAAACCTGTTTAATAGGGCTATTTAATAAGCATAAGTTTCTGAAATAAGCTTATTTAATAAGCCTAAGTTGCTGAAGTAAGCCTTTTTAAAAAGGCTATTTAATAAGTCTAAGTTGCTGAAATAAACCCATTTAATAAGCCTAAGTTGCTAAAATAAGCCTATTTAATGAGGCTATTTAATAAGTCTATTTAATAAGCCTATTTAATAAGCCTATTTAATAAGCCTATTTAATAAGCCTATTTAATACGCCTATTTAATAAACATATTTAATAAGTATTTAATGAGCCTATTTAATAAGTCTATTTAATAAGCCTTTTTAATAAGCCTATTTAATAAGTCTATTTAATAAGCCTATTTAATAAGTCTATTTAATAAGTCTATTTAATAAGCCTATTTAATAAGTATTTAATGAGCCTATTTAATAAGCCTATTTATTAAGCCTATTTAATAAGCCTATTTATTGAGCCTATTTAATAAGCCTATTTATTGAGCCTATTTAATAAGCCTATTTATTGAGCCTATTTAATAAGCCGATTTAATAAGTCTATTTAATAAGTATTTAATGAGCCTGTTTAATAAGCCTATTTATTGAGCCTATTTAATAAGCCTCTTTAATAAGCCTATTTATTGAGCCTATTTAATAAGTCTATTTAATAAGCCTATTTAATAAGCCTATTTAATAAGTATTTAATGAGCCTATTTAATAAGTCTATTTAATAAGCCTATTTAATAAGTCTAAGTTGCTGAAATAAGCCTATTTAATAAGCCTAAGTTGCTGAATAAGCCTATTTAATAAGTCTAAGTTGCTGAAATAAGCCTATTTAATAAGCCTAAGTTGCTGAAATAAGCCTATTTAATAAGGCTATTTAATAAGCCTAAGTTGCTGAATAAGCCTATTTAATAAGTCTAAGTTGCTGAAATAACGCTATTTAATAAGCCTAAGTTGCTGAAATAAGCCTATTTAATAAGCCTAAGTTGCTAAAATAAGCCTATTTAATGAGGCTATTTAATAAGTCTATTTAATAAGCCTATTTAATAAGCCTATTTAATAAGCCTATTTAATACGCCTATTTAATAAACCTATTTAATAAGTATTTAATGAGCCTATTTAATAAGTCTATTTAATAAGCCTTTTTAATAAGCCTATTTAATAAACCTATTTAATAAGCCTATTTAATAAGTCTATTTAATAAGGCTATTTGTTAAGCCTATTTAATAAGTATTTAATGAGCCTATTTAATAAGCCTATTTATTGAGCCTATTTAATAAGCCTATTCATTGAGCCTATTTAATAAGCCAATTTATTGAGCCTATTTAATAAGCCTATTTAATAAGTCTATTTAATAAGCCTATTTAATAAGCCTAATTAATAAGCCTATTTAATAAGCCTATTTAATGAGCCTATTTAATGAGTCTATTTAATAATCCTGTTTAATAAGCCTATTTAATAAGTATTGAATGAGCCTATTTAATAAGCCTAAGTTGCTGAAATAAGCCTATTTAATAAGTCTAAGTTGCTGAAATAAGGCTATTTAATAAGCCTAAGTTGCTGAAATAAGCCTATTTAATAAGCATAAGTTGCTGAAATAAGGCTATTTAATAAGTCTAAGTTGCTGAAATAAGGCTATTTAATAAGCCTAAGTTGCTGAAATAAGCCTATTTAATAAGTCTAAGTTGCTGAAATAAGGCTATTTAATAAGTCTAAGTTGCTGAAATAAGCCTTTTTAATCAGCGTAAGTTGCTGAAATAAGCTTATTTAATAAGCCCAAGTTGCTGAAATAGGCCTATTTAATAAGTCTAAGTTGCTGAAATAAAGCGATTTAATAAGTCTAAGTTGCTGAAATAAGCCTTTTTAATCAGTGTAAGTTGCTGAAATAAGCCTATTTAATAAGCCCAAGTTGCTGAAATAAGCCTACTTAATAAGGCTATTTTATAAGCCTAAGTTGCTGAAATAAGCCTATTTAATAGGCCTATCTAATAAGTCTAAGTTGCAGAAATAAGCATATTTCATAAGCATATTAGATGAGCCTAAGTTGCTGAAATGTCTATTTAATAAGTCGTTTTAATAAGTCTAAGTTGCTAAAATAAGCCTATTTAATAAGGCTATTTAATAAGCCTAAGGTGCTGAAATAAGCCTATTTAATAAGGCTATTTAATGAGCCTAAGTTGCTGAAATAAGCCTATTTAATAAGCCTAAGTTTCTGAACTAAGCCTATTTAAAAGGTATATTTAATAAGTCTAAGTTGCTGAAATAAACATATTTAAAAATGCTATTTAATAAGCCTAAGTTGCTGAAATAAACCTGTTTAATAAGGCTATTTAATAAGCATAAGTTGATGAAATAAGCCTATTTTATAAGCCTAAGTTGCTGAAATAAACCTGTTTAATAAGGCTATTTAATAAGCATAAGTTGATTAAATAAGCCTATTTTATAAGCCAAAGTTGCTGAAATAAGCCTATTTAATAAGCCTAAGTTGCTGAAATAAGCCTATTTAATAGGCCTATCTAATAAGTCTAAGTTGCAGAAATAAGCATATTTCATAAGCATATTAGATGAGCCTAAGTTGCTGAAATGTCTATTTAATAAGTCGTTTTAATAAGTCTAAGTTGCTAAAATAAGCCTATTTAATAAGGCTATTTAATAAGCCTAAGTTGCTGAAATAAGCCTATTTAATAAGGCTATTTAATGAGCCTAAGTTGCTGAAATAAGCCTATTTAATAAGCCTAAGTTTCTGAACTAAGCCTATTTAAAAAGGTATATTTAATAAGTCTAAGTTGCTGAAATAAACATATTTAAAAATGCTATTTAATAAGCCTAAGTTGCTGAAATAAACCTGTTTAATACGGCTATTTAATAAGCATAAGTTGATGAAATAAGCCTATTTTATAAGCCTAAGTTGCTGAAATAAGCCTATTTAATAAGCCTAAGTTGCTAAAATAAGCCTATTTAATGAGGCTATTTAATAAGTCTATTTAATAGGCATATTTAATATGCCTATTTACTAAGTCTATTTAATAAGCATATTTAATAAGCCTATTTAATAAGCCTTTTTATTGAGCCTATTTAATAAGCCTATTTAATAAGCCTATTTAATAAGCCTATTTAATAAGCCTATTTATTGAGCCTATTTAATAAGCCTATTTAATAAGTCTATTTAATAAGCCTATTTAATAAGCCTAATTAATAAGCCTATTTAATAAGCCTATTTATTGAGCCGATTTAATGAGTCTATTTAATAAGCCTGTTTAATAAGCCTATTTAATAAGTATTGAATGAGCCTATTTAATAAGCCTAAGTTGCTGAATAAGCCTATTTAATAAGCCTAAGTTGCTGAAATAAGCCTATTTAATAAGCCTATTTAATAAGCCTAAGTTGCTGAATAAGCCTATTTAATAAGCCTAAGTTGCTGAAATAAACCTGTTTAATAGGGCTATTTAATAAGCATAAGTTGCTGAAATAAGCTTATTTAATAAGCCTAAGTTGCTGAAATAAGCCTATTTAAAAAGGCTCTTTAATAAGTCTAAGTTGCTGAAATAAACCTATTTAATAAGCCTAAGTTGCTAAAATAAGCCTATTTAATGAGGCTATTTAAAAAGTCTATTTAATAAGCCTATTTTATAAGCCTATTTAATAAGCCTATTTAATAAGCCTATTTAATACGCCTATTTAATAAACATATTTAATAAGTATTTAATGAGCCTATTTAATAAGTCTATTTAATAAGCCTTTTTAATAAGCCTATTTAATAAGCCTATTTAATAAGCCTAAGTTGCTGAAATAAGCCTATTTAATAAGGCTATTTAATAAGCCTAAGTTGCTGAATAAGCCTATTTAATAAGTCTAAGTTGCTGAAATAAGCCTATTTAATAAGGCTATTTAATAAGCCTAAGTTGCTGAATAAGCCTATTTAATAAGGCTATTTAATGAGCCTAAGTTGCTGAAATAAGACTATTTAATAAGCCTAAGTTTCTGAACTAAGCCTATTTAAAAAGGTATATCTAATAAGTCTAAGTTGCTGAAATAAATCTATTTAAAATGCTATTTAATAAGTCTAAGTTGCTGAAATAAACCTGTTTAATAGGGCTATTTAATAAGCATAAGTTGCTGAAATAAGCTTATTTAATAAGCCTAAGCTGCTGAAATAAGCCTTTTTCAAAAGGCTATTTAATAAGTCTAAGTTGCTGAAATAAACCTATTTAATAAGCCTAAGTTGCTAAAATAAGCCTATTTAATGAGCCTATTTAATACGTCTTTTTAATAAGGCTATTTAATAGGCCTATTTAATAAGTCTAAGTTGCTGAAATAAGCCTATTTAATAAGCCTAAGTTGCTGAATAAGCGTATTTAATAAGCCTAAGTTGCTGAAATAAGCCTATTTAATAAGCCTAAGTTGCTGAAATAACGCTATTTAATAAGCCTAAGTTGCTGAAATAAGCCTATTTAATAAGCCTAAGTTGCTAAAATAAGCCTATTTAATGAGGCTATTTAATAAGTCTATTTAATAAGCCTATTTAATAAGCCTATTTAATAAGTATTTAATGAGCCTATTTAATAAGTCTATTTAATAAGCCTATTTAATGAGTCTATTTAATAAGTCTATTTGTTAAACCTATTTAATAAGTATTTAATGAGCCTATTTAATAAGCCTATTTATTGAGCCTATTTAATAAGCCTATTCATTGAGCCTATTTAATAAGCCTATTTATTGAGCCTATTTAATAAGCCTATTTAATAAGTCTATTTAATAAGCCTATTTAATAAGCCTAATTAATAAGCCTATTTAATAAGCCTATTTAATTAGCCTATTTAATGAGTCTATTTAATAAGCCTGTTTAATAAGCCTATTTAACAAGTATTGAATGAGCCTATTTAATAAGCCTAAGTTGCTGAAATAAGCCTATTTAATAAGTCTAAGTTGCTGAAATAAGGCTATTTAATAAGCCTAAGTTGCTGAAATAAACCTATTTAATAAGCATAAGTTGCTGAAATAAGGCTATTTAATAAGTCTAAGTTGCTGAAATAAGCCTATTTAATAAGCCTAAGTTGCTGAAATAAGTATATTTAATAAGCATAAGTTGCTGAAATAAGCCTATTTAATAAGTCTAAGTTGCTGAAATAAGGCTATTTAATAAGTCTAAGTTGCTGAAATAAGCCTTTTTAATCAGCGTAAGTTGCTGAAATAAGCCTATTTAATAAGCCCAAGTTGCTGAAATAAGCCTACTTAATAAGGCTATTTAATAAGCCTAAGTTGATGAAATAAGCCTATTTAATAAGCATAAGTTGCTGAAATAAACCTGTTTAATAGGGCTATTTAATAAGCATAAGTTGCTGAAATAAGCTTATTTAATAAGCCTAAGTTGCTGAAATAAGCCTTTTTAAAAAGGCTATTTAATAAGTCTAAGTTGCTGAAATAAACCTATTTAATAAGCCTAAGTTGCTAAAATAAGCCTATTTAATGAGCCTACTTAATAAGTCTTTTTAATAAGGCTATTTAATAGGCCTATTTAATAAGTCTAAGTTGCTGAAATAAGCCTATTTAATAAGCCTAAGTTGCTGAATAAGCGTATTTAATAAGCCTAAGTTGCTGAAATAAGCCTATTTAATAAGCCTAAGTTGCTGAAATAACGCTATTTAATAAGCCTAAGTTGCTGAAATAAGCCTATTTAATAAGCCTAAGTTGCTAAAATAAGCCTATTTAATGAGGCTATTTAATAAGTCTATTTAATAAGCCTATTTAATAAGCCTATTTAATAAGTATTTAATGAGCCTATTTAATAAGTCTATTTAATAAGCCTATTTAATGAGTCTATTTAATAAGTCTATTTGTTAAACCTATTTAATAAGTATTTAATGAGCCTATTTAATAAGCCTATTTATTGAGCCTATTTAATAAGCCTATTCATTGAGCCTATTTAATAAGCCTATTTATTGAGCCTATTTAATAAGCCTATTTAATAAGTCTATTTAATAAGCCTATTTAATAAGCCTAATTAATAAGCCTATTTAATAAGCCTATTTAATTAGCCTATTTAATGAGTCTATTTAATAAGCCTGTTTAATAAGCCTATTTAACAAGTATTGAATGAGCCTATTTAATAAGCCTAAGTTGCTGAAATAAGCCTATTTAATAAGTCTAAGTTGCTGAAATAAGGCTATTTAATAAGCCTAAGTTGCTGAAATAAACCTATTTAATAAGCATAAGTTGCTGAAATAAGGCTATTTAATAAGTCTAAGTTGCTGAAATAAGCCTATTTAATAAGCCTAAGTTGCTGAAATAAGTATATTTAATAAGCATAAGTTGCTGAAATAAGCCTATTTAATAAGTCTAAGTTGCTGAAATAAGGCTATTTAATAAGTCTAAGTTGCTGAAATAAACCTTTTTAATCAGCGTAAGTTGCTGAAATAAGCCTATTTAATAAGCCCAAGTTGCTGAAATATGCCTACTTAATAAGGCTATTTAATAAGCCTAAGTTGCTGAAATAAGCCTATTTAATAAGCATAAGTTGCTGAAATAAACCTGTTTAATAGGGCTATTTAATAAGCATAAGTTGCTGAAATAAGCTTATTTAATAAGCCTAAGTTGCTGAAATAAGCCTTTTTAAAAAGGCTATTTAATAAGTCTAAGTTGCTGAAATAAACCTATTTAATAAGCCTAAGTTGCTAAAATAAGCCTATTTAATGAGCCTATTTAATAAGTCTTTTTAATAAGGCTATTTAATAGGCCTATTTAATAAGTCTAAGTTGCTGAAATAAGCCTATTTAATAAGCCTAAGTTGCTGAAATAAGCCTATTTAATAAGGCTGTTTAATAAGCCTAAGTTGCTGAAAAAGCCTATTTAATAAGTCTAAGTTGCTGAAATAACGCTATTTAATAAGCCTAAGTTGCTGAAATAAGCCTATTTAATAAGCCTAAGTTGCTAAAATAAGCCTATTTAATGAGGCTATTTAATAAGTCTATTTAATAAGCCTATTTAATAAGCCTATTTAATAAGCCTATTTAATACGCCTATTTAATAAACATATTTAATAAGTATTTAATGAGCCTATTTAATAAGTCTATTTAATAAGCCTTTTTAATAAGCCTATTTAATAAGCCTATTTAATAAGCCTAAGTTGCTGAATAAGCCTATTTAATAAGTCTAAGTTGCTGAAATAAGCCTATTTAATAAGGCTATTTAATAAGCCTAAGTTGCTGAATAAGCCTATTTAATAAGGCTATTTAATGAGCCTAAGTTGCTGAAATAAGACTATTTAATAAGCCTAAGTTTCTGAACTAAGCCTATTTAAAAAGGTATATCTAATAAGTCTAAGTTGCTGAAATAAATCTATTTAAAATGCTATTTAATAAGCCTAAGTAGCTGAAATAAACCTGTTTAATAAGGCTATTTAATAAGCATAAATTGCTGAAATAAGCCTATTTAATAAGCCTAAGTTGCTGAAATAAGCCTATTTAATAAGGCTATTTAATAAGTCTAAGTTGCTGAAATAAACCTATTTAAAAAGCCTAAGTTGCTAAAATAAGCCTATTTAATAAGCCTATTTAATAAGCCTAAGTTGCTGAATAAGCCTATTTAATAAGCCTAGGTTGCTGAAATAAGCCTATTTAATAAGTCTAAGTTGCTGAAATAAGGCTATTTAATAAGCCTAAGTTGCTGAAATAAGCCTATTTAATAAGCCTAAGTTGCTGAAATAAGCCTATTTAATAAGGCTATTTAATAAGCCTAAGTTGCTGAATAAGCCTATTTAATAAGTCTAAGTTGCTGAAATAACGCTATTTAATAATCCTAAGTTGCTGAAATAAGCCTATTTAATAAGCCTAAGTTGCTAAAATAAGCCTATTTAATGAGGCTATTTAATAAGTCTATTTAATAAGCCTATTTAATAAGCCTATTTAATAAGCCTATTTAATACGCCTATTTAATAAACCTATTTAATAAGTATTTAATGAGCCTATTTAATAAGTCTATTTAATAAGCCTTTTTAATAAGCCTATTTAATAAACCTATTTAATAAGCCTATTTAATAAGTCTATTTAATAAGTCTATTTGTTAAGCCTATTTAATAAGTATTTAATGAGCCTATTTAATAAGCCTATTTATTGAGCCTATTTAATAAGCCTATTCATTGAGCCTATTTAATAAGCCTATTTATTGAGCCTATTTAATAAGCCTATTTAATAAGTCTATTTAATAAGCCTATTTAATAAGCCTAATTAATAAGCCTATTTAATAAGCCTATTTAATTAGCCTATTTAATGAGTCTATTTAATAAGCCTGTTTAATAAGCCTATTTAACAAGTATTGAATGAGCCTATTTAATAAGCCTAAGTTGCTGAAATAAGCCTATTTAATAAGTCTAAGTTGCTGAAATAAGGCTATTTAATAAGCCTAAGTTGCTGAAATAAACCTATTTAATAAGCATAAGTTGCTGAAATAAGGCTATTTAATAAGTCTAAGTTGCTGAAATAAGCCTATTTAATAAGCCTAAGTTGCTGAAATAAGTATATTTAATAAGCATAAGTTGCTGAAATAAGCCTATTTAATGTCTAAGTTGCTGAAATAAGGCTATTTAATAAGTCTAAGTTGCTGAAATAAGCCTTTTTAATCAGCGTAAGTTGCTGAAATAAGCCTATTTAATAAGCCCAAGTTGCTGAAATAAGCCTACTTAATAAGGCTATTTAATAAGCCTAAGTTGCTGAAATAAGCCTATTTAATAAGCATAAGTTGCTGAAATAAACCTGTTTAATAGGGCTATTTAATAAGCATAAGTTGCTGAAATAAGCTTATTTAATAAGCCTAAGTTGCTGAAATAAGCATTTTTAAAAAGGCTATTTAATAAGTCTAAGTTGCTGAAATAAACCTATTTAATAAGCCTAAGTTGCTAAAATAAGCCTATTTAATGAGCCTATTTAATAAGTTTTTTTAATAAGGCTATTTAATAGGCCTATTTAATAAGTCTAAGTTGCTGAAATAAGCCTATTTAATAAGCCTAAGTTGCTGAATAAGCGTATTTAATAAGCCTAAGTTGCTGAAATAAGCCTATTTAATAAGCCTAAGTTGCTGAAATAACGCTATTTAATAAGCCTAAGTTGCTGAAATAAGCCTATTTAATAAGCCTAAGTTGCTAAAATAAGCCTATTTAATGAGGCTATTTAATAAGTCTATTTAATAAGCCTATTTAATAAGCCTATTTAATAAGTATTTAATGAGCCTATTTAATAAGTCTATTTAATAAGCCTATTTAATGAGTCTATTTAATAAGTCTATTTGTTAAACCTATTTAATAAGTATTTAATGAGCCTATTTAATAAGCCTATTTATTGAGCCTATATAATAAGCCTATTCATTGAGCCTATTTAATAAGCCTATTTATTGAGCCTATTTAATAAGCCTATTTAATAAGTCTATTTAATAAGCCTATTTAATAAGCCTAATTAATAAGCCTATTTAATAAGCCTATTTAATTAGCCTATTTAATGAGTCTATTTAATAAGCCTGTTTAATAAGCCTATTTAACAAGTATTGAATGAGCCTATTTAATAAGCCTAAGTTGCTGAAATAAGCCTATTTAATAAGTCTAAGTTGCTGAAATAAGGCTATTTAATAAGCCTAAGTTGCTGAAATAAACCTATTTAATAAGCATAAGTTGCTGAAATAAGGCTATTTAATAAGTCTAAGTTGCTGAAATAAGCCTATTTAATAAGCCTAAGTTGCTGAAATAAGTATATTTAATAAGCATAAGTTGCTGAAATAAGCCTATTTAATAAGTCTAAGTTGCTGAAATAAGGCTATTTAATAAGTCTAAGTTGCTGAAATAAACCTTTTTAATCAGCGTAAGTTGCTGAAATAAGCCTATTTAATAAGCCCAAGTTGCTGAAAATAGCCTACTTAATAAGGCTATTTAATAAGCCTAAGTTGCTGAAATAAGCCTATTTAATAAGCATAAGTTGCTGAAATAAACCTGTTTAATAGGGCTATTTAATAAGCATAAGTTGCTGAAATAAGCTTATTTAATAAGCCTAAGTTGCTGAAATAAGCCTTTTTAAAAAGGCTATTTAATAATTCTAAGTTGCTGAAATAAACCTATTTAATAAGCCTAAGTTGCTAAAATAAGCCTATTTAATGAGCCTATTTAATAAGTCTTTTTAATAAGGCTATTTAATAGGCCTATTTAATAAGTCTAAGTTGCTGAAATAAGCCTATTTAATAAGCCTAAGTTGCTGAATAAGCGTATTTAATAAGCCTAAGTTGCTGAAATAAGCCTATTTAATAAGCCTAAGTTGCTGAAATAAGCCTATTTAATAAGGCTGTTTAATAAGCCTAAGTTGCTGAAAAAGCCTATTTAATAAGTCTAAGTTGCTGAAATAACGCTATTTAATAAGCCTAAGTTGCTGAAATAAGCCTATTTAATAAGCCTAAGTTGCTAAAATAAGCCTATTTAATGAGGCTATTTAATAAGTCTATTTAATAAGCCTATTTAATAAGCCTATTTAATAAGCCTATTTAATACGCCTATTTAATAAACATATTTAATAAGTATTTAATGAGCCTATTTAATAAGTCTATTTAATAAGCCTTTTTAATAAGCCTATTTAATAAGCCTATTTAATAAGCCTAAGTTGCTGAATAAGCCTATTTAATAAGTCTAAGTTGCTGAAATAAGCCTATTTAATAAGGCTATTTAATAAGCCTAAGTTGCTGAATAAGCCTATTTAATAAGGCTATTTAATGAGCCTAAGTTGCTGAAATAAGACTATTTAATAAGCCTAAGTTTCTGAACTAAGCCTATTTAAAAAGGTAAATCTAATAAGTCTAAGTTGCTGAAATAAATCTATTTAAAATGCTATTTAATAAGCCTAAGTAGCTGAAATAAACCTGTTTAATAGGGCTATTTAATAAGCATAAGTTGCTGAAATAAGCTTATTTAATAAGCCTAAGTTGCTGAAATAAGCCTTTTTAAAAAGGCTATTTAATAAGTCTAAGTTGCTGAAATAAACCTATTTAATATGCCTAAGTTGCTAAAATAGGCCTATTTAATGAGCCTATTTAATAAGTCTTTTTAATAAGCCTATTTAATAGGCCTATTTAATAAGTCTAAGTTGGTGAAATAAGCCTATTTAATAAGCCTAAGTTGCTGAATAAGCCTATTTAATAAGCCTAAGTTGCTGAAATAAGCCTATTTAATAAGCCTAAGTTGCTGAAATAAGCCTATTTAATAAGGCTATTTAATAAGCCTAAGTTGCTGAATAAGCCTATTTAATAAGTCTAAGTTGCTGAAATAACGCTATTTAATAATCCTAAGTTGCTGAAATAAGCCTATTTAATAAGCCTAAGTTGCTAAAATAAGCCTATTTAATGAGGCTATTTAATAAGTCTATTTAATAAGCCTTTTTAATAAGCCTATTTAATAAACCTATTTAATAAGCCTATTTAATAAGTCTATTTAATAAGTCTATTTGTTAAGCCTATTTAATAAGAATTTAATGAGCCTATTTAATAAGCCTATTTATTGAGCCTATTTAATAAGCCTATTCATTGAGCCTATTTAATAAGCCTATTTATTGAGCCTATTTAATAAGCCTATTTAATAAGTCTATTTAATAAGCCTATTTAATAAGCCTAATTAATAAGCCTATTTAATAAGCCTATTTAATGAGCCTATTTAATGAGTCTATTTAATAAGCCTGTTTAATAAGCCTATTTAACAAGTATTGAATGAGCCTATTTAATAAGCCTAAGTTGCTGAAATAAGCCTATTTAATAAGTCTAAGTTGCTGAAATAAGGCTATTTAATAAGCCTAAGTTGCTGAAATAAACCTATTTAATAAGCATAAGTTGCTGAAATAAGGCTATTTAATAAGTCTAAGTTGCTGAAATAAGCCTATTTAATAAGCCTAAGTTGCTGAAATAAGTATATTTAATAAGCATAAGTTGCTGAAATAAGCCTATTTAATAAGTCTAAGTTGCTGAAATAAGGCTATTTAATAAGTCTAAGTTGCTGAAATAAGCCTTTTTAATCAGCGTAAGTTGCTGAAATAAGCCTATTTAATAAGCCCAAGTTGCTGAAATAAGCCTACTTAATAAGGCTATTTAATAAGCCTAAGTTGCTGAAATAAGCCTATTTAATAAGCCTAAGTTGCTGAAATAAGCCTATTTAATAGGCCTATCTAATAAGTCTAAGTTGCATAAATAAGCATATTTCATAAGCATATTAGATGAGCCTAAGTTGCTGAAATGTCTATTTAATAAGTCGTTTTAATAAGTCTAAGTTGCTAAAATAAGCCTATTTAATAAGGCTATTTAATAAGTCTAAGTTGCTAAAATAAGCCTATTTAATAAGGCTATTTAATAAGCCTAAGTTGCTGAAATAAACCTGTTTAATAAGGCTATTTAATAAGCATAAGTTGATGAAATAAGCCTATTTTATAAGCCTAAGTTGCTGAAATAAGCCTATTTAATAAGCCTAAGTTGCTAAAATAAGCCTATTTAATGAGGCTATTTAATAAGTCTATTTAATAGGCCTATTTAATATGCCTATTTAATAAGTCTATTTAATAAGCATATTTAATAAGCCTATTTCATAAGCCTATTTATTGAGCCTATTTAATAAGCCTATTTAATAAGCCTATTTAATAAGCCTATTTAATAAGCCTATTTATTGAGCCTATTTAATAAGCCTATTTAATAAGTCTATTTAATAAGCCTATTTAATAAGCCTAATTAATAAGCCTATTTAATAATCCTATTTATTGAGCCTATTTAATGAGTCTATTTAATAAGCCTGTTTAATAAGCCTATTTATAAGTATTGAATGTGCCTATTTAATAAGCCTAAGTTGCTGAATAAGCCTATTTAATAAGCCTAAGTTGCTGAAATAAGCCTATTTAATAAGCCTATTTAATAAGCCTAAGTTGCTGAATAAGCCTATTTAATAAGCCTAAGTTGCTGAAATAAACCTGTTTAATAGGGCTATTTAATAAGCATAAGTTGCTGAAATAAGCTTATTTAATAAGCCTAAGTTGCTGAAATAAGCCTATTTAAAAAGGCTCTTTAATAAGTCTAAGTTGCTGAAATAAACCTATTTAATAAGCCTAAGTTGCTAAAATAAGCTTATTTAATGAGGCTATTTAAAAAGTCTATTTAATAAGCCTATTTTATAAGCCTATTTAATAAGCCTATTTAATAAGCCTATTTAATACGCCTATTTAATAAACATATTTAATAAGTATTTAATGAGCCTATTTAATAAGTCTATTTAATAAGCCTTTTTAATAAGCCTATTTAATAAGTCTATTTAATAAGCCTATTTAATAAGTCTATTTAATAAGTCTATTTAATAAGCCTATTTAATAAGTATTTAATGAGCCTATTTAATAAGCCTATTTATTGAGCCTATTTAATAAGCCTATTTATTGAGCCTATTTAATAAGCCTATTTATTGAGCCTATTTAATAAGCCTATTTATTGAGCCTATTTAATAAGCCGATTTAATAAGTCTATTTAATAAGTATTTAATGAGCCTGTTTAATAAGCCTATTTATTGAGCCTATTTAATAAGCCTCTTTAATAAGCCTATTTATTGAGCTTATTTAATAAGTCTATTTAATAAGCCTATTTAATAAGCCTATTTAATAAGTATTTAATGAGCCTATTTAATAAGTCTATTTAATAAGCCTATTTAATAGGCCTATTTAATAAGTCTAAGTTGCTGAAATAAGCCTATTTAATAAGCCTAAGTTGCTGAATAAGCCTATTTAATAAGCCTAAGTTGCTGAAATAAGCCTATTTAATAAGCCTAAGTTGCTGAAATAAGCCTATTTAATAAGGCTATTTAATAAGCCTAAGTTGCTGAATAAGCCTATTTAATAAGTCTAAGTTGCTGAAATAAGCCTATTTAATAAGGCTATTTAATAAGCCTAAGTTGCTGAATAAGCCTATTTAATAAGGCTATTTAATGAGCCTAAGT
Organism: Petromyzon marinus; assembly: GCF_048934315.1. Classification (NCBI taxonomy): domain Eukaryota; kingdom Metazoa; phylum Chordata; class Hyperoartia; order Petromyzontiformes; family Petromyzontidae; genus Petromyzon; species Petromyzon marinus. The sequence goes on along the minus strand of NW_027422684.1, from coordinate 2,586,606 downwards.
TGCTGAAATAAGACTATTTAATAAGCCTAAGTTTCTGAACTAAGCCTTTTTAAAAAGGTATATCTAATAAGTCTAAGTTGCTGAAATAAATCTATTTAAAATGCTATTTAATAAGCCTAAGTTGCTGAAATAAACCTGTTTAATAGGGCTATTTAATAAGCATAAGTTGCTGAAATAAGCTTATTTAATAAGCCTAAGTTGCTGAAATAAGCCTTTTTAAAAAGGCTATTTAATAAGTCTAAGTTGCTGAAATAAACCTATTTAATAAGCCTAAGTTGCTAAAATAAGCCTATTTAATGAGCCTATTTAATAAGTCTTTTTAATAAGGCTATTTAATAGGCCTATTTAATAAGTCTAAGTTGCTGAAATAAGCCTATTTAATAAGCCTAAGTTGCTGAATAAGCGTATTTAATAAGCCTAAGTTGCTGAAATAAGCCTATTTAATAAGCCTAAGTTGCTAAAATAAGCCTATTTAATGAGCCTATTTAATAAGTCTTTTTAATAAGGCTATTTAATAGGCCTATTTAATAAGTCTAAGTTGCTGAAATAAGCCTATTTAATAAGCCTAAGTTGCTGAATAAGCCTATTTAATAAGCCTAAGTTGCTAAAATAAGCCTATTTAATGAGGCTATTTAATAAGTCTATTTAATAAGCCTATTTAATAAGCCTATTTAATAAGTATTTAATGAGCCTATTTAATAAGTCTATTTAATAAGCCTATTTAATAAGTCTATTTAATAAGTCTATTTGTTAAACCTATTTAATAAGTATTTAATGAGCCTATTTAATAAGCCTATTTATTGAGCCTATTTAATAAGCCTATTCATTGAGCCTATTTAATAAGCCTATTTATTGAGCCTATTTAATAAGCCTATTTAATAAGTCTATTTAATAAGCCTATTTAATAAGCCTAATTAATAAGCCTATTTAGAAAGCCTATTTAATTAGCCTATTTAATGAGTCTATTTAATAAGCCTGTTTAATAAACCTATTTAACAAGTATTGAATGAGCCTATTTAATAAGCCTAAGTTGCTGAAATAAACCTATTTAATAAGTCTAAGTTGCTGAAATAAGGCTATTTAATAAGCCTAAGTTGCTGAAATAAACCTATTTAATAAGCATAAGTTGCTGAAATAAGGCTATTTAATAAGTCTAAGTTGCTGAAATAAGCCTATTTAATAAGCCTAAGTTGCTGAAATAAGTATATTTAATAAGCATAAGTTGCTGAAATAAGCCTATTTAATAAGTCTAAGTTGCTGAAATAAGGCTATTTAATAAGTCTAAGTTGCTGAAATAAGCCTTTTTAATCAGCGTAAGTTGCTGAAATAAGCCTATTTAATAAGCCCAAGTTGCTGAAATAAGCCTACTTAATAAGGCTATTTAATAAGCCTAAGTTGCTGAAATAAGCCTATTTAATAAGCCTAAGTTGCTGAAATAAGCCTATTTAATAGGCCTATCTAATAAGTCTAAGTTGCAGAAATAAGCATATTTCATAAGCATATTAGATGAGCCTAAGTTGCTGAAATGTCTATTTAATAAGTCGTTTTAATAAGTCTAAGTTGCTAAAATAAGCCTATTTAATAAGGCTATTTAATAAGCCTAAGTTGCTGAAATAAGCCTATTTAATAAGGCTATTTAATGAGCCTAAGTTGCTGAAATAAGCCTATTTAATAAGCCTAAGTTTCTGAACTAAGCCTATTTAAAAAGGTATATTTAATAAGTCTAAGTTGCTGAAATAAACATATTTAAAAATGCTATTTAATAAGCCTAAGTTGCTGAAATAAACCTGTTTAATAAGGCTATTTAATAAGCATAAGTTGATGAAATAAGCCTATTTTATAAGCCTAAGTTGCTGAAATAAGCCTATTTAATAAGCCTAAGTTGCTAAAATAAGCCTATTTAATGAGGCTATTTAATAAGTCTATTTAATAGGCCTATTTAATATGCCTATTTAATAAGTCTATTTAATAAGCATATTTAATAAGCCTATTTAATAAGCCTATTTATTGAGCCTATTTAATAAGCCTATTTAATATGCCTATTTAATAAGCCTATTTAATAAGCCTATTTATTGAGCCTATTTAATAAGCCTATTTAATAAGTCTATTTAATAAGCCTATTTAATAAGCCTAATTAATAAGCCTATTTAATAAGCCTAAGTTGCTGAATAAGCCTATTTAATAAGCCTAAGTTGCTGAAATAAGCCTATTTAATAAGCCTATTTAATAAGCCTAAGTTGCTGAATAAGCCTATTTAATAAGCCTAAGTTGCTGAAATAAACCTGTTTAATAGGGCTATTTAATAAGCATAAGTTGCTGAAATAAGCTTATTTAATAAGCCTAAGTTGCTGAAATAAGACTATTTAAAAAGGCTGTTTAATAAGCCTAAGTTGCTGAAAAAGCCTATTTAATAAGTCTAAGTTGCTGAAATAACGCTATTTAATAAGCCTAAGTTGCTGAAATAAGCCTATTTAATAAGCCTAAGTTGCTAAAATAAGCCTATTTAATGAGGCTATTTAATAAGTCTATTTAATAAGCCTATTTAATAAGCCTATTTAATAAGCCTATTTAATACGCCTATTTAATAAACATATTTAATAAGTATTTAATGAGCCTATTTAATAAGTCTATTTAATAAGCCTTTTTAATAAGCCTATTTAATAAGCCTATTTAATAAGCCTAAGTTGCTGAATAAGCCTATTTAATAAGTCTAAGTTGCTGAAATAAGCCTATTTAATAAGGCTATTTAATAAGCCTAAGTTGCTGAATAAGCCTATTTAATAAGGCTATTTAATGAGCCTAAGTTGCTGAAATAAGACTATTTAATAAGCCTAAGTTTCTGAACTAAGCCTATTTAAAAAGGTATATCTAATAAGTCTAAGTTGCTGAAATAAATCTATTTAAAATGCTATTTAATAAGCCTAAGTAGCTGAAATAAACCTGTTTAATAGGGCTATTTAATAAGCATAAGTTGCTGAAATAAGCTTATTTAATAAGCCTAAGTTGCTGAAATAAGCCTTTTTAAAAAGGCTATTTAATAAGTCTAAGTTGCTGAAATAAACCTATTTAATATGCCTAAGTTGCTAAAATAAGCCTATTTAATGAGCCTATTTAATAAGTCTTTTTAATAAGCCTATTTAATAGGCCTATTTAATAAGTCTAAGTTGGTGAAATAAGCCTATTTAATAAGCCTAAGTTGCTGAATAAGCCTATTTAATAAGCCTAAGTTGCTGAAATAAGCCTATTTAATAAGCCTAAGTTGCTGAAATAAGCCTATTTAATAAGGCTATTTAATAAGCCTAAGTTGCTGAATAAGCCTATTTAATAAGTCTAAGTTGCTGAAATAACGCTATTTAATAATCCTAAGTTGCTGAAATAAGCCTATTTAATAAGCCTAAGTTGCTAAAATAAGCCTATTTAATGAGGCTATTTAATAAGTCTATTTAATAAGCCTTTTTAATAAGCCTATTTAATAAACCTATTTAATAAGCCTATTTAATAAGTCTATTTAATAAGTCTATTTGTTAAGCCTATTTAATAAGAATTTAATGAGCCTATTTAATAAGCCTATTTATTGAGCCTATTTAATAAGCCTATTCATTGAGCCTATTTAATAAGCCTATTTATTGAGCCTATTTAATAAGCCTATTTAATAAGTCTATTTAATAAGCCTATTTAATAAGCCTAATTAATAAGCCTATTTAATAAGCCTATTTAATGAGCCTATTTAATGAGTCTATTTAATAAGCCCGTTTAATAAGCCTATTTAACAAGTATTGAATGAGCCTATTTAATAAGCCTAAGTTGCTGAAATAAGCCTATTTAATAAGTCTAAGTTGCTGAAATAAGGCTATTTAATAAGCCTAAGTTGCTGAAATAAACCTATTTAATAAGCATAAGTTGCTGAAATAAGGCTATTTAATAAGTCTAAGTTGCTGAAATAAGCCTATTTAATAAGCCTAAGTTGCTGAAATAAGTATATTTAATAAGCATAAGTTGCTGAAATAAGCCTATTTAATAAGTCTAAGTTGCTGAAATAAGGCTATTTAATAAGTCTAAGTTGCTGAAATAAGCCTTTTTAATCAGCGTAAGTTGCTGAAATAAGCCTATTTAATAAGCCCAAGTTGCTGAAATAAGCCTACTTAATAAGGCTATTTAATAAGCCTAAGTTGCTGAAATAAGCCTATTTAATAAGCCTAAGTTGCTGAAATAAGCCTATTTAATAGGCCTATCTAATAAGTCTAAGTTGCATAAATAAGCATATTTCATAAGCATATTAGATGAGCCTAAGTTGCTGAAATGTCTATTTAATAAGTCGTTTTAATAAGTCTAAGTTGCTAAAATAAGCCTATTTAATAAGGCTATTTAATAAGTCTAAGTTGCTAAAATAAGCCTATTTAATAAGGCTATTTAATAAGCCTAAGTTGCTGAAATAAACCTGTTTAATAAGGCTATTTAATAAGCATAAGTTGATGAAATAAGCCTATTTTATAAGCCTAAGTTGCTGAAATAAGCCTATTTAATAAGCCTAAGTTGCTAAAATAAGCCTATTTAATGAGGCTATTTAATAAGTCTATTTAATAGGCCTATTTAATATGCCTATTTAATAAGTCTATTTAATAAGCATATTTAATAAGCCTATTTCATAAGCCTATTTATTGAGCCTATTTAATAAGCCTATTTAATAAGCCTATTTAATAAGCCTATTTAATAAGCCTATTTATTGAGCCTATTTAATAAGCCTATTTAATAAGTCTATTTAATAAGCCTATTTAATAAGCCTAATTAATAAGCCTATTTAATAATCCTATTTATTGAGCCTATTTAATGAGTCTATTTAATAAGCCTGTTTAATAAGCCTATTTATAAGTATTGAATGTGCCTATTTAATAAGCCTAAGTTGCTGAATAAGCCTATTTAATAAGCCTAAGTTGCTGAAATAAGCCTATTTAATAAGCCTATTTAATAAGCCTAAGTTGCTGAATAAGCCTATTTAATAAGCCTAAGTTGCTGAAATAAACCTGTTTAATAGGGCTATTTAATAAGCATAAGTTGCTGAAATAAGCTTATTTAATAAGCCTAAGTTGCTGAAATAAGCCTATTTAAAAAGGCTCTTTAATAAGTCTAAGTTGCTGAAATAAACCTATTTAATAAGCCTAAGTTGCTAAAATAAGCTTATTTAATGAGGCTATTTAAAAAGTCTATTTAATAAGCCTATTTTATAAGCCTATTTAATAAGCCTATTTAATAAGCCTATTTAATACGCCTATTTAATAAACATATTTAATAAGTATTTAATGAGCCTATTTAATAAGTCTATTTAATAAGCCTTTTTAATAAGCCTATTTAATAAGTCTATTTAATAAGCCTATTTAATAAGTCTATTTAATAAGTCTATTTAATAAGCCTATTTAATAAGTATTTAATGAGCCTATTTAATAAGCCTATTTATTGAGCCTATTTAATAAGCCTATTTATTGAGCCTATTTAATAAGCCTATTTATTGAGCCTATTTAATAAGCCTATTTATTGAGCCTATTTAATAAGCCGATTTAATAAGTCTATTTAATAAGTATTTAATGAGCCTGTTTAATAAGCCTATTTATTGAGCCTATTTAATAAGCCTCTTTAATAAGCCTATTTATTGAGCTTATTTAATAAGTCTATTTAATAAGCCTATTTAATAAGCCTATTTAATAAGTATTTAATGAGCCTATTTAATAAGTCTATTTAATAAGCCTATTTAATAGGCCTATTTAATAAGTCTAAGTTGCTGAAATAAGCCTATTTAATAAGCCTAAGTTGCTGAATAAGCCTATTTAATAAGCCTAAGTTGCTGAAATAAGCCTATTTAATAAGCCTAAGTTGCTGAAATAAGCCTATTTAATAAGGCTATTTAATAAGCCTAAGTTGCTGAATAAGCCTATTTAATAAGTCTAAGTTGCTGAAATAAGCCTATTTAATAAGGCTATTTAATAAGCCTAAGTTGCTGAATAAGCCTATTTAATAAGGCTATTTAATGAGCCTAAGTTGCTGAAATAAGACTATTTAATAAGCCTAAGTTTCTGAACTAAGCCTTTTTAAAAAGGTATATCTAATAAGTCTAAGTTGCTGAAATAAATCTATTTAAAATGCTATTTAATAAGCCTAAGTTGCTGAAATAAACCTGTTTAATAGGGCTATTTAATAAGCATAAGTTGCTGAAATAAGCTTATTTAATAAGCCTAAGTTGCTGAAATAAGCCTTTTTAAAAAGGCTATTTAATAAGTCTAAGTTGCTGAAATAAACCTATTTAATAAGCCTAAGTTGCTAAAATAAGCCTATTTAATGAGCCTATTTAATAAGTCTTTTTAATAAGGCTATTTAATAGGCCTATTTAATAAGTCTAAGTTGCTGAAATAAGCCTATTTAATAAGCCTAAGTTGCTGAATAAGCGTATTTAATAAGCCTAAGTTGCTGAAATAAGCCCATTTAATAAGCCTAAGTTGCTGAAATAAGCCTATTTAATAAGGCTATTTAATAAGCCTAAGTTGCTGAATAAGCCTATTTAATAAGTCTAAGTTGCTGAAATAACGCTATTTAATAAGCCTAAGTTGCTGAAATAAGCCTATTTAATAAGCCTAAGTTGCTAAAATAAGCCTATTTAATGAGGCTATTTAATAAGTCTATTTAATAAGCCTATTTAATAAGCCTATTTAATAAGTATTTAATGAGCCTATTTAATAAGTCTATTTAATAAGCCTATTTAATAAGTCTATTTAATAAGTCTATTTGTTAAACCTATTTAATAAGTATTTAATGAGCCTATTTAATAAGCCTATTTATTGAGCCTATTTAATAAACCTATTCATTGAGCCTATTTAATAAGCCTATTTATTGAGCCTATTTAATAAGCCTATTTAATAAGTCTATTTAATAAGCCTATTTAATAAGCCTAATTAATAAGCCTATTTAGAAAGCCTATTTAATTAGCCTATTTAATGAGTCTATTTAATAAGCCTGTTTAATAAACCTATTTAACAAGTATTGAATGAGCCTATTTAATAAGCCTAAGTTGCTGAAATAAGCCTATTTAATAAGTCTAAGTTGCTGAAATAAGGCTATTTAATAAGCCTAAGTTGCTGAAATAAACCTATTTAATAAGCATAAGTTGCTGAAATAAGGCTATTTAATAAGTCTAAGTTGCTGAAATAAGCCTATTTAATAAGCCTAAGTTGCTGAAATAAGTATATTTAATAAGCATAAGTTGCTGAAATAAGCCTATTTAATAAGTCTAAGTTGCTGAAATAAGGCTATTTAATAAGTCTAAGTTGCTGAAATAAGCCTTTTTAATCAGCGTAAGTTGCTGAAATAAGCCTATTTAATAAGCCCAAGTTGCTGAAATAAGCCTACTTAATAAGGCTATTTAATAAGCCTAAGTTGCTGAAATAAGCCTATTTAATAAGCCTAAGTTGCTGAAATAAGCCTATTTAATAGGCCTATCTAATAAGTCTAAGTTGCAGAAATAAGCATATTTCATAAGCATATTAGATGAGCCTAAGTTGCTGAAATGTCTATTTAATAAGTCGTTTTAATAAGTCTAAGTTGCTAAAATAAGTCTATTTAATAAGGCTATTTAATAAGCCTAAGTTGCTGAAATAAGCCTATTTAATAAGGCTATTTAATGAGCCTAAGTTGCTGAAATAAGCCTATTTAATAAGCCTAAGTTTCTGAACTAAGCCTATTTAAAAAGGTATATTTAATAAGTCTAAGTTGCTGAAATAAACATATTTAAAAATGCTATTTAATAAGCCTAAGTTGCTGAAATAAACCTGTTTAATAAGGCTATTTAATAAGCATAAGTTGATGAAATAAGCCTATTTTATAAGCCTAAGTTGCTGAAATAAGCCTATTTAATAAGCCTAAGTTGCTAAAATAAGCCTATTTAATGAGGCTATTTAATAAGTCTATTTAATAGGCCTATTTAATATGCCTATTTAATAAGTCTATTTAATAAGCATATTTAATAAGCCTATTTAATAAGCCTATTTATTGAGCCTATTTAATAAGCCTATTTAATAAGCCTATTTAATGAGCCTATTTAATAAGCCTATTTATTGAGCCTATTTAATAAGCCTATTTAATAAGTCTATTTAATAAGCCTATTTAATAAGCCTAATTAATAAGCCTATTTAATAAGCCTAAGTTGCTGAATAAGCCTATTTAATAAGCCTAAGTTGCTGAAATAAGCCTATTTAATAAGCCTATTTAATAAGCCTAAGTTGCTGAATAAGCCTATTTAATAAGCCTAAGTTGCTGAAATAAACCTGTTTAATAGGGCTATTTAATAAGCATAAGTTGCTGAAATAAGCTTATTTAATAAGCCTAAGTTGCTGAAATAAGACTATTTAAAAAGGCTCTTTAATAAGTCTAAGTTGCTGAAATAAACCTATTTAATAAGCCTAAGTTGCTAAATTAAGCTTATTTAATGAGGCTATTTAAAAAGTCTATTTAATAAGCCTATTTTATAAGCCTATTTAATAAGCCTATTTAATAAGCCTATTTAATACGCCTATTTAATAAACATATTTAATAAGTATTTAATGAGCCTATTTAATAAGTCTATTTAATAAGCCTTTTTAATAAGCCTATTTAATAAGTCTATTTAATAAGCCTATTTAATAAGTCTATTTAATAAGTCTATTTAATAAGCCTATTTAATAAGTATTTAATGAGCCTATTTAATAAGCCTATTTATTGAGCCTATTTAATAAGCCTATTTAATTGAGCCTATTTAATAAGCCTATTTATTGAGCCTATTTATTAAGCCTATTTATTGAGCCTATTTAATAAGCCGATTTAATAAGTCTATTTAATAAGTATTTAATGAGCCTGTTTAATAAGCCTATTTATTGAGCCTATTTAATAAGCCTCTTTAATAAGCCTATTTATTGAGCTTATTTAATAAGTCTATTTAATAAGCCTATTTAATAAGCCTATTTAATAAGTATTTAATGAGCCTATTTAATAAGTCTATTTAATAAGCCTATTTAATAGGCCTATTTAATAAGTCTAAGTTGCTGAAATAAGCCTATTTAATAAGCCTAAGTTGCTGAATAAGCCTATTTAATAAGCCTAAGTTGCTGAAATAAGCCTATTTAATAAGCCTAAGTTGCTGAAATAAGCCTATTTAATAAGGCTATTTAATAAGCCTAAGTTGCTGAATAAGCCTATTTAATAAGTCTAAGTTGCTGAAATAAGCCTATTTAATAAGGCTATTTAATAAGCCTAAGTTGCTGAATAAGCCTATTTAATAAGGCTATTTAATGAGCCTAAGTTGCTGAAATAAGACTATTTAATAAGCCTAAGTTTCTGAACTAAGCCTTTTTAAAAAGGTATATCTAATAAGTCTAAGTTGCTGAAATAAATCTATTTAAAATGCTATTTAATAAGCCTAAGTTGCTGAAATAAACCTGTTTAATAGGGCTATTTAATAAGCATAAGTTGCTGAAATAAGCTTATTTAATAAGCCTAAGTTGCTGAAATAAGCCTTTTTAAAAAGGCTATTTAATAAGTCTAAGTTGCTGAAATAAACCTATTTAATAAGCCTAAGTTGCTAAAATAAGCCTATTTAATGAGCCTATTTAATAAGTCTTTTTAATAAGGCTATTTAATAGGCCTATTTAATAAGTCTAAGTTGCTGAAATAAGCCTATTTAATAAGCCTAAGTTGCTGAATAAGCGTATTTAATAAGCCTAAGTTGCTGAAATAAGCCTATTTAATAAGCCTAAGTTGCTGAAATAAGCCTATTTAATAAGGCTATTTAATAAGCCTAAGTTGCTGAATAAGCCTATTTAATAAGTCTAAGTTGCTGAAATAACGCTATTTAATAAGCCTAAGTTGCTGAAATAAGCCTATTTAATAAGCCTAAGTTGCTAAAATAAGCCTATTTAATGAGGCTATTTAATAAGTCTATTTAATAAGCCTATTTAATAAGCCTATTTAATAAGTATTTAATGAGCCTATTTAATAAGTCTATTTAATAAGCCTATTTAATAAGTCTATTTAATAAGTCTATTTGTTAAACCTATTTAATAAGTATTTAATGAGCCTATTTAATAAGCCTATTTATTGAGCCTATTTAATAAGCCTATTCATTGAGCCTATTTAATAAGCCTATTTATTGAGCCTATTTAATAAGCCTATTTAATAAGTCTATTTAATAAGCCTATTTAATAAGCCTAATTAATAAGCCTATTTAATAAGCCTATTTAATTAGCCTATTTAATGAGTCTATTTAATAAGCCTGTTTAATAAACCTATTTAACAAGTATTGAATGAGCCTATTTAATAAGCCTAAGTTGCTGAAATAAGCCTATTTAATAAGTCTAAGTTGCTGAAATAAGGCTATTTAATAAGCCTAAGTTGCTGAAATAAACTTATTTAATAAGCATAAGTTGCTGAAATAAGGCTATTTAATAAGTCTAAGTTGCTGAAATAAGCCTATTTAATAAGCCTAAGTTGCTGAAATAAGTATATTTAATAAGCATAAGTTGCTGAAATAAGCCTATTTAATAAGTCTAAGTTGCTGAAATAAGGCTATTTAATAAGTCTAAGTTGCTGAAATAAGCCTTTTTAATCAGCGTAAGTTGCTGAAATAAGCCTATTTAATAAGCCCAAGTTGCTGAAATAAGCCTACTTAATAAGGCTATTTAATAAGCCTAAGTTGCTGAAATAAGCCTATTTAATAAGCCTAAGTTGCTGAAATAAGCCTATTTAATAGGCCTATCTAATAAGTCTAAGTTGCAGAAATAAGCATATTTCATAAGCATATTAGATGAGCCTAAGTTGCTGAAATAAGCCTATTTAATGAGGCTATTTAATAAGTCTATTTAATAAGCCTATTTAATAAGCCTATTTACTAAGCCTATTTAATACGCCTATTTAATAAACCTATTTAATAAGTATTTAATGAGCCTATTTAATAAGTCTATTTAATAAGCCTTTTTAATAAGCCTATTTAATAAACCTATTTAATAAGCCTATTTAATAAGTCTATTTAATAAGTCTATTTGTTAAACCTATTTAATAAGTATTTAATGAGCCTATTTAATAAGCCTATTTATTGAGCCTATTTAATAAGCCTATTCATTGAGCCTATTTAATAAGCCTATTTATTGAGCCTATTTAATAAGCCTATTTAATAAGTCTATTTAATAAGCCTATTTAATAAGCCTAATTAATAAGCCTATTTAATAAGCCTATTTATTGAGCCTATTTAATGAGTCTATTTAATAAGCCTGTTTAATAAGCCTATTTAACAAGTATTGAATGAGCCTATTTAATAAGCCTAAGTTGCTGAAATAAGCCTATTTAATAAGTCTAAGTTGCTGAAATAAGGCTATTTAATAAGCCTAAGTTGCTGAAATAAACCTATTTAATAAGCATAAGTTGCTGAAATAAGGCTATTTAATAAGTCTAAGTTGCTGAAATAAGCCTATTTAATAAGCCTAAGTTGCTGAAATAAGTATATTTAATAAGCATAAGTTGATGAAATAAGCCTATTTAATAAGTCTAAGTTGCTGAAATAAGGCTATTTAATAAGTCTAAGTTGCTGAAATAAGCCTTTTTAATCAGCGTAAGTTGCTGAAATAAGCCTATTTAATAAGCCCAAGTTGCTGAAATAAGCCTACTTAATAAGGCTATTTAATAAGCCTAAGTTGCTGAAATAAGCCTATTTAATAAGCGTAAGTTGCTGAAATAAGGCTATTTAATAAGTCTAAGTTGCTAAAATAAGCCTATTTAATAAGCCCAAGTTGCTAAAATAACCCTATTTAATAAGCCTAAGTTGCTGAAATAAGCCTATTTAATAGGCCTATCTAATAAGTCTAAGTTGCAGAAATAAGCATATTTCATAAGCATATTTGATGAGCCTAAGTTGCTGAAATGTCTATTTAATAAGTCGTTTTAATAAGTCTAAGTTGCTAAAATAAGCCTATTTAATAAGGCTATTTAATAAGCCTAAGTTGCTGAAATAAGCCTATTTAATAAGGCTATTTAATGAGCCTAAGTTGCTGAAATAAGCCTATTTAATAAGCCTAAGTTTCTTAACTAAGCCTATTTAAAAAGGTATATTTAATAAGTCTAAGTTGCTGAAATAAACATATTTAAAAATGCTATTTAATAAGCCTAAGTTGCTGAAATAAACCTGTTTAATAAGGCTATTTAATAAGCATAAGTTGATGAAATAAGCCTATTTTATAAGCCTAAGTTGCTAAAATAAGCCTATTTAATGAGGCTATTTAATAAGTCTATTTAATAAGCCTATTTAATACGCTTATTTAATAAGTCTATTTAATAAGCATATTTAATAAGCCTATTTAATAAGCCTATTTATTGAGCCTATTTAATAAGCCTATTTAATAAGCCTATTTAATAAGCCTATTTAATAAGACTATTTATTGAGCCTATTTAATATGCCTATTTAATAAGTCTATTTAATAAGCCTATTTAATAAGCCTAATTAATAAGCCTATTTAATAAGCCTATTTATTGAGCCTATTTAATGAGCCTATTTAATAAGCCTAAGTTGCTGAATAAGCCTATTTAATAAGCCTAAGTTGCTGAAATAAGCCTATTTAATAAGCCTATTTAATAAGCCTAAGTTGCTGAATAAGCCTATTTAATAAGCCTAAGTTGCTGAAATAAGCCTATTTAATAAGTCTAAGTTGCTGAAATAAGGCTATTTAATAAGCCTAAGTTGCTGAAATAAGTCTATTTAATAAGCCTAAGTTGCTGAAATAAGGCTATTTAATAAGTCTAAGTTGCTGAAATAAGCCTATTTAATAAGCCTAAGTTGCTGAAATAAGTATATTTAATAAGCATAAGTTGCTGAAATAAGCCTATTTAATAAGTCTAATTTGCTGAATAAGGCTATTTAATAAGTCTAAGTTGCTGAAATAAGCCTATTTAATAAGCCAAAGTTGCTGAAATAAGCCTACTTAATTAGGCTATTTAATAAGCCTAAGTTGCTGAAATAAGCCTATTTAATAAGCCTATTTAACAAGCCTATTTAATAGGCCTATTTCATAAGTCTAAGTTGATGAAATAAGCCTATTTAATAAGCCTATTTAACAGGCCTATTTAATAAGTTTAAGTTGCTGAAATAAGCCTATTTAATAAGCCTAAGTTGCTGAATGAGCCTATTTAATAAGCCTAAGTTGCTGAAATAAGCCTATTTAATGAGCCTAAGTTGCTGAATAAGCCTATTTAATAAGCCTAAGTTGCTGAATAAACCTATTTAATAAGTCTAAGTTGCTGAAATAAGCCTATTTAATAAGGCTATTTAATAAGCCTAAGTTGCTGAATAAGCCTATTTAATAAGTCTAAGTTGCTGAAATAAGGCTATTTAATAAGCCTAAGTTGATGAAATTAGGCTATTTAATAAGTTTAAGTTGCTGACATAAGCCTGTTTAATAAGCCTAAGTTGCTGAAATAAGCCTATTTAGTAAGGCTATTTAATGAGCCTAAGTTGCTGAAATAAGCCTATTTAATAAGCCCAAGTTTCTGAACTAAGCCTATTTAATAAGCCTATTTAATAAGTCTAAGTTGCTGAAATAAACCTATTTAAAATGCTATTTAATAAGCCTAAGTTGCTGAAATAAACCTGTTTAATAAGGCTATTTAATAAGCATAAGTTGCTCAAATAAGCCTATTTAATTAGGCTATTTAATAAGTCTATTTAATAAGCCTATTTAATAAGCCTATTTAATAAGCCTATTTAATAAGCCTATTTAATACGCCTATTTAATAAACATATGTAATAAGTATTTAATGAGCCTATTTAATAAGTCTATTTAATAAGCCTTTTTAATAAGCCTATTTAATAAGTCTATTTAATAAGCCTATTTAATACGTCTATTTAATAAGTCTATTTAATAAGCCTATTTAATAAGTATTTAATGAGCCTATTTAATAAGCCTATTTATTGAGCCTATTTAATAAGCCTATTTATTGAGCCTATTTAATACGCCTATTTATTGAGCCTATTTAATAAGCCTATTTATTGAGCCTATTTAATAAGCCTATTTAATAAGTCTATTTAATAAGCCTATTTAATAAGCCTATTTAATAAGCCTATTTATTGAGCCTATTTAATGAGTCTATTTAATAAGCCTGTTAATAAGCCTATTTAACAAGTATTGAATGAGCCTATTTAATAAGCCTAAGTTGCTGAAATAAGCCTATTTAATAAGTCTAAATTGCTGAAATAAGCCTATTTAATAAGCCTAAGTTGCTGAAATAAGCCTTTTTAATCAGCGTAAGTTGCTGAAATAAGCCTATTTAATAAGCCCAAGTTGCTGAAATAAGCCTACTTAATAAGGCTATTTAATAAGCCTAAGTTGCTGAAATAAGCCTATTTAATAAGTCTAAGTTGCTGAAATAAGGCTATTTAATAAGCCTAAGTTGCTGAAATAAACCTATTTAATAAGCATAAGTTGCTGAAATAAGGCTATTTAATAAGTCTAAATTGCTGAAATAAGCCTATTTAATAAGCCTAAGTTGCTGAAATAAGTATATTTAATAAGCATAAGTTGCTGAAATAAGCCTATTTAATAAGTCTAAGTTGCTGAAATAAGGCTATTTAATAAGTCTAAGTTGCTGAAATAAGCCTTTTTAATCAGCGTAAGTTGCTGAAATAAGCCTATTTAATAAGCCCAAGTTGCTGAAATAAGCCTACTTAATAAGGCTATTTAATAAGCCTAAGTTGCTGAAATAAGCCTATTTAATAAGCGTAAGTTGCTGAAATAAGGCTATTTAATAGGCCTATCTAATAAGTCTAAGTTGCAGAAATAAGCATATTTCATAAGCATATTTGATGAGCCTAAGTTGCTGAAATGTCTATTTAATAAGTCGTTTTAATAAGTCTAAGTTGCTAAAATAAGCCTATTTAATAAGGCTATTTAATAAGCCTAAGTTGCTGAAATAAGCCTATTTAATAAGCCTATTTAATAAGCCTAAGTTTCTTAACTAAGCCTATTTAAAAAGGTATATTTAATAAGTCTAAGTTGCTGAAATAAACATATTTAAAAATGCTATTTAATAAGCCTAAGTTGCTGAAATAAACCTGTTTAATAAGGCTATTTAATAAGCATAAGTTGATGAAATAAGCCTATTTTATAAGCCTAAGTTGCTAAAATAAGCCTATTTAATGAGGCTATTTAATAAGTCTATTTAATAAGCCTATTTAATACGCCTATTTAATAAGTCTATTTAATAAGCATATTTAATAAGCCTATTTAATAAGCCTATTTATTGAGCCTATTTAATAAGCCTATTTAATAAGCCTATTTAATAAGCCTATTTAATAAGACTATTTATTGAGCCTATTTAATATTCCTATTTAATACGTCTATTTAATAAGCCTATTTAATGAGCCTATTTAATATGCCTATTTAATAAGTCTATTTAATAAGCCTATTTAATAAGCCTAATTAATAAGCCTATTTAATAAGCCTATTTATTGAGCCTATTTAATGAGTCTATTTAATAAGCCTGTTTAATAAGCCTATTTAATAAGTATTGAATGAGCCTATTTAATAAGCCTAAGTTGCTGAATAAGCCTATTTAATAAGCCTAAGTTGCTGAAATAAGCCTATTTAATAAGCCTATTTAATAAGCCTAAGTTGCTGAATAAGCCTATTTAATGAGCCTAAGTTGCTGAATAAGCCTATTTAATAAGCCTAAGTTGCTGAATAAACCTATTTAATAAGTCTAAGTTGCTGAAATAAGCCTATTTAATAAGGCTATTTAATAAGCCTAAGTTGCTGAATAAGCCTATTTAATAAGTCTAAGTTGCTGAAATAAGGCTATTTAATAAGCCTAAGTTGATGAAATTAGGCTATTTAATAAGTTTAAGTTGCTGACATAAGCCTGTTTAATAAGCCTAAGTTGCTGAAATAAGCCTATTTAGTAAGGCTATTTAATGAGCCTAAGTTGCTGAAATAAGCCTATTTAATAAGCCCAAGTTTCTGAACTAAGCCTATTTAATAAGCCTATTTAATAAGTCTAAGTTGCTGAAATAAACCTATTTAAAATGCTATTTAATAAGCCTAAGTTGCTGAAATAAACCTGTTTAATAAGGCTATTTAATAAGCATAATTTGCTCAAATAAGCCTATTTAATTAGGCTATTTAATAAGTCTATTTAATAAGCCTATTTAATAAGCCTATTTAATAAGCCTATTTAATAAGCCTATTTAATACGCCTATTTAATAAACATATTTAATAAGTATTTAATGAGCCTATTTAATAAGTCTATTTAATAAGCCTTTTTAATAAGCCTATTTAATAAGTCTATTTAATAAGCCTATTTAATACGTCTATTTAATAAGTCTATTTAATAAGCCTATTTAATAAGTATTTAATGAGCCTATTTAATAAGCCTATTTATTGAGCCTATTTAATAAGCCTATTTATTGAGCCTATTTAATACGCCTATTTATTGAGCCTATTTAATAAGCCTATTTATTGAGCCTATTTAATAAGCCTATTTAATAAGTCTATTTAATAAGCCTATTTAATAAGCCTATTTAATAAGCCTATTTATTGAGCCTATTTAATGAGTCTATTTAATAAGCCTGTTAATAAGCCTATTTAACAAGTATTGAATGAGCCTATTTAATAAGCCTAAGTTGCTGAAATAAGCCTATTTAATAAGTCTAAGTTGCTGAAATAAGGCTATTTAATAAGCCTAAGTTGCTGAAATAAACCTATTTAATAAGCATAAGTTGCTGAAATAAGGCTATTTAATAAGTCTAAATTGCTGAAATAAGCCTATTTAATAAGCCTAAGTTGCTGAAATAAGTATATTTAATAAGCATAAGTTGCTGAAATAAGCCTATTTAATAAGTCTAAGTTGCTGAAATAAGGCTATTTAATAAGTCTAAGTTGCTGAAATAAGCCTTTTTAATCAGCGTAAGTTGCTGAAATAAGCCTATTTAATAAGCCCAAGTTGCTGAAATAAGCCTACTTAATAAGGCTATTTAATAAGCCTAAGTTGCTGAAATAAGCCTATTTAATAAGTCTAAGTTGCTGAAATAAGGCTATTTAATAAGCCTAAGTTGCTGAAATAAACCTATTTAATAAGCATAAGTTGCTGAAATAAGGCTATTTAATAAGTCTAAATTGCTGAAATAAGCCTATTTAATAAGCCTAAGTTGCTGAAATAAGTATATTTAATAAGCATAAGTTGCTGAAATAAGCCTATTTAATAAGTCTAAGTTGCTGAAATAAGGCTATTTAATAAGTCGAAGTTGCTGAAATAAGCCTTTTTAATCAGCGTAAGTTGCTGAAATAAGCCTATTTAATAAGCCCAAGTTGCTGAAATAAGCCTACTTAATAAGGCTATTTAATAAGCCTAAGTTGCTGAAATAAGCCTATTTAATAAGCGTAAGTTGCTGAAATAAGGCTATTTAATAGGCCTATCTAATAAGTCTAAGTTGCAGAAATAAGCATATTTCATAAGCATATTTGATGAGCCTAAGTTGCTGAAATGTCTATTTAATAAGTCGTTTTAATAAGTCTAAGTTGCTAAAATAAGCCTATTTAATAAGGCTATTTAATAAGCCTAAGTTGCTGAAATAAGCCTATTTAATAAGCCTATTTAATAAGCCTAAGTTTCTTAACTAAGCCTATTTAAAAAGGTATATTTAATAAGTCTAAGTTGCTGAAATAAACATATTTAAAAATGCTATTTAATAAGCCTAAGTTGCTGAAATAAACCTGTTAATAAGGCTATTTAATAAGCATAAGTTGATGAAATAAGCCTATTTTATAAGCCTAAGTTGCTAAAATAAGCCTATTTAATGAGGCTATTTAATAAGTCTATTTAATAAGCCTATTTAATACGCCTATTTAATAAGTCTATTTAATAAGCATATTTAATAAGCCTATTTAATAAGCCTATTTATTGAGCCTATTTAATAAGCCTATTTAATAAGCCTATTTAATAAGCCTATTTAATAAGACTATTTATTGAGCCTATTTAATATGCCTATTTAATAAGTCTATTTAATAAGCCTATTTAATGAGCCTATTTAATATGCCTATTTAATAAGTATATTTAATAAGCCTATTTAATAAGCCTAATTAATAAGCCTATTTAATAAGCCTATTTATTGAGCCTATTTAATGAGTCTATTTAATAAGCCTGTTTAAAAAGCCTATTTAATAAGTATTGAATGAGCCTATTTAATAAGCCTAAGTTGCTGAATAAGCCTATTTAATAAGCCTAAGTTGCTGAAATAAGCCTATTTAATAAGCCTATTTAATAAGCCTAAGTTGCTGAATAAGCCTATTTAATAAGCCTAAGTTGCTGAAATAAGCCTATTTAATAAGTCTAAGTTGCTGAAATAAGGCTATTTAATAAGCCTAAGTTGCTGAAATAAGCCTATTTAATAAGCCTACGTTGCTGAAATAAGGCTATTTAATAAGTCTAAGTTGCTGAAATAAGCCTATTTAATAAGCCTAAGTTGCTGAAATAAGTATATTTAATAAGCATAAGTTGCTGAAATAAGCCTATTTAATAAGTCTAATTTGCTGAATAAGGCTATTTAATAAGTCTAAGTTGCTGAAATAAGCCTATTTAATAAGCCAAAGTTGCTGAAATAAGCCTACTTAATTAGGCTATTTAATAAGCCTAAGTTGCTGAAATAAGCCTATTTAATAAGCCTATTTAACAAGCCTATTTAATAGGCCTATTTAATAAGTCTAAGTTGATGAAATAAGCCTATTTAATAAGCCTATTTAATAGGCCTATTTAATAAGTTTAAGTTGCTGAAATAAGCCTATTTAATAAGCCTAAGTTGCTGAATGAGCCTATTTAATAAGCCTAAGTTGCTGAAATAAGCCTATTTAATGAGCCTAAGTTGCTGAATAAGCCTATTTAATAAGCCTAAGTTGCTGAATAAACCTATTTAATAAGTCTAAGTTGCTGAAATAAGCCTATTTAATAAGGCTATTTAATAAGCCTAAGTTGCTGAATAAGCCTATTTAATAAGTCTAAGTTGCTGAAATAAGGCTATTTAATAAGCCTAAGTTGATGAAATTAGGCTATTTAATAAGTTTAAGTTGCTGAAATAAGCCTGTTTAATAAGCCTAAGTTGCTGAAATAAGCCTATTTAGTAAGGCTATTTAATGAGCCTAAGTTGCTGAAATAAGCCTATTTAATAAGCCTAAGTTTCTGAACTAAGCCTATTTAATAAGCCTATTTAATAAGTTTAAGTTGCTGAAATAAACCTATTTAAAATGCTATTTAATAAGCCTAAGTTGCTGAAATAAACCTGTTTAATAAGGCTATTTAATAAGCATAAGTTCCTGAAATAAGCTTGTTTAATAAGCCTAAGTTGCTGAAATAAGCCTATTTAATAAGGCTATTTAATAAGTCTAAGTTGCTGAAATAAACCTATTTAATAAGCCTAAGTTGCTAAAATAAGCCTATTTAATTAGGCTATTTAATAAGTCTATTTAATAATCCTATTTAGTAAGCCTATTTAATAAGCCCATTTAATAAGCCTATTTAATACGCCTATTTAATAAACATATTTAATAAGTATTTAATGAGCCTATTTAATAAGTCTATTTAATAAGCCTTTTTAATAAGCCTATTTAATAAGTCTATTTAATAAGCCTATTTAATAAGTCTATTTAATAAGTCTATTTAATAAGCCTATTTAATAAGTATTTAATGAGCCTATTTAATAAGCCTATTTATTGAGCCTATTTAATAAGCCTATTTATTGAGCCTATTTAATAAGCCTATTTATTGAGCCTATTTAATAAGCCTATTTATTGAGCCTATTTAATAAGCCTATTTAATAAGTCTATTTAATAAGCCTATTTAATAAGCCTATTTAATAAGCCTATTTATTGAGCCTATTTAATGAGTCTATTTAATAAGCCTTTTTAATAAGCCTATTTAATAAACCTATTTAATAAGCCTATTTAATAAGTCTATTTAATAAGTCTATTTGTCAAGCCTATTTAATAAGTATTTAATGAGCCTATTTAATAAGCCTATTTAATAAGCCTATTTATTGAGCCTATTTAATAAGCCTATTTAATAAGTCTATTTAATAAGCCTATTTAATAAGCCTATTTAATAAGCCTATTTATTGAGCCTATTTAATGAGTCTATTTAATAAGCCTTTTTAATAAGCCTATTTAATAAACCTATTTAATAAGCCTATTTAATAAGTCTATTTAATAAGTCTATTTGTCAAGCCTATTTAATGAGCCTATTTAATGAGTCTATTTAATAAGCCTGTTTAATAAGCCTATTTAACAAGTATTGAATGAGCCTATTTAATAAGCCTAAGTTGCTGAAATAAGCCTATTTAATAAGTCTAAGTTGCTGAAATAAGGCTATTTAATAAGCCTAAGTTGCTGAAATAAACCTATTTAATAAGCATAAGTTGCTGAAATAAGGCTATTTAATAAGTCTAAGTTGCTGAAATAAGCCTATTTAATAAGCGTAAGTTGCTGAAATAAGGCTATTTAATAGGCCTATCTAATAAGTCTAAGTTGCAGAAATAAGCATATTTCATAAGCATATTTGATGAGCCTAAGTTGCTGAAATGTCTATTTAATAAGTCGTTTTAATAAGTCTAAGTTGCTAAAATAAGCCTATTTAATAAGGCTATTTAATAAGCCTAAGTTGCTGAAATAAGCCTATTTAATAAGCCTATTTAATAAGCCTAAGTTTCTTAACTAAGCCTATTTAAAAAGGTATATTTAATAAGTCTAAGTTGCTGAAATAAACATATTTAAAAATGCTATTTAATAAGCCTAAGTTGCTGAAATAAACCTGTTTAATAAGGCTATTTAATAAGCATAAGTTGATGAAATAAGCCTATTTTATAAGCCTAAGTTGCTAAAATAAGCCTATTTAATGAGGCTATTTAATAAGTCTATTTAATAAGCCTATTTAATACGCCTATTTAATAAGTCTATTTAATAAGCATATTTAATAAGCCTATTTAATAAGCCTATTTATTGAGCCTATTTAATAAGCCTATTTAATAAGCCTATTTAATAAGCCTATTTAATAAGACTATTTATTGAGCCTATTTAATATGCCTATTTAATACGTCTATTTAATAAGCCTATTTAATGAGCCTATTTAATATGCCTATTTAATAAGTCTATTTAATAAGCCTATTTAATAAGCCTAATTAATAAGCCTATTTAATAAGCCTATTTATTGAGCCTATTTAATGAGTCTATTTAATAAGCCTGTTTAATAAGCCTATTTAATAAGTATTGAATGAGCCTATTTAATAAGCCTAAGTTGCTGAATAAGCCTATTTAATAAGCCTAAGTTGCTGAAATAAGCCTATTTAATAAGCCTATTTAATAAGCCTAAGTTGCTGAATAAGCCTATTTAATGAGCCTAAGTTGCTGAATAAGCCTATTTAATAAGCCTAAGTTGCTGAATAAACCTATTTAATAAGTCTAAGTTGCTGAAATAAGCCTATTTAATAAGGCTATTTAATAAGCCTAAGTTGCTGAATAAGCCTATTTAATAAGTCTAAGTTGCTGAAATAAGGCTATTTAATAAGCCTAAGTTGATGAAATTAGGCTATTTAATAAGTTTAAGTTGCTGACATAAGCCTGTTTAATAAGCCTAAGTTGCTGAAATAAGCCTATTTAGTAAGGCTATTTAATGAGCCTAAGTTGCTGAAATAAGCCTATTTAATAAGCCCAAGTTTCTGAACTAAGCCTATTTAATAAGCCTATTTAATAAGTCTAAGTTGCTGAAATAAACCTATTTAAAATGCTATTTAATAAGCCTAAGTTGCTGAAATAAACCTGTTTAATAAGGCTATTTAATAAGCATAAGTTGCTCAAATAAGCCTATTTAATTAGGCTATTTAATAAGTCTATTTAATAAGCCTATTTAATAAGCCTATTTAATAAGCCTATTTAATAAGCCTATTTAATACGCCTATTTAATAAACATATTTAATAAGTATTTAATGAGCCTATTTAATAAGTCTATTTAATAAGCCTTTTTAATAAGCCTATTTAATAAGTCTATTTAATAAGCCTATTTAATACGTCTATTTAATAAGTCTATTTAATAAGCCTATTTAATAAGTATTTAATGAGCCTATTTAATAAGCCTATTTATTGAGCCTATTTAATAAGCCTATTTATTGAGCCTATTTAATACGCCTATTTATTGAGCCTATTTAATAAGCCTATTTATTGAGCCTATTTAATAAGCCTATTTAATAAGTCTATTTAATAAGCCTATTTAATAAGCCTATTTAATAAGCCTATTTATTGAGCCTATTTAATGAGTCTATTTAATAAGCCTGTTAATAAGCCTATTTAACAAGTATTGAATGAGCCTATTTAATAAGCCTAAGTTGCTGAAATAAGCCTATTTAATAAGTCTAAGTTGCTGAAATAAGGCTATTTAATAAGCCTAAGTTGCTGAAATAAACCTATTTAATAAGCATAAGTTGCTGAAATAAGGCTATTTAATAAGTCTAAATTGCTGAAATAAGCCTATTTAATAAGCCTAAGTTGCTGAAATAAGTATATTTAATAAGCATAAGTTGCTGAAATAAGCCTATTTAATAAGTCTAAGTTGCTGAAATAAGGCTATTTAATAAGTCTAAGTTGCTGAAATAAGCCTTTTTAATCAGCGTAAGTTGCTGAAATAAGCCTATTTAATAAGCCCAAGTTGCTGAAATAAGCCTACTTAATAAGGCTATTTAATAAGCCTAAGTTGCTGAAATAAGCCTATTTAATAAGTCTAAGTTGCTGAAATAAGGCTATTTAATAAGCCTAAGTTGCTGAAATAAACCTATTTAATAAGCATAAGTTGCTGAAATAAGGCTATTTAATAAGTCTAAATTGCTGAAATAAGCCTATTTAATAAGCCTAAGTTGCTGAAATAAGTATATTTAATAAGCATAAGTTGCTGAAATAAGCCTATTTAATAAGTCTAAGTTGCTGAAATAAGGCTATTTAATAAGTCTAAGTTGCTGAAATAAGCCTTTTTAATCAGCGTAAGTTGCTGAAATAAGCCTATTTAATAAGCCCAAGTTGCTGAAATAAGCCTACTTAATAAGGCTATTTAATAAGCCTAAGTTGCTGAAATAAGCCTATTTAATAAGCGTAAGTTGCTGAAATAAGGCTATTTAATAGGCCTATCTAATAAGTCTAAGTTGCAGAAATAAGCATATTTCATAAGCATATTTGATGAGCCTAAGTTGCTGAAATGTCTATTTAATAAGTCGTTTTAATAAGTCTAAGTTGCTAAAATAAGCCTATTTAATAAGGCTATTTAATAAGCCTAAGTTGCTGAAATAAGCCTATTTAATAAGCCTATTTAATAAGCCTAAGTTTCTTAACTAAGCCTATTTAAAAAGGTATATTTAATAAGTCTAAGTTGCTGAAATAAACATATTTAAAAATGCTATTTAATAAGCCTAAGTTGCTGAAATAAACCTGTTAATAAGGCTATTTAATAAGCATAAGTTGATGAAATAAGCCTATTTTATAAGCCTAAGTTGCTAAAATAAGCCTATTTAATGAGGCTATTTAATAAGTCTATTTAATAAGCCTATTTAATACGCCTATTTAATAAGTCTATTTAATAAGCATATTTAATAAGCCTATTTAATAAGCCTATTTATTGAGCCTATTTAATAAGCCTATTTAATAAGCCTATTTAATAAGCCTATTTAATAAGACTATTTATTGAGCCTATTTAATATGCCTATTTAATAAGTCTATTTAATAAGCCTATTTAATGAGCCTATTTAATATGCCTATTTAATAAGTCTATTTAATAAGCCTATTTAATAAGCCTAATTAATAAGCCTATTTAATAAGCCTATTTATTGAGCCTATTTAATGAGTCTATTTAATAAGCCTGTTTAAAAAGCCTATTTAATAAGTATTGAATGAGCCTATTTAATAAGCCTAAGTTGCTGAATAAGCCTATTTAATAAGCCTAAGTTGCTGAAATAAGCCTATTTAATAAGCCTATTTAATAAGCCTAAGTTGCTGAATAAGCCTATTTAATAAGCCTAAGTTGCTGAAATAAGCCTATTTAATAAGTCTAAGTTGCTGAAATAAGGCTATTTAATAAGCCTAAGTTGCTGAAATAAGCCTATTTAATAAGCCTAAGTTGCTGAAATAAGGCTATTTAATAAGTCTAAGTTGCTGAAATAAGCCTATTTAATAAGCCTAAGTTGCTGAAATAAGTATATTTAATAAGCATAAGTTGCTGAAATAAGCCTATTTAATAAGTCTAATTTGCTGAATAAGGCTATTTAATAAGTCTAAGTTGCTGAAATAAGCCTATTTAATAAGCCAAAGTTGCTGAAATAAGCCTACTTAATTAGGCTATTTAATAAGCCTAAGTTGCTGAAATAAGCCTATTTAATAAGCCTATTTAACAAGCCTATTTAATAGGCCTATTTAATAAGTCTAAGTTGATGAAATAAGCCTATTTAATAAGCCTATTTAATAGGCCTATTTAATAAGTTTAAGTTGCTGAAATAAGCCTATTTAATAAGCCTAAGTTGCTGAATGAGCCTATTTAATAAGCCTAAGTTGCTGAAATAAGCCTATTTAATGAGCCTAAGTTGCTGAATAAGCCTATTTAATAAGCCTAAGTTGCTGAATAAACCTATTTAATAAGTCTAAGTTGCTGAAATAAGCCTATTTAATAAGGCTATTTAATAAGCCTAAGTTGCTGAATAAGCCTATTTAATAAGTCTAAGTTGCTGAAATAAGGCTATTTAATAAGCCTAAGTTGATGAAATTAGGCTATTTAATAAGTTTAAGTTGCTGAAATAAGCCTGTTTAATAAGCCTAAGTTGCTGAAATAAGCCTATTTAGTAAGGCTATTTAATGAGCCTAAGTTGCTGAAATAAGCCTATTTAATAAGCCTAAGTTTCTGAACTAAGCCTATTTAATAAGCCTATTTAATAAGTTTAAGTTGCTGAAATAAACCTATTTAAAATGCTATTTAATAAGCCTAAGTTGCTGAAATAAACCTGTTTAATAAGGCTATTTAATAAGCATAAGTTCCTGAAATAAGCTTGTTTAATAAGCCTAAGTTGCTGAAATAAGCCTATTTAATAAGGCTATTTAATAAGTCTAAGTTGCTGAAATAAACCTATTTAATAAGCCTAAGTTGCTAAAATAAGCCTATTTAATTAGGCTATTTAATAAGTCTATTTAATAATCCTATTTAATAAGCCTATTTAATAAGCCCATTTAATAAGCCTATTTAATACGCCTATTTAATAAACATATTTAATAAGTATTTAATGAGCTTAATAAGTCTATTTAATAAGCCTTTTTAATAAGCCTATTTAATAAGTCTATTTAATAAGCCTATTTAATAAGTCTATTTAATAAGTCTATTTAATAAGCCTATTTAATAAGTATTTAATGAGCCTATTTAATAAGCCTATTTATTGAGCCTATTTAATAAGCCTATTTATTGAGCCTATTTAATAAGCCTATTTATTGAGCCTATTTAATAAGCCTATTTATTGAGCCTATTTAATAAGCCTATTTAATAAGTCTATTTAATAAGCCTATTTAATAAGCCTATTTAATAAGCCTATTTATTGAGCCTATTTAATGAGTCTATTTAATAAGCCTTTTTAATAAGCCTATTTAATAAACCTATTTAATAAGCCTATTTAATAAGTCTATTTAATAAGTCTATTTGTCAAGCCTATTTAATAAGTATTTAATGAGCCTATTTAATAAGCCTATTTAATAAGCCTATTTATTGAGCCTATTTAATAAGCCTATTTAATAAGTCTATTTAATAAGCCTATTTAATAAGCCTATTTAATAAGCCTATTTATTGAGCCTATTTAATGAGTCTATTTAATAAGCCTTTTTAATAAGCCTATTTAATAAGCCTATTTATTGAGCCTATTTAATAAGCCTATTTAATAAGTCTATTTAATAAGCCTATTTAATAAGCCTAATTAATAAGCCTATTTAATAAGCCTATTTAATTAGCCTATTTAATGAGTCTATTTAATAAGCCTGTTTAATAAGCCTATTTAACAAGTATTGAATGAGCCTATTTAATAAGCCTAAGTTGCTGAAATAAGCCTATTTAATAAGTCTAAGTTGCTGAAATAAGGCTATTTAATAAGCCTAAGTTGCTGAAATAAACCTATTTAATAAGCATAAGTTGCTGAAATAAGGCTATTTAATAAGTCTAAGTTGCTGAAATAAGCCTATTTAATAAGCCTAAGTTGCTGAAATAAGTATATTTAATAAGCATAAGTTGCTGAAATAAGCCTATTTAATAAGCCTATTTAACAAGCCTATTTAATAGGCCTATTTCATAAGTCTAAGTTGATGAAATAAGCCTATTTAATAAGGCTATTTAATAGGCCTATTTAATAAGTTTAAGTTGCTGAAATAAGCCTATTTAATAAGCCTAAGTTGCTGAATGAGCCTATTTAATAAGCCTAAGTTGCTGAAATAAGCCTATTTAATGAGCCTAAGTTGCTGAATAAGCCTATTTAATAAGCCTAAGTTGCTGAATAAACCTATTTAATAAGTCTAAGTTGCTGAAATAAGCCTATTTAATAAGGCTATTTAATAAGCCTAAGTTGCTGAATAAGCCTATTTAATAAGTCTAAGTTGCTGAAATAAGGCTATTTAATAAGCCTAAGTTGATGAAATTAGGCTATTTAATAAGTTTAAGTTGCTGAAATAAGCCTGTTTAATAAGCCTAAGTTGCTGAAATAAGCCTATTTAGTAAGCCTATTTAATAAGCCTAAGTTGCTGAATAAGCCTATTTAATAAGCCTAAGTTTCTGAACTAAGCCTATTTAATAAGCCTATTTAATAAGTCTAAGTTGCTGAAATAAACCTATTTAAAATGCTATTTAATAAGCCTAAGTTGCTGAAATAAACCTGTTTAATAAGGCTATTTAATAAGCATAAGTTGCTAAAATAAGCCTATTTAATTAGGATATTTAATAAGTCTATTTAATAAGCCTATTTAATAAGCCTATTTAATAAGCCTATTTAATAAGCCTATTTAATACGCCTATTTAATAAACATATTTAATAAGTATTTAATGAGCCTATTTAATAAGTCTATTTAATAAGCCTTTTTAATAAGCCTATTTAATAAGTCTATTTAATAAGCCTATTTAATAAGTCTATTTAATAAGTCTGTTTAATAAGCCTATTTAATAAGTATTTAATGAGCCTATTTAATAAGCCTATTTATTGAGCCTATTTAATACGCCTATTTATTGAGCCTATTTAATAAGCCTATTTATTGAGCCTATTTAATAAGCCTATTTATTGAGCCTATTTAATAAGCCTATTTAATAAGTCTATTTAATAAGCCTATTTAATAAGCCTATTTAATAAGCCTATTTATTGAGCCTATTTAATGAGTCTATTTAATAAGCCTGTTTAATAAGCCTATTTAACAAGTATTGAATGAGCCTATTTAATAAGCCTAAGTTGCTGAAATAAGCCTATTTAATAAGTCTAAGTTGCTGAAATAAGGCTATTTAATAAGCCTAAGTTGCTGAAATAAACCTATTTAATAAGCATAAGTTGCTGAAATAAGGCTATTTAATAAGTCTAAATTGCTGAAATAAGCCTATTTAATAAGCCTAAGTTGCTGAAATAAGTATATTTAATAAGCATAAGTTGCTGAAATAAGCCTATTTAATAAGTCTAAGTTGCTGAAATAAGGCTATTTAATAACTCTAAGTTGCTGAAATAAGCCTTTTTAATCAGCGTAAGTTGCTGAAATAAGCCTATTTAATAAGCCCAAGTTGCTGAAATAAGCCTACTTAATAAGGCTATTTAATAAGCCTAAGTTGCTGAAATAAGCCTATTTAATAAGCGTAAGTTGCGGAAATAAGGCTATTTAATAGGCCTATCTAATAAGTCTAAGTTGCAGAAATAAGCATATTTCATAAGCATATTTGATGAGCCTAAGTTGCTGAAATGTCTATTTAATAAGTCGTTTTAATAAGTCTAAGTTGCTAAAATAAGCCTATTTAATAAGGCTATTTAATAAGCCTAAGTTGCTGAAATAAGCCTATTTAATAAGGCTATTTAATGAGCCTAAGTTGCTGAAATAAGCCTATTTAATAAGCCTAAGTTTCTTAACTAAGCCTATTTAAAAAGGTATATTTAATAAGTCTAAGTTGCTGAAATAAACATATTTAAAAATGCTATTTAATAAGCCTAAGTTGCTGAAATAAACCTGTTTAATAAGGCTATTTAATAAGCATAAGTTGATGAAATAAGCCTATTTTATAAGCCTAAGTTGCTAAAATAAGCCTATTTAATGAGGCTATTTAATAAGTCTATTTAATAAGCCTATTTAATACGCCTATTTAATAAGTCTATTTAATAAGCATATTTAATAAGCCTATTTAATAAGCCTATTTATTGAGCCTATTTAATAAGCCTATTTAATAAGCCTATTTAATAAGCCTATTTAATAAGACTATTTATTGAGCCTATTTAATATGCCTATTTAATAAGTCTATTTAATAAGCCTATTTAATAAGCCTAATTAATACGCCTATTTAATAAGCCTATTTATTGAGCCTATTTAATGAGTCTATTTAATAAGCCTGTTTAATAAGCCTATTTAATAAGTATTGAATGAGCCTATTTAATAAGCCTAAGTTGCTGAATAAGCCTATTTAATAAGCCTAAGTTGCTGAAATAAGCCTATTTAATAAGCCTATTTAATAAGCCTAAGTTGCTGAATAAGCCTATTTAATAAGCCTAAGTTGCTGAAATAAGCCTATTTAATAAGTCTAAGTTGCTGAAATAAGGCTATTTAATAAGCCTAAGTTGCTGAAATAAGCCTATTTAATAAGCCTAAGTTGCTGAAATAAGGCTATTTAATAAGTCTAAGTTGCTGAAATAAGCCTATTTAATAAGCCTAAGTTGCTGAAATAAGTATATTTAATAAGCATAAGTTGCTGAAATAAGCCTATTTAATAAGTCTAATTTGCTGAATAAGGCTATTTAATAAGTCTAAGTTGCTGAAATAAGCCTATTTAATAAGCCAAAGTTGCTGAAATAAGCCTACTTAATTAGGCTATTTAATAAGCCTAAGTTGCTGAAATAAGCCTATTTAATAAGCCTATTTAACAAGCCTATTTAATAGGCCTATTTAATAAGTCTAAGTTGATGAAATAAGCCTATTTAATAAGCCTATTTAATAGGCCTATTTAATAAGTTTAAGTTGCTGAAATAAGCCTATTTAATAAGCCTAAGTTGCTGAATGAGCCTATTTAATAAGCCTAAGTTGCTGAAATAAGCCTATTTAATGAGCCTAAGTTGCTGAATAAGCCTATTTAATAAGCCTAAGTTGCTGAATAAACCTATTTAATAAGTCTAAGTTGCTGAAATAAGCCTATTTAATAAGGCTATTTAATAAGCCTAAGTTGCTGAATAAGCCTATTTAATAAGTCTAAGTTGCTGAAATAAGGCTATTTAATAAGCCTAAGTTGATGAAATTAGGCTATTTAATAAGTTTAAGTTGCTGAAATAAGCCTGTTTAATAAGCCTAAGTTGCTGAAATAAGCCTATTTAGTAAGGCTATTTAATGAGCCTAAGTTGCTGAAATAAGCCTATTTAATGAGCCTAAGTTTCTGAACTAAGCCTATTTAATAAGCCTATTTAATAAGTCTAAGTTGCTGAAATAAACCTATTTAAAATGCTATTTAATAAGCCTAAGTTGCTGAAATAAACCTGTTTAATAAGGCTATTTAATAAGCATAAGTTGCTGAAATAAGCTTGTTTAATAAGCCTAAGTTGCTGAAATAAGCCTATTTAATAAGGCTATTTAATAAGTCTAAGTTGCTGAAATAAACCTATTTAATAAGCCTAAGTTGCTAAAATAAGCCTATTTAATTAGGCTATTTAATAAGTCTATTTAATAAGCCTATTTAATAAGCCTATTTAATAAGCCCATTTAATAAGCCTATTTAATACGCCTATTTAATAAACATATTTAATAAGTATTTAATGAGCCTATTTAATAAGTCTATTTAATAAGCCTTTTTAATAAGCCTATTTAATAAGTCTATTTAATAAGCCTATTTAATAAGTCTATTTAATAAGTCTATTTAATAAGCCTATTTAATAAGTATTTAATGAGCCTATTTAATAAGCCTATTTATTGAGCCTATTTAATAAGCCTATTTATTGAGCCTATTTAATAAGCCTATTTATTGAGCCTATTTAATAAGCCTATTTATTGAGCCTATTTAATAAGCCTATTTAATAAGTGTATTTAATAAGCCTATTTAATAAGCCTATTTAATAAGCCTATTTAATAAGTCTATTTAATAAGCCTATTTAATAAGCCTAATTAATAAGCCTATTTAATAAGCCTATTTAATAAGTCTATTTAATAAGTCTATTTGTTAAGCCTATTTAATAAGTATTTAATGAGCCTATTTAATAAGCCTATTTAATAAGCCTATTTAATAAGTCTATTTAATAAGCCTATTTAATAAGCCTAATTAATAAGCCTATTTAATAAGCCTATTTAATTAGCCTATTTAATGAGTCTATTTAATAAGCCTGTTTAATAAGCCTATTTATCAAGTATTGAATGAGCCTATTTAATAAGCCTAAGTTGCTGAAATAAGCCTATTTAATAAGTCTAAGTTGCTGAAATAAGGCTATTTAATAAGCCTAAGTTGCTGAAATAAACCTATTTAATAAGCATAAGTTGCTGAAATAAGGCTATTTAATAAGTCTAAGTTGCTGAAATAAGCCTATTTAATAAGCCTAAGTTGCTGAAATAAGTATATTTAATAAGCATAAGTTGCTGAAATAAGCCTATTTAATAAGTCTAAGTTGCTGAAATAAGGCTATTTAATAAGTCTAAGTTGCTGAAATAAGCCTTTTTAATCAGCGTAGGTTGCTGAAATAAGCCTATTTAATAAGCCCAAGTTGCTGAAATAAGCCTACTTAATAAGGCTATTTAATAAGCCTAAGTTGCTGAAATAAGCCTATTTAATAAGCGTAAGTTGCTGAAATAAGGCTATTTAATAAGTATAAGTTGCTAAAATAAGCCTATTTAATAAGCCCAAGTTGCTGAAATAACCCTATTTAATAAGCCTAAGTTGCTGAAATAAGCCTATTTAATAGGCCTATCTAATAAGTCTAAGTTGCAGAAATAAGCATATTTCATAAGCATATTTGATGAGCCTAAGTTGCTGAAATGTCTATTTAATAAGTCGTTTTAATAAGTCTAAGTTGCTAAAATAAGCCTATTTAATAAGGCTATTTAATAAGCCTAAGTTGCTGAAATAAGCCTATTTAATAAGGCTATTTAATGAGCCTAAGTTGCTGAAATAAGCCTATTTAATAAGCCTAAGTTTCTGAACTAAGCCTATTTAATAAGCCTATTTAATAAGTCTAAGTTGCTGAAATAAACCTATTTAAAATGCTATTTAATAAGCCTAAGTTGCTGAAATAAACCTGTTTAATAAGGCTATTTAATAAGCATAAGTTGCTGAAATAAGCTTGTTTAATAAGCCTAAGTTGCTGAAATAAGCCTATTTAATAAGGCTATTTAATAAGTCTAAGTTGCTGAAATAAACCTATTTAATAAGCCTAAGTTGCTAAAATAAGCCTATTTAATTAGGCTATTTAATAAGTCTATTTAATAAGCCTATTTAATAAGCCTATTTAATAAGCCCATTTAATAAGCCTATTTAATACGCCTATTTAATAAACATATTTAATAAGTATTTAATGAGCCTATTTAATAAGTCTATTTAATAAGCCTTTTTAATAAGCCTATTTAATAAGTCTATTTAATAAGCCTATTTAATAAGTCTATTTAATAAGTCTATTTATATGCCTATTTAATAAGTATTTAATGAGCCTATTTAATAAGCCTATTTATTGAGCCTATTTAATAGCCTATTTATTGAGCCTATTTAATAAGCCTATTTATTGAGCCTATTTAATAAGCCTATTTATTGAGCCTATTTAATAAGCCTATTTAATAAGTCTATTTAATAAGCCTATTTAATAAGCCTATTTAATAAGCCTATTTATTGAGCCTATTTAATAAGTCTATTTAATAAGCCTATTTAATAAGCCTAAGTTTCTAAAATAAGCCTATTTAATGAGGCTATTTAATAAGCCTATTTAATAAGCCTATTTAATAAGCCTATTTAATATGCCTATTTAATAAACCTATTTAATAAGTATTTAATGAGCCTATTTAATAAGTCTATTTAATAAGCCTTTTTAATAAGCCTATTTAATAAACCTATTTAATAAGCCTATTTAATAAGTCTATTTAATAAGTCTATTTGTTAAGCCTATTTAATAAGTATTTAATGAGCCTATTTAATAAGCCTATTTAATAAGCCTATTTAATAAGTCTATTTAATAAGCCTATTTAATAAGCCTAATTAATAAGCCTATTTAATAAGCCTATTTAATGAGCCTATTTAATGAGTCTATTTAATAAGCCTGTTTAATAAGCCTATTTAACAAGTATTGAATGAGCCTATTTAATAAGCCTAAGTTGCTGAAATAAGCCTATTTAATAAGTCTAAGTTGCTGAAATAAGGCTATTTAATAAGCCTAAGTTGCTGAAATAAACCTATTTAATAAGCATAAGTTGCTGAAATAAGCCTATTTAATAAGCCTAAGTTGCTGAAATAAGTATATTTAATAAGCATAAGTTGCTGAAATAAGCCTATTTAATAAGTCTAAGTTGCTGAAATAAGGCTATTTAATAAGTCTAAGTTGCTGAAATAAGCCTTTTTAATCAGCGTAAGTTGCTGAAATAAGCCTATTTAATAAGCCCAAGTTGCTGAAATAAGCCTACTTAATAAGGCTATTTAATAAGCCTAAGTTGCTGAAATAAGCCTATTTAATAAGCGTAAGTTGCTGAAATAAGGCTATTAATTAAGTCTAAGTTGCTAAAATAAGCCTATTTAATAAGCCCAAGTTGCTGAAATAACCCTATTTAATAAGCCTAAGTTGCTGAAATAAGCCTATTTAATAGGCCTATCTAATAAGTCTAAGTTGCAGAAATAAGCATATTTCATAAGCATATTTGATGAGCCTAAGTTGCTGAAATGTCTATTTAATAAGTCGTTTTAATAAGTCTAAGTTGCTAAAATAAGCCTATTTAATAAGGCTATTTAATAAGCCTAAGTTGCTGAAATAAGCCTATTTAATAAGGCTATTTAATGAGCCTAAGTTGCTGAAATAAGCCTATTTAATAAGCCTAAGTTTCTTAACTAAGCCTATTTAAAAAGGTATATTTAATAAGTCTAAGTTGCTGAAATAAACATATTTAAAAATGCTATTTAATAAGCCTAAGTTGCTGAAATAAACCTGTTTAATTAGGCTATTTAATAAGCTATTTAATAAGTCTAAGTTGCTGAAATAAGCCTATTTAATAAGCCAAAGTTGCTGAAATAAGCCTACTTAATTAGGCTATTTAATAAGCCTAAGTTGCTGAAATAAGCATATTTAATAAGCCTATTTAGCAAGCCTATTTAATAGGCCTATTTCATAAGTCTAAGTTGATGAAATAAGCCTATTTAATAAGCCTATTTAATAGGCCTATTTAATAAGTTTAAGTTGCTGAAATAAGCCTATTTAATAAGCCTAAGTTGCTGAATGAGCCTATTTAATAAGCCTAAGTTGCTGAAATAAGCCTATTTAATGAGCCTAAGTTGCTGAATAAGCCTATTTAATAAGCCTAAGTTGCTGAATAAACCTATTTAATAAGGCTATTTAATAAGCCTAAGTTGCTGAATAAGCCTATTTAATAAGTCTAAGTTGCTGAAATAAGGCTATTTAATAAGCCTAAGTTGATGAAATTAGGCTATTTAATAAGTTTAAGTTGCTGAAATAAGCCTGTTTAATAAGCCTAAGTTGCTGAAATAAGCCTATTTAGTAAGGCTATTTAATGAGCCTAAGTTGCTGAAATAAGCCTATTTAATAAGCTTAAGTTTCTGAACTAAGCCTATTTAATAAGCCTATTTAAAAAGTCTAAGTTGCTGAAATAAACCTATTTAAAATGCTATTTAATAAGCCTAAGTTGCTGAAATAAACCTGTTTAATAAGGCTATTTAATAAGCATAAGTTGCTGAAATAAGCTTGTTTAATAAGCCTAAGTTGCTGAAATAAGCCTATTTAATAAGGCTATTTAATAAGTCTAAGTTGCTGAAATAAACCTATTTAATAAGCCTAAGTTGCTAAAATAAGCCTATTTAATTAGGCTATTTAATAAGTCTATTTAATAAGCCTATTTAATAAGCCTATTTAATAAGCCTATTTAATAAGCCTATTTAATACGCCTATTTAATAAACATATTTAATAAGTATTTAAATAGCCTATTTAATAAGTCTATTTAATAAGCCTTTTTAATAAGCCTATTTAATAAGTCTATTTAATAAGCCTATTTAATAAGTCTATTTAATAAGTCTATTTAATAAGCCTATTTAATAAGTATTTAATGAGCCTATTTAATAAGCCTATTTATTGAGCCTATTTAATAAGCCTATTTATTGAGCCTATTTAATAAGCCTATTTATTGAGCCTATTTAATAAGCCTATTTATTGAGCCTATTTAATAAGCCTATTTAATAAGTCTATTTAATAAGCCTATTTAATAAGCCTATTTAATAAGCCTATTTATTGAGCCTATTTAATGAGTCTATTTAATAAGCCTGTTTAATAAGCCTATTTAACAAGTATTGAATGAGCCTATTTAATAAGCCTAAGTTGCTGAAATAAGCCTATTTAATAAGCATAAGTTGCTGAAATAAGGCTATTTAATAAGTCTAAGTTGCTGAAATAAGCCTATTTAATAAGCCTAAGTTGCTGAAATAAGTATATTTAATAAGCATAAGTTGCTGAAATAAGCCTATTTAATAAGTCTAAGTTGCTGAAATAAGGCTATTTAATAAGTCTAAGTTGCTGAAATAAGCCTTTTTAATCAGCGTAAGTTGCTGAAATAAGCCTATTTAATAAGCCCAAGTTGCTGAAATAAGCCTACTTAATAAGGCTATTTAATAAGCCTAAGTTGCTGAAATAAGCCTATTTAATAAGCGTAAGTTGCTGAAATAAGGCTATTTAATAAGTCTAAGTTGCTAAAATAAGCCTATTTAATAAGCCCAAGTTGCTAAAATAACCCTATTTAATAAGCATAAGTTGCTGAAATAAGCCTATTTAATAGGCCTATCTAATAAGTCTAAGTTGCAGAAATAAGCATATTTCATAAGCATATTTGATGAGCCTAAGTTGCTGAAATGTCTCTTTAATAAGTCGTTTTAATAAGTCTGAGTTGCTAAAATAAGCCTATTTAATAAGGCTATTTAATAAGCCTAAGTTGCTGAAATAAGCCTATTTAATAAGGCTATTTAATGAGCCTAAGTTGCTGAAATAAACCTATTTAATAAGCCTAAGTTTCTGAACTATGCCTATTTAAAAAGGTATATTTAATAAGTCTAAGTTGCTGAAATAAACATATTTAACAATGCTATTTAATAAGCCTAAGTTGCTGAAATAAACCTGTTTAATAAGGTTATTTAATAAGCATAAGTTGATGAAATAAGCCTATTTTATAAGCCTAAGTTGCTAAAATAAGCCTATTTAATGAGGCTATTTAATAAGTCTATTTAATAAGCCTTTTTAATACGCCTATTTAATAAGTCTATTTAATAAGCATATTTAATAAGCCTATTTAATAAGCCTATTTATTGAGCCTATTTAATAAGCCTATTTATTGAGCCTATTTAATATGCCTATTTAATAAGTCTATTTAATAAGCCTATTTAATAAGCCTAATTAATAAGCCTATTTAATAAGCCTATTTATTGAGCCTATTTAATGAGTCTATTTAATAAGCCTGTTTAATAAACCTATTTAATAAGTATTGAATGAGCCTATTTAATAAGCCTAAGTTGCTGAAATAAGGCTATTTAATAAGTCTAAGTTGCTGAAATAAGCCTATTTAATAAGCCTAAGTTGCTGAAATAAGTATATTTAATAAGCATAAGTTGCTGAAATAAGCCTATTTAATAAGTCTAATTTGCTGAATAAGGCTATTTAATAAGTCTAAGTTGCTGAAATAAGCCTATTTAATAAGCCAAAGTTGCTGAAATAAGCCTACTTAATTAGGCTATTTAATAAGCCTAAGTTGCTGAAATAAGCCTATTTAACAAGCCTATTTAATAGGCCTATTTCATAAGTCTAAGTTGATGAAATAAGCCTATTTAATAAGCCTATTTAATAGGCCTATTTAATAAGTTTAAGTTGCTGAAATAAGCCTATTTAATAAGCCTAAGTTGCTGTATGAGCCTATTTAATAAGCCTAAGTTGCTGAAATAAGCCTATTTAATGAGCCTAAGTTGCTGAGTAAGCCTATTTAATAAGCCTAAGTTGCTGAATAAACCTATTTAATAAGTCTAAGTTGCTGAAATAAGCCTATTTAATAAGGCTATTTAATAAGCCTAAGTTGCTGAATAAGCCTATTTAATAAGTCTAAGTTGCTGAAATAAGGCTATTTAATAAGCCTAAGTTGATGAAATTAGGCTATTTAATAAGTTTAAGTTGCTGAAATAAGCCTGTTTAATAAGCCTAAGTTGCTGAAATAAGCCTATTTAGTAAGGCTATTTAATGAGCCTAAGTTGCTGAAAAATAAGCCTATTTAATAAGCCTAAGTTTCTGAACTAAGCCTATTTAATAAGCCTATTTAATAAGTCTAAGTTGCTGAAATAAACCTATTTAAAATGCTATTTAATAAGCCTAAGTTGGTGAAATAAACCTGTTTAATAAGGCTATTTAATAAGCATAAGTTGCTGAAATAAGCTTGTTTAATAAGCCTAAGTTGCTGAAATAAACCTGTTTAATAAGGCTATTTAATAAGCATAAGTTGATGAAATAAGCCTTTTTTATAAGCCTAAGTTGCTAAAATAAGCCTATTTAATGAGGCTATTTAATAAGTCTATTTAATAAGCCTATTTAATACGCCTATTTAATAAGTCTATTTAATAAGCTTATTTAATAAGCCTATTTAATAAGCCTATTTATTGAGCCTATTTAATAAGCCTATTTATTGAGCCTATTTAATATGCCTATTTAATAAGTCTATTTAATAAGCCTATTTAATAAGCCTAATTAATAAGCCTATTTAATAAGCCTATTTATTGAGCCTATTTAATGAGTCTATTTAATAAGCCTGTTTAATAAACCTATTTAATAAGTATTGAATGAGCCTATTTAATAAGCCTAAGTTGCAGAATAAGCCTATTTAATAAGCCTAAGTTGCTGAAATAAGCCTATTTAATAAGCCTATTTAATAAGCCTAAGTTGCTGAATAAGCCTATTTAATACGCCTAAGTTGCTGAAATAAGCCTATTTAATAAGTCTAAGTTGCTGAAATAAGGCTATTTAATAAGCCTAAGTTGCTGAAATAAGCCTATTTAATAAGCCTAAGTTGCTGAAATAAGCCTATTTAATAAGTCTAAGTTGCTGAAATAAGGCTATTTAATAAGTCTAAGTTGCTGAAATAAGCCTTTTTAATCAGCGTAAGTTGCTGAAATAAGCCTATTTAATAAGCCAAAGTTGCTGAAATAAGCCTACTTAATTAGGCTATTTAATAAGCCTAAGTTGCTGAAATAAGCCTATTTAATAAGCCTATTTAACAAGCCTATTTAATAGGCCTATTTAATAAGTCTAAGTTGATGAAATAAGCCTATTTAATAAGCCTATTTAATAGGCCTATTTAATAAGTCTAAGTTGCTGAAATAAACCTATTTAATAAGCCTAAGTTGCTGAATGAGAATATTTAATACACCTAAGTTGCTGAAATAAGCCTATTTAATGAGCCTAAGTTGCTGAATAAGCCTATTTAATAAGCCTAAGTTGCTGAATAAACCTATTTAATAAGTCTAAGTTGCTGAAATAAGCCTATTTAATAAGGCTATTTAATAAGCCTAAGTTGATGAATAAGCCTATTTAATAAGTCTAAGTTGCTGAAATAAGGCTATTTAATAAGCCTAAGTTGCTGAAATAAGGCTATTTAATAAGTTTAAGTTGCTGAAATAAGCCTGTTTTATAAGCCTAAGTTGCTGAAATAAGCCTATTTAGTAAGGCTATTTAATGAGCCTAAGTTGCTGAAATAAGCCTATTTAATAAGCCTAAGTTTCTGAACTAAGCCTATTTAATAAGCCTATTTAATAAGTCTAAGTTGCTGAAATAAACCTATTTAAAATGCTATTTAATAAGCCTAAGTTGCTGAAATAAACCTGTTTAATAAGGCTATTTAATAAGCATAAGTTGCTGAAATAAGCTTATTTAATAAGCCTAAGTTGCTGAAATAAGCCTATTTAATAAGGCTATTTAATGAGCCTAAGTTGCTGAAATAAGACTATTTAATAAGCCTAAGTTTCTGAACTAAGCCTATTTAAAAAGGTATATTTAATAAGTCTAAGTTGCTGAAATAAACCTATTTAAAAATGCTATTTAATAAGCCTAAGTTGCTGACATAAACCTGTTTAATAAGGCTATTTAATAAGCATAAGTTGCTGAAATAAGCTTATTTAATAAGCCTAAGTTGCTGAAATAAACCTGTTTAATAAGGCTATTTAATAAGCATAAGTTGCTGAAATAAGCTTATTTAATAAGCCTAAGTTGCTGAAATAAGCCTATTTAATAAGGCTCTTTAATAAGTCTAAGTTGCTGAAATAAACCTATTTAAAAAGCTTAAGTTGCTAAAATAAGCCTATTTCATGAGGCTATTTCATGAGGCTATTTAATAAGTCTATTTAATAAGTCTATTTAATAAGTCTATTTAATAAGCCTATTTAATAAGACTATTTAATAAGTCTATTTAATAAGCCTATTTAATAAGTCTAATAAGTCTATTTAATAAGCCTATTTAATAAGCCTATTTATTGAGCCTATTTAATAAGCCTATTTATTGAGCCTATTTAATAAGCATATTTATTGAGCCTATTTAATAAGCCTATTTATTGAGCCTATTTAATAAGCCGATTTTATAAGTCTATTTAATAAGCCTATTTAATAAGCCGATTTATTGAGCCTATTTAATAAGTCTATTTAATAAGCCTATTTAATAAGCCTATTTAATGAGCCTATTTAATAAGTCTATTTAATAAGCCTATTTAATAAGCCTATTTAATAAGTATTTAATGAGCCTATTTAATAAGTCTATTCAATACGCCTATTTAATAGGCCTTTTTTAATAAATCTAAGTTGCTGAAATAAGCCTATTTAATAAGCCTATTTAATAGGCCTATTTAATAAGTCTAAGTTGCTGAAATAAGCCTATTTAATAAGCCTAAGTTTCTGAATGAGCCTATTTAATAAGCCTAAGTTGCTGAAATAAGCCTATTTAATGAGCCTAAGTTGCTGAATAAGGCTATTTAATAAGCCTAAGTTGCTGAAATAAGGCTATTTAATAAGTTTAAGTTGCTGAAATAAGCCTGTTTAATAAGCCTAAGTTGCTGAAATAAGCCTATTTAATAAGGCTATTTAATGAGCATAAGTTGCTGAATTAAGCCTATTTCATAAGCCTAAGTTTCTGAACTAAGCCTATTTAATAAGCCTATTTAATAAGTCTAAGTTGCTGAAATAAAACTATTTAAAATGCTATTTAATAAGCCTAAGTTGCTGAAATAAACCTGTTTAATAAGGCTATTTAATAAGCATAAGTTGCTGAAATAAGCTTATTTAATAAGCCTAAGTTGCTGAAATAAGCCTATTTAATAAGGCTATTTAATAAGTCTAAGTTGCTGAAATAAACCTATTAAATAAGCCTAAGTTGCTAAAATAAGCCTATTTAATTAGGCTATTTAATAAGTCTATTTAATAAGCCTATTTAATAAGCCTATTTAATAAGCCTATTTAATAAGCCTATTTAATACGCCTATTTAATAAACATATTTAATAAGTATTTAATGAGCCTATTTAATAAGTCTATTTAATAAGCCTTTTTAATAAGCCTATTTAATAAGTCTATTTAATAAGCCTATTTAATAAGTCTATTTAATAAGTCTATTTAATAAGCCTATTTAATAAGTATTTAATGAGCCTATTTAATAAGCCTATTTATTGAGCCTATTTAATAAGCCTATTTATTGAGCCTATTTAATAAGCCTATTTATTGAGCCTATTTAATAAGCCTATTTATTGAGCCTATTTAATAAGCCTATTTAATAAGTCTATTTAATAAGCCTATTTAATAAGCCTATTTAATAAGCCTATTTATTGAGCCTATTTAATAAGTCTATTTAATAAGCCTATTTAATAAGCCTAAATTGCTAAAATAAGCCTATTTAATGAGGCTATTTAATAAGTCTATTTAATAAGCCTATTTAATAAGCCTATTTAATAAGCCTATTTAATACGCCTATTTAATAAACCTATTTAATAAGTATTTAATGAGCCTATTTAATAAGTCTATTTACTAAGCCTTTTTAATAAGCCTATTTAATAAACCTATTTAATAAGCCTATTTAATAAGTCTATTTAATAAGTCTATGTGTTAAGCCTATTTATTGAGCCTATTTAATAAGTCTATTTAATAAGCCTATTTAATAAGCCTATTTAATAAGTATTTAATGAGCCTATTTAATGTCTATTCAATACGCCTATTTAATAGGCCTTTTTTAATAAATCTAAGTTGCTGAAATAAGCCTATTTAATAAGCCTATTTAATAGGCCTATTTAATAAGTCTAAGTTGCTGAAATAAGCCTATTTAATAAGCCTAAGTTTCTGAATGAGCCTATTTAATAAGCCTAAGTTGCTGAAATAAGCCTATTTAATAAGTCTAAGTTGCTGAAATAAGCCTATTTAATAAGCCTAAGTTTCTGAATGAGCCTATTTAATGAGCCTAAGTTGCTGAATAAGGCTATTTAATAAGCCTAAGTTGCTGAAATAAGGCTATTTAATAAGTTTAAGTTGCTGAAATAAGCCTGTTTAATAAGCCTAAGTTGCTGAAATAAGCCTATTTAATAAGGCTATTTAATGAGCATAAGTTGCTGAATTAAGCCTATTTAATAAGCCTAAGTTTCTGAACTAAGCCTATTTAATAAGCCTATTTAATAAGTCTAAGTTGCTGAAATAAACCTATTTAAAATGCTATTTAATGAGCCTAAGTTGCTGAAATAAACCTGTTTAATAAGGCTATTTAATAAGCATAAGTTGCTGAAATAAGCTTATTTAATAAGCCTAAGTTGCTGAAATAAGCCTATTTAATAAGGCTATTTAATAAGTCTAAGTTGCTGAAATAAACCTATTAAATAAGCCTAAGTTGCTAAAATAAGCCTATTTAATTAGGCTATTTAATAAGTCTATTTAATAAGCCTATTTAATAAGCCTATTTAATAAGCCTATTTAATAAGCCTATTTAATACGCCTATTTAATAAACATATTTAATAAGTATTTAATGAGCCTATTTAATAAGTCTATTTAATAAGCCTTTTTAATAAGCCTATTTAATAAGTCTATTTAATAAGCCTATTTAATAAGTCTATTTAATAAGTCTATTTAATAAGCCTATTTAATAAGTATTTAATGAGCCTATTTAATAAGCCTATTTATTGAGCCTATTTAATAAGCCTATTTATTGAGCCTATTTAATAAGCCTATTTATTGAGCCTATTTAATAAGCCTATTTATTGAGCCTATTTAATAAGCCTATTTAATAAGTCTATTTAATAAGCCTATTTAATAAGCCTATTTAATAAGCCTATTTATTGAGCCTATTTAATAAGTCTATTTAATAAGCCTATTTAATAAGCCTAAATTGCTAAAATAAGCCTATTTAATGAGGCTATTTAATAAGTCTATTTAATAAGCCTATTTAATAAGCCTATTTAATAAGCCTATTTAATACGCCTATTTAATAAACCTATTTAATAAGTATTTAATGAGCCTATTTAATAAGTCTATTTACTAAGCCTTTTTAATAAGCCTATTTAATAAACCTATTTAATAAGCCTATTTAATAAGTCTATTTAATAAGTCTATTTGTTAAGCCTATTTAATAAGTATTTAATGAGCCTATTTAATAAGCCTATTTATTGAGCCTATTTAATAAACCTATTCATTGAGCCTATTTAATGAGCCTATTTATTGAGCCTATTTAATAAGCCTATTTAATAAGCCTATTTAATGAGCCTATTTAATGAGTCTATTTAATAAACCTGTTTAATAAGCCTATTTAACAAGTATTGAATGAGCCTATTTAATAAGTCTAAATTGCTGAAATAAGGCTATTTAATAAGTCTAAGTTGCTGAAATAAGCCTTTTTAATCAGCGTAAGTTGCTGAAATAAGCCTATTTAATAAGCCAAAGTTGCTGAAATAAGCCTACTTAATTAGGCTATTTAATAAGCCTAAGTTGCTGAAATAAGCCTATTTAATAGGCCTATTTAATGCGTCTAAGTTGATGAAATAAGCCTATTTAATAAGCCTATTTAATAGGCCTATTTAATAAGTCTAAGTTGCTGAAATAAGCCTATTTAATAAGCCTAAGTTGCTGAATGAGAATATTTAATACGCCTAAGTTGCTGAAATAAGCCTATTTAATGAGCCTAAGTTGCTGAATAAGCCTATTTAATAAGCCTAAGTTGCTGAATAAACCTATTTAATAAGTCTAAGTTGCTGAAATAAGCCTATTTAATAAGGCTATTTAATAAGCCTAAGTTGATGAATAAGCCTATTTAATAAGTCTAAGTTGCTGAAATAAGGCTATTTAATAAGCCTAAGTTGCTGAAATAAGGCTATTTAATAAGTTTAAGTTGCTGAAATAAGCCTGTTTTATAAGCCTAAGTTGCTGAAATAAGCCTATTTAGTAAGGCTATTTAATGAGCCTAAGTTGCTGAAATAAGCCTATTTAATAAGCCTAAGTTTCTGAACTAAGCCTATTTAATAAGCCTATTTAATAAGTCTAAGTTGCTGAAATAAACCTATTTAAAATGCTATTTAATAAGCCTAAGTTGCTGAAATAAACCTGTTTAATAAGGCTATTTAATAAGTCTAAGTTGCTGAAATAAACCTATTTAATAAGCCTAAGTTGCTAAAATAAGCCTATTTAATTAGGCTATTTAATAAGTCTAAGTTGCTGAAATAAACCTATTTAATAAGCCTAAGTTGCTAAAATAAGCCTATTTAATTAGGCTATTTAATAAGTCTATTTAATAAGCCTATTTAATAAGCCTATTTAATAAGCCTATTTAATAAGCCTATTTATTGAGCCTATTTAATAAGCCGATTTAATAAGTCTATTTAATAAGCCTATTTAATAAGCCGATTTATTGAGCCTATTTAATAAGTCTATTTAATAAGCCTATTTAATAAGCCTATTTATTGAGCCTATTTAATAAGTCTATTTAATAAGCCTATTTAATAAGTATTTAATGAGCCTATTTAATAAGCCTATTTTTGAGCCTATTTAATAAGCCTATTTATTGAGCCTATTTAATAAGCCTATTTATTGAGCCTATTTAATAAGCCTATTTATTGAGCCTATTTAATAAGCCTATTTAATAAGCCTATTTAATAAACCTATTTATTGAGCCTATTTAATAAGTCTATTTAATAAGCCTATTTAATAAGCCTATTTAATAGTATTTAATGAGCCTATTTAATAAGTCGATTTAATAAGCCTATTTAATAGGCCTATTTAATAAGTCTAAGTTGCTGAAATAAGCCTATTTAATAAGCCTATTTAATAGGCCTATTTAATAAGTCTAAGTTGCTGAAATAAGCATATTTAATAAGCCTAAGTTGCTGAATAAGCCTATTTAATAAGCCTAAGTTGCTGAATAAACCTATTTGATAAGTCTAAGTTGCTGAAATAAGACCATTTAATAAGCCTAAGTTTCTGAACTAAGCCTATTTAAAAAGGTATATTTAATAAGTCTAAGTTGCTGAAATAAACCTATTTAAAAATGCTATTTAATAAGCCTAAGTTGCTGACATAAACCTGTTTAATAAGGCTATTTAATAAGCATAAGTTGCTGAAATAAGCTTATTTAATAAGCCTAAGTTGCTGAAATAAACCTGTTTAATAAGGCTATTTAATAAGCATAAGTTGCTGAAATAAGCTTATTTAATAAGCCTAAGTTGCTGAAATAAGCCTATTTAATAAGGCTCTTTAATAAGTCTAAGTTGCTGAAATAAACCTATTTAAAAAGCTTAAGTTGCTAAAATAAGCCTATTTCATGAGGCTATTTCATGAGGCTATTTAATAAGTCTATTTAATAAGTCTATTTAATAAGTCTATTTAATAAGCCTATTTAATAAGACTATTTAATAAGTCTATTTAATAAGCCTATTTAATAAGTCTAATAAGTCTATTTAATAAGCCTATTTAATAAGCCTATTTATTGAGCCTATTTAATAAGCCTATTTATTGAGCCTATTTAATAAGCATATTTATTGAGCCTATTTAATAAGCCTATTTATTGAGCCTATTTAATAAGCCGATTTAATAAGTCTATTTAATA
Source organism: Petromyzon marinus (assembly GCF_048934315.1). Lineage (NCBI taxonomy): Eukaryota > Metazoa > Chordata > Hyperoartia > Petromyzontiformes > Petromyzontidae > Petromyzon > Petromyzon marinus. The sequence goes on along the minus strand of NW_027422684.1, from coordinate 2,542,032 downwards.
AGCCTATTTAATAAGCCGATTTATTGAGCCTATTTAATAAGTCTATTTAATAAGCCTATTTAATAAGCCTATTTATTGAGCCTATTTAATAAGTCTATTTAATAAGCCTATTTAATAAGCCTATTTAATAAGTATTTAATGAGCCTATTTAATAAGTCTATTCAATACGCCTATTTAATAGGCCTTTTTTAATAAATCTAAGTTGCTGAAATAAGCCTATTTAATAAGCCTATTTAATAGGCCTATTTAATAAGTCTAAGTTGCTGAAATAAGCCTATTTAATAAGCCTAAGTTTCTGAATGAGCCTATTTAATAAGCCTAAGTTGCTGAAATAAGCCTATTTAATGAGCCTAAGTTGCTGAAATAAGGCTATTTAATAAGTTTAAGTTGCTGAAATAAGCCTGTTTAATAAGCCTAAGTTGCTGAAATAAGCCTATTTAATAAGGCTATTTAATGAGCATAAGTTGCTGAATTAAGCCTATTTAATAAGCCTAAGTTTCTGAACTAAGCCTATTTAATAAGCCTATTTAATAAGTCTAAGTTGCTGAAATAAAACTATTTAAAATGCTATTTAATAAGCCTAAGTTGCTGAAATAAACCTGTTTAATAAGGCTATTTAATAAGCATAAGTTGCTGAAATAAGCTTATTTAATAAGCCTAAGTTGCTGAAATAAGCCTATTTAATAAGGCTATTTAATAAGTCTAAGTTGCTGAAATAAACCTATTAAATAAGCCTAAGTTGCTAAAATAAGCCTATTTAATTAGGCTATTTAATAAGTCTATTTAATAAGCCTATTTAATAAGCCTATTTAATAAGCCTATTTAATAAGCCTATTTAATACGCCTATTTAATAAACATATTTAATAAGTATTTAATGAGCCTATTTAATAAGTCTATTTAATAAGCCTTTTTAATAAGCCTATTTAATAAGTCTATTTAATAAGCCTATTTAATAAGTCTATTTAATAAGTCTATTTAATAAGCCTATTTAATAAGTATTTAATGAGCCTATTTAATAAGCCTATTTATTGAGCCTATTTAATAAGCCTATTTATTGAGCCTATTTAATAAGCCTATTTATTGAGCCTATTTAATAAGCCTATTTATTGAGCCTATTTAATAAGCCTATTTAATAAGTCTATTTAATAAGCCTATTTAATAAGCCTATTTAATAAGCCTATTTATTGAGCCTATTTAATAAGTCTATTTAATAAGCCTATTTAATAAGCCTAAGTTGCTAAAATAAGCCTATTTAATGAGGCTATTTAATAAGTCTATTTAATAAGCCTATTTAATAAGCCTATTTAATAAGCCTATTTAATACGCCTATTTAATAAACCTATTTAATAAGTATTTAATGAGCCTATTTAATAAGTCTATTTACTAAGCCTTTTTAATAAGCCTATTTAATAAACCTATTTAATAAGCCTATTTAATAAGTCTATTTAATAAGTCTATTTGTTAAGCCTATTTATTGAGCCTATTTAATAAGTCTATTTAATAAGCCTATTTAATAAGCCTATTTAATAAGTATTTAATGAGCCTATTTAATGTCTATTCAATACGCCTATTTAATAGGCCTTTTTTAATAAATCTAAGTTGCTGAAATAAGCCTATTTAATAAGCCTATTTAATAGGCCTATTTAATAAGTCTAAGTTGCTGAAATAAGCCTATTTAATAAGCCTAAGTTTCTGAATGAGCCTATTTAATAAGCCTAAGTTGCTGAAATAAGCCTATTTAATAAGTCTAAGTTGCTGAAATAAGCCTATTTAATAAGCCTAAGTTTCTGAATGAGCCTATTTAATGAGCCTAAGTTGCTGAATAAGGCTATTTAATAAGCCTAAGTTGCTGAAATAAGGCTATTTAATAAGCCTATTTAATAAGCCGATTTATTGAGCCTATTTAATAAGTCTATTTAATAAGCCTATTTAATAAGCCTATTTATTGAGCCTATTTAATAAGTCTATTTAATAAGCCTATTTAATAAGTATTTAATGAGCCTATTTAATAAGCCTATTTTTGAGCCTATTTAATAAGCCTATTTATTGAGCCTATTTAATAAGCCTATTTATTGAGCCTATTTAATAAGCCTATTTATTGAGCCTATTTAATAAGCCTATTTAATAAGCCTATTTAATAAACCTATTTATTGAGCCTATTTAATAAGTCTATTTAATAAGCCTATTTAATAAGCCTATTTAATAGTATTTAATGAGCCTATTTAATAAGTCGATTTAATAAGCCTATTTAATAGGCCTATTTAATAAGTCTAAGTTGCTGAAATAGGCCTATTTAATAAGCCTATTTAATAGGCCTATTTAATAAGTCTAAGTTGCTGAAATAAGCATATTTAATAAGCCTAAGTTGCTGAATAAGCCTATTTAATAAGCCTAAGTTGCTGAATAAACCTATTTGATAAGTCTAAGTTGCTGAAATAAGACCATTTAATAAGCCTAAGTTTCTGAACTAAGCCTATTTAAAAAGGTATATTTAATAAGTCTAAGTTGCTGAAATAAACCTATTTAAAAATGCTATTTAATAAGCCTAAGTTGCTGACATAAACCTGTTTAATAAGGCTATTTAATAAGCATAAGTTGCTGAAATAAGCTTATTTAATAAGCCTAAGTTGCTGAAATAAACCTGTTTAATAAGGCTATTTAATAAGCATAAGTTGCTGAAATAAGCTTATTTAATAAGCCTAAGTTGCTGAAATAAGCCTATTTAATAAGGCTCTTTAATAAGTCTAAGTTGCTGAAATAAACCTATTTAAAAAGCTTAAGTTGCTAAAATAAGCCTATTTCATGAGGCTATTTCATGAGGCTATTTAATAAGTCTATTTAATAAGTCTATTTAATAAGTCTATTTAATAAGCCTATTTAATAAGACTATTTAATAAGTCTATTTAATAAGCCTATTTAATAAGTCTAATAAGTCTATTTAATAAGCCTATTTAATAAGCCTATTTATTGAGCCTATTTAATAAGCCTATTTATTGAGCCTATTTAATAAGCATATTTATTGAGCCTATTTAATAAGCCTATTTATTGAGCCTATTTAATAAGCCGATTTAATAAGTCTATTTAATAAGCCTATTTAATAAGCCGATTTATTGAGCCTATTTAATAAGTCTATTTAATAAGCCTATTTAATAAGCCTATTTATTGAGCCTATTTAATAAGTCTATTTAATAAGCCTATTTAATAAGCCTATTTAATAAGTATTTAATGAGCCTATTTAATAAGTCTATTCAATACGCCTATTTAATAGGCCTTTTTTAATAAATCTAAGTTGCTGAAATAAGCCTATTTAATAAGCCTATTTAATAGGCCTATTTAATAAGTCTAAGTTGCTGAAATAAGCCTATTTAATAAGCCTAAGTTTCTGAATGAGCCTATTTAATAAGCCTAAGTTGCTGAAATAAGCCTATTTAATGAGCCTAAGTTGCTGAAATAAGGCTATTTAATAAGTTTAAGTTGCTGAAATAAGCCTGTTTAATAAGCCTAAGTTGCTGAAATAAGCCTATTTAATAAGGCTATTTAATGAGCATAAGTTGCTGAATTAAGCCTATTTAATAAGCCTAAGTTTCTGAACTAAGCCTATTTAATAAGCCTATTTAATAAGTCTAAGTTGCTGAAATAAAACTATTTAAAATGCTATTTAATAAGCCTAAGTTGCTGAAATAAACCTGTTTAATAAGGCTATTTAATAAGCATAAGTTGCTGAAATAAGCTTATTTAATAAGCCTAAGTTGCTGAAATAAGCCTATTTAATAAGGCTATTTAATAAGTCTAAGTTGCTGAAATAAACCTATTAAATAAGCCTAAGTTGCTAAAATAAGCCTATTTAATTAGGCTATTTAATAAGTCTATTTAATAAGCCGATTTAATAAGCCTATTTAATAAGCCTATTTAATAAGCCTATTTAATACGCCTATTTAATAAACATATTTAATAAGTATTTAATGAGCCTATTTAATAAGTCTATTTAATAAGCCTTTTTAATAAGCCTATTTAATAAGTCTATTTAATAAGCCTATTTAATAAGTCTATTTAATAAGTCTATTTAATAAGCCTATTTAATAAGTATTTAATGAGCCTATTTAATAAGCCTATTTATTGAGCCTATTTAATAAGCCTATTTATTGAGCCTATTTAATAAGCCTATTTATTGAGCCTATTTAATAAGCCTATTTATTGAGCCTATTTAATAAGCCTATTTAATAAGTCTATTTAATAAGCCTATTTAATAAGCCTATTTAATAAGCCTATTTATTGAGCCTATTTAATAAGTCTATTTAATAAGCCTATTTAATAAGCCTAAGTTGCTAAAATAAGCCTATTTAATGAGGCTATTTAATAAGTCTATTTAATAAGCCTATTTAATAAGCCTATTTAATAAGCCTATTTAATACGCCTATTTAATAAACCTATTTAATAAGTATTTAATGAGCCTATTTAATAAGTCTATTTACTAAGCCTTTTTAATAAGCCTATTTAATAAACCTATTTAATAAGCCTATTTAATAAGTCTATTTAATAAGTCTATTTGTTAAGCCTATTTATTGAGCCTATTTAATAAGTCTATTTAATAAGCCTATTTAATAAGCCTATTTAATAAGTATTTAATGAGCCTATTTAATGTCTATTCAATACGCCTATTTAATAGGCCTTTTTTAATAAATCTAAGTTGCTGAAATAAGCCTATTTAATAAGCCTATTTAATAGGCCTATTTAATAAGTCTAAGTTGCTGAAATAAGCCTATTTAATAAGCCTAAGTTTCTGAATGAGCCTATTTAATAAGCCTAAGTTGCTGAAATAAGCCTATTTAATAAGTCTAAGTTGCTGAAATAAGCCTATTTAATAAGCCTAAGTTTCTGAATGAGCCTATTTAATGAGCCTAAGTTGCTGAATAAGGCTATTTAATAAGCCTAAGTTGCTGAAATAAGGCTATTTAATAAGTTTAAGTTGCTGAAATAAGCCTGTTTAATAAGCCTAAGTTGCTGAAATAAGCCTATTTAATAAGGCTATTTAATGAGCATAAGTTGCTGAATTAAGCCTATTTAATAAGCCTAAGTTTCTGAACTAAGCCTATTTAATAAGCCTATTTAATAAGTCTAAGTAGCTGAAATAAACCTATTTAAAATGCTATTTAATGAGCCTAAGTTGCTGAAATAAACCTGTTTAATAAGGCTATTTAATAAGCATAAGTTGCTGAAATAAGCTTATTTAATAAGCCTAAGTTGCTGAAATAAGCCATTTAATAAGGCTATTTAATAAGTCTAAGTTGCTGAAATAAACCTATTAAATAAGCCTAAGTTGCTAAAATAAGCCTATTTAATGAGCCTATTTAATAAGTCTATTTAATAAGCCTTTTTAATAAGCCTATTTAATAAGTCTATTTAATAAGCCTATTTAATAAGTCTATTTAATAAGTCTATTTATTAAGCCTATTTAATAAGTATTTAATGAGCCTATTTAATAAGCCTATTTATTGAGCCTATTTAATAAGCCTATTTATTGAGCCTATTTAATAAGCCTATTTATTGAGCCTATTTAATAAGCCTATTTATTGAGCCTATTTAATAAGCCTATTTAATAAGTCTATTTAATAAGCCTATTTAATAAGCCTATTTAATAAGCCTATTTATTGAGCCTATTTAATAAGTCTATTTAATAAGCCTATTTAATAAGCCTAAATTGCTAAAATAAGCCTATTTAATGAGGCTATTTAATAAGTTTATTTAATAAGCCTATTTAATAAGCCTATTTAATAAGCCTATTTAATACGCCTATTTAATAAACCTATTTAATAAGTATTTAATGAGCCTATTTAATAAGTCTATTTACTAAGCCTTTTTAATAAGCCTATTTAATAAACCTATTTAATAAGCCTATTTAATAAGTCTATTTAATAAGTCTATTTGTTAAGCCTATTTAATAAGTATTTAATGAGCCTATTTAATAAGCCTATTTATTGAGCCTATTTAATAAGCCTATTCATTGAGCCTATTTAATGAGCCTATTTATTGAGCCTATTTAATAAGCCTATTTATTAAGTCTATTTAATAAACCTGTTTAATAAGCCTATTTAACAAGTATTGAATGAGCCTATTTAATAAGCCTAAGTTGCTGAAATAAGCCTATTTAATAAGTCTAAATTGCTGAAATAAGGCTATTTAATAAGCCTAAGTTGCTGAAATAAGCCTATTTAATAAGCATAAGTTGCTGAAATAAGGCTATTTAATAAGTCTAAGTTGCTGAAATAAGTATATTTAATAAGCATAAGTTGCTGAAATAAGCTTATTTAATAATTCTAAGTTGCTGAAATAAGGCTATTTAATAAGTCTAAGTTGCTGAAAAAAGCCTTTTTAATCAACGTAAGTTGCTGAAATAAGCCTATTTAATAAGCCCAAGTTGCTGAAATAAGCCTACTTAATAAGGCTATTTAATAAGCCTAAGTTGCTGAAATAAGCCTATTTAATAAGCGTAAGTTGCTGAAATAAGGCTATTTAATAAGTCTAAGTTGCTGAAATAAGCCTATTTAATAAGCCCAAGTTGCTGAAATAAGCCTATTTAATAAGCCTAAGTTGCTGAAATAAGCCTATTTAATAGGCCTATCTAATAAGTCTAAGTTGCAGAAATAAGCATATTTCATAAGCATATTTGATGAGCCTAAGTTGCTGAAATGTCTATTTAATAAGTCGTTTTAATAAGTCTAAGTTGCTAAAATAAGCCTATTTAATAAGGCTATTTAATAAGCCTAAGTTGCTGAAATAAGCCTATTTAATAAGGCTATTTAATGAGCCTAAGTTGCTGAAATAAGCCTATTTAATAAGCCTAAGTTTCTGAACTAAGCCTATTTAAAAAGGTATATTTAATTAGTCTAAGTTGCTGAAATAAACATATTTAAAAATGCTATTTAAAAAGCCTAAGTTGCTGAAATAAACCTGTTTAATAAGGCTATTTAATAAGCATAAGTTGATGAAATAAGCCTATTTTATAAGCCTAAGTTGCTAAAATAAGCCTATTTAATGAGGCTATTTAATAAGTCTATTTAATAAGCCTATTTAATACGCCTATTTAATAAGTCTATTTAATAAGCATATTTAATAAGCCTATTTAATAAGCCTATTTATTGAGCCTATTTAATAATCCTATTTAATAAGCCTATTTAATAAGCCTATTTAATAAGCCTATTTATTGAGCCTATTTAATATGCCTATTTAATAAGTCTATTTAATAAGCCTATTTAATAAGCCTAATTAATAAGCCTATGTTATAAGCCTATTTATTGAGCCTATTTAATGAGTCTATTTAATAAGCCTGTTTAATAAGCCTATTTAATAAGTATTGAATGAGCCTATTTAATAAGCCTAAGTTGCAGAATAAGCCTATTTAATAAGCCTAAGTTGCTGAAATAAGCCTATTTAATAAGCCTATTTAATAAGCCTAAGTTGCTGAATAAGCCTATTTAATAATCCTAAGTTGCTGAAATAAGCCTATTTAATAAGTCTAAGTTGCTGAAATAAGGCTATTTAATAAGCCTAAGTTGCTGAAATAAGCCTATTTAATAAGCCTAAGTTGCTGAAATAAGGCTATTTAATAAGTCTAAGTTGCTGAAATAAGCCTATTTAATAAGCCTAAGTTGCTGAAATAAGTATATTTAATAAGCATAAGTTGCTGAAATAAGCCTATTTAATAAGTCTAATTTGTTGAAATAAGGCTATTTAATAAGTCTAAGTTGCTGAAATAAGCCTTTTTAATCAGCGTAAGTTGCTGAAATAAGCCTATTTAATAAGCCAAAGTGGCTGAAATAAGCCTACTTAATTAGGCTATCTAATAAGTATAAGTTGCAGAAATAAGCATATTTCATAAGCATATTTGATGAGCCTAAGTTGCTGAAATGTCTATTTAATAAGTCGTTTTAATAAGTCTAAGTTGCTAAAATAAGCCTATTTAATAAGGCTATTTAATAAGCCTAAGTTGCTGAAATAAGCCTATTTAATAAGGCTATTTAATGAGCCTAAGTTGCTGAAATAAGCCTATTTAATAAGCCTAAGTTTCTTAACTAAGCCTATTTAAAAAGGTATATTTAATAAGTCTAAGTTGCTGAAATAAACATATTTAAAAATGCTATTTAATAAGCCTAAGTTGCTGAAATAAACCTGTTTAATAAGGCTATTTAATAAGCATAAGTTGATGAAATAAGCCTATTTTATAAGCCTAAGTTGCTAAAATAAGCCTATTTAATGAGGTTATTTAATAAGTCTATTTAATAAGCCTATTTAATACGCCTATTTAATAAGTCTATTTAATAAGCCTATTTATTGAGCCTATTTAATAAACCGATTTAATAAGTCTATTTAATAAGCCTATTTAATAAGCCTAATTAATAAGCCTATTTAATAAGACTATTTATTGAGCCTATTTAATATGCCTATTTAATAAGTCTATTTAATAAGCCTATTTAATAAGCCTAATTAATAAGCCTATTTAATAAGCCTATTTATTGAGCCTATTTAATGAGTCTATTTAATAAGCCTGTTTATTGAGCCTATTTAATAAGCCTATTTATTGAGCCTGTTTAATAAGCCTATTTATTGAGCCTATTTAATAAGCCTATTTATTGAGCCTATTTAATAAGCCTATTTAATAAGTCTATTTAATAAGCCTATTTAATAAGCCTATTTAATAAGCCTATTTATTGAGCCTATTTAATAAGCCTATTTAATAAGCCTATTTATTGAGCCTATTTAATATGCCTATTTAATAAGCCTATTTAATAAGCCTATTTAATAAGTATTTAATGAGCCTATTGAATAAGTCTATTTAATAAGCCTATTTAATAGGCCTATTTAATAAGTCTAAGTTGCTGAAATAAGCCTATTTAATATGCCTAAGTTGCTGAAATAAGCCTATTTAATAGGCCTATCTAATAAGTCTAAGTTGCAGAAATAAGCATATTTCATAAGCATATTTGATGAGCCTAAGTTGCTGAAATGTCTATTTAATAAGTCGTTTTAATAAGTCTAAGTTGCTAAAATAAGCCTATTTAATAAGGCTATTTAATAAACCTAAGTTGCTGAAATAAGCCTATTTAATAAGGCTATTTAATGAGCCTAAGTTGCTGAAATAAACCTATTTAATAAGCCTAAGTTTCTGAACTATGCCTATTTAAAAAGGTATATTTAATAAGTCTAAGTTGCTGAAATAAACATATTTAAAAATGCTATTTAATAAGCCTAAGTTGCTGAAATAAACCTGTTTAATAAGGCTATTTAATAAGCATAAGTTGATGAAATAAGCCTATTTTATAAGCCTAAGTTGCTAAAATAAGCCTATTTAATGAGGCTATTTAATAAGTCTATTTAATAAGCCTTTTTAATACGCCTATTTAATAAGTCTATTTAATAAGCATATTTAATAAGCCTATTTAATAAGCCTATTTATTGAGCCTATTTAATAAGCCTATTTATTGAGCCTATTTAATATGCCTATTTAATAAGTCTATTTAATAAGCCTATTTAATAAGCCTAATTAATAAGCCTATTTAATAAGCCTATTTATTGAGCCTATTTAATGAGTCTATTTAATAAGCCTGTTTAATAAACCTATTTAATAAGTATTGAATGAGCCTATTTAATAAGCCTAAGTTGCTGAAATAAGGCTATTTAATAAGTCTAAGTTGCTGAAATAAGCCTATTTAATAAGCCTAAGTTGCTGAAATAAGTATATTTAATAAGCATAAGTTGCTGAAATAAGCCTATTTAATAAGTCTAATTTGCTGAATAAGGCTATTTAATAAGTCTAAGTTGCTGAAATAAGCCTATTTAATAAGCCAAAGTTGCTGAAATAAGCCTACTTAATTAGGCTATTTAATAAGCCTAAGTTGCTGAAAGAAGCCTATTTAATAAGCCTATTTAACAAGCCTATTTAATAGGCCTATTTCATAAGTCTAAGTTGATGAAATAAGCCTATTTAATAAGCCTATTTAATAGGCCTATTTAATAAGTTTAAGTTGCTGAAATAAGCCTATTTAATAAGCCTAAGTTGCTGTATGAGCCTATTTAATAAGCCTAAGTTGCTGAAATAAGCCTATTTAATGAGCCTAAGTTGCTGAGTAAGCCTATTTAATAAGCCTAAGTTGCTGAATAAACCTATTTAATAAGTCTAAGTTGCTGAAATAAGCCTATTTAATAAGGCTATTTAATAAGCCTAAGTTGCTGAATAAGCCTATTTAATAAGTCTAAGTTGCTGAAATAAGGCTATTTAATAAGCCTAAGTTGATGAAATTAGGCTATTTAATAAGTTTAAGTTGCTGAAATAAGCCTGTTTAATAAGCCTAAGTTGCTGAAATAAGCCTATTTAGTAAGGCTATTTAATGAGCCTAAGTTGCTGAAATAAGCCTATTTAATAAGCCTAAGTTTCTGAACTAAGCCTATTTAATAAGCCTATTTAATAAGTCTAAGTTGCTGAAATAAACCTATTTAAAATGCTATTTAATAAGCCTAAGTTGCTGAAATAAACCTGTTTAATAAGGCTATTTAATAAGCATAAGTTGCTGAAATAAGCTTGTTTAATAAGCCTAAGTTGCTGAAATAAACCTGTTTAATAAGGCTATTTAATAAGCATAAGTTGATGAAATAAGCCTATTTTATAAGCCTAAGTTGCTAAAATAAGCCTATTTAATGAGGCTATTTAATAAGTCTATTTAATAAGCCTATTTAATACGCCTATTTAATAAGTCTATTTAATAAGCATATTTAATAAGCCTATTTAATAAGCCTATTTATTGAGCCTATTTAATAAGCCTATTTATTGAGCCTATTTAATATGCCTATTTAATAAGTGTATTTAATAAGCCTATTTAATAAGCCTAATTAATAAGCCTATTTAATAAGCCTATTTATTGAGCCTATTTAATGAGTCTATTTAATAAGCCTGTTTAATAAACCTATTTAATAAGTATTGAATGAGCCTATTTAATAAGCCTAAGTTGCAGAATAAGCCTATTTAATAAGCCTAAGTTGCTGAAATAAGCCTATTTAATAAGCCTATTTAATAAGCCTAAGTTGCTGAATAAGCCTATTTAATAAGCCTAAGTTGCTGAAATAAGCCTATTTAATAAGTCTAAGTTGCTGAAATAAGGCTATTTAATAAGCCTAAGTTGCTGAAATAAGCCTATTTAATAAGCCTAAGTTGCTGAAATAAGCCTATTTAATAAGTCTAATTTGCTAAAATAAGGCTATTTAATAAGTCTAAGCTGCTGAAATAAGCCTTTTTAATCAGCGTAAGTTGCTGAAATAAGCCTATTTAATAAGCCAAAGTTGCTGAAATAAGCCTACTTAATTAGGCTATTTAATAAGCCTAAGTTGCTGAAATAAGCCTATTTAATAAGCCTATTTAACAAGCCTATTTAATAGGCCTATTTAATAAGTCTAAGTTGATGAAATAAGCCTATTTAATAAGCCTATTTAATAGGCCTATTTAATAAGTCTAAGTTGCTGAAATAAGCCTATTTAATAAGCCTAAGTTGCTGAATGAGAATATTTAATACGCCTAAGTTGCTGAAATAAGCCTATTTAATGAGCCTAAGTTGCTGAATAAGCCTAATTAATAAGCCTAAGTTGCTGAATAAACCTATTTAATAAGTCTAAGTTGCTGAAATAAGCCTATTTAATAAGGCTATTTAATAAGCCTAAGTTGATGAATAAGCCTATTTAATAAGTCTAAGTTGCTGAAATAAGGCTATTTAATAAGCCTAAGTTGCTGAAATAAGGCTATTTAATAAGTTAAAGTTGCTGAAATAAGCCTGTTTTATAAGCCTAAGTTGCTGAAATAAGCCTATTTAGTAAGGCTATTTAATGAGCCTAAGTTGCTGAAATAAGCCTATTTAATAAGCCTAAGTTTCTGAACTAAGCCTATTTAATAAGCCTATTTAATAAGTCTAAGTTGCTGAAATAAACCTATTTAAAATGCTATTTAATAAGCCTAAGTTGCTGAAATAAACCTGTTTAATAAGGCTATTTAATAAGCATAAGTTGCTGAAATAAGCTTATTTAATAAGCCTAAGTTGCTGAAATAAGCCTATTTAATAAGGCTATTTAATAAGTCTAAGTTGCTGAAATAAACCTATTTAATAAGCCTAAGTTGCTAAAATAAGCCTATTTAATTAGGCTATTTAATAAGTCTATTTAATAAGCCTATTTAATAAGCCTATTTAATAAGCCTATTTAATAAGCCTATTTATTGAGCCTATTTAATAAGCCGATTTAATAAGTCTATTTAATGAGCCTATTTAATAAGCCGATTTATTGAGCCTATTTAATAAGTCTATTTAATAAGTCTATTTAATAAGCCTATTTAATAAGTATTTAATGAGCCTATTTAATAAGCCTATTTTTTGAGCCTATTTAATAAGCCTATTTATTGAGCCTATTTAATAAGCCTATTTATTGAGCCTATTTAATAAGCCTATTTATTGAGCCTATTTAATAAGCCTATTTAATAAGTCTATTTAATAAGCCTATTTAATAAGCCTATTTAATAAGCCTATTTATTGAGCCTATTTAATAAGCCTATTTAATAAGCCTATTTATTGAGCCTATTTAATAAGTCTATTTAATAAGCCTATTTAATAAGCCTATTTAATAAGTATTTAATGAGCCTATTTAATAAGTCTATTTAATAAGCCTATTTAATAGGCCTATTTAATAAGTCTAAGTTGCTGAAATAAGCCTATTTAATAAGCCTATTTAATAGGCCTATTTAATAAGTCTATGTTGCTGAAATAAGCCTATTTAATAAGCCTAAGTTGCTGAATAAGCCTATTTACTAAGCCTAAGTTGCTGAATAAACCTATTTGATTAGTCTAAGTTGCTGAAATAAGCCTATTTAATAAGGCTATTTAATAAGCCTAAGTTGCTGAAATAAGCCTATTTAATAAGGCTATTTAATGAGCCTAAGTTGCTGAAATAAGACTATTTAATAAGCCTAAGTTTCTGAACTAAGCCTATTTAAAAAGGTATATTTAATAAGTCTAAGTTGCTGAAATAAACCTATTTAAAAATGCTATTTAATAAGCCTAAGTTGCTGACATAAACCTGTTTAATAAGGCTATTTAATAAGCATAAGTTGCTGAAATAAGCTTATTTAATAAGCCTAAGTTGCTGAAATAAACCTGTTTAATAAGGCTATTTAATAAGCATAAGTTGCTGAAATAAGCTTATTTAATAAGCCTAAGTTGCTGAAATAAGCCTATTTAATAAGGCTCTTTAATAAGTCTAAGTTGCTGAAATAAACCTATTTAAAAAGCTTAAGTTGCTAAAATATGCCTATTTCATGAGGCTATTTAATAAGTCTATTTAATAAGCCTATTTAATAAGCCTATTTAATAAGCCTATTTAATAAGCCTATTTAATACGCCTATTTAATAAACATATTTAATAAGTATTTAATGAGCCTATTTAATAAGTCTATTTAATAAGCCTTTTTAATAAGCCTATTTAATAAGTCTATTTAATAAGCCTATTTAATAAGTCTATTTAATAAGTCTATTTAATAAGCCTATTTAATAAGTATTTAATGAGCCTATTTAATAAGCCTATTTATTGAGCCTATTTAATAAGCCTATTTATTGAGCCTATTTAATAAGCCTATTTATTGAGCCTATTTAATAAGCCTATTTATTGAGCCTATTTAATACGCCTATTTAATAAGTCTATTTAATAAGCCTATTTAATAAGCCTATTTAATAAGCCTATTTATTGAGCCTATTTAATAAGTCTATTTAATAAGCCTATTTAATAAGCCTAAGTTGCTAAAATAAGCCTATTTAATGAGGCTATTTAATAAGTCTATTTAATAAGCCTATTTAATAAGCCTATTTAATAAGCCTATTTAATACGCCTATTTAATAAACCTATTTAATAAGTATTTAATGAGCCTATTTAATAAGTCTATTTACTAAGCCTTTTTAATAAGCCTATTTAATAAACCTATTTAATAAGCCTATTTAATAAGCCTATTTAATGAGCCTATTTAATGAGCCTATTTAATAAGCCTATTTATTGAGCCTATTTAATAAGCCTATTCATTGAGCCTATTTAATGAGCCTATTTATTGAGCCTATTTAATAAGCCTATTTATTAAGTCTATTTAATAAGCCTATTTAATAAGCCTATTTAATGAGCCTATTTAATGAGTCTATTTAATAAACCTGTTTAATAAGCCTATTTAACAAGTATTGAATGAGCCTATTTAATAAGCCTAAGTTGCTGAAATAAGCCTATTTAATAAGTCTAAATTGCTGAAATAAGGCTATTTAATAAGCCTAAGTTGCTGAAATAAGCCTATTTAATAAGCATAAGTTGCTGAAATAAGGCTATGTAATAAGTCTAAGTTGCTGAAATAAGTATATTTAATAAGCATAAGTTGCTGAAATAAGCTTATTTAATAATTCTAAGTTGCTGAAATAAGGCTATTTAATAAGTCTAAGTTGCTGAAATAAGCCTTTTTAATCAGCGTAAGTTGCTGAAATAAGCCTATTTAATAAGCCCAAGTTGCTGAAATAAGCCTACTTAATAAGGCTATTTAATAAGCCTAAGTTGCTGAAATAAGCCTATTTAATAAGCGTAAGTTGCTGAAATAAGGCTATTTAATAAGTCTAAGTTGCTGAAATAAGCCTATTTAATAAGCCCAAGTTGCTGAAATAAGCCTATTTAATAAGCCTAAGTTGCTGAAATAAGCCTATTTAATAGGCCTATCTAATAAGTCTAAGTTGCAGAAATAAGCATATTTCATAAGCATATTTGATGAGCCTAAGTTGCTGAAATGTCTATTTAATAAGTCGTTTTAATAAGTCTAAGTTGCTAAAATAAGCCTATTTAATAAGGCTATTTAATAAGCCTAAGTTGCTGAAATAAGCCTATTTAATAAGGCTATTTAATTAGCCTAAGTTGCTGAAATAAGCCTATTTAATAAGCCTAAGTTTCTGAACTAAGCCTATTTAAAAAGGTATATTTAATTAGTCTAAGTTGCTGAAATAAACATATTTAAAAATGCTATTTAAAAAGCCTAAGTTGCTGAAATAAACCTGTTTAATAAGGCTATTTAATAAGCATAAGTTGATGAAATAAGCCTATTTTATAAGCCTAAGTTGCTAAAATAATCCTATTTAATGAGGCTATTTAATAAGTCTATTTAATAAGCCTATTTAATACGCCTATTTAATAAGTCTATTTAATAAGCATATTTAATAAGCCTATTTAATAAGCCTATTTATTGAGCCTATTTAATAAGCCTATTTAATAAGCCTATTTAATAAGCCTATTTAATAAGCCTATTTATTGAGCCTATTTAATATTCCTATTTAATAAGTCTATTTAATTAGCCTATTTAATAAGCCTAATTAATAAGCCTATGTAATAAGCCTATTTATTGAGCCTATTTAATGAGTCTATTTAATAAGCCTGTTTAATAAGCCTATTTAATAAGTATTGAATGAGCCTATTTAATAAGCCTAAGTTGCAGAATAAGCCTATTTAATAAGCCTAAGTTGCTGAAATAAGCCTATTTAATAAGCCTATTTAATAAGCCTAAGTTGCTGAATAAGCCTATTTAATAAGCCTAAGTTGCTGAAATAAGCCTATTTAATAAGTCTAAGTTGCTGAAATAAGGCTATTTAATAAGCCTAAGTTTCTGAAATAAGCCTATTTAATAAGCCTAAGTTGCTGAAATAAGGCTATTTAATAAGTCTAAGTTGCTGAAATAAGCCTAT
The DNA here is from genome assembly GCF_048934315.1 of Petromyzon marinus. Taxonomy (NCBI): domain Eukaryota; kingdom Metazoa; phylum Chordata; class Hyperoartia; order Petromyzontiformes; family Petromyzontidae; genus Petromyzon; species Petromyzon marinus. The sequence goes on along the minus strand of NW_027422684.1, from coordinate 2,526,252 downwards.
TTAATAAGCCTAAGTTGCTGAAATAAGTATATTTAATACGCATAAGTTGCTGAAATAAGCCTATTTAATAAGTCTAATTTGCTGAAATAAGGCTATTTAATAAGTCTAAGTTGCTGAAATAAGCCTTTTTAATCAGCGTAAGTTGCTGAAATAAGCCTATTTAATAAGCCAAAGTTGCTGAAATAAGCCTACTTAATTAGGCTATTTAATAAGCCTAAGTTGCTGAAATAAGCCTATTTAATAAGCCTATTTAACAAGCCTATTTAATAGGCCTATTTAATAAGTCTAAGTTGATGAAATAAGCCTATTTAATAAGCCTATTTAATAGGCCTATTTAATAAGTCTAAGTTGCTGAAATAAGCCTATTTAATAAGCCTAAGTTGCTGAATGAGCCTATTTAATAAGCCTAAGTTGCTGAAATAAGCCTATTTAATGAGCCTAAGTTGCTGAATAAGCCTATTTAATAAGGCTATTTAATAAGCCTAAGTTGCTGAATAAGCCTATTTAATAAGTCTAAGTTGCTGAAATAAGGCTATTTAATAAGCCTAAGTTGCTGAAATAAGGCTATTTAATAAGTTTAAGTTGCTGAAATAAGCCTGTTTAATAAGCCTAAGTTGCTGAAATAAGCCTATTTAGTAAGGCTATTTAATGAGCCTAAGTTGCTGAAATAAGCCTATTTAATAAGCCTAAGTTTCTGAACTAAGCCTATTTAATACGCCTATTTAATAAGTCTAAGTTGCTGAAATAAACCTATTTAAAATGCTATTTAATAAGCCTGAGTTGCTGAAATAAACCTGTTTAATAAGGCTATTTAATAAGCATAAGTTGCTGAAATAAGCTTTTTTAATAAGCCTAAGTTGCTAAAATAAGCCTATTTAATAAGGCTATTTAATAATTCTAAGTTGCTGAAATAAACCTATTTAATAAGCCTAAGTTGCTAAAATAAGCCTATTTAATTAGGCCATTTAATAAGTCTATTTAATAAGCCTATTTAATAAGCCTATTTAATAAGCCTATTTAATAAGCCTATTTATTGAGCCTATTTAATAAGCCGATTTAATAAGTCTATTTAATAAGCCTATTTAATAAGCCGATTTATTGAGCCTATTTAATAAGTCTATTTAATAGCCTATTTAATAAGCCTATTTATTGAGCCTATTTAATAAGTCTATTTAATAAGCCTATTTAAAAAGTATTTAATGAGCCTATTTAATAAGCCTATTTATTGAGCCTATTTAATAAGCCTATTTATTTAGTCTATTTAATAAGCCTATTTATTGAGCCTATTTAATAAGCCTATTTATTGAGCCTATTTAATAAGCCTATTTAATAAGTCTATTTAATAAGCCTATTTAATAAGCCTATTTAATAAGCCTATTTATTGAGCCTATTTAATAAGCCTATTTAATAAGCCTATTTATTGAGCCTATTTAATAAGTCTATTTTATAAGCCTATTTAATAAGCCTATTTAATAAGTATTTAATGAGCCTATTTAATAAGTCTATTTAATAAGCCTATTTAATAGGCCTATTTAATAAGTCTAAGTTGCTGAAATAAACCTATTTAATAAGCCTATTTAATAGGCCTATTTAATAAGTCTAAGTTGCTGAAATAAGCCTATTTAATAAGCCTAAGTTGCTGAATAAGCCTATTTAATAAGCCTAAGTTGCTGAATAAACCTATTTAATAAGTCTAAGTTGCTGAAAAAAGCCTATTTAATAAGGCTATTTAATAAGCCTAAGTTGCTGAAATAAGCCTATTTAATAAGGCTATTTAATGAGCCTAAGTTACTGAAATAAGACTATTTAATAAGCCTAAGTTGCTGAAATAAACCTATTTAAAAAGCTTAAGTTGCTAAAAGAAGCCTATTTCATGAGGCTATTTAATAAGTCTATTTAATAAGTCTATTTAATAAGTCTATTTAATAAGTCTATTTAATAAGCCTATTTAATAAGCCTATTTATTGAGCCTATTTAATAAGCATATTTATTGAGCCTATTTAATAAGCCTATTTATTGAGCCTATTTAATAAGCCGATTTAATAAGTCTATTTAATAAGCCTATTTAATAAGCCGATTTATTGAGCCTATTTAATAAGTCTATTTAATAAGCCTATTTAATAAGCCTATTTATTGAGCCTATTTAATAAGTCTATTTAATAAGCCTATTTAATAAGCCTATTTAATAAGTATTTAATGAGCCTATTTAATAAGTCTATTCAATACGCCTATTTAATAGGCCTTTTTTAATAAATCTAAGTTGCTGAAATAAGCCTATTTAATAAGCCTATTTAATAGGCATATTTAATAAGTCTAAGTTGCTGAAATAAGCCTATTTAATAAGCCTAAGTTTCTGAATGAGCCTATTTAATAAGCCTAAGTTGCTGAAATAAGCCTATTTAATGAGCCTAAGTTGCTGAATAAGGCTATTTAATAAGCCTAAGTTGCTGAAATAAGGCTATTTAATAAGTTTAAGTTGCTGAAATAAGCCTGTTTAATAAGCCTAAGTTGCTGAAATAAGCCTATTTAATAAGGCTATTTAATGAGCCTAAGTTGCTGAATTAAGCCTATTTAATAAGCCTATTTAATAAGTCTAAGTTGCTGAAATAAACCTATTTAAAATGCTATTTAATAAGCCTAAGTTGCTGAAATAAACCTGTTTAATAAGGCTATTTAATAAGCATAAGTTGCTGAAATAAGCTTATTTAATAAGCCTAAGTTGCTGAAATAAGCCTATTTAATAAGGCTATTTAATAAGTCTAAGTTGCTGAAATAAATCTATTAAATAAGCCTAAGTTGCTAAAATAAGCCTATTTAATTAGGCTATTTAATAAGTCTATTTAATAAGCCTATTTAATAAGCCTATTTAATAAGCCTATTTAATAAGCCTATTTAATACGCCTATTTAATAAACATATTTAATAAGTATTTAATGAGCCTATTTAATAAGTCTATTTAATAAGCCTTTTTAATAAGCCTATTTAATAAGTCTATTTAATAAGCCTATTTAATAAGTCTATTTAATAAGTCTAATTAATAAGCCTATTTAATAAGTATTTAATGAGCCTATTTAATAAGCCTATTTATTGAGCCTATTTAATAAGCCTATTTATTGAGCCTATTTAATAAGCCTATTTATTGAGCCTATTTAATAAACCTATTTATTGAGCCTATTTAATAAGCCTATTTAATAAGTCTATTTAATAAGCCTATTTAATAAGCCTATTTAATAAGCCTATTTATTGAGCCTATTTAATAAGTCTATTTAATAAGCCTATTTAATAAGCCTAAGTTGCTAAAATAAGCCTATTTAATGAGGCTATTTAATAAGTCTATTTAATATGCCTATTTAATACGCCTATTTAATAAACATATTTAATAAGTATTTAATGAGCCTATTTAATAAGTCTATTTAATAAGCCTTTTTAATAAGCCTATTTACTAAGTCTATTTAATAAGCCTATTTAATAAGTCTATTTAATAAGTCTATTTAATAAGCCTATTTAATAAGTATTTAATGAGCCTATTTAATAAGCCTATTTATTGAGCCTATTTATTAAGCCTATTCATTGAGCCTATTTAATAAGCCTATTTATTGAGCCTATTTAATAAGCCTATTTATTAAGTCTATTTAATAAGCCTATTTAATAAGCCTAATTAATAAGCCTATTTAATAAGCCTATTTAATGAGCCTATTTAATGAGTCTATTTAATAAGCCTGTTTAATAAGCCTATTTAACAAGTATTGAATGAGCCTATTTAATAAGCCTAAGTTGCTGAAATAAGCCTATTTAATAAGTCTAAGTTGCTGAAATAAGGCTATTTAATAAGCCTAAGTTGCTGAAATAAGCCGATTTAATAAGCATAAGTTGCTGAAATAAGGCTATTTAATAAGTCTAAGTTGCTGAAATAAGTATATTTAATAAGCATAAGTTGCTGAAATAAGCTTATTTAATAAGTCTAAGTTGCTGAAATAAGGCTATTTAATAAGTCTAAGTTGCTGAAATAAGCCTTTTTAATCAGCGTAAGTTGCTGAAATAAGCCTATTTAATAAGCCCAAGTTGCTGAAATAAGCCTACTTAATAAGGCTATTTAATAAGCCTAAGTTGCTGAAATAAGCCTATTTAATAAGCGTAAGTTGCTGAAATAAGGCTATTTAATAAGTCTAAGTTGCTGAAATAAGCCTATTTAATAAGCCCAAGTTGCTGAAATAAGCCTATTTAATAAGCCTAAGTTGCTGAAATAAGCCTATTTAATAGGCCTATCTAATAAGTCTAAGTTGCAGAAATAAGCATATTTCATAAGCATATTTGATGAGCCTAAGTTGCTGAAATGTCTATTTAATAAGTCGTTTTAATAAGTCTAAGTTGCTAAAATAAGCCTATTTAATAAGGCTATTTAATAAGCCTAAGTTGCTGAAATAAGCCTATTTAATAAGGCTATTTAATGAGCCTAAGTTGCTGAAATAAGCCTATTTAATAAGCCTAAGTTTCTGAACTAAGCCTATTTAAAAAGGTATATTTAATTAGTCTAAGTTGCTGAAATAAACATATTTAAAAATGCTATTTAATAAGCCTAAGTTGCTGAAATAAACCTGTTTAATAAGGCTATTTAATAAGCATAAGTTGATGAAATAAGCCTATTTTATAAGCCTAAGTTGCTAAAATAAGCCTATTTAATGAGGCTATTTAATTAGTCTATTTAATAAGCCTATTTAACACGCCTATTTAATAAGTCTATTTAATAAGCATATTTAATAAGCCTATTTAATAAGCCTATTTATTGAGCCTATTTAATAAGCCTATTTAATAAGCCTATTTAATAAGCCTATTTAATAAGCCTATTTATTGAGCCTATTTAATATGCCTATTTAATAAGTCTATTTAATAAGCCTATTTAATAAGCCTAATTAATAAGCCTATGTAATAAGCCTATTTATTGAGCCTATTTAATGAGTCTATTTAATAAGCCTGTTTAATAAGCCTATTTAATAAGTATTGAATGAGCCTATTTAATAAGCCTAAGTTGCAGAATAAGCCTATTTAATAAGCCTAAGTTGCTGAAATAAGCCTATTTAATAAGCCTATTTAATAAGCCTAAGTTGCTGAATAAGCCTATTTAATAAGCCTAAGTTGCTGAAATAAGCCTATTTAATAAGTCTAAGTTGCTGAAATAAGGCTATTTAATAAGCCTAAGTTGCTGAAATAAGCCTATTTAATAAGCCTAAGTTGCTGAAATAAGGCAATTTAATAAGTCTAAGTTGCTGAAATAAGCCTATTTAATAAGCCTAAGTTGCTGAAATAAGTATATTTAATAAGCATAAGTTGCTGAAATAAGCCTATTTAATAAGTCTAATTTGCTGAAATAAGGCTATTTAATAAGTCTAAGTTGCTGAAATAAGCCTTTTTAATCAGCGTATGTTGCTGAAATAAGCCTATTTAATAAGCCAAAGTTGCTGAAATAAGCCTACTTAATTAGGCTATTTAATAAGCCTAAGTTGCTGAAATAAGCCTATTTAATAAGCCTATTTAACAAGCCTATTTAATAGGCCTATTTAATAAGTCTAAGTTGATGAAATAAGCCTATTTAATAAGCCTATTTAATAGGCCTATTTAATAAGTCTAAGTTGCTGAAATAAGCCTATTTAATAAGCCTAAGTTGCTGAATGAGCCTATTTAATAAGCCTAAGTTGCTGAAATAAGCCTATTTAATGAGCCTAAGTTGCTGAATAAGCCTATTTAATAAGCCTAAGTTGCTGAATAAACCTATTTAATAAGTCTAAGTTGCTGAAATAAGCCTATTTAATAAGGCTATTTAATAAGCCTAAGTTGCTGAATAAGCCTATTTAATAAGTCTAAGTTGCTGAAATAAGGCTATTTAATAAGCCTAAGTTGCTGAAATAAGGCTATTTAATAAGTTTAAGTTGCTGAAATAAGCCTGTTTAATAAGCCTAAGTTGCTGAAATAAGCCTATTTAGTAAGGCTATTTAATGAGCCTAAGTTGCTGAAATAAGCCTATTTAATAAGCCTAAGTTTCTGAACTAAGCCTATTTAATAAGCCTATTTAATAAGTCTAAGTTGCTGAAAGAAACCTATTTAATAAGCCTAAGTTGCTAAAATAAGCCTATTTAATTAGGCAATTTAATACGTCTATTTAATAAGCCTATTTAATAAGCCTATTTAATAAGCCTATTTATTGAGCCTATTTAATAAGTCTATTTAATAAGCCTATTTAATAAGCCTATTTAATAAGTATTTAATGAGCCTATTTAATAAGTCTATTCAATACGCCTATTTAATAGGCCTTTTTTAATAAATCTAAGTTGCTGAAATAAGCCTCTTTAATAAGCCTATTTAATAGGACTATTTAATAAGTCTAAGTTGCTGAAATAAGCCTATTTAATAAGCCTAAGTTTCTGAATGAGCCTATTTAATAAGCCTAAGTTGCTGAAATAAGCTATTTGATAAGTCTAAGTTGCTGAAATAAGCCTAAGTTGCTGAATAAGGCTATTTAATAAGCCTAAGTTGGTGAAATAAGGCTATTTAATAAGTGTAAGTTGCTGAAATAAGCCTGTTTAATAAGCCTAAGTTGCTGAAATAAGCCTATTTAATAAGGCTATTTAATGAGCCTAAGTTGCTGAAATAAGCCTATTTAATAAGCCTAAGTTTCTGAACTAAGCCTATTTAATAAGCCTATTTAATAAGTCTAAGTTGCTGAAATAAACCTATTTAAAATGCTATTTAATAAGCCTAAGTTGCTGAAATAAACCTGTTTAATAAGGCTATTTAATAAGCATAAGTTGCTGAAATAAGGTTATTTAATAAGCCTAAGTTGCTGAAATAATCCTATTTAATAAGGCTATTTAATAAGTCTAAGTTGCTGAAATAAACCTATTAAATAAGCCTAAGTTGCTAAAATAAGCCTATTTAATGAGCCTATTTAATAAGTCTATTTAATAAGCCTTTTTAATAAGCCTATTTAATAAGTCTATTTAATAAGCCTATTTAATAAGTCTATTTAATAAGTCTATTTAATAAGCCTATTTAATAAGTATTTAATGAGCCTATTTAATAAGCCTATTTATTGAGCCTATTTAATAAGCCTATTTATTGAGCCTATTTAATAAGCCTATTTATTGAGCCTATTTAATAAGCCTATTTATTGAGCCTATTTAATAAGCCTATTTAATAAGTCTATTAAATAAGCCTATTTAATAAGCCTATTTAATAAGCCTATTTATTGAGCCTATTTAATAAGCCTATTTAATAAGCCTATTTATTGAGCCTATTTATTAAGTCTATTTAATAAGCCTATTTAATAAGCCTATTTAATAAGTATTTAATGAGCCTATTTAATAAGTCTATTTAATAAGCCTATTTAATAGGCCTATTTAATAAGTCTAAGTTGCTGAAATAAGCCTATTTAATAAGCCTATTTAATAGGTCTATTTAATAAGTCTAAGTTGCTGAAATAAGCCTATTTAATAAGCCTAAGTTGCTGAATAAGGCTATTTAATAAGCCTAAGTTGCTGAATAAACCTATTTAATAAGTCTAAGTTGCTGAAATAAGCCTATTTAATAAGCCTATTTAATAAGTATTTAATGAGCCTATTTAATAAGTCTATTCAATACGCCTATTTAATAGGCCTTTTTTAATAAATCTAAGTTGCTGAAATAAGCCTCTTTAATAAGCCTATTTAATAGGCCTATTTAATAAGTCTAAGTTGCTGAAATAAGCCTATTTAATAAGCCTAAGTTTCTGAATGAGCCTATTTAATAAGCCTAAGTTGCTGAAATAAGCTATTTGATAAGTCTAAGTTGCTGAAATAAGCCTATTTAATAAGCCTAAGTTGCTGAATAAGGCTATTTAATAAGCCTAAGTTGCTGAAATAAGGCTATTTAATAAGTTTAAGTTGCTGAAATAAGCCTGTTTAATAAGCCTAAGTTGCTGAAATAAGCCTATTTAATAAGGCTATTTAATGAGCCTAAGTTGCTGAAATAAGCATATTTAATAAGCCTAAGTTTCTGAACTAAGCCTATTTAATAAGCCTATTTAATAAGTCTAAGTTGCTGAAATAAACCTATTTAAAATGCTATTTAATAAGCCTAAGTTGCTGAAATAAACCTGTTTAATAAGGCTATTTAATAAGCATAAGTTGCTGAAATAAGGTTATTTAATAAGCCTAAGTTGCTGAAATAATCCTATTTAATAAGGCTATTTAATAAGTCTAAGTTGCTGAAATAAACCTATTAAATAAGCCTAAGTTGCTAAAATAAGCCTATTTAATTAGGCTATTTAATAAGTCTATTTAATAAGCCCATTTAATAAGCCTATTTAATAAGCCTATTTAATAAGCCTATTTAATACGCCTATTTAATAAACATATTTAATAAGTATTTAATGAGCCTATTTAATAAGTCTATTTAATAAGCCTTTTTAATAAGCCTATTTAATAAGTCTATTTAATAAGCCTATTTAATAAGTCTATTTAATAAGTCTATTTAATAAGCCTATTTAATGAGCCTATTTAATAAGCCTATTTATTGAGCCTATTTAATAAGCCTATTTATTGAGCCTATTTAATAAGCCTATTTATTGAGCCTATTTAATAAGCCTAATTAATAAGCCTATTTAATAAGCCTATTTAATGAGCCTATTTAATGAGTCTATTTAATAAGCCTGTTTAATAAGCCTATTTAACAAGTATTGAATGAGCCTATTTAATAAGCCTAAGTTGCTGAAATAAGCCTATTTAATAAGTCTAAGTTGCTGAAATAAGGCTATTTAATAAGCCTAAGTTGCTGAAATAAGCCGATTTAATAAGCATAAGTTGCTGAAATAAGGCTATTTAATAAGTCTAAGTTGCTGAAATAAGTATATTTAATAAGCATAAGTTGCTGAAATAAGCTTATTTAATAAGTCTAAGTTGCTGAAATAAGGCTATTTAATAAGTCTAAGTTGCTGAAATAAGCCTTTTTAATCAGCGTAAGTTGCTGAAATAAGCCTATTTAATAAGCCCAAGTTGCTGAAATAAGCCTACTTAATAAGGCTATTTAATAAGCCTAAGTTGCTGAAATAAGCCTATTTAATAAGCGTAAGTTGCTGAAATAAGGCTATTTAATAAGTCTAAGTTGCTGAAATAAGCCTATTTAATAAGCCCAAGTTGCTGAAATAAGCCTATTTAATAAGCCTAAGTTGCTGAAATAAGCCTATTTAATAGGCCTATCTAATAAGTCTAAGTTGCAGAAATAAGCATATTTCATAAGCATATTTGATGAGCCTAAGTTACTGAAATGTCTATTTAATAAGTCGTTTTAATAAGTCTAAGTTGCTAAAATAAGCCTATTTAATAAGGCTATTTAATAAGCCTAAGTTGCTGAAATAAGCCTATTTAATAAGGCTATTTAATGAGCCTAAGTTGCTGAAATAAGCCTATTTAATAAGCCTAAGTTTCTGAACTAAGCCTATTTAAAAAGGTATATTTAATTAGTCTAAGTTGCTGAAATAAACATATTTAAAAATGCTATTTAATAAGCCTAAGTTGCTGAAATAAACCTGTTTAATAAGGCTATTTAATAAGCATAAGTTGATGAAATAAGCCTATTTTATAAGCCTAAGTTGCTAAAATAAGCCTATTTAATGAGGCTATTTAATTAGTCTATTTAATAAGCCTATTTAACACGCCTATTTAATAAGTCTATTTAATAAGCATATTTAATAAGCCTATTTAATAAGCCTATTTATTGAGCCTATTTAATAAGCCTATTTAATAAGCCTATTTAATAAGCCTATTTAATAAGCCTATTTATTGAGCCTATTTAATATGCCTATTTAATAAGTCTATTTAATAAGCCTATTTAATAAGCCTAATTAATAAGCCTATGTAATAAGCCTATTTATTGAGCCTATTTAATGAGTCTATTTAATAAGCCTGTTTAATAAGCCTATTTAATAAGTATTGAATGAGCCTATTTAATAAGCCTAAGTTGCAGAATAAGCCTATTTAATAAGCCTAAGTTGCTGAAATAAGCCTATTTAATAAGCCTATTTAATAAGCCTAAGTTGCTGAATAAGCCTATTTAATAAGCCTAAGTTGCTGAAATAAGCCTATTTAATAAGTCTAAGTTGCTGAAATAAGGCTATTTAATAAGCCTAAGTTGCTGAAATAAGCCTATTTAATAAGCCTAAGTTGCTGAAATAAGGCAATTTAATAAGTCTAAGTTGCTGAAATAAGCCTATTTAATAAGCCTAAGTTGCTGAAATAAGTATATTTAATAAGCATAAGTTGCTGAAATAAGCCTATTTAATAAGTCTAATTTGCTGAAATAAGGCTATTTAATAAGTCTAAGTTGCTGAAATAAGCCTTTTTAATCAGCGTAAGTTGCTGAAATAAGCCTATTTAATAAGCCAAAGTTGCTGAAATAAGCCTACTTAATTAGGCTATTTAATAAGCCTAAGTTGCTGAAATAAGCCTATTTAATAAGCCTATTTAACAAGCCTATTTAATAGGCCTATTTAATAAGTCTAAGTTGATGAAATAAGCCTATTTAATAAGCCTATTTAATAGGCCTATTTAATAAGTCTAAGTTGCTGAAATAAGCCTATTTAATAAGCCTAAGTTGCTGAATGAGCCTATTTAATAAGCCTAAGTTGCTGAAATAAGCCTATTTAATGAGCCTAAGTTGCTGAATAAGCCTATTTAATAAGCCTAAGTTGCTGAATAAACCTATTTAATAAGTCTAAGTTGCTGAAATAAGCCTATTTAATAAGGCTATTTAATAAGCCTAAGTTGCTGAATAAGCCTATTTAATAAGTCTAAGTTGCTGAAATAAGGCTATTTAATAAGCCTAAGTTGCTGAAATAAGGCTATTTAATAAGTTTAAGTTGCTGAAATAAGCCTGTTTAATAAGCCTAAGTTGCTGAAATAAGCCTATTTAGTAAGGCTATTTAATGAGCCTAAGTTGCTGAAATAAGCCTATTTAATAAGCCTAAGTTTCTGAACTAAGCCTATTTAATAAGCCTATTTAATAAGTCTAAGTTGCTGAAAGAAACCTATTTAATAAGCCTAAGTTGCTAAAATAAGCCTATTTAATTAGGCAATTTAATACGTCTATTTAATAAGCCTATTTAATAAGCCTATTTAATAAGCCTATTTATTGAGCCTATTTAATAAGTCTATTTAATAAGCCTATTTAATAAGCCTATTTAATAAGTATTTAATGAGCCTATTTAATAAGTCTATTCAATACGCCTATTTAATAGGCCTTTTTTAATAAATCTAAGTTGCTGAAATAAGCCTCTTTAATAAGCCTATTTAATAGGACTATTTAATAAGTCTAAGTTGCTGAAATAAGCCTATTTAATAAGCCTAAGTTTCTGAATGAGCCTATTTAATAAGCCTAAGTTGCTGAAATAAGCTATTTGATAAGTCTAAGTTGCTGAAATAAGCCTATTTAATAAGCCTAAGTTGCTGAATAAGGCTATTTAATAAGCCTAAGTTGGTGAAATAAGGCTATTTAATAAGTGTAAGTTGCTGAAATAAGCCTGTTTAATAAGCCTAAGTTGCTGAAATAAGCCTATTTAATAAGGCTATTTAATGAGCCTAAGTTGCTGAAATAAGCCTATTTAATAAGCCTAAGTTTCTGAACTAAGCCTATTTAATAAGCCTATTTAATAAGTCTAAGTTGCTGAAATAAACCTATTTAAAATGCTATTTAATAAGCCTAAGTTGCTGAAATAAACCTGTTTAATAAGGCTATTTAATAAGCATAAGTTGCTGAAATAAGGTTATTTAATAAGCCTAAGTTGCTGAAATAATCCTATTTAATAAGGCTATTTAATAAGTCTAAGTTGCTGAAATAAACCTATTAAATAAGCCTAAGTTGCTAAAATAAGCCTATTTAATGAGCCTATTTAATAAGTCTATTTAATAAGCCTTTTTAATAAGCCTATTTAATAAGTCTATTTAATAAGCCTATTTAATAAGTCTATTTAATAAGTCTATTTAATAAGCCTATTTAATAAGTATTTAATGAGCCTATTTAATAAGCCTATTTATTGAGCCTATTTAATAAGCCTATTTATTGAGCCTATTTAATAAGCCTATTTATTGAGCCTATTTAATAAGCCTATTTATTGAGCCTATTTAATAAGCCTATTTAATAAGTCTATTAAATAAGCCTATTTAATAAGCCTATTTAATAAGCCTATTTATTGAGCCTATTTATTAAGTCTATTTAATAAGCCTATTTAATAAGCCTATTTAATAAGTATTTAATGAGCCTATTTAATAAGTCTATTTAATAAGCCTATTTAATAGGCCTATTTAATAAGTCTAAGTTGCTGAAATAAGCCTATTTAATAAGCCTATTTAATAGGTCTATTTAATAAGTCTAAGTTGCTGAAATAAGCCTATTTAATAAGCCTAAGTTGCTGAATAAGGCTATTTAATAAGCCTAAGTTGCTGAATAAACCTATTTAATAAGTCTAAGTTGCTGAAATAAGCCTATTTAATAAGCCTATTTAATAAGTATTTAATGAGCCTATTTAATAAGTCTATTCAATACGCCTATTTAATAGGCCTTTTTTAATAAATCTAAGTTGCTGAAATAAGCCTCTTTAATAAGCCTATTTAATAGGCCTATTTAATAAGTCTAAGTTGCTGAAATAAGCCTATTTAATAAGCCTAAGTTTCTGAATGAGCCTATTTAATAAGCCTAAGTTGCTGAAATAAGCTATTTGATAAGTCTAAGTTGCTGAAATAAGCCTATTTAATAAGCCTAAGTTGCTGAATAAGGCTATTTAATAAGCCTAAGTTGCTGAAATAAGGCTATTTAATAAGTTTAAGTTGCTGAAATAAGCCTGTTTAATAAGCCTAAGTTGCTGAAATAAGCCTATTTAATAAGGCTATTTAATGAGCCTAAGTTGCTGAAATAAGCATATTTAATAAGCCTAAGTTTCTGAACTAAGCCTATTTAATAAGCCTATTTAATAAGTCTAAGTTGCTGAAATAAACCTATTTAAAATGCTATTTAATAAGCCTAAGTTGCTGAAATAAACCTGTTTAATAAGGCTATTTAATAAGCATAAGTTGCTGAAATAAGGTTATTTAATAAGCCTAAGTTGCTGAAATAATCCTATTTAATAAGGCTATTTAATAAGTCTAAGTTGCTGAAATAAACCTATTAAATAAGCCTAAGTTGCTAAAATAAGCCTATTTAATTAGGCTATTTAATAAGTCTATTTAATAAGCCCATTTAATAAGCCTATTTAATAAGCCTATTTAATAAGCCTATTTAATACGCCTATTTAATAAACATATTTAATAAGTATTTAATGAGCCTATTTAATAAGTCTATTTAATAAGCCTTTTTAATAAGCCTATTTAATAAGTCTATTTAATAAGCCTATTTAATAAGTCTATTTAATAAGTCTATTTAATAAGCCTATTTAATGAGCCTATTTAATAAGCCTATTTATTGAGCCTATTTAATAAGCCTATTTATTGAGCCTATTTAATAAGCCTATTTATTGAGCCTATTTAATAAGCCTATTTATTGAGCCTATTTAATAAGCCTATTTAATAAGTCTATTAAATAAGCCTATTTAATAAGCCTATTTAATAAGCCTATTTATTGAGCCTATTTAATAAGCCTATTTAATAAGCCTATTTATTGAGCCTATTTATTAAGTCTATTTAATAAGCCTATTTAATAAGCCTATTTAATAAGTATTTAATGAGCCTATTTAATAAGTCTATTTAATAAGCCTATTTAATAGGCCTATTTAATAAGTCTAAGTTGCTGAAATAAGCCTATTTAATAAGCCTATTTAATAGGTCTATTTAATAAGTCTAAGTTGCTGAAATAAGCCTATTTAATAAGCCTAAGTTGCTGAATAAGGCTATTTAATAAGCCTAAGTTGCTGAATAAACCTATTTAATAAGTCTAAGTTGCTGAAATAAGCCTATTTAATAAGGCTATTTAATAAGCCTAAGTTGCTGAAATGAGCCTATTTAATAAGGCTATTTAATGAGCCTAAGTTGCTGAAATAAGACTATTTAATAAGCCTAAGTTTCTGAACTAAGCCCATTTAAAAAGGTATATTTAATAAGTCTAAGTTGCTGAAATAAACCTATTAAAAATGCTATTTAATAAGCCTAAGTTGCTGAAATAAACCTGTTTAATAAGGCTATTTAATAAGCATAAGTTGCTGAAATAAGCTTATTTAATAAGCCTAAGTTGCTGAAATAAGCCTATTTAATAAGGCTCTTTAATAAGTCTAAGTTGCTGAAATAAACCTATTTAATAAGCCTAAGTTGCTAAAATAAGCCTATTTCATGAGGCTATTTAATAAGTCTATTTAATAAGTCTATTTAATAAGTCTATTTAATAAGTCTATTTAATAAGCCTATTTAATACGCCTATTTAATAAGCCTAATTAATACACCTATTTAATAAACATATTTAATAAGTATTTAATGAGCCTATTTAATAAGTCTATTTAATAAGCCTTTTTAATAAGACTATTTAATAAGTCTATTTAATAAGACTATTTAATAAGTCTATTTAATAAGTCTATTTAATAAGCGTATTTAATAAGTATTTAATGAGCCTATTTAATAAGCCTATTTATTGAGCCTATTTAATAAGCCTATTTATTGAGCCTATTTAATAAGCATATTTATTGAGCCTATTTAATAAGCCTATTTATTGAGCCTATTTAATAAGCCGATTTAATAAGTCTATTTAATAAACCTATTTAATAAGCCTATTTAATAAGTATTTAATGAGCCTATTTAATAAGTCTATTTAATAAGCCTATTTAATAGGCCTATTTAATAAGTCTAAGTTGCTGAAATAAGCCTATTTAATAAGCCTATTTAATAGGCCTATTTAATAAGTATAAGTTGCTGAAATAAGCCTATTTAATAAGTCTAAGTTGCTGAAATAAACCTATTAAATAAGCCTAAGTTGCTAAAATAAGCCTATTTAATTAGGCAATTTAATAAGTCTATTTAATAAGCCTATTTAATAAGCCTATTTAATAAGCCTATTTAATACGCCTATTTAATAAACATATTTAATAAGTATTTAATGAGCCTATTTAATAAGTCTATTTAATAAGCCTTTTTAATAAGCCTATTTAATAAGTCTATTTAATAAGCCTATTTAATAAGTCTATTTAATAAGTCTATTTAATAAGCCTATTTAATAAGTATTTAATGAGCCTATTTAATAAGCCTATTTATTGAGCCTATTTAATAAGCCTATTTATTGAGCCTATTTAATAAGCCTATTTATTGAGCCTATTTAATAAGCCTATTTATTGAGCCTATTTAATAAGCCTATTTAATAAGTCTATTTAATACGCCTATTTAATAAGCCTATTTAATAAGCCTATTTATTGAGCCTATTTAATAAGCCTATTTAATAAGCCTATTTATTGAGCCTATTTAATAAGACTATTTAATAAGCCTATTTAATAAGCCTATTTAATAAGTATTTAATGAGCCTATTTAATAAGTCTATTTAATAAGCCTATTTAATAAGCCTATTTAATAAGTCTAAGTTGCTGAAATAAGCCTATTTAATAAGCCTATTTAATAGGCCTATTTAATAAGTCTAAGTTGCTGAAATAAGCCTATTTAATTAGCCTAAGTGCTGAATAAGGCTATTTAATAAGCCTAAGTTGCTGAATAAACCTATTTAATAAGTCTAAGTTGCTGAAATAAGCCTATTTAATAAGGCTATTTAATAAGCCTAAGTTGCTGAAATAAGCCTATTTAATAAGGCTATTTAATGAGCCTATTTATTGAGCCTATTTAATAAGCCTATTTAATAAGCCGATTTATTGAGCCTATTTAATAAGTCTATTTAATAAGCCTATTTAATAAGCCTATTTAATAAGTATTTAATGAGCCTATTTAATAAGTCTATTTAATAAGCCTATTTAATAGGCCTATTTAATAAGTATAAGTTGCTGAAATAAGCCTATTTAATAAGCCTATTTAATAGGCCTATTTAATAAGTCTAAGTTGCTGAAATAAGCCTATTTAATAAGCCTAAGTTGCTGAATAAGCCTATTTAATAAGCCTAAGTTGCTGAATAAACCTATTTAATAAGTCTAAGTTGCTGAAATAAGCCTATTTAATAAGGCTATTTAATAAGCCTAAGTTGCTGAAATAAGCCTATTTCAAAAGGCTATTTAATGAGCCTAAGTTGCTGAAATAAGACTATTTAATAAGCCTAAGTTTCTGAACTAAGCCTATTTAAAAAGGTATATTTACTAAGTCTAAGTTGCTGAAATAAACCTATTTAAAAATGCTATTTAATAAGCCTAAGTTGCTGAAATAAACCTGTTTAATAAGGCTATTTAATAAGCATAAGTTGCTGAAATAAACCTATTTAATAAGCCTAAGTTACTAAAATAAGCCTATTTCATGAGGCTATTTAATAAGTCTATTTAATAAGTCTATTTAATAAGCCTATTTAATAAGTCTATTTAATAAGCCTAATTAATACACCTATTTAATAAACATATTTAATCAGTATTTAATGAGCCTATTTAATAAGTCTATTTAATACGCCTTTTTAATAAGACTATTTAATAAGTCTATTTAATAAGCCTATTTAATAAGTCTATTTAATAAGTCTATTTAATAAGCCTATTTAATAAGTATTTAATGAGCCTATTTAATAAGCCTATTTATTGAGCCTATTTAATAAGCCTATTTATTGAGCCTATTTAATAAGCATATTTATTGAGCCTATTTAATAAGCCTATTTATTGAGCCTATTTAATAAGCCGATTTAATAAGTCTATTTAATAAGCCTATTTAATAAGCCTATTTAATAAGCCTATTTATTGAGCCTATTTAATAAGCCTATTTAATAAGCCGATTTATTGAGCCTATTTAATAAGTCTATTTAATAAGCCTATTTAATAAGCCGATTTATTGAGCCTATTTAATAAGTCTATTTTATAAGCCTATTTAATAAGCCTATTTAATAAGTATTTAATGAGCCTATTTAATAAGTCTATTTAATAAGCCTATTTAATAGGCCTTTTTTAATAAGCCTAAGTTACTGAAATAAGCCTATTTAATAAGTCTAAGTTGCTGAAATAAGCCTATTTAATAAGCCTATTTAATAGGCCTATTTAATAAGTCTAAGTTGCTGAAATAAGCTTATTTAATAAGCCTAAGTTTCTGAATGAGCCTATTTAATAAGCCTAAGTTGCTGAAATAAGCCTATTAAATAAGCCTAAGTTGCTGAATAAGCCTATTTAATAAGCCTAAGTTGCTGAATAAACCTATTTAATAAGTCTAAGTTGCTGAAATAAGCATATTTAATAAGGCTATTTAATAAGCCTAAGTTGCTGAATAAGCCTATTTAATAAGGCTATTTAATGAGCCTAAGTTGCTGAAATAAGACTATTTAATAAGCCTAAGTTTCTGAACTAAGCCTATTTTAAAAGGTATATTTAATAAGTCTAAGTTGCTGAAATAAACCTGTTTAATAAGGCTATTTAATAAGAATATGTTGCTGAAATAAGCTTATTTAATAAGCCTAAGTTGCTGAAATAAGCCTATTTAATAAAGCTCTTTAATAAGTCTAAGTTGCTGAAATAAACCTATTTAATAAGCCTAAGTTGCTAAAATAAGCCTATTTAATGAGGCTATTTAATACGTCTATTTAATAAGCCTATTTAATAAGCCTATTTAATAAGCCTATTTAATAAGCCTATTTAATGAGTCTATTTAATAAGTCTATTTAATAAGTATTTAATGAGCCTATTTAATAAGCCTATTTATTGAGCCTATTTAATAAGCCTATTTATTGAGCCTATTTAATAAGCCTATTTATTGAGCCTATTTAATAAGCCTATTTATTGAGCCTATTTAATAAGCCTATTTATTGAGCCTATTTAATAAGCATATTTATTGAGCCTATTTAATAAGCCTATTTATTGAGCCTATTTAATAAGCCGATTTAATAAGTCTATTTAATAAGCCTATTTAATAAGCCTATTTAATAAGCCTATTTATTGAGCCTATTTAATAAGCCTATTTAATAAGCCGATTTATTGAGCCTATTTAATAAGTCTATTTAATAAGCCTATTTAATAAGCCTATTTAATACGTATTTAATGAGCCTATTTAATAAGTCTATTTAATAAGCCTATTTAATAGGCCTATTTAATAAGTCTAAGTTGCTGAAATAAGCCTATTTAATAAGCCTATTTAATAGGCCTATTTAATAAGTCTAAGTTGCTGAAATAAGCCTATTTAATAAGCCTAAGTTGCTGAATAAGCCTATTTAATAAGCCTAAGTTGCTGAATAAACCTATTTAATAAGTCTAAGTTGCTGAAATAAGCCTATTTAATAAGGCTATTTAATAAGCCTAAGTTGCTGAAATAAGCCTATTTAATAAGGCTATTTAATGAGCCTAAGTTGCTGAAATAAGACTATTTAATAAGCCTAAGTTTCTGAACTAAGCCTATTTAAAAAGGTATATTTAATAAGTCTAAGTTGCTGAAATAAACCTATTTAAAAATGCTATTTAATAAGCCTAAGTTGCTGAAATAAACCTGTTTAATAAGGCTATTTAATAAGCATAAGTTGCTGAAATAAGCTTATTTAATAAGCCTAAGTTGCTGAAATAAGCCTATTTAATAAGGCTCTTTAATAAGTCTAAGTTGCTGAAATAAACCTATTTAATAAGCCTAAGTTGCTAAAATAAGCCTATTTCATGAGGCTATTTAATAAGTCTATTTAATAAGTCTATTTAATAAGTCTATTTAATAAGTCTATTTAATAAGCCTATTTAATAAGCCTAATTAATACACCTATTTAAAAAACATATTTAATAAGTATTTAATGAGCCTATTTAATAAGTCTATTTAATAAGCCTTTTTAATAAGACTATTTAATAAGTCTATTTAATAAGACTATTTAATAAGTCTATTTAATAAGTCTATTTAATAAGCGTATTTAATAAGTATTTAATGAGCCTATTTAATAAGCCTATTTATTGAGCCTATTTAATAAGCCTATTTATTGAGCCTATTTAATAAGCATATTTATTGAGCCTATTTAATAAGCCTATTTATTGAGCCTATTTAATAAGCCGATTTAATAAGTCTATTTAATAAACCTATTTAATAAGCCTATTTAATAAGTATTTAATGAGCCTATTTAATAAGTCTATTTAATAAGCCTATTTAATAGGCCTATTTAATAAGTCTAAGTTGCTGAAATAAGCCTATTTAATAAGCCTATTTAATAGGCCTATTTAATAAGTATAAGTTGCTGAAATAAGCCTATTTAATAAGTCTAAGTTGCTGAAATAAACCTATTAAATAAGCCTAAGTTGCTAAAATAAGCCTATTTAATTAGGCAATTTAATAAGTCTATTTAATAAGCCTATTTAATAAGCCTATTTAATAAGCCTATTTAATACGCCTATTTAATAAACATATTTAATAAGTATTTAATGAGCCTATTTAATAAGTCTATTTAATAAGCCTTTTTAATAAGCCTATTTAATAAGTCTATTTAATAAGCCTATTTAATAAGTCTATTTAATAAGTCTATTTAATAAGCCTATTTAATAAGTATTTAATGAGCCTATTTAATAAGCCTATTTATTGAGCCTATTTAATAAGCCTATTTATTGAGCCTATTTAATAAGCCTATTTATTGAGCCTATTTAATAAGCCTATTTATTGAGCCTATTTAATAAGCCTATTTAATAAGTCTATTTAATACGCCTATTTAATAAGCCTATTTAATAAGCCTATTTATTGAGCCTATTTAATAAGCCTATTTAATAAGCCTATTTATTGAGCCTATTTAATAAGACTATTTAATAAGCCTATTTAATAAGCCTATTTAATAAGTATTTAATGAGCCTATTTAATAAGTCTATTTAATAAGCCTATTTAATAAGCCTATTTAATAAGTCTAAGTTGCTGAAATAAGCCTATTTAATAAGCCTATTTAATAGGCCTATTTAATAAGTCTAAGTTGCTGAAATAAGCCTATTTAATTAGCCTAAGTGCTGAATAAGGCTATTTAATAAGCCTAAGTTGCTGAATAAACCTATTTAATAAGTCTAAGTTGCTGAAATAAGCCTATTTAATAAGGCTATTTAATAAGCCTAAGTTGCTGAAATAAGCCTATTTAATAAGGCTATTTAATGAGCCTAAGTTTCTGAAATAAGACTATTTAATAAGCCTAAGTTTCTGAACTAAGCCTATTTAAAAAGGTATATTTAATAAGTCTAAGTTGCTGAAATAAACCTATTTAAAAATGCTATTTAATAAGCCTAAGTTGCTGAAATAACCTGTTTAATAAGGCTATTTAATAAGCATAAGTTGCTGAAATAAGCTTATTTAATAAGCCTAAGTTGCTGAAATAAGCCTATTTAATAAGGCTCTTTAATAAGTCTAAGTTGCTGAAATAAGCTTATTTAATAAGCCTAAGTTGCTGAAATAAACCTGTTTAATAAGGCTATTTAATAAGCATAAGTTGCTGAAATAAACCTATTTAATAAGCCTAAGTTACTAAAATAAGCCTATTTCATGAGGCTATTTAATAAGTCTATTTAATAAGTCTATTTAATAAGCCTATTTAATAAGTCTATTTAATAAGCCTAATTAATACACCTATTTAATAAACATATTTAATCAGTATTTAATGAGCCTATTTAATAAGTCTATTTAATACGCCTTTTTAATAAGACTATTTAATAAGTCTATTTAATAAGCCTATTTAATAAGTCTATTTAATAAGTCTATTTAATAAGCCTATTTAATAAGTATTTAATGAGCCTATTTAATAAGCCTATTTATTGAGCCTATTTAATAAGCCTATTTATTGAGCCTATTTAATAAGCATATTTATTGAGCCTATTTAATAAGCCTATTTATTGAGCCTATTTAATAAGCCGATTTAATAAGTCTATTTAATAAGCCTATTTAATAAGCCTATTTAATAAGCCTATTTATTGAGCCTATTTAATAAGCCTATTTAATAAGCCGATTTATTGAGCCTATTTAATAAGTCTATTTAATAAGCCTATTTAATAAGCCGATTTATTGAGCCTATTTAATAAGTCTATTTTATAAGCCTATTTAATAAGCCTATTTAATAAGTATTTAATGAGCCTATTTAATAAGTCTATTTAATAAGCCTATTTAATAGGCCTTTTTTAATAAGCCTAAGTTACTGAAATAAGCCTATTTAATAAGTCTAAGTTGCTGAAATAAGCCTATTTAATAAGCCTATTTAATAGGCCTATTTAATAAGTCTAAGTTGCTGAAATAAGCTTATTTAATAAGCCTAAGTTTCTGAATGAGCCTATTTAATAAGCCTAAGTTGCTGAAATAAGCCTATTAAATAAGCCTAAGTTGCTGAATAAGCCTATTTAATAAGCCTAAGTTGCTGAATAAACCTATTTAATAAGTCTAAGTTGCTGAAATAAGCATATTTAATAAGGCTATTTAATAAGCCTAAGTTGCTGAATAAGCCTATTTAATAAGGCTATTTAATGAGCCTAAGTTGCTGAAATAAGACTATTTAATAAGCCTAAGTTTCTGAACTAAGCCTATTTTAAAAGGTATATTTAATAAGTCTAAGTTGCTGAAATAAACCTGTTTAATAAGGCTATTTAATAAGAATATGTTGCTGAAATAAGCTTATTTAATAAGCCTAAGTTGCTGAAATAAGCCTATTTAATAAAGCTCTTTAATAAGTCTAAGTTGCTGAAATAAACCTATTTAATAAGCCTAAGTTGCTAAAATAAGCCTATTTAATGAGGCTATTTAATACGTCTATTTAATAAGCCTATTTAATAAGCCTATTTAATAAGCCTATTTAATAAGCCTATTTAATGAGTCTATTTAATAAGTCTATTTAATAAGTATTTAATGAGCCTATTTAATAAGCCTATTTATTGAGCCTATTTAATAAGCCTATTTATTGAGCCTATTTAATAAGCCTATTTATTGAGCCTATTTAATAAGCCTATTTATTGAGCCTATTTAATAAGCCTATTTATTGAGCCTATTTAATAAGCATATTTATTGAGCCTATTTAATAAGCCTATTTATTGAGCCTATTTAATAAGCCGATTTAATAAGTCTATTTAATAAGCCTATTTAATAAGCCTATTTAATAAGCCTATTTATTGAGCCTATTTAATAAGCCTATTTAATAAGCCGATTTATTGAGCCTATTTAATAAGTCTATTTAATAAGCCTATTTAATAAGCCTATTTAATACGTATTTAATGAGCCTATTTAATAAGTCTATTTAATAAGCCTATTTAATAGGCCTATTTAATAAGTCTAAGTTGCTGAAATAAGCCTATTTAATAAGCCTATTTAATAGGCCTATTTAATAAGTCTAAGTTGCTGAAATAAGCCTATTTAATAAGCCTAAGTTGCTGAATAAGCCTATTTAATAAGCCTAAGTTGCTGAATAAACCTATTTAATAAGTCTAAGTTGCTGAAATAAGCCTATTTAATAAGGCTATTTAATAAGCCTAAGTTGCTGAAATAAGCCTATTTAATAAGGCTATTTAATGAGCCTAAGTTGCTGAAATAAGACTATTTAATAAGCCTAAGTTTCTGAACTAAGCCTATTTAAAAAGGTATATTTAATAAGTCTAAGTTGCTGAAATAAACCTATTTAAAAATGCTATTTAATAAGCCTAAGTTGCTGAAATAAACCTGTTTAATAAGGCTATTTAATAAGCATAAGTTGCTGAAATAAGCTTATTTAATAAGCTTAAGTTGCTGAAATAAGCCTATTTAATAAGGCTCTTTAATAAGTCTAAGTTGCTGAAATAAACCTATTTAATAAGCCTAAGTTGCTAAAATAAGCCTATTTCATGAGGCTATTTAATAAGTCTATTTAATAAGTCTATTTAATAAGTCTATTTAATAAGTCTATTTAATAAGCCTATTTAATAAGCCTAATTAATACACCTATTTAAAAAACATATTTAATAAGTATTTAATGAGCCTATTTAATAAGTCTATTTAATAAGCCTTTTTAATAAGACTATTTAATAAGTCTATTTAATAACTCTATTTAATAAGTCTATTTAATAAGTCTATTTAATAAGCGTATTTAATAAGTATTTAATGAGCCTATTTAATAAGCCTATTTATTGAGCCTATTTAATAAGCCTATTTATTGAGCCTATTTAATAAGCATATTTATTGAGCCTGTTTAATAAGCCTATTTATTGAGACTATTTAATAAGCTGATTTAATAAGTCTATTTAATAAGCCTATTTAATAAGCCTATTTAATAAGCCTATTTATTGAGCCTATTTAATAAGCCTATTTAATAAGCCGATTTATTGAGCCTATTTAATAAGTCTATTTAATAAGCCTATTTAATAAGCCTATTTAATAAGTATTTAATGAGCCTATTTAATAAGTCTATTTAATAAGCCTATTTAATAGGCCTATTTAATAAGTATAAGTTGCTGAAATAAGCCTATTTAATAAGCCTATTTAATAGGCCTATTTAATAAGTCTAAGTTGCTGAAATAAGCCTATTTAATAAGCCTAAGTTGCTGAATAAGCCTATTTAATAAGCCTAAGTTGCTGAATAAACCTATTTAATAAGTCTAAGTTGCTGAAATAAGCCTATTTAATAAGGCTATTTAATAAGCCTAAGTTGCTGAAATAAGCCTATTTCAAAAGGCTATTTAATGAGCCTAAGTTGCTGAAATAAGACTATTTAATAAGCCTAAGTTTCTGAACTAAGCCTATTTAAAAAGGTATATTTACTAAGTCTAAGTTGCTGAAATAAACCTATTTAAAAATGCTATTTAATAAGCCTAAGTTGCTGAAATAAACCTGTTTAATAAGGCTATTTAATAAGCATAAGTTGCTGAAATAAGCTTATTTAATAAGCCTAAGTTGCTGAAATAAGCCTATTTAATAAGGCTCTTTAATAAGTCTAAGTTGCTGAAATAAACCTATTTAATAAGCCTAAGTTACTAAAATAAGCCTATTTCATGAGGCTATTTAATAAGTCTATTTAATAAGTCTATTTAATAAGCCTATTTAATAAGTCTATTTAATAAGCCTAATTAATACACCTATTTAATAAACATATTTAATAAGTATTTAATGAGCCTATTTAATAAGTCTATTTAATAAGCCTTTTTAATAAGACTATTTAATAAGTCTATTTAATAAGCCTATTTAATAAGTCTATTTAATAAGTCTATTTAATAAGCCTATTTAATAAGTATTTAATGAGCCTATTTAATAAGCCTATTTATTGAGCCTATTTAATAAGCCTATTTATTGAGCCTATTTAATAAGCATATTTATTGAGCCTATTTAATAAGCCTATTTATTGAGCCTATTTAATAAGCCGATTTAATAAGTCTATTTAATAAGCCTATTTAATAAGCCTATTTAATAAGCCTATTTATTGAGCAAATTTAATAAGCCTATTTAATAAGCCGATTTATTGAGCCTATTTAATAAGTCTATTTAATAAGCCTATTTAATAAGCCGATTTATTGAGCCTATTTAATAAGTCTATTTTATAAGCCTATTTAATAAGCCTATTTAATAAGTATTTAATGAGCCTATTTAATAAGTCTATTTAATAAGCCTATTTAATAGGCCTTTTTTAATAAGCCTAAGTTACTGAAATAAGCCTATTTAATAAGTCTAAGTTGCTGAAATAAGCCTATTTAATAAGCCTATTTAATAGGCCTATTTAATAAGTCTAAATTGCTGAAATAAGCTTATTTAATAAGCCTAAGTTTCTGAATGAGCCTATTTAATAAGCCTAAGTTGCTGAAATAAGCCTATTAAATAAGCCTAAGTTGCTGAATAAGCCTATTTAATAAGCCTAAGTTGCTGAATAAACCTATTTAATAAGTCTAAGTTGCTGAAATAAGCATATTTAATAAGGCTATTTAATAAGCCTAAGTTGCTGAATAAGCCTATTTAATAAGGCTATTTAATGAGCCTAAGTTGCTGAAATAAGACTATTTAATAAGCCTAAGTTTCTGAACTAAGCCTATTTTAAAAGGTATATTTAATAAGTCTAAGTTGCTGAAATAAACCTGTTTAATAAGGCTATTTAATAAGAATATGTTGCTGAAATAAGCTTATTTAATAAGCCTAAGTTGCTGAAATAAGCCTATTTAATAAAGCTCTTTAATAAGTCTAAGTTGCTGAAATAAACCTATTTAATAAGCCTAAGTTGCTAAAATAAGCCTATTTAATGAGGCTATTTAATACGTCTATTTAATAAGCCTATTTAATAAGCCTATTTAATAAGCCTATTTAATAAGCCTATTTAATGAGTCTATTTAATAAGTCTATTTAATAAGTATTTAATGAGCCTATTTAATAAGCCTATTTATTGAGCCTATTTAATAAGCCTATTTATTGAGCCTATTTAATAAGCCTATTTATTGAGCCTATTTAATAAGCCTATTTATTGAGCCTATTTAATAAGCCTATTTAATAAGTCTATTTAATAAGCCTATTTAATAAGCCTATTTAATAAGCCTATTTATTGAGCCTATTTAATAAGCCTATTTAATAAGCCTATTTATTGAGCCTATTTAATAAGTCTATTTAATAAGCCTATTTAACAAGCCTATTTAATAATTATTTAATGAGCCTGTTTAATAAGTCTATTTAATAAGCCTATTTAATAGGCCTATTTAATAAGTCTAAGTTGCTGAAATAAGCCTATTTAATAAGTCTATTTAATAGGCCTATTTAATAAGTCTAAGTTGCTGAAATAAGCCTATTTAATAAGCCTAAGTTTCTGAATGAGTCTATTTAATAAGCCTAAGTTGCCAAAATAAGCCTATTTAATAAGCCTAAGTTGCTGAATAAGCCTATTTAATAAGCCTAAGTTGCTGAAATAAGCCTATTTAGTAAGTCTAAGTTGCTGAAATAAGCCTATTTAATAATCCTAAGTTGCTGAAATAAGCCTATTTAATAAGCCTAAGTTGATGAAATAAGTATATTTAATAAGCATAAGTTGCTGTAATAAGCCTATTTAATGAGTCTAGGTTGCTGAAATAAGGCTATTTAATAAGTCTAAGTTGCTGAAATAAGCCTTTTTAATCAGCGTAAGTTGCTGAAATAAGCCTATTTAATAAGCCCAAGTTGCTGAAATAAGCCTACTTAATTAGGCTATTTAATAAGCCTAAGTTGCTGAAATAAGCCTATTTAATAAGCGTAAGTTGCTGAAATAAGGCTATTTAATAAGCCTAAGTTGCTGAAATAAGCCTATTTAATGAGCTATTTAATAAGTCTATTTAATAAGCCTATTTAATAAGCCTATTTAATAAGCCTATTTAATAAGCCTATGTAATAAGTCTATTTAATAAGTCTATTTAATAAGTATTTAATGAGCCTATTTAATAAGCCTATTTATTGAGCCTATTTAATAAGCCTATTTATTGAGCCTATTTAATAAGCCTATTTATTGAGCCTATTTAATAAGCCTATTTATTAAGTCTATTTAATAAGCCTATTTAATAAGCCTATTTATTGAGCCTATTTAATAAGCCTATTTAATAAGCCTATTTATTGAGCCTATTTAATAAGTCTATTTAATAAGCCTATTTAATAAGCCTATTTAATAAGTATTTAATGAGCCTATTTAATAAGTCTATTTAATAAGCCTATTTAATAGTCCTATTTAATAAGTCTAAGTTGCTGAAATAAGCCTATTTAATAAGCCTAAGTTTCTGAATGAGCCTATTTAATAAGCCTAAGTTGCTGAAATAAGCCTATTTAATAAGCCTAAGTTGCTGAATAAGCCTATTTAATAAGCCTAAGTTGCTGAAATAAGCCTATTTAATAAGTCTAAGTTGCTGAAATAAGGCTATTTAATAAGCCTAAGTTGCTGAAATAAGCCTATTTAATAAGCCTAAGTTGCTGAAATAAGGCTATTTAATAAGTCTAAGTTGCTGAAATAAGCCTATTTAATAAGCCTAAGTTGCTGAAATAAGTATATTTAATAAGCATAAATTGCTGAAATAAGCCTATTTAATGAGTCTAAGTTGCTGAAATAAGGCTATTTAATAAGTCTAAGTTGCTGAAATAAGTCTTTTTAATCAGCGTAAGTTGCTGAAATAAGCCTACTTAATTAGGCTATTTAATAAGCCTAAGTTGCTGAAATAAGCCTATTTAATAAGCGTAAGTTACTGAAATAAGGCTATTTAATAAGCCTAAGTTGCTGAAATAAGCCTATTTAATAAGTCTAAGTTGCTGAAATAAGGCTATTTAATAAGCCTAAGTTGCTGAAATAAGCCTATTTAATAAGCCTAAGTTGCTGAAATAAGGCTATTTAATGAGTCCAAGTTGCTGAAATAAGCCGATTTAATAAGCCTAAGTTGCTGAAATAAGTATATTTAATAAGCCTAAGTTGCTGAAATAAGCCTGTTTAATAAGCCTAAGTTGCTGAAATAAGCCTATTTAATAAGCCTATTTAACAAGCCTATTTAATATGCCTATTTAGTAAGTCTAAGTTGCTGAAATAAGGCTATTTAATAAGCCTAAGTTGCTGAAATAAGCCTATTTAATAAGCCTAAGTTGCTGAAATAAGGCTATTTAATGAGTCCAAGTTGCTGAAATAAGCCGATTTAATATGCCTAAGTTGCTGAAATAAGTATATTTAATAAGCATAAGTTGCTAAAATAAGGCTATTTAATAAGTTTAATTTGCTGAAATAAGCCTATTTAATAAGCCTAAGTTGCTGAAATAAGCCTATTTAATAAGGCTATTTAATGAGCCTAAGTTGCTGAAATAAGCCTATTTAATAAGCCTAAGTTTCTGAACTAAGCCTATTTAAAAAGGTATATTTAATAAGTCTAAGTTGCTGAAATAAACCTATTTAAAAATGCTATTTAATAAGCCTAAGTTGCTGAAATAAACCTGTTTAATAAGGCTATTTAATAAGCATAAGTTGCTGAAATAAGCCTATTTAATAAGCCTAAGTTGCTGAATAAGCGTATTTCATAAGCCTAAGTTGCTGAAATAAGCCTTTTTAATATGTCTCAGTTGCTGAAATAAGCCTATTTAATAAGCCTAAGTCGCTGAAATAAGCCTATTTAAATAGGCTATTTAATAAGCCTAAGTTGCTGAATAAGCCTATTTAATAAGTCTAAGTTGCTGAAATAAGGCTATTTAATAAGCCTAAGTTGCTGAAATAAGCCTATTTAATAAGCCTACGTTGGTGAACTAAGCCTATCTAAAAAGGTCTATTTAATAAGTCTAAGTTGCTGAAAAAACCTATTTAAAAATGCTATTTAATAAGCCTAAATTGCTAGAAATAAAACTGTTTAATAAGGCTATTTAATAAGCATAAGTTGCTGAAATAAGCCTATTTAATCAGCCTAAGTTGCTGAAATAAGCCTATTTAATAAGGCTATTTAATAAGTCTAAGTTGCAGAAATGAACCTATTTAATAATGCTATTTAATACGCCTAATTTGCCTAAATAAGCATATTTAATAAGCCTAAGTTGCTAAAATAAGCCTATTTAATAGGCATATCTAATAAGTCTAAGTTGCAGAAATAAGCATATTTCATAAGCATATTTAATGAGCCTAAGTTGCTGAAATGTCTATTTAATAAGTCGGTTTAATAAGTCTAAGTTGCTAAAATAAGCCTATTTAATAAGTCTATTTAATAAGCCTAAGTTGCTGAAATAAGCCTATTTAATAAGGTTATTTAATGAGCCTAAGTTGCTGAAAAAAGCCTATTTAATAAGGCTATTTAATGAGCCTAAGTTGCTGAAATAAGCCTATTTAATAAGCCTAAGTTTCTGAACTAAGCCTATTTAAAAATACTATTTAATAAGCCTAAGTTGCTGAAATAAGCCTATTAAATAAGCGTAAGTTACTGAAATAAGGCTATTTAATAAGCCTATTTAATAAGCCTACGTTGCTGAATAAGCCTATTTAATAAGCCTAAGTTGCTGAAATAAGCCTATTTAATACGTCTAAGTTGCTGAAATAAGGCTATTTAATAAGCCTAAGTTGCTGAAATAAGCCTATTTAATAAGCCTAAGTTGCTGAAATAAGGCTATTTAATAAGTCCAAGTTGCTGAAATAAGCAGATTAAATAAGCCTAAGTTGCTGAAACAAGTATATTTAATAAGCATAAGTTGCTGAAATAAGCCTATTTAATAAGTCTAAGTTGCTGAAATAAGCCTTTTTAATCAGCGTAAGTTGCTGAAATAAGCCTATTTAATAAGCCCAAGTTGCTGAAATAAGCCTACTTAATTAGGCTATTTAATAAGCCTAAGTTGCTGAAATAAGCCTATTTAATAAGCGTAAGTTACTGAAATAAGGCTATTTAATAAGCCTATTTAATAAGCCTACGTTGCTGAATAAGCCTATTTAATAAGCCTAAGTTGCTGAAATAAGCGTATTTAATAAGTCTAAGTTGCTGAAATAAGGCTATTTAATAAGCCTAAGTTGCTGAAATAAGTCTATTTAATAAGCCTAAGTTGCTGAAATAAGCCTATTTAATAAGCCTAAGTTGCTGAAATAAGGCTATTTAATAAGTCCAAGTTGCTGAAATAAGCCTATTTAATAAGCCTAAGTTGCTGAAATAAGTATATTTAATAAGCATAAGTTGCTGAAATAAGCCTATTTAATAAGTCTAAGTTGCTGAAATAAGGCTATTTAATAAGTCTAAGTTGCTGAAATAAGCCTTTTTAATCAGCGTAAGTTGCTGAAATAAGCCTATTTAATAAGCCCAAGCTGCTGAAATAAGCCTACTTAATTAGGCTATTTAATAAGCCTAAGTTGCTGAAATAAGCCTATTTAATAAGCATAAGTCGCTGAAATAAGGCTATTTAATAAGTCTAAGTTGCTGAAATAAGCCTATTTAATAAGCCTAAGTTGCTGAAATAAGCCTATTTAATAAGCCTGTTTAATAAGCCTAAGTTGCTGAAATAAGCCTATTTAATAAGCCTAAGTTGCTGAATAAACCTATTTAATAAGCCTAAGTTGCTGAAATAAGCCTATTTAATAAGGCTATTTAATAAGCCTAAGTTGCTGAATAAGCCTATTTAATAAGTCTAAGTTGCTGAAATAAGGCTATTTAATAAGCCTAAATTGCTGAAATAAGGCTATTTAATAAGTTTAAGTTGCTGAAATAAGCCTATTTAATGAGCCTAAGTTGCTGAAATAAGCCTATTTAATAAGCCTAAGTTTCTGAACTTATTAAATAGACTTATTAAATAGGCTTATTAAAAAGGCTTATTAAATAGACTTATTAAATAGGCTCATTAAATACTTATTAAATAGGTTTATTAAATAGGTGTATTAAATAGGCTTATTAAATAGGCTTATTAAATAGGCTTATTAAATAGGATTATTAAATAGACTTATTAAATAGCCTCATTAAATAGGCTTATTTTAGCAACTTAGGCTTATTAAAATGTTTTATTTCAGCAACTTAGGCTTATTCAGCAACTTAGGCTTATTAAATAGGCTTATTTCAGCAACGTATGCTTATTAAATAGCCTTATTAAATAGGCTTATTTCAGCAACTTAGGCTTATTAAATAGGCTTATTTCAGAAATTTAGGCTTATTAAATAGGTTTATTCAGCAACTTAGGCTTATTAAATAGCCTTATTAAATAGGCTTATTTCAGCAACTTAGGCTTATTAAATAGGCTTATTTCAGCAACTTAGACTTATTAAAAATACTTATTTCAGCAACTTAGGCTTATGAAATAGGCTCATTCAGCAACTTAGGCTTATTAAATAGGCTTATTTCAGCAACTTAGACTTATTAAATAGGCCTATTAAATAGGCTTATTAAATAGACTGATTAAATAGGCTCATTAAATACATATTAAATAGGCTTATTAAATAGATTTATTAATTAGACTTATTAAATAGGCTTATTAAATAGGCTTATTAAATAGGCTCATTAAATAGACTTATTAAATAGCCTAATTAAATAGCCTTATTTCAGCAACTTAGACTTATTAAATAGGCTTATTCAGCAACTTAGGCTTAAATAGGCTTATTAAATAGGCTTATTAAATAGGCTTATTAAATAAACTTATTAAATAGACTTATTAAATAGGCTTATTTTAGCAACTTAGGCTTATTAAATAGCCATATTAAATATGCTTATTTCAGCAACTTAGGCTTATTAAATAGGCTTATTTCAGCAGCTTATGCTTATTAAATAGCCTTATTAAATAGGCTTATTTCAGCAACATTAGGATTATTAAATAGGCTTATTTCAGCAACTTAGACTTATTAAATAGCCCTATTAAATAGGCTTATTAAATAGACTTATTAAATAGGCTTATTAAATAGACTTATTAAATAGGCTCAATAAATAGGCGTATTAAATAGGCTTATTAAATAGGCTTATTAAATAGGCTTATTAAATAGGCTTATTAAATAGGCTCAATAAATAGGCTTATTAAATAGGCTCAATACATAGGCTTATTAAATAGGCTCATTAAATAGGCTCAATAAATAGGCTTATTAAATAGGCTCAATAATTAGGCTTATTAAATAGGCTCAATAAATAGGCTTATTAAATAGGCTCATTATATACTTATTAAATAGGCTTATTAAATAGACTTATTAAATAGACATATTAAATATGCTTATTAAATAGGCTTATTAAATAGGCTTATTAAATAGACTTATTAAATAGCCTCATTAAATAGGCTTATTTTAGCAACTTAGGCTTATTAATTCGGCTTTTTTCAGCAACTTAGACTTATTAAATAGCCTTATTACAGCAACTTAGGCTTATTAAATAGGCTTATTTTAGCAACTTAGGCTTATTAAATAGGCTTATTTCAGCAACTTAGGCTTATTAAATAGGCTTATTTCAGCAACTTAGGCTTATTAAATAGCCTTATTTCAGCAACTTAGACTTATTAAATAGGATTATTCAGCAACTTAGGCTTAAATAGGCTTATTAAATAGGCTTATTAAATAGGCTTATTAAATAGGCTTATTAAATAAACTTATTAAATAGCCTCATTAAATAGGCTTATTTTAGCAACTTAGGCTTATTAAATAGCCATATTAAATATGCTTATTTCAGCAACTTAGGCTTATTAAATAGGCTTATTTCAGCAGCTTATGCTTATTAAATAGCCTTATTAAATAGGCTTATTTCAGCAACATTAGGATTATTAAATAGGCTTATTTCAGCAACTTAGACTTATTAAATAGCCCTATTAAATAGGCTTATTAAATAGACTTATTAAATAGGCTCATTAAATACTTATTAAATAGGCTTATTAAATAGGCTTATTAAATAGACTTATTAAATAGGCTCAATAAATAGGCGTATTAAATAGGCTTATTAAATAGGCTTAATAAATAGGCTTATTAAATAGGCTTATTAATTATGCGTATTAAATAGACTTATTAAATAGGCTTATTAAATAGTCTCAATAAATAGGCTTATTAAATAGGCTCAATAAATAGGCTTATTAAATAGGCTCAATAAATAGGCTTATTAAATAGACTTATTAAATAGGCTTATTAAATATACTTATTAAATAGGCTTATTAAAAAGGCTTATTAAATAGACTTATTAAACAGGCTCATTAAATACTTATTAAAAAGGTTTATTAAATAGGCGTATTAAATAGGCTTAATAAATAGGCTTATTAAATAGGCATATTAAATAGGCTTATTAAATAGGCTTATTAAATAGACTCATTAAATAGGCTAATTAAATAGGCTCAATAAATAGGCTCATTAAATAGGCTCAATAAATAGGCTTATTAAATAGGCTCAATAATTAGGCTTATTAAATAGGCACAATAAATAGGCTTATTAAATAGGCTCATTATATACTTATTAAATAGGCTTATTAAATAGACTTATTAAATAGACGTATTAAATATGCTTATTAAATAGGCTTATTAAATAGGCTTATTAAATAGGCTTATTAAATAGACTTATTAAATAGCCTCATTAAATAGGCTTATTTTAGCAACTTAGGCTTATTAATTAGGCTTTTTTCAGCAACTTAGACTTATTAAATAGCCTTATTACAGCAACTTAGGCTTATGAAATAGGCTCATTCAGCAACTTAGGCTTATTAAATAGGCTTATTTCAGCAACTTAGACTTATTAAATAGGCCTATTAAATAGGCTTATTAAATAGACTGATTAAATAGGCTCATTAAATACATATTAAATAGGCTTATTAAATAGATTTATTAATTAGACTCATTAAATAGGCTTATTAAATAGGCTTATTAAATAGGCTCATTAAACAGACTTATTAAATAGCCTAATTAAATAGCCTTATTTCAGCAACTTAGACTTATTAAATAGGCTTATCCAGCAACTTAGGCTTAAATAGGCTTATTAAATAGGCTTATTAAATAGGCTTATTAAATAAACTTATTAAATAGACTTATTAAATAGGCTTATTTTAGCAACTTAGGCTTATTAAATAGCCATATTAAATATGCTTATTTCAGCAACTTAGGCTTATTAAATAGGCTTATTTCAGCAGCTTATGCTTATTAAATAGCCTTATTAAATAGGCTTATTTCAGCAACATTAGGATTATTAAATAGGCTTATTTCAGCAACTTAGACTTATTAAATAGCCCTATTAAATAGGCTCAATAAATAGGCGTATTAAATAGGCTTATTAAATAGGCTTATTAAATAGGCTTATTAAATAGGCTTATTAAATAGGCTCAATAAATAGGCTTATTAAATAGGCTCAATACATAGGCTTATTAAATAGGCTCATTAAATACTTATTAAATAGGCTTATTAAATAGACTTATTAAGTAGACTTATTAAATAGGCTTATTAAATATACTTATTAAATAGGCTTATTAAAAAGGCTTATTAAATAGACTTATTAAACAGGCTCATTAAATACTTATTAAATAGGTTTATTAAATAGGCGTATTAAATAGGCTTATTAAATAGGCTCAATAAATAGGCTTATTAAATGGGCTTATTAAATAGGCTCATTAAATAGGCTTAATAAATAGGCTTATTAAATAGGCGTATTAAATAGTCTTATTAAATAGGCTTATTAAATAGACTCATTAAATAGGCTTATTAAATAGGCTCAATAAATAGGCTCATTAAATAGGCTCATTAAATAGGCTTATTAAATAGGCTCAATAATTAGGCTTATTAAATAGGCTCAATAAATAGGCTTATTAAATAGGCTAATAATATACTTATTAAATAGGCTTATTAAATAGACTTATTAAATAGACATATTAAATATGCTTATTAAATAGGCTTATTAAATAGGCTTATTAAATAGGCTTATTAAATAGACTTATTAAATAGCCTCATTAAATAGGCTTATTTTAGCAACTTAGGCTTATTAATTCGGCTTTTTTCAGCAACTTAGACTTATTAAATAGCCTTATTACAGCAACTTAGGCTTATTAAATAGGCTTATTTCAGCAACTTAGGCTTATTAAATAGGCTTATTTCAGCAACTTAGGCTTATTAAATAGGCTTATTTCAGCAACTTAGGCTTATTAAATAGCCTTATTTCAGCAACTTAGACTTATTAAATAGGATTATTCAGCAACTTAGGCTTAAATAGGCTTATTAAATAGGCTTATTAAATAGGCTTATTAAATAGGCTTATTAAATAAACTTATTAAATAGCCTCATTAAATAGGCTTATTTTAGCAACTTAGGCTTATTAAATAGCCATATTAAATATGCTTATTTCAGCAACTTAGGCTTATTAAATAGGCTTATTTCAGCAGCTTATGCTTATTAAATAGCCTTATTAAATAGGCTTATTTCAGCAACATTAGGATTATTAAATAGGCTTATTTCAGCAACTTAGACTTATTAAATAGCCCTATTAAATAGGCTTATTAAATAGACTTATTAAATAGGCTCATTAAATACTTATTAAATAGGCTTATTAAATAGGCTTATTAAATAGACTTATTAAATAGGCTCAATAAATAGGCGTATTAAATAGGCTTATTAAATAGGCTTATTAAATAGGCTTATTAAATAGGCTTATTAATTATACGTATTAAATAGACTTATTAAATAGGCTTATTAAATAGTCTCAATAAATAGGCTTATTAAATAGGCTCAATAAATAGGCTTATTAAATAGGCTCAATAAATAGGCTTATTAAATAGGCTCAATAATAAACTTATTAAATAGGCTCATTAAATAGGCTTATTAAATAGGCTCAATAAATAGGCTTATTAAATAGGCGTATTAAATAGGCTTATTAAATAGGCTTATTAAATAGACTCATTAAATAGGCTAATTAAATAGGCTCAATAAATAGGCTCATTAAATAGGCTCAATAAATAGGCTTATTAAATAGGCTCAATAATTAGGCTTATTAAATAGGCTCAATAAATAGGCTTATTAAATAGGCGTATTAAATAGACTTATTGAATAGCCTCATTAAATAGGCTTATTTTAGCAACTTAGGCTTATTAATTAGGCTTTTTTCAGCAACTTAGACTTATTAAATAGCCTTATTACAGCAACTTAGGCTTATTAAATAGGCTTATTTCAGCAACTTAGGCTTATTAAATAGGCTTATTTCAGCAACTTAGGCTTATTAAATAGGCTTGTTTCAGCAACTTAGGCTTATTAAATAGCCTTATTTCAGCAACTTAGACTTATTAAATAGGATTATTCAGCAACTTAGGCTTAAATAGGCTTATTAAATAGGCTTATTAAATAGGCTTATTAAATAGGCTTATTAAATAAACTTATTAAATAGCCTCATTAAATAGGCTTATTTTAGCAACTTAGGCTTATTAAATAGGTTTATTTCAGCAACTTAGACTTATTAAATAGCCATATTAAATATGCTTATTTCAGCAACTTAGGCTTATTAAATAGGCTTATTTCAGCAGCTTATTCTTATTAAATGGCCTTATTAAATAGCCTTATTTCAGCAACTTATGATCATTAAATAGGCTTATTTCAGCTACTTAGACTTATTCAATAGGCCTATTAAATAGGCTTATTAAATAGACTTATTAAATAGGCTCATTAAATACTTATTAAATAGGCTTATTAAATAGGCTTATTAAATAGACTGATTAAATAGGCTCAATAAATAGGCGTATTAAATAGGCTTATTAAATAGGCTTATTAAATAGGCTTATTAAATAGGCTTATTAAATATGCGTATTAAATAGACTTATTAAATAGGCTTATTAAATAGACTTATTAAATAGGCTTATTAAAAAGGCTTAGTAAATAGACTTATTAAACAGGCTCATTAAATACTTATTAAATAGTTTTATTAAATAGGCGTATTAAATAGGCTTATTAAATAGGCGCAATAAATAGGTTTATCAAATGGGCTTATTAAATAGGCTCTTTTAATAGGCTTAATCAATAGGCTTATTAAATAGGCTTATTTCAGCAACTTAGGCTTATTAAATAGGCTTATTCAGCAACTTAGGCTTAAATAGGCTTATTAAATAGGCTTATTAAATAAACTTATTAAATAGACTCATTAAATAGGCTTATTTTAGCAACTTAGGCTTATCAATAGCCATATTAAATATGCTTATTTCAGCAACTTAGGCTTATTAAATAGGCTTATTTCAGCAGCTTATGCTTATTAAATAGCCTTATTAAATAGGCTTATTTCAGCAACATTAGGATTATTAAATAGGCTTATTTCAGCAACTTAGACTTATTAAATAGCCCTATTAAATAGGCTTATTAAATAGACTTATTAAATAGGCTCATTAAATACTTATTAAATAGGCTTATTAAATAGGCTTATTAAATAGACTTATTAAATAGGCTCAATAAATAGGCGTATTAAATAGGCTTATTAAATAGGCTTATTAAATAGGCTTATTAAATAGGCTTATTAAATAGGCTCAATAAATAGGCTTATTAAATAGGCTCAATAAATAGGCTTATTAAATAGGCTCATTAAATACTTATTAAATAGGCTTATTAAATAGACTTATTAAATAGACTTATTAAATAGGCTTATTAAATATACTTATTAAATAGGCTTATTAAAAAGGCTTATTAAATAGACTTATTAAACAGGCTCATTAAATACTTATTAAATAGGTTTATTAAATAGGCATATTATATAGGCTTATTAAATAGGCTCAATAAATAGGCTTATTAAATGGGCTTATTAAATAGGCTCATTAAATAGGCTTAATAAATAGGCTTATTAAATAGGCGTATTAAATAGTCTTATTAAATAGGCTTATTAAATAGACTCATTAAATAGGCTTATTAAATAGGCTCAATAAATAGGCTCATTAAATAGGCTCAATAAATAGGCTTATTAAATAGGCTCAATAATTAGGCTTATTAAATAGGCTCAATAAATAGGCTTATTAAATAGGCTCATTATATACTTATTAAATAGGCTTATTAAATAGACTTATTAAATAGACATATTAAATATGCTTATTAAATAGGCTTATTAAATAGGCTTATTAAATAGGCTTATTAAATAGACTTATTAAATAGCCTCATTAAATAGGCTTATTTTAGCAACTTAGGCTTATTAATTCGGCTTTTTTCAGCAACTTAGACTTATTAAATAGCCTTATTACAGCAACTTAGGCTTATTAAATAGGCTTATTTCAGCAACTTAAGCTTATTAAATAGGCTTATTTCAGCAACTTAGGCTTATTAAATAGGCTTATTTCAGCAACTTAGGCTTATTAAATAGCCTTATTTCAGCAACTTAGACTTATTAAATAGCCTTATTTCAGCAACTTAGACTTATTAAATAGTATTATTCAGCAACTTAGGCTTAAATAGGCTTATTAAATAGGTTTATTAAATAGGCATATTAAATAGGCTTATTAAATAAACTTATTAAATAGCCTCATTAAATAGGCTTATTTTAGCAACTTAGGCTTATTAAATAGGTTTATTTCAGCAACTTAGACTTATTAAATAGCCATATTAAATATGCTTATTTCAGCAACTTAGGCTTATTAAATATGCTTATTTCAGCAGCTTATGCTTATTAAATAGCCTTATTAAATAGGCTTATTTCAGCAACTTATGATCATTAAATAGGCTTATGTCAGCTACTTAGACTTATTCAATAGGCCTATTAAATAGGCTTATTAAATAGACTTATTACATAGGCTCATTAAATACTTATTAAATAGGCTTATTAAATAGGCTTATTAAATAGACTGATTAAATAGGCTCAATAAATAGGCGTATTAAATAGGCTTATTAAATAGGCTTATTAAATAGGCTTATTAAATATGCGTATTAAATAGACTTATTAAATAGGCTTATTAAATAGACTTATTAAATAGGCTTATTAAAAAGGCTTATTAAATAGACTTATTAAACAGGCTCATTAAATACTTATTAAATAGTTTTATTAAATAGGCGTATTAAATAGGCTTATTAAATAGGCGCAATAAATAGGTTTATCAAATGGGCTTATTAAATAGGCTCTTTTAATAGGCTTAATCAATAGGCTTATTAAATAGGCTTATTTCAGCAACTTAGGCTTATTAAATAGGCTTATTTCAGCAACTTAGACTTATTAAAATGACTTATTTCAGCAACTTAGGCTTATGAAATAGGCTTATTCAGCAACTTAGGCTTATTAAAATAGGCTTATTTCAGCAACTTAGACTTATTAAATAGGCCTATTAAATAGGCTTATTAAATAGACTGATTAAATAGGCTCATTAAATACATATTAAATAGGCTTATTAAATAGATTTATTAATTAGACTTATTAAATAGGCTTATTAAATAGGCTTATTAAATAGGCTCATTAAATAGACTTATTAAATAGCCTCATTAAATAGGCTTATTTTAGCAACTTAGACTTATTAAATAGCCTTATTTCAGCAACTTAGGCTTATTAAATAGGCTTATTTCAGCAACTTAGGCGTATTAAATATCCTTATTTCAGCAACTTAGACTTATTAAATAGGCTTATTCAGCAACTTAGGCTTAAATGGGCTTATTAAATAGGCTTATTAAATAGGCTTATTAAATAGGCTTATTAAATAAACTTATTAAATAGCCTCATTAAATAGGCTCATTTTAGCAACTTAGGCTTATTAAATAGCCATATTAAATATGCTTATTTCAGCAACTTAGGCTTATTAAATAGGCTTATTTCAGCTGCTTATGCTTATTAAATAGCCTTATTAAATAGGCTTATTTCAGCAACATTAGGATTATTAAATAGGCTTATTTCAGCAACTTAGACTTATTAAATAGGCCTATTAAATAGGCTTATTAAATAGACTTATTAAATAGGCTCATTAAACACTTATCAATTAAGCTTATTAAATACGCTTATTATATACACTTATTAAATAGGTTTATTAAATAGGCTCATTAAATAGGCTTATTAAATAGGCTCAATAAATAGGCGTATTAAATAGGCTTATTAAATAGGCTTATTAAATAGGCTTATTAAATAGGCTTATTAAATATGCATATTAAATAGACTTATTAAATAGGTTTATTAAATAGGCTCAATAAATAGGCTTATTAAATAGGCTCAATAAATAGGATTATTAAATAGGCTCAATAAATAGGCTTATTAAATAGGCTCAATAAATAGGCTTATTAAATAGGCTCATTAAATACTTATTAAATAGGCTTATTAAATAGACTTATTAAATAGACTTATTAAATAGGCTTATTAAATAGACTTATTAAATAGGCTTATTAAAAAGGCTTATTAAATAGACTTATTAAACAGGCTCATTAAATACTTATTAAATAGGTTTATTAAATAGGCGTATTAAATAGGCTTATTAAATAGGCTCAATAAATAGGCTTATTAAATGGGCTTATTAAATAGGCTCATTAAATAGGCTTAATAAATAGGCTTATTAAATAGGCGTATTAAATAGGCTTATTAAATAGGCTTATTAAATAGACTCATTAAATAGGCTTATTAAATAGGCTCAATAAATAGGCTCATTAAATAGGCTCAATAAATAGGCTTATTAAATAGGCTCAATAATTAGGCTTATTAAATAGGCTCAATAAATAGGCTTATTAAATAGGCTCATTATATACTTATTAAATAGGCTTATTAAATAGACTTATTAAATAGACGTATTAAATATGCTTATTAAATAGGCTTATTTAATAGGCTTATTAAATAGGCTTATTAAATAGACTTATTAAATAGCCTCATTAAATAGGCTTATTATAGCAACTTAGGCTTATTAATTAGGCTTTTTTCAGCAACTTAGACTTATTAAATAGCCTTATTACAGCAACTTAGGCTTATTAAATAGGCTTATTTCAGCAACTTAGGCTTATTAAATAGGCTTATTTCAGCAACTTAGGCTTATTAAATAGACTTGT